>NW_027596145.1:0-600000 GCF_964194155.1 Cetorhinus maximus
TGTGGGCAGTGGTGTAGCGCTGTGGGTGTGGTGTGGGCAGTGGTGTAGCGCTGTGGGAGTGGTGTGGGCAGTGGTGTAGTGCTGTGGGAGTGGTGTGGGCAGTGGTGTAGCGCATTTGGGAGTGGTGTGGCCAGTGGTGTAGCGCTGTGGAACTGGTGTGGGCAGTGGTGTAGCGCTGTGGGAGTGGTGTGGGCAGTGGTGTAGCGCTGTGGGTGTGGTGTGGGCAGTGGTGTAGCGCTCTGGGAGTGTTGAGTGCAGTTGTGTAGTGCTGTGGGAGTCGTGTGGGCAGTGGTGTAGCGCTGTGGGAGTGGGGTGGGAAGTGGTGTATTGCTGCGGGAGTGCTGTGGGCAGTGTTGTAGTGCTGTCGGATTGGTGTGGGCAGTGGTGTAACGCTGTGGGAGTGATGTGGCCAGTGTTGTAGCGCTACTGGAGTGGTATGGGCAGTGGTGTAGCGCTGTGGGTGTGATGTGGGCAGTGGTGTAACGCATTGGGAATGGTGTGGGCAGTGGTGTAACGCATTGGGAATGGTGTGGGCAGTGGTGTAGCGCTGTGCGAGTGGTGTGGGCAGTGGTGTAGCGCTGTGGGAGTGGTGTGGGCAGTGGTGTAGCGCTGTGGGAGTGGTGTGGGCAGTGGCGTAGCGCTGTGGGAGTGGTGTGGGCAGTGGTGTAGCGCTGTGGGAGTGGTGTGGGCAGTGGTGTAACGCATTGGGAATGGTGTGGGCAGTGGTGTAGCGCTGTGCGAGTGGTGTGGGCAGTGGTGTAGCGCTGTGGGAGTGGTGTGGGCAGTGGTGTAGCGCTGTGGGAGTGGTGTGGGCAGTGGCGTAGCGCTGTGGGAGTGGTGTGGGCAGTGGTGTAGCGCTGTGGGAGTGATGTGGGCAGTGGTGTAGCGCTGTGGGAGTGGTGTGGGCAGTGGTGTAACGCAGTGGGAGTGGTGTGGGCAGTGGTGTTGCGCTGTGCGAGTGGTGTGGGCAGTGGTGTAGCGCTGTGGGAGTGGTGTGGGCAGTGGTGTAACGCTGTGGGAGTGGTGTGGGCAGTGGTGTAGCGCTGTGGGAGTGGTGTGGGCAGTGTTGTAGCGCCGTGGGAGCGGTGTGGGCTGTGGTGTAGCGCTGTGGGAGAGGTGTGGGCAGTGGTGTAATGCTCTGCGAGTGATGTGGGCAGTGGTGATGCGCTGCTTGGGTGGTTTGGGCAGTGGTGTAGGGCTTTGGGAGTGGTGAGGGCAGTGGTGTAGTGCTGTGGGAGTGGTGAGGGCTGTGGTGTAGCTCTGTGGGAGTGGTGTGGGCAGTGGTGTAGTGCTGTGGGAGTGGTGTGGGCACTGGTGTAGCGCTGTGGGTGTGGTGTGAGCAGTGGTGTAGTGCTGTGGGAGTGGTGTGGGCAGTGGTGTAGCGCTGTGGGAGTGGAGTGAGCAGTGGTGTACTGCTGTGGGAGTGTTGTGGGCAGTGGTGTAGCTCTGTGGGAGTGGTGTGGGCACTGGTGTAGTGCTGTGGGATTGGTGTGGGCAGTGGTGTAGTGCTGTGGGATTGGTGTGAGCACTGGTGTAACGCTCTGCAAGTGGTGTGGGCAGTGGTGTAGTGCTGTGGGTGTGGTGTGGGTAGTGGTGTAGCGCTGTGGGAGTGGTGAGGGCAGTGGTGTAGCTCAGTGGGACTGGCGAGTGCAGTGGTGTAGCGCTGTGGGAGTGGTGTGGGCAGTGGTGTAGCGCTGTGGGTGTGGTGTGGGCAGTGGTGTAGCGCTGTGGGAGTGGTGTGGGCAGTGGTGTAGTGCTGTGGGAGTGGTGTGGGCAGTGGTGTAGCGCATTTGGGAGTGGTGTGGCCAGTGGTGTAGCGCTGTGGAACTGGTGTGGGCAGTGGTGTAGCGCTGTGGGAGTGGTGTGGGCAGTGGTGTAGCGCTGTGGGTGTGGTGTGGGCAGTGGTGTAGCGCTCTGGGAGTGTTGAGTGCAGTTGTGTAGTGCTGTGGGAGTCGTGTGGGCAGTGGTGTAGCGCTGTGGGAGTGGGGTGGGAAGTGGTGTATTGCTGCGGGAGTGCTGTGGGCAGTGTTGTAGTGCTGTCGGATTGGTGTGGGCAGTGGTGTAACGCTGTGGGAGTGATGTGGCCAGTGTTGTAGCGCTACTGGAGTGGTATGGGCAGTGGTGTAGCGCTGTGGGTGTGATGTGGGCAGTGGTGTAACGCATTGGGAATGGTGTGGGCAGTGGTGTAACGCATTGGGAATGGTGTGGGCAGTGGTGTAGCGCTGTGCGAGTGGTGTGGGCAGTGGTGTAGCGCTGTGGGAGTGGTGTGGGCAGTGGTGTAGCGCTGTGGGAGTGGTGAGGGCAGTGGCGTAGCGCTGTGGGAGTGGTGTGGGCAGTGGTGTAGCGCTGTGGGAGTGGTGTGGGCAGTGGTGTAACGCATTGGGAATGGTGTGGGCAGTGGTGTAGCGCTGTGCGAGTGGTGTGGGCAGTGGTGTAGCGCTGTGGGAGTGGTGTGGGCAGTGGTGTAGCGCTGTGGGAGTGGTGTGGGCAGTGGCGTAGCGCTGTGGGAGTGGTGTGGGCAGTGGTGTAGCGCTGCGAGAGTGGTGTGGGAAGTGGTGTAGCGCTGTGGGAGTGCTGTGGGCAATGCTGAGGCGCTGTGGGAGTGCTGTGGGCAGTGGTGTAGCGCTGTGGGAGTGCTGAGGGCAGTGGCGTAGCGCTGTGGAGTGTTGTGGGCAGTGGTGTAGCGATGTGGGAGTGCTGTGGGCAGTGGTGTAGCGCTGTGGGAATGGGGTGGGAAGTGGTGTAGCGCTGTGGGAGTGGGGTGGGCAGTGGTGTAGTGATGTTGGAATGGTGTGGGCAGTGGTATTGCGCTGTGGAAGTGGGGTGGGCAGTGGTGTAGTGCTGTTGGAGTGGTGTGGGCAGTGGTGTAGCGCTGTGGGAGTGGTGTGGGCAGTGGTGTAGCGCTGTGGGAGTGTTGTGGGTTGTGGTGTAGTGCTGTGGGAGTGGTGTGGGCAGTGGTGTAGCGCTGTGGGAGTGATGTGGGCAGTGGTGTAGCGCTGCGGGAGTGGTGTGGGCAGTGGTGTAGCGCTGCGGGAGTGGTGACGGAAGTGGTGTAGCGCTGTGGGAGTGGTGTGGGCAATGCTGAGGCGCTGTGGGAGTGGAGTGGGCAGTGGTGTAGAGCTGTGGGAGTGGCGTGGGCAGTGGTGTAGCTCTTTGGGAGTGCTATGGGCAGTGGTGTAGCGCTTTGGGAGTGGTGTGGGCAGTGGTGAAGCGCTGTGGGACTGGCGTGTGCAGTGGTGTAGTGCTGTGGGAGTGGTGTGGGTAGTGGTGTAGCGCTGTGGGAGTGGTGTGGGCAGTGTTGTAGCGCCGTGGTAGTGGTGTGGGCAGTGGTGTAGCGCTGTGGGAGAGGTGTGGGCAGTGGTGTAGCGCAGTGGAAGTGGTGTGGGCAGTGGTGTAGCGCTGCGGGAGTGGTGTGGGCAGTGGTGTAGCGCTGCGGGAGTGGTGTGGGAAGTGGTGTAGCGCTGTGGGAGTGCTGAGGGCAGTGGTGTAGCGCTGTGGGAGTGTTGTGGGTAGTGGTGTAGCGCTGTGGGAGTGCTGTGGGCAGTGGTGTAGCGCTGTGGGAGTGGTGTGGGCAGTGGTGTAGTGCTGTGGGAGTGGTGTGCGCAGTGGTGTAGCGCTACTGGAGTGGTATGGGCAGTGGTGTAACGCTGTGGGAGAGATGTGACCAGTGGTGTAGCGCTACTGGAGTGGTGTGGGCAGTGGTGTAGAGCTGTGGGACTGGTGTGGGCAGTGGTGTAGCGCTGTGGGACTGTTGTGGGTTGTGGTGTAGCGCTGTGGGAATGGTGTGGGCAGTGGTGTAGCGCCGTGGGAATGGTGTGGGCAGTGGTGTAGCGCTGTGGAAGTGGTGTGGGCAGCGGTGTTGCGCTGTGGGAGTGGTGTGGGCAGTTGTGTAGCGCTTTGGGATTGGTTGGGTCTGTGGTGTAGCGCTGTGGGAATGGTGTGTGCAGTGGTGTAGTGCTGTGGGACTGGTGCGGGCAGTGGTGTAGTGCTGTGGGGTTTGTGTGGGCAGTGGTGTAGCGCTGTGGGAGTGAGGTGTGAAGTGGTGTAATGCTGCGGGAGTGGTGTGGGAAGTGGTGTAGCGCTGTGGCTGTGGTGTGAGCAGTGGTGTAGCGTTGTGTGAGTGGTGTGGGTAGTGGTGTAGTTCTGCGGGAGAGGTGTGGGCAGTGGTGTAGTGCTGTGGGAGTGGTGAGGGCAGTGGTGTAGCGCTGTGGGACTGTCGTGGGCAGTCGTGGAGTGCTGTGGGAGTGGTGTGGGTAGTGGTGTTGTGCTGTGGGAGTGGTGAGGGCAGTGGTGTAGCTCTGTGGGAGTGGTGTGGGCAGTGGTGTAGCGCTGTGGGAGTGGTGTGGGCAGTGGTGTAGTGCTGTGGGAGTGGTGTGGGCAGTGGTGTAGCGCTGTGGGAGTGGTGTGGGCATTGGCGTAGTGCTGTTGGAGTGGTGTGGGCAGTGGTGTAGCGCTGCGGGAGTGGTGTGGGAAGTGGTGTAGCGCTGTGGGAGTGCTGTGGGCAATGCTGAGGCGCTGTGGGAGTGCTGTGGGCAGTGGTGTAGCGCTGTGGGAGTGTTGTGGGTAGTGGTGTAGCGCTGTGGGATTGGGGTGAGAAGTGGTGTAGCGCTGTGGGAGTGGGGTGGGCAGTGGTGTAATGCTGTTGGAGGGGTGTGGGCAGTGGTGTAGCGCTGTGGGAGTGGTGTGGGCAGTGGTGTAGCGCTGTGGGAGTGTTGTGGGTTGTGGTGTAGTGCTGTGGGAGTGGTGTGGGCAGTGGTGTAGCGCTGTGGGAGTGATGTGGGCAGTGGTGTAGCGCTGCGGGAGTGGTGTGGGCAGTGGTGTAGCGCTGCGGGAGTGGTGACGGAAGTGGTGTAGTGCTGTGGGATTGGTGTGGGCAATGCTGAGGCGCTGTGGGAGTGGTGTGGGCAGTGGTGTAGCGCTGTGGGAGTGATGTGGGCAGTGGTGTAGCGCTGTGGGATTGGTGTGGGCAATGCTGAGGCGCTGTGGGAGTGGTGTGGGCAGTGGTGTAGCGCTGTGGGAGTGATGTGGGCAGTGGTGTAGCTCTTTGGGAGTGCTGTGGGCAGTGGTGCAGCGCTGTGGGAGTGGTGTGGGCAGTGGTGTAGCGCTGTGGGACTGGCGTGTGCAGTGGTGTAGCGCTGTGGGTGTGGTGTGGGTAGTGGTGTAGCGCTGTGGGAGTGGTGTGGGCAGTGGTGTTGCTCTGTGGGAGCGGTGAGGGCACTGGGGTAGAGCTGTGGGAGGGGTGTGGGCAGTGGTGCAGCGCTGTGGGAGTGATGTGGCCAGTGGTGTAGCGCTACTGGAGCGGTATGGGCAGTGGTGTAGCGCTGTGGGAATGATGTGGGCAGTGGTGTAGAGCTGTGGGAGTGGTGTGGGCAGTGGTGTAACGCAGTGGGAGTGGTGTGGGCAGTGGTTTAGCGTTGTGCGAGTGGTGTGGGCAGTGGTGTAGCGCTGTGGGAGTGGTGTGGGCAGTGGTGTAGCGCTGTGGGAGTGGTGTGGGCAGTGGTGTAGCGCTGTGGGAGTGGAGTGGGCACTGTTGTAGCGCCGTGGGAGTGGTGTGGGCAGTGGTGTAGCGCTGTGGGAGAGGTGTGGGCAGTTGTGTAGCGCTGTGGGAGTGGTGTGGGCAGTGGTGTAGTGCTGCGGGAGTGGTGTGGGCAGTGGTGTAGCGCTGCGGGAGTGGTGTGGGAAGTGGTGTAGCGCTGTGGGAGTGCTGAGGGCAGTGGTGTAGCGCTGTGGGAGTGTTGTGGGTAGTGGTGTAACGCTGTGGGAGTGCTGTGGGCAGTGGTGTAGCGCTGTGGGAGTGGTGTGGGCAGTGGTGTAGTGCTGTGGGAGTGGTGTGCGCAGTGGTGTAGCGCTACTGGAGTGGTATGCGCAGTGGTGAAACGCTGTGGGAGAGATGTGACCAGTGGTGTTGCGCTACTGGAGTGGTATGGGCAGTGGTGTAGCGCTGAGGGAGTGGTGTGGGCAGTGGTGTAGCGCTGAGGTGGTGGTGTGGGCAGTGGTGTAGAGCTGTGGGAGTGGTGTGGGCAGTGGTGTAGCGCTGTGGGACTGTTGTGGGTTGTGGTGTAGCGCTGTGGGAGTGGTGCGGGCAGTGGTGTAGCGCTGTGGGAATGGTGTGGGCAGTGGTGTAGCGCTGTGGGAGTGGTGTGGGCAGTGGTGTAGCGCTGTGGAAGTGGTGTGGGCAGTGGTGTTGCGCTGTGGGAGTGGTGTGGGCAGTTGTGTAGCGCTTTGGGATTGGTTGGGTCTGTGGTGTAGCGCTGTGGGAATGGTGTGTGCAGTGGTGTAGTGCTGTGGGACTGGTGCGGGCAGTGGTGTAGTGCTGTGGGGGTTGTGTGGGCAGTGGTGTAGCGCCTAGGGAGTGTGGTGTGAAGTGGTGTAATGCTGCGGGAGTGGTGTGGGAAGTGGTGTAGCGCTGTGGGTGTGGTGTGAGCAGTGGTGTACCGCTGTGGGAGTGTTGTGGGCAGTGGTGTAGCGCTGTGGGTGTGGTGTGGGCACTGGTGTAGTGCTGTGGGATTGGTGTGGGCAGTGGTGTAATGCTCTGCGAGTGGTGTGGGCAGTGGTGATGCGCTGCTTGGGTGGTGTGGGCAGTGGTGTAGGGCTGTGGGAGTGTTGTGGGCAGTGGTGTAGCGCTGTGGGAGTGGTGTGGGCAGTGGTGTAGCGCTGTGGGAGTGGTGCGGGCAGTGGTGTAGCGCTGTGGGAGTGGTGTGGGCAGTGGTGTAGCGCTGTGTGAGTGGTGTGGGTAGTGGTGTAGTTCTGTGGGAGAGGTGTGGGCAGTGGTGTAGTGCTGTGGGACTGGCGTGCGCAGTGGTGTAGTGCTGTGGGAGTGGTGAGGGCAGTGGTGTAGTGCTGTGGGAGTGGTGTGGGCAGTGGTGCAGTGCTGTGGGAGTGGTGAGGGCAGTGGTGTAGCTCTGTGGGAGTGGTGTGTGCAGTGGTGTAGCGCTGTGGGAGTTGTGTGGCCAGTGGTGTAGCGCTACTGGATTGGTATGGGCAGTGGTGTAGTGCTGTGGGAGTGGTGTGGGCAGTGGTGTAGCGCTGTGGGTGTGGTGTGGGCAGTGGTGTAGCGCAGTGGGAGTGGTGAGTGCAGTTGTGTAGTGCTGTGGGAGTGGTGTGGGCAGTGGTGTAGCGCTGTGGGAGTTGTATGGGCAGTGGTGTATAGCGGTGGGAGTATGGTGAGCAGTGGTGTAGCGCTGTGGGAGTGGGGTGGGAAGTGGTGTAGTGCTGTTGGAGTGGTGTGGGCAGTGGTGTAGCGCTGTGGGAGTGGTGTGGGCAGTGGTGTAGCGCTGTGGGACTGGCGTGTGCAGTGGTGTAGCGCTGTGGGAGTGCTGTGGGCAGTGGTGTTGTGCTGTGGGAGTGGTGTGGGTATTGGTGTAGCGCTGTGGGAGTGCTGAGGGCAGTGGTGTAGCGCTGTGGGAGTGTTGTGGGTAGTGGTGTAGCGCTGTTGGAGTGCTGTGGGCAGTGGTGTAGCGCTGTGGGAATGGGGTGGGAAGTGGTGTAGCGCTGTGGGAGTGGGGTGGGCAGTGGTGTAGTGCTGTTGGAGTGGTGTGGGCAGTGGTGTAGCGCTGTGGGAGTGGTGTGGGCAGTGGTGTAGCGCTGTGGGAGTGTTGTGGGTTGTGGTGTAGTGCTGTGGGAGTGGTGTGGGCAGTGGTGTAGCGCTGTGGGAGTGATGTGGGCAGTGGTGTAGCGCTGCGGGAGTGGTGTGGGCAGTGGTGTAGCGCTGCGGGAGTGGTGACGGAAGTGGTGTACCGCTGTGGGAGTGGTGTGGGCAATGCTGAGGCGCTGTGGGAGTGGTGTGGGCAGTGGTGTAGCGCTGTGGGTGTGGTGTGGGCAGTGGTGTAGCTCTTTGGGAGTGCTGTGGGCAGTGGTGTAGCGCTGTGGGAGTGGTGTGGGCAGTGGTGTAGCGCTGTGGGACTGTCGTGTGCACTGGTGTAGTGCTGTGGGAGTGGTGTGGGTAGTGGTGTAGCGCTGTGGGAGTGGTGTGGGCAGTGGTGTTGCTCTGTGAGAGCGGTGAGGGCACTGGGGTAGAGCTGTGGGAGGGGTGTGGGCAGTGGTGTAGCGCTGTGGGAGTTGTATGGGCAGTGGTGTATAGCGGTGGGAGTATGGTGAGCAGTGGTGTAGCGCTGTGGGAGTGGGGTGGGAAGTGGTGTAGTGCTGTTGGAGTGGTGTGGGCAGTGGTGTAGCGCTGTGGGAGTGGTGTGGGCAGTGGTGTAGCGCTGTGGGACTGGCGTGTGCAGTGGTGTAGCGCTGTGGGAGTGCTGTGGGCAGTGGTGTTGTGCTGTGGGAGTGGTGTGGGTATTGGTGTAGCGCTGTGGGAGTGCTGAGGGCAGTGGTGTAGCGCTGTGGGAGTGTTGTGGGTAGTGGTGTAGCGCTGTTGGAGTGCTGTGGGCAGTGGTGTAGCGCTGTGGGAATGGGGTGGGAAGTGGTGTAGCGCTGTGGGAGTGGGGTGGGCAGTGGTGTAGTGCTGTTGGAGTGGTGTGGGCAGTGGTGTAGCGCTGTGGGAGTGGTGTGGGCAGTGGTGTAGCGCTGTGGGAGTGTTGTGGGTTGTGGTGTAGTGCTGTGGGAGTGGTGTGGGCAGTGGTGTAGCGCTGTGGGAGTGATGTGGGCAGTGGTGTAGCGCTGCGGGAGTGGTGTGGGCAGTGGTGTAGCGCTGCGGGAGTGGTGACGGAAGTGGTGTACCGCTGTGGGAGTGGTGTGGGCAATGCTGAGGCGCTGTGGGAGTGGTGTGGGCAGTGGTGTAGCGCTGTGGGTGTGGTGTGGGCAGTGGTGTAGCTCTTTGGGAGTGCTGTGGGCAGTGGTGTAGCGCTGTGGGAGTGGTGTGGGCAGTGGTGTAGCGCTGTGGGACTGTCGTGTGCACTGGTGTAGTGCTGTGGGAGTGGTGTGGGTAGTGGTGTAGCGCTGTGGGAGTGGTGTGGGCAGTGGTGTTGCTCTGTGAGAGCGGTGAGGGCACTGGGGTAGAGCTGTGGGAGGGGTGTGGGCAGTGGTGTAGCGCTGTGGGAGTGGTGTGGGCAGTGGTGTAGCGCTGTGGGAGTGGTGTGGGCAGTGGTGTAACGCTGTGGGAGTGATGTGGCCAGTGGTGTAGCGCTACTGGAGTGGTATGGGCAGTGGTGTAGCGCTGTGGGAATGATGTCGGCAGTGGTGTAGCGCTGTGGGAGTGGTGTGGGCAGTGGTGTAACGCAGTGGGAGTGGTGTGGGCAGTGGTTTAGCGCTGTGCGAGTGGTGTGGGCAGTGGTGTAGGGCTGTGGGAGTGGTGTGGCCAGTGGTGTAGCGCTGTGGGAGTGGTGTGGGCAGTGGTGTAGCGCTGTGGGAGTGGTGTGGGCAGTGTTGTAGCGCCGTGGGAGTGGTGTGGGCAGTGGTGTCGCGCTGTGGGAGAGGTGTGGGCAGTGGTGTAGCGCTGTGGGAGTGGTGTGGGCAGTGGTGTAGCGCTGCGGGAGTGTTGTGGGCAGTGGTGTAGCGCTGTGGGAGTGGTGTGGGAAGTGGTGTAGCGCTGTGGGAGTGCTGAGGGCAGTGGTGTAGCGCTTTGGGAGTGTTGTGGGTAGTGGTGTAGCGCTGTGGGAGTGCTGTGGGCAGTGGTGTAGCGCTGTGGGAGTGTTGTGGGTAGTGGTGTAGCGCTGTGGGAGTGCTGTGGGCAGTGGTGTAGCGCTGTGGGAGTGGTGTGGGCAGTGGTGTAGCGCTGTGGGAGTGGTGTGGGCAGTGGTGTAGTGCTGTGGGAGTGGTGTGCGCAGTGGTGTAGCGCTACTGGAGTGGTATGGGCTGTGGTGTAACGCTGTGGGAGAGATGTGACCAGTGGTGTAGCGCTACTGGAGTGGTATGGGCAGTGGTGTAGCGCTGAGGGAGTGTTGTGGGCAGTGGTGTAGCGCTGAGGGAGTGGTGTGTGCAGTGATGTAGCGCTGTGGGTGTGGTGCGGGCAGTGGTGTAGCGCTGTGGGACTGTTGTGGGTTGTGGTGTAGCGCTGTGGGAGTGGTGTGGGCAGTGGTGTAGCGCTGAGGGAGTGGTGTGTGCAGTGGTGTAGCGCTGTGGGAGTGGTGTGGGCAGTGGTGTAGCGCTGTGGGACTGTTGTAGGTTGTGGTGTAGCGCTGTGGGTGTGGTGCGGGCAGTGGTGTAGCGCTGTGGGAATGGTGTGGGCAGTGGTGTAGCGCTGTGGGAGTGGTGTGGGCAGTGGTGTAGCGCTGTGGAAGTGGTGTGGGCAGTGGTGTTGCGCTGTGGAAGTGGTGTGGGCAGTTGTGTAGCGCTTTGGGATTGGTTGGGTCTGTGGTGTAGCGCTGTGGGAATGGTGTGTGCAGTGGTGTAGTGCTGTGGGACTGGTGCGGGCAGTGGTGTAGTGCTGTGGGGGTTGTGTGGGCAGTGGTGTAGCGCTGTGGGAGTGTGGTGTGAAGTGGTGTAATGCTGCGGGAGTGGTGTGGGAAGTGGTGTAGCGCTGTGGGTGTGGTGTGAGCAGTGGTGTACCGCTGTGGGAGTGTTGTGGGCAGTGGTGTAGCGCTGTGGGAGTGGTGTGGGCACTGGTGTAGTGCTGTGGGATTGGTGTGGGCAGTGGTGTAATGCTCTGCGAGTGGTGTGGGCAGTGGTGATGCGCTGCTTGGGTGGTGTGGGCAGTGGTGTAGGGCTGTGGGAGTGTTGTGGGCATTGGTGTAGCGCTGTGGGAGTGGTGCGGGCAGTGGTGTAGCGCTGTGGGAGTGGTGTGGGCAGTGGTGTAGCGCTGTGTGAGTGGTGTGGGTAGTGGTGTAGTTCTGTGGGAGAGGTGTGGGCAGTGGTTTAGTGCTGTGGGAGTGGTGAGGGCAGTGGTGTAGCGCTGTGGGACTGGCGTGGGCAGTGGTGTAGTGCTGTGGGAGTGGTGTCGGTAGTGGTGAAGTGCTGTGGGAGTGGTGAGGGCAGTGGTGTAGCTCTGTGGGAGTGGTGTGGGCAGTGGTGTAGCGCTGTGGGAGTGGTGTGGGAAGCGGTGTAGTGCTGTGGGAGTGGTGTGGGCAGTGGTGTAGCGCTATGGGAGTGTTGTGTGCAGTGGTGTAGTGCTGTGGGAGTGGTGTGGGAAGTGGTGTAGCGCTGTGGGTGTGGTGAGAGCAGTGGTGTACTGCTGTGGGAGTGTTGTGGGCAGTGGTGTAGCGCTGTGGGATTGGTGTGGGCAGTGGTGTAGTGCTGTGGGATTGGTGTGAGCACTGGTGTAACGCTCTGCGAGTGGTGTGGGCAGTGGTGATGCGCTGCTGGAGTGGTGTGGGCAGTGGTGTAGCGCAGTGGGAGTGGTGTGGGCAGTGGTTTAGCGCTTGGGAGTGGTGCGGGCAGTGGTGTAGCGCTGTGGCAGTGGTGTGGGCAGTGGTGTAGCGCTGTGGGAGTGGTGTGGACAGTGGTGTAGTGCTGTAGGAGTGGTGTGGGCAGTGGTGTCGTGCTGTGGGAGTGGTGTGGGCAGTGGTGTAGTGCTGTGGGAGTGGTGTGGGCAGTGGTGTAGCGCTGTGGGAGTGGTGTGGGCAGTGGTGTAGTGCTGAGGGAGTGGTGTGGGCAGTGGTGTAGCGCTGTGGGACTGGCGTGCGCAGTGGTGTGGTGCTGTGGGAGTGGTGTGGGTAGTGGTGTAGTGCTGTGGGAGTGGTGAGGGCAGTGGTGTAGCTCTGTGGGAGTGGTGTGGGCAGTGGTGTAGCGCTGTGGGTGTTGTGTGGCCAGTGGTGTAGCGCTACTGGAGTGGTATGGGCAGTGGTGTAGTGCTGTGGGAGTGGTGTGGGCAGTGGTGTAGCGCTGTGGGTGTGGTGTGGGCAGTGGTGTAGCGCAGTGGGAGTGGTGAGTGCAGTTGTGTATTGCGGTGGGAGTATTCTGAGCAGTGGTGTAGCGCTGTGGGAGTGGGGTGGGAAGTGGTGTAGCGCTGTGGGACTGGCGTGTGCAGTGGTGTAGTGCTGTGGGAGTGGTGTGGGTAGTGGTGTAGCGCTGTGGGAGTGCTGTGGGCAGTGGTGTAGCGCTGTGGGACTGGCGTGTGCAGTGGTGTAGTGCTGTGGGAGTGGTGTGGGTATTGGTGTAGCGCTGTGGGAGTGCTGTGGGCAGTGGTGTAGCGCTGTGGGAGTGCTGAGGGCAGTGGTGTAGCGCTGTGGGAGTGTTGTGGGCAGTGGTGTAGCGCTGTGGGAGTGCTGTGGGCAGTGGTGTAGCGCTGTGAGAATGGGGTGGGATGTGGTGTAGCGCTGTGGGAGTGGGGTGGGCAGTGGTGTAGTGCTGTTGGAGTGGTGTGGGCAGTGGTGTAGCGCTGTGGGAGTGGTGTGGGCAGTAGTGTAGCGCTGTGGGAGTGTTGTGGGTTGTGGTGTAGTGCTGTGGGAGTGGTGTGGGCAGTGGTGTAGCTCTTTGGGAGTGCTGTGGGCAGTGGTTTAGCGCTGAGGGAGTGGTGTGGGCAGTGGTGTAGCGCTGTGGGACTGGCGTGTGCAGTGGTGTAGTGCTGTGGGAATGGTGTGGGTAGTGGTGTAGCGCTGTGGGAGTGGTGTGGGCAGTGGTGTTGCTCTGTGGGAGCGGTGAGGGCACTGGGGTAGAGCTGTGGGAGGGGTGTGGGCAGTGGTGCAGCGCTGTCGGAGTGGTGTGGGCAGTGGTGTAACGCTGTGGGAGTGATGTGGCCAGTGGTGTAGCGCTACTGGAGTGGTATGGGCAGTGGTGTAGCGCTGTGGGAATGATGTGGGCAGTGGTGTAGAGCTGTGGGAGTGGTGTGGGCATTGGTGTAACGCAGTGGGAGTGGTGTGGGCAGTGGTTTAGCGCTGTGGGAGAGGTGTGGGCAGTGGTGTAGCGCTGTGGGAGAGGTGTGGGCAGTGGTGTAGCGCTGTGGGAGTGGTGTGGGCAGTGGTGTAGCGCTGCGGGAGTGGTGTGGGCAGTGGTGTAGCGCTGTGGGAGTGGTGTGGGAAGTGGTGTAGCGCTGTGGGAGTGCTGAGGGCAGTGGTGTAGCGCTGTGGGAGTGTTGTGGGTAGTGGTGTAGCGCTGTGGGAGTGCTGTGGGCAGTGGTGTAGCGCTGTGGGAGTGGTGTGGGCAGTGGTGTAGTGCTGTGGGAGTGGTGTGCGCAGTGGTGTAGCGCTACTGGAGTGGTATGGGCAGTGGTGTAACGCTGTGGGAGAGATGTGACCAGTGGTGTAGCGCTACTGGAGTGGTATGGGCAGTGGTGTAGCGCTGAGGGAGTTGTGTGGGCAGTGGTGTAGCGCTGAGGGAGTGGTGCGGGCAGTGGTGAAGCGCTGTGGGAATGGTTTGGGCAGTGGTGCAGCGCTGTGGAAGTGGTGTGGGCAGTGGTGTAGCGCTGTGGAAGTGGTGTGGGCAGTGGTGTTGCGCTGTGGGAGTGTTGTGGGCAGTTGTGTAGCGCTTTGGGATTGGTTGGGTCTGTGGTGTAGCGCTGTGGGAATGGTGTGTGCAGTGGTGTAATGCTGCGGGAGTGGTGTGGGAAGTGGTGTAGCGCTGTGGGTGTGGTGTGAGCAGTGGTGTACCGCTGTGGGAGTGTTGTGGGCAGTGGTGTAGCGCTGTGGGAGTGGTGTGGGCAGTGGTGTAGCGCTGTGGGATTGGTGTGAGCAGTGGTGTAATGCTCTGCGAGTGGTGTGGGCAATGGTGATGCGCTGCTTGGGTGCTGTGGGCAGTGGTGTAGGGCTGTTGGAGTGTTGTGGGCAGTGGTGTTGCGCGGTGGGAGTGGTGTGGGCAGTGGTGTAGCGCTGTGGGAGTGGTGCGGGCAATGGTGTAGCGCTGTGGGAGTGGTGTGGCAGTGGTGTAAAGCTGTGTGAGTGGTGTGGGTAGTGGTGTAGTTCTGTGGGAGAGGTGTGGGCAGTGGTGTAGCGCTGTGGGACTGGCGTGGGCAGTGGTGCAGTGCTGTGGGAGTGGTGTGGGTAGTGGTGTAGCGCTGTGGGACTGGCGTGGGCAGTGGTGTAGCGCTGTGGGACTGGCGTGGGCAGTGGTGCAGTGCTGTGGGAGTGGTGTGGGTAGTGGTGTAGTGCTGTGGGAGTGGTGAGGGCAGTGGTGTAGCTCTGTGGGAGTGGTGTGGGCAGTGGTGTAGCGCTGTGGGAGTGGTGTGGGCAGTGGTGTAATGCTGTGGGTGTGGTGTGGGCAGTGGTGTAGCGCTATGGGAGTGTTGTGTGCAGTGGTGTAGTGCTGTGGGTGTGGTGTGGGCACTGGTGTAGCGCTGTGGGTGTGGTGTGAGCAGTGGTGTACTGCTGTGGGAGTTTTGTGTGCAGTGGTGTAGCGCTGTGGGATTGGTGTGGGCAGTGGTATAGTGCGGTGGGATTGGTGTGAGCACTGGTGTAACGCTCTGCGAGTGGTGTGGGCAGTGGTGATGCGCTGCTGGAGTGGTGTGGGCAGTGGTGTAGCGCTGTGGGAGTGGTGTGGGCAGTGGTGTAGCGCTTGGGAGTGGTGCGGGCAGTGGTGTAGCGCTGTTGGAGTGGTGTGGGCAGTGGTGTAGCGCTGTGGGAGTGGTGTGGACAGTGGTGTAGTGCTGTGGGAGTGGTGTGGGCAGTGGTGTAGTGCTGTGGGAGTGGTGTGGGCAGTGGTGTAGCGCTGTGGGAGTGGTGTGGGCAGCGGTGTAGCGCTGTGGGAGTGGTGTGGGCAGTGGTGTAGTGCTGTGGGAGTGGTGTGGGAAGAGGTGTAGCGCTGTGGGACTGGCGTGCGCAGTGGTGTAGTGCTGTGGGAGTGGTGTGGGAAGTGGTGTAGTGCTGTGGGAGTGGTGAGGGCAATGGTGTAGCTCTGTGGGAGTGGTGTGGGCAGTGGTGTAGCGCTGTGGGAGTTGTGTGGCCAGTGGTGTAGCGCTACTGGAGTGGTATGGGCAGTGGTGTAGTGCTGTGGGAGTGGTGTGGGCAGTGGTGTAGCGCTGTGGGTGTGGTGTGGGCAGTGGTGTAGCGCAGTGGGACTGGTAAGTGCAGTTCTGTAGTGCTGTGGCAGTGGTGTGGGCAGTGGTGTAGCGCTGTGGAAGTTGTATGGGCAGTGGTGTATTGCGGTGGGAGTATTGTGAGCAGTGGTGTAGCGCTGTGGGAGTGGGGTGTGAAGTGGTGTAGTGCAGTTGGAGTGGTTTGGGCAGTGGTGTAGCGCTGTGGGAGTGCTGTGGGCAGTGGTGTAGCGCTGTGGGAGTGGTGTGGGCAGTGGTGTAGCGCTGTGGGACTGGCGTGTGCAGTGGTGTAGTGCTGTGGGAGTGGTGTGGGTAGTGGTGTAGCGCTGTGGGAGTTTTGTGGGCAGTGGTGTAGCTCTGTGGGAGCGGTGAGGGCACTGGGGTAGAGCTGTGGGAGGGGTGTGGGCAGTGGTGTAGCGCTGTGGGAGTGCTGTGTGCAGTGGTGTAACGCTGTGGGAGTGATGTGCCCAGTGGTGTAGCGCTACTGGAGTGGTATAGGCAGTGGTGTAGCGCTGTGGGAGTGTGGTGTGAAGTGGTGTAATGCTGCGGGAGTGGTGTGGGAAGTGGTGTAGCGCTGTGGGTGTGGTGTGAGCAGTGGTGTACCGCTGTGGGAGTGTTGTGGGCAGTGGTGTAGCGCTGTGGGAGTGGTGTGGGCACTGGTGTAGTGCTGTGGGATTGGTGTGGGCAGTGGTGTAATGCTCTGCGAATGGTGTGGGCAGTGGTGATGCGCTGCTTGGGTGGTGTGGGCAGTGGAGTAGGGCTGTGGGAGTGTTTTGTCAGTGGTTTAGCGCTGTGGGAGTGGTGTGGGCAGTGGTGTAGCGCTGTGGGAGTGGTGCGGGCAATGGTGTAGCGCTGTGGGAGTGGTGTGGGCAGTGTTGTAGCGCTGTGTGAATGGTGTGGGTAGTGGTGTAGTTCTGTGGGAGAGGTGTGGGCAGTGGTGTAGTGCTGTGGGAGTGGTGAGGGCAGTGGTGTAGCGCTGTGGGACTGGCGTGGGCAGTGGTGTAGTGCTGTGGGAGTGGTGTGGGTAGTGGTGTAGTGCTGTGGGAGTGGTGAGGGCAGTGGTGTAGCTCTGTGGGTGTGGTGTGGGCAGTGGTGTAGCGCTGTGGGAGTGGTGTGGGCATTGGTGTAGTGGTGTGGGCAGTGGTGTAGCGCTGTGGGAGTGTTGTGTGCAGTGGTGTAGTGCTGTGGGAGTGGTGTGGGCAGTGGTGTAGCGCTGTGGGTGTGGTGTGAGCAGTAGTGTACTGCTGTGGGAGTGTTGTGGGCAGTGGTGTACTGCTGTGGGAGTGTTGTGGGCAGTGGTGTAGCGCTGTGGGAGTGGTGTGGGCAGTGGTGTAGCGCTGTGGGAGTGGGGTGGGAAGTGGTGTTGTGCTGTGGGAGTGCTGTGGGCAGTGGTGTAGCGCTTTGGGAGTGGTGTGGGCAGTGGTGTAGCTCTGTGGGAGCGGTGAGGGCACTGGGGTAGAGCTGTGGGAGGGGTGTGGGCAGTGGTGTAACGCTGTGGGAGTGATGTGGCCAGTGGTGTTGCGCGACTGGAGTGGTATGGGCAGAGGTGTAGCGCTGTGGGAGTGTTGTGGGCAGTGGTGTAGCGCTGTGGGAGTGGTGTGGGCAGTGGTGTAACGCAGTGGGTGTGTTGTGGGCAGTGGTGTAGCGCTGTGCGAGTGGTGTGGGCAGTGGTGTAGCGCTGTGGGAGTGGAGTGGGCAGTGGCGTAGTGCTGTGGGAGTGGTGTGGGCAGTGGTGTAGCGCTGCGGGAGTGGTGTGGGCAGTGGTGTAGCGCTGCGGGAGTGGTGTGGGAAGTGGTGTAGCGCTGTGGGAGTGGTGTGGGCAATGTTGAGGCGCTGTGGGAGTGCTGTGGGCAGTGGTGTAGCGCTGTGGGAGTGCTGAGGGCAGTGGTGAAGCGCTGTGGGAGTGGGGTGGGAAGTGGTGTAGCGCTGTGGGAGTGGGGTGGGCAGTGGTGTAGTGCTGTTGGAATGGTGTGGGCAGTGGTGTAGCGCTGTGGGAGTGGGGTGGGCAGTGGTGTAGTGCTTTTGGAGTGATGTGGGCAATGGTATAGCGCTGTGGGAGTGATGTGGGCAGTGGTATAGCGCTGCGGGAGTGGTGTGGGCAGTGGTGTAGCGCTGCGGGAGTGGTTTGGGCAGTGGTGGAGCGCTGTGGGAGTGGTGACGGAAGTGGTGTAGCGCTGTGGGAGTGTTGTGGGCAATGCTGAGGCGCTGTGGGAATGGTGTGGGCAGTGGTGTAGCGCTGTGGGAGTGGTGTGGGCAGTGGTGTAGCTCTCTGGGAGTGCTGTGGGCAGTGGTGTAGCGCTGTGGGAGTGGTGTGCGCAGTGGTGTAGCGCTGTGGGACTGGCGTGTGCAGTGGTGTAGTGCTGTGGGAGTGGTGTGGGTAGTGGTTTAGCTCTGTCGGATGGGTGAGGGCACTGGGGTAGAGCTGTGGGAGGGGTGTGGGCAGTGGTGTAGCGCTGTGGGAGTGATGTGGCCAGTGGTGTAGCGCTACTGGAGTGGTATGGGCAGTGGTGTAGCGCTGTGAGAATGATGTGGGCAGTGGTGTAGCGCTGTGGGAGTCGTGTGGGCAGTGGTGTAGCGCTGTGCAAGTGGTGTGGGCAGTGGTGTAGCGCTGTGGGTGTGGTGTGGGCAGTGGTGTAGCGCTGTGGGAGTGGTGTGGGCAGTGGTGTAGCGCTGTGGGAGTGATGTGGGCAGTGGTGTAGCGCTGTGGGAGTGGCGTGGGCAGTGGTGTAGCGCTGTGGGAGTGGTGTGGGCAGTGGTGTAGCGCTGTGGGAGTGATGTGGGCAGTGGTGTAGCGCTGTGGGAGTGGTGTGGGCAGTGTTGTAGCGCCGTGGGCGTGGTGTGGGCAGTGGTGTAGCGCTGTGGGAGAGGTGTGGGCAGTGGTGTAGCGCTGTGGGAGTGGTGTGGGCAGTGGTGTAGCGCTGCGGGAGTGGTGTGGGCAGTGGTGTAGCGCTGCGGGAGTGGTGTGGGAAGTGGTGTAGCGCTGTGGGAGTGCTGAGTGCAGTGGTGTAGCGCTGTGGGAGTGTTGTGGGTAGTGGAGTAGCGCTGTGGGAGTGGTGTGGGCAGTGGTGTAGCTCTGTGGGAGCGGTGAGGGCACTGGGGTATAGCTGTGGGAGGGGTGTGGGCAGTGGTGTAGCGCTGTGGGTGTGGTGTGGGCAGTGGTGTAACGCTGTGGGAGTGATGTGGCCAGTGGTGTAGCGCTACTGGAGTGGTATGGGCAGTGGTGTAGCGCTGTGGGAATGATGTGGGCAGTGGTGTAGCGCTGTGGGAGTGGTGTGGGCAGTGGTGTAGCGCTGTGGGAGTGGTGTGGGCAGTGGTGTAGTGCTGTGGGAGTGGTGTGGGTTGTGGTGTAGCGCTGTGGGAGTGGTGTGGGCAGTGGTGTAGCTCTGTGGGAGCGGTGAGGGCACTGGGGTAGAGCTGTGGGAGGGGTGTGGACAGTGGTGAAGCGCTGTGGGTGTGGTGTGTGCAGTGGTGTAACGCTGTGGGAGTGATGTGGCCAGTGGTGTAGTGCTACTGGAGTGGTATGGGCAGTGGTGTAGCGCTGTGGGAATGATGTGGGCAGTGGTGAAGGGCTGTGGGAGTGGTGTGGGCAGTGGTGTAGCGCTGTGGGAGTGGTGTGGGCAGTGGTGTAGCGCTGTGCGAGTCGTGTGGGCAGTGGTGTAGCGCTGTGGGAGTGGTGTGGAAGTGGTGTAGCGCTGTGGGAGTGGTGTGGGCAGTGGTGTAGCGCTGTGGGAGTGGTGTGGGCAGTGTTGTAGGCGCTGTGCAAGTGGTGTAGGCAGTGGTGTAGTGCTGTGGGAGTGGTGTGCGCAGTGGTGTAGCGCTACTGGAGTGGTATGGGCAGTGGTGTAACGCTGTGGGAGAGATGTTGCCAGTGGTTTAACGCTACTGGAGTGGTGTGGGCAGTGGTGTAGCGCTGTGGGAGAGTTGTGGGCAGTGGTGAAGCGCTGTGGGAGTGGTGTGGGCAGTGGTGTAGCGCTGCGGGAGTGTTGTGGGCAGTGGTGTAGCGCTGCGGGAGTGGTGTGGGAAGTGGTGTAGCGCTGTGGGAGTGCTGAGGGCAGTGGTGTAGCGCTGTGGGAGTGTTGTGGGTAGTGGTGTAGCGCTGTGGGAGTGCTGTGGGCAGTGGTGTAGCGCTGTGGGAGTGGTGTGGGCAGTGGTGTAGTGCTGTGGGAGTGGTGTGCGCAGTGGTGTATCGCTACTGGAGTGGTATGGGCAGTGGTGTAGCGCTGAGGGAGTGGTGTGGGCAGTGGTGTAGCGCTGTGGGAGTGGGGTGGGAAGTGGTGTTGTGCTGTGGGAGTGCTGTGGGCAGTGGTGTAGCGCTTTGGGAGTGGTGTGGGCTGTGGTGTAGCTCTGTGGGAGCGGTGAGGGCACTGGGGTAGAGCTGTGGGAGGGGTGTGGGCAGTGGTGTAGCGCTGTTGGAGTGGTGTGGGCAGTGGTGTAACGCTGTGGGAGTGATGTGGCCAGTGGTGTTGCGCGACTGGAGTGGTATGGGCAGTGGTGTAGCGCTGTGGGAGTGTTGTGGGCAGTGGTGTAGCGCTGTGGGAGTGGTGTGGGCAGTGGTGTAACGCAATGGGTGTGTTGTGGGCAGTGGTGTAGCGCTGTGCGAGTGGTGTGGGCAGTGGTGTAGCGCTGTGGGAGTGGAGTGGGCAGTGGCGTAGTGCTGTGGGAGTGGTGTGGGCAGTGGTTTAGCGCTGCGGGAGTGGTGTGGGCAGTGGTGTAGCGCTGTGGGAGTGGTGTGGGCAATGTTGAGGCGCTGTGGGAGTGCTGTGGGCAGTGGTGTAGCGCTGTGGGAGTGCTGAGGGCAGTGGTGAAGCGCTGTGGGACTGGGGTGGGAAGTGGTGTAGCGCTGTGGGAGTGGGGTGGGCAGTGGTGTAGTGCTGTTGGAATGGTGTGGGCAGTGGTGTAGCGCTGTGGGAGTGGGGTGGGCAGTGGTGTAGTGCTTTTGGAGTGGTGTGAGCAGTGGTGTAGCGCTGTGGGAGTGGTGTGGGCAGTGGTGTAGCGCTGTGGGAGTGTTGTGGGTTGTGGTGTAGTGCTGTGGGAGTGGTGTGGGCAGTGGTGTAGCGCTGTGGGAGTGATGTGGGCAGTGGTATAGCGCTGCGGGAGTGGTGTGGGCAGTGGTGTAGCGCAGCGGGAGTGGTGACGGAAGTGGTGTAGCGCTGTGGGAGTGGTGTGGCCAATGCTGAGGCGCTGTGGGTGTGGTGTGGGCAGTGGTGTAGCGCTGTGGGAGTGGTGTGGGCAGTGGTGTAGCTCTTTGGGAGTGCTGTGGGCAGTGGTGTAGCGCTGTGGGAGTGGTGTGGGCAGAGGTGTAGCGCTGTGGGACTGGCGTGTGCAGTGGTGTAGTGCTGTGGGAGTGGTGTGGGTAGTGGTTTAGCTCTGTGGGAGCGGTGAGGCAACTGGGGTAGAGCTGTGGGAGGGGTGTGGGCAGTGGTTGTAGCGCTGTGGGAGTGATGTGGCCAGTGGTGTAGCGCTACTGGAGTGGTATGGGCAGTGGTGTAGCGCTGTGGGAATGATGTGGGCAGTGGTGTAGCGCTGTGGGAGTGGTGTGGGCAGTGGTGTAGCGCTGTGGGAGTGGTGTGGGCAGTGGTGTAGCGCTGTGCAAGTAGTGTGGGCAGTGGTTTAGCGCTGTGGGTGTGGTGTGGGCAGTTGTGTAGCGCTGTGGGAGTGGTGTGGGCAGTGGTGTAGCGCTGTGGGAGTGGTGTGGGCAGTGTTGTAGCGCTGTGCAAGTGGTGTGGGCAGTGGTGTAGCGCTGCGGGAGTGGTGTGGGCAGTGGTGTAGCGCTGTGGGAGTGATGTGGGCAGTGGTGTAGCGCTGTGGGAGTGGTGTGGGCAGTGTTGTAGCGCCGTGGGCGTGGTGTGGGCAGTGGTGTAGCGCTGTGGGAGAGGTGTGGGCAGTGGTGTAGCGCTGTGGGAGTGGTGTGGGCAGTGGTGTAGCGCTGGCGGGAGCGGTGTGGTCAGTGGTGTAGCGCTGCGGAAGTGGTGAGGGCACTGGGGTATAGCTGTGGGAGGGGTGTGGGCAGTGGTGTAGCGCTGTGGGTGTGGTGTGGGCAGTGGTGTAACGCTGTGGGAGTGATGTGGCCAGTGGTGTAGCGCTACTGGAGTGGTATGGGCAGTGGTGTAGCGCTGTGGGAATGACATGGGCAGTGGTGTAGCGCTGTGGGAGTGGTGTGGGCAGTGGTGTAGCGCTGTGGGAGTGGTGTGGGCAGTGGTGTAGCGCTGTGCAAGTGGTGTGGGCAGTGGTGAAGCGCTGTGGGAGTGGTGTGGGCAGTGGTGTAGCGCTGTGGGAGTGGTGTGGGCAGTGGTGTAGCGCTGTGGGAGTCGTGTGGGCAGTGTTGTAGCGCTGTGCAAGTGGTGTGGGCAGTGGTGTAGCGCTGTGGGAGTGGAGTGGGCAGTGTTGTAGCGCCGTGGGAGTGGTGTGGGCAGTGGTGGAGCGCTGTGGGAGAGGTGTGGGCAGTGGTGTAGCGCTGTGGGAGAGGTGTGGGCAGTGGTGTAGCGCTGCGGGAGTGGTGTGGGCAGTGGTGTAGCGCTGTGGGAGTGGTGTGGGCAGTGGTGTAGTGCTGTGGGAGTGGTGTGGGTTGTGGTGTAGCTCTGTGGGAGTGGTGTGGGCAGTGGTGTAGCTCTGTGGGAGCGGTGAGGGCACTGGGGTAGAGCTGTGGGAGGGGTGTGGGTAGTGGTGTAGCGCTGTGGGTGTGGTGTGTGCAGTGGTGTAACGCTGTGGGAGTGATATGGCCAGTGGCGTAGTGCTACTGGAGTGGTATGGGCAGTGGTGTAGCGCTGTGGGAATGATGTGGGCAGTGGTGAAGCGCTGTGGGAGTGGTGTGGGCAATGGTTTAGCGCTGTGGGAGTGGTGTGGGCAGTGGTGTAGCGCTGTGCGAGTCGTGTGGGCAGTGGTGTAGCGCTGTGGGAGTGGTGTGGGCAGTGGTGTATCGCTGTGGGAGTGGTGTGGGCAGTGGTGTAGCGCTGTGGGAGTGGTGTGGGCAGTGTTGTAGCTCTGTGCAAGTGGTGTAGGCAGTGGTGTAGTGCTGCGGGAGTCGTGTGCGCTGTGGTGTAGCGCTACTGGAGTGGTATGGGCAGTGGTGTAACGCTGTGGGAGAGATGTGGCCAGTGGTTTAGCGCTACTGGAGTGGTGTGGGCAGTGGTGTAGCGCTGTGGGAGAGTTGTGGGCAGTGGTGAAGAGCTGTGGGAGTGGTGTGGGCAGTGGTGTAGCGCAGCGGGAGTGTTGTGGGCAGTGGTGTAGCGCTGCGGGAGTGGTGTGGGAAGTGGTGTAGCGCTGTGGGAGTGCTGAGGGCAGTGGTGTAGCGCTGTGGGAGTGTTGTGGGTAGTGGTGTAGCGCTGTGGGAGTGCTGTGGGCAGTGGTGTAGCGCTGTGGGAGTGGTGTGGGCAGTGGTGTAGTGCTGTGGGAGTGGTGTGCGCAGTGGTGTAGCGCTACTGGAGTGGTATGGGCAGTGGTGTAACGCTGTGGGAGAGATGTGGCCAGTGGTGTAGCGCTACTGGAGTGGTATGGGCAGTGGTGTAGCGCTGAGGGAGTGGTGTGTGCAGTGGTGTAGCGCTGAGGGAGTGTTGTGGGCAGTGGTGTAGCGCTGTGGGAGTGGTGTGGGCAGTGTTGTAGCGCCGTGGGAGTGTTGTGGGCAGTGGTGTAGCGCTGTGGAAGTGGTGTGGGCAGTGGTGTAGCGCTGTGGGAGTGCTGTGGGCAGTGGTGTAGCGCTGTGGGAGTGTTGTGGGCAGTGGTGTAGTGCTGTGGGAGTGGTGTGCGCAGTGGTGTAGTGCTGTGGGAGTGTTGTGGGCAGTGGTGTAGTGCTGTGGGAGTGGTGTGGGCAGTGGTGTTGCGCTGTGGGAGTGGTGTGGGCAGTTGTGTAGTGCTGTGGGAGTGGTGTGGGCAGTGGTGTTGCGCTGTGGGAGTGGTGTGGGCAGTTGTGTAGCGCTTTGTGATTGGTTGGGTCTGTGGTGTAGCGCTGTGGGAATGGTGTGTGCAGTGGTGTAGTGCTGTGGGAATGGTGTGTGCAGTGGTGTAGTGCTGTGGGGGTTGTGTGGGCAGTGGTGTATCGCTGTGGGAGTGTGGTGTGAAGTGGTGTAATGCTGCGGGAGTGGTGTGGGAAGTGGTGTAGCGCTGTGGGAGTGGGGTGGGCAGTGGTGTAGTGCTTTTGGAGTGGTGTGAGCAGTGGTGTAGCGCTTTGGGAGTGGTGTGGGCAGTGGTGCAGCGCTGTGGGAGTGTTGTGGGTTGTGGTGTAGTGCTGTGGGAGTGGTGTGGGCAGTGGTGTAGCGCTGTGGGAGTGATGTGGGCAGTGGTATAGCGCTGCGGGAGTGGTGTGGGCAGTGGTGTAGCGCTGCGGGAGTGGTGACGGATGTGGTGTAGCGCTGTGGGAGAGGTGTGGGCAATGCTGAGGCGCTGTGGGTGTGGTGTGGGCAGTGGTGTAGCGCTGTGGGAGTGGTGTGGGCAGTGGTGTAGCTCTTTGGGAGTGCTGTGGGCAGTGGTGTAGCGCTGTGGGAGTGGTGTGGGCAGAGGTGTAGCGCTGTGGGAGTGGTGTGGGCAGTGGTGTAGCGCTGTGCAAGTGGTGTGGGCAGTGGTGTAGCGCTGTGGGTGTGGTGTGGGCAGTTGTGTAGCGCTGTGGGAGTGGTGTGGGCAGTGGTGTAGCGCTGCGGGAGTGGTGTGGGCAGTGGTGTAGCGCTGTGGGAGTGATGTGGGCAGTGGTGTAGCGCTGTGGGAGTGGTGTGGGCAGTGTTGTAGCGCCGTGGGCGTGGTGTGGGCAGTGGTGTAGCGCTGTGGGAGAGGTGTGGGCAGTGGTGTAGCGCTGTGGGAGTGGTGTGGGCAGTGGTGTAGCGCTGCGGGAGTGGTGTGGGCAGTGGTGTAGCGCTGCGGGAGTGGTGTGGGAAGTGGTGTAGCGCTGTGGGAGTGCTGAGGGCAGTGGTGTAGCGCTGTGGGAGTGTTGTGGGTAGTGGTGCAGGGCTGTGGGAGTGCTGTGGGCAGTGGTGTAGCGCTGTGGGAGTGGTGTGGGCAGTGGTGTAGCTCTGTGGGAGCGGTGAGGGCACTGGGGTATAGCTGAGGGAGGGGTGTGGGCAGTGGTGTAGCGCTGTGGGTGTGGTGTGGGCAGTGGTGTAACGCTGTGGGAGTGATGTGGCCAGTGGTGTAGCGCTACTGGAGTGGTATGGGCAGTGGTGTAGCGCTGTGGGAATGATATGGGCAGCGGTGTAGCGCTGTGGGAGTGGTGTGGGCAGTGGTGTAGCGCTGTGGGAGTGGTGTGGGCAGTGGTGTAGCGCTGTGCAAGTGGTGTGGGCAGTGGTGAAGCGCTGTGGGAGTGGTGTGGGCAGTGGTGTAGAGCTGTGGGAGTGGTGTGGGCAGTGGTGTAGCGCTGTGGGAGTCGTGTGGGCAGTGTTGTAGCGCTGTGCAAGTGGTGTGGGCAGTGGTGTAGCGCTGTGGGAGTGGTGTGGGCAGTGGTGTAGTGCTGTGGGAGAGTTGTGGGCAGTGGTGAAGCGCTGTGGGAGTGGTGTGGGCAGTGGTGTAGTGCTGTGGGAGAGTTGTGGGCAGTGGTGAAGCGCTGTGGGAGTGGTGTGGGCAGTGGTGTAGCGCAGCCGGAGTGTTGTGGGCAGTGGTGTAGCGCTGCGGGAGTGGTGTGGGCAGTGGTGTAGTGCTGTGGGAGAGTTGTGGGCAGTGGTGAAGCGCTGTGGGAGTGGTGTGGGCAGTGGTGTAGTGCTGTGGGAGAGTTGTGGGCAGTGGTGAAGCGCTGTGGGAGTGGTGTGGGCAGTGGTGTAGCGCAGCGGGAGTGTTGTGGGCAGTGGTGTAGCGCTGCGGGAGTGGTGTGGCAAGTGGTGTAGCGCTGTGGGAGTGCTGAGGGCAGTGGTGTAGCGCTGTGGGAGTGTTGTGGGTAGTGGTGTAGCGCTGTGGGAGTGCTGTGGGCAGTGGTGTAGCGCTGTGGGAGTGGTGTGGGCAGTGGTGTAGTGCTGTGGGAGTGGTGTGCGCAGTGGTGTAGCGCTACTGGAGTGGTATGGGCAGTGGTGTAACGCTGTGGGAGAGATGTGGCCAGTGGTGTAGCGCTACTGGAGTGGTATGGGCAGTGGTGTAGCGCTGAGGGAGTGGTGTGTGCAGTGGTGTAGCGCTGAGGGAGTGTTGTGGGCAGTGGTGTAGCGCTGTGGGAGTGGTGTGGGCAGTGTTGTAGCGCCGTGGGAGTGTTGTGGGCAGTGGTGTAGCGCTGTGGGAGAGGTGTGTGCAGTGGTGTAGCGCTGTGGGAGTGGTGTGGGCAGTGGTGTAGCGCTGCGGGAGTGGTGTGGGCAGTGGTGTAGCGCTGTGGGAGTGGTGTGGGCAGTGGTGTAGAGCTGTGGGAGTGGTGTGGGCAGTGGTGTAGCGCTGTGGAAGTGGTGTGGGCAGTGGTGTAACGCTGTGGGAGTGCTGTGGGCAGTGGTGTAGCACTGTGGGAGTGTTGTGGGCATTGGTGTAGTGCTGTGGGAGTGGTGTGCGCAGTGGTGTAGCGCTGTGGAAGTGGTGTGGGCAGTGGTGTTGCGCTGTGTGAGTGGTGTGGGCAGTTGTGTAGCGCTTTGGGATTGGTTGGGTCTGTGGTGTAGCGCTGTGGGAATGGTGTGTGCAGTGGTGTAGTGCTGTGGGACTGGTGCGTGCAGTGGTGTAGTGCTGTGGGGGTTGTGTGGGCAGTGGTGTAGCGCTGTGGGAGTGTGGTGTGAAGTGGTGTAATGCTGCGGGAGTGGTGTGGGAAGTGGTGTAGCGCTGTGGGTGTGGTGTGAGCAGTGGTGTACCGCTGTGGGAGTGTTGTGGGCAGTGGTGTAGCGCTGTGGGAGTGGTGTGGGCACTGGTGTAGTGCTGTGGGATTGGTGTGGGCAGTGGTGTAATGCTCTGCGAATGGTGTGGGCAGTGGTGATGCGCTGCTTGGGTGGTGTGGGCAGTGGTGTAGGGCTGTGGGAGTGGTGTGGGTAGTGGTGTAGTGCTGTGGGAGTGGTGAGGGCAGTGGTGTAGCTCTGTGGGAGTGGTGTGGGCAGTGGTGTAGCGCTGTGGGAGTGGTGTGGGCAGTGGTGTAGTGCTGTGGGAGTGGTGTGGGCAGTGGTGTAGAGCTATGGGAGTGTTGTGTGCAGTGGTGCAGTGCTGTGGGAGTGGTGTGGGCAGTGGTGTAGCGCTGTGGGTGTGGTGTGAGCAGTGGTGTACTGCTGTGGGAGTGTTGTGGGCAGTGGTGTAGCGCTGTGGGATTGGTGTGAGCACTGGTGTAACGCTCTGCGAGTGGTGTGGGCAGTGGTGATGCGCTGCAGGTGTGGTGTTTGCATTGGTGTAGCGCTGTGGGAGTGGTGTGGGCAGTGGTGTAGCGCTTGGGAGTGGTGTGGACAGTGGTGTAGTGCTGTGGGAGTGGTGTGGGCAGTGGTGTAGCGCTGTGGGAGTGGTGTGGGCAGTGGTGTAGTGCTGTGGGAGTGGTGTGGGTAGTGGTGTAGCGCTGTGGGACTGGCGTGGGCAGTGGTGTAGTGCTGTGGGAGTGGTGTGGGCAGTGGTGTAGAACTGTGGGAGTGGTGAGGGCAGTGGTGTAGCTCTGTGGGAGTGGTGTGGTCAGTGGTGTAGCGCTGCGGGAGTGGTGAGGGCACTGGGGTATAGCTGTGGGAGGGGTGTGGGCAGTGGTGTAGCGCTGTGGGTGTGGTGTGGGCAGTGGTGTAACGCTGTGGGAGTGATGTGGCCAGTGGTGTAGCGCTACTGGAGTGGTATGGGCAGTGGTGTAGCGCTGTGGGAATGACATGGGCAGTGGTGTAGCGCTGTGGGAGTGGTGTGGGCAGTGGTGTAGCGCTGTGGGAGTGGTGTGGGCAGTGTTGTAGCGCTGTGCAAGTGGTGTGGGCAGTGGTGTAGCGCTGCGGGAGTGGTGTGGGCAGTGGTGTAGCGCTGTGGGAGTGATGTGGGCAGTGGTGTAGCGCTGTGGGAGTGGTGTGGGCAGTGTTGTAGCGCCGTGGGCGTGGTGTGGGCAGTGGTGTAGCGCTGTGGGAGAGGTGTGGGCAGTGGTGTAGCGCTGTGGGAGTGGTGTGGGCAGTGGTGTAGCGCTGCGGGAGCGGTGTGGTCAGTGGTGTAGCGCTGCGGAAGTGGTGAGGGCACTGGGGTATAGCTGTGGGAGGGGTGTGGGCAGTGGTGTAGCGCTGTGGGTGTGGTGTGGGCAGTGGTGTAACGCTGTGGGAGTGATGTGGCCAGTGGTGTAGCGCTACTGGAGTGGTATGGGCAGTGGTGTAGCGCTGTGGGAATGACATGGGCAGTGGTGTAGCGCTGTGGGAGTGGTGTGGGCAGTGGTGTAGCGCTGTGGGAGTGGTGTGGGCAGTGGTGTAGCGCTGTGCAAGTGGTGTGGGCAGTGGTGAAGCGCTGTGGGAGTGGTGTGGGCAGTGGTGTAGCGCTGTGGGAGTGGTGTGGGCAGTGGTGTAGCGCTGTGGGAGTCGTGTGGGCAGTGTTGTAGCGCTGTGCAAGTGGTGTGGGCAGTGGTGTAGCGCTGTGGGAGTGGAGTGGGCAGTGTTGTAGCGCCGTGGGAGTGGTGTGGGCAGTGGTGGAGCGCTGTGGGAGAGGTGTGGGCAGTGGTGTAGCGCTGTGGGAGAGGTGTGGGCAGTGGTGTAGCGCTGCGGGAGTGGTGTGGGCAGTGGTGTAGCGCTGTGGGAGTGGTGTGGGCAGTGGTGTAGTGCTGTGGGAGTGGTGTGGGTTGTGGTGTAGCTCTGTGGGAGTGGTGTGGGCAGTGGTGTAGCTCTGTGGGAGCGGTGAGGGCACTGGGGTAGAGCTGTGGGAGGGGTGTGGGTAGTGGTGTAGCGCTGTGGGTGTGGTGTGTGCAGTGGTGTAACGCTGTGGGAGTGATATGGCCAGTGGCGTAGTGCTACTGGAGTGGTATGGGCAGTGGTGTAGCGCTGTGGGAATGATGTGGGCAGTGGTGAAGCGCTGTGGGAGTGGTGTGGGCAATGGTTTAGCGCTGTGGGAGTGGTGTGGGCAGTGGTGTAGCGCTGTGCGAGTCGTGTGGGCAGTGGTGTAGCGCTGTGGGAGTGGTGTGGGCAGTGGTGTATCGCTGTGGGAGTGGTGTGGGCAGTGGTGTAGCGCTGTGGGAGTGGTGTGGGCAGTGTTGTAGCTCTGTGCAAGTGGTGTAGGCAGTGGTGTAGTGCTGCGGGAGTCGTGTGCGCTGTGGTGTAGCGCTACTGGAGTGGTATGGGCAGTGGTGTAACGCTGTGGGAGAGATGTGGCCAGTGGTTTAGCGCTACTGGAGTGGTGTGGGCAGTGGTGTAGCGCTGTGGGAGAGTTGTGGGCAGTGGTGAAGAGCTGTGGGAGTGGTGTGGGCAGTGGTGTAGCGCAGCGGGAGTGTTGTGGGCAGTGGTGTAGCGCTGCGGGAGTGGTGTGGGAAGTGGTGTAGCGCTGTGGGAGTGCTGAGGGCAGTGGTGTAGCGCTGTGGGAGTGTTGTGGGTAGTGGTGTAGCGCTGTGGGAGTGCTGTGGGCAGTGGTGTAGCGCTGTGGGAGTGGTGTGGGCAGTGGTGTAGTGCTGTGGGAGTGGTGTGCGCAGTGGTGTAGCGCTACTGGAGTGGTATGGGCAGTGGTGTAACGCTGTGGGAGAGATGTGGCCAGTGGTGTAGCGCTACTGGAGTGGTATGGGCAGTGGTGTAGCGCTGAGGGAGTGGTGTGTGCAGTGGTGTAGCGCTGAGGGAGTGTTGTGGGCAGTGGTGTAGCGCTGTGGGAGTGGTGTGGGCAGTGTTGTAGCGCCGTGGGAGTGTTGTGGGCAGTGGTGTAGCGCTGTGGAAGTGGTGTGGGCAGTGGTGTAGCGCTGTGGGAGTGCTGTGGGCAGTGGTGTAGCGCTGTGGGAGTGTTGTGGGCAGTGGTGTAGTGCTGTGGGAGTGGTGTGCGCAGTGGTGTAGTGCTGTGGGAGTGTTGTGGGCAGTGGTGTAGTGCTGTGGGAGTGGTGTGGGCAGTGGTGTTGCGCTGTGGGAGTGGTGTGGGCAGTTGTGTAGTGCTGTGGGAGTGGTGTGGGCAGTGGTGTTGCGCTGTGGGAGTGGTGTGGGCAGTTGTGTAGCGCTTTGTGATTGGTTGGGTCTGTGGTGTAGCGCTGTGGGAATGGTGTGTGCAGTGGTGTAGTGCTGTGGGAATGGTGTGTGCAGTGGTGTAGTGCTGTGGGGGTTGTGTGGGCAGTGGTGTATCGCTGTGGGAGTGTGGTGTGAAGTGGTGTAATGCTGCGGGAGTGGTGTGGGAAGTGGTGTAGCGCTGTGGGAGTGGGGTGGGCAGTGGTGTAGTGCTTTTGGAGTGGTGTGAGCAGTGGTGTAGCGCTTTGGGAGTGGTGTGGGCAGTGGTGCAGCGCTGTGGGAGTGTTGTGGGTTGTGGTGTAGTGCTGTGGGAGTGGTGTGGGCAGTGGTGTAGCGCTGTGGGAGTGATGTGGGCAGTGGTATAGCGCTGCGGGAGTGGTGTGGGCAGTGGTGTAGCGCTGCGGGAGTGGTGACGGATGTGGTGTAGCGCTGTGGGAGAGGTGTGGGCAATGCTGAGGCGCTGTGGGTGTGGTGTGGGCAGTGGTGTAGCGCTGTGGGAGTGGTGTGGGCAGTGGTGTAGCTCTTTGGGAGTGCTGTGGGCAGTGGTGTAGCGCTGTGGGAGTGGTGTGGGCAGAGGGGTAGCGCTGTGGGAGTGGTGTGGGCAGTGGTGTAGCGCTGTGCAAGTGGTGTGGGCAGTGGTGTAGCGCTGTGGGTGTGGTGTGGGCAGTTGTGTAGCGCTGTGGGAGTGGTGTGGGCAGTGGTGTAGCGCTGCGGGAGTGGTGTGGGCAGTGGTGTAGCGCTGTGGGAGTGATGTGGGCAGTGGTGTAGCGCTGTGGGAGTGGTGTGGGCAGTGTTGTAGCGCCGTGGGCGTGGTGTGGGCAGTGGTGTAGCGCTGTGGGAGAGGTGTGGGCAGTGGTGTAGCGCTGTGGGAGTGGTGTGGGCAGTGGTGTAGCGCTGCGGGAGTGGTGTGGGCAGTGGTGTAGCGCTGCGGGAGTGGTGTGGGAAGTGGTGTAGCGCTGTGGGAGTGCTGAGGGCAGTGGTGTAGCGCTGTGGGAGTGTTGTGGGTAGTGGTGCAGGGCTGTGGGAGTGCTGTGGGCAGTGGTGTAGCGCTGTGGGAGTGGTGTGGGCAGTGGTGTAGCTCTGTGGGAGCGGTGAGGGCACTGGGGTATAGCTGAGGGAGGGGTGTGGGCAGTGGTGTAGCGCTGTGGGTGTGGTGTGGGCAGTGGTGTAACGCTGTGGGAGTGATGTGGCCAGTGGTGTAGCGCTACTGGAGTGGTATGGGCAGTGGTGTAGCGCTGTGGGAATGATATGGGCAGCGGTGTAGCGCTGTGGGAGTGGTGTGGGCAGTGGTGTAGCGCTGTGGGAGTGGTGTGGGCAGTGGTGTAGCGCTGTGCAAGTGGTGTGGGCAGTGGTGAAGCGCTGTGGGAGTGGTGTGGGCAGTGGTGTAGAGCTGTGGGAGTGGTGTGGGCAGTGGTGTAGCGCTGTGGGAGTCGTGTGGGCAGTGTTGTAGCGCTGTGCAAGTGGTGTGGGCAGTGGTGTAGCGCTGTGGGAGTGGTGTGGGCAGTGGTGTAGTGCTGTGGGAGAGTTGTGGGCAGTGGTGAAGCGCTGTGGGAGTGGTGTGGGCAGTGGTGTAGTGCTGTGGGAGAGTTGTGGGCAGTGGTGAAGCGCTGTGGGAGTGGTGTGGGCAGTGGTGTAGCGCAGCCGGAGTGTTGTGGGCAGTGGTGTAGCGCTGCGGGAGTGGTGTGGGCAGTGGTGTAGTGCTGTGGGAGAGTTGTGGGCAGTGGTGAAGCGCTGTGGGAGTGGTGTGGGCAGTGGTGTAGTGCTGTGGGAGAGTTGTGGGCAGTGGTGAAGCGCTGTGGGAGTGGTGTGGGCAGTGGTGTAGCGCAGCGGGAGTGTTGTGGGCAGTGGTGTAGCGCTGCGGGAGTGGTGTGGCAAGTGGTGTAGCGCTGTGGGAGTGCTGAGGGCAGTGGTGTAGCGCTGTGGGAGTGTTGTGGGTAGTGGTGTAGCGCTGTGGGAGTGCTGTGGGCAGTGGTGTAGCGCTGTGGGAGTGGTGTGGGCAGTGGTGTAGTGCTGTGGGAGTGGTGTGCGCAGTGGTGTAGCGCTACTGGAGTGGTATGGGCAGTGGTGTAACGCTGTGGGAGAGATGTGGCCAGTGGTGTAGCGCTACTGGAGTGGTATGGGCAGTGGTGTAGCGCTGAGGGAGTGGTGTGTGCAGTGGTGTAGCGCTGAGGGAGTGTTGTGGGCAGTGGTGTAGCGCTGTGGGAGTGGTGTGGGCAGTGTTGTAGCGCCGTGGGAGTGTTGTGGGCAGTGGTGTAGCGCTGTGGGAGAGGTGTGTGCAGTGGTGTAGCGCTGTGGGAGTGGTGTGGGCAGTGGTGTAGCGCTGCGGGAGTGGTGTGGGCAGTGGTGTAGCGCTGTGGGAGTGGTGTGGGCAGTGGTGTAGAGCTGTGGGAGTGGTGTGGGCAGTGGTGTAGCGCTGTGGAAGTGGTGTGGGCAGTGGTGTAACGCTGTGGGAGTGCTGTGGGCAGTGGTGTAGCACTGTGGGAGTGTTGTGGGCATTGGTGTAGTGCTGTGGGAGTGGTGTGCGCAGTGGTGTAGCGCTGTGGAAGTGGTGTGGGCAGTGGTGTTGCGCTGTGTGAGTGGTGTGGGCAGTTGTGTAGCGCTTTGGGATTGGTTGGGTCTGTGGTGTAGCGCTGTGGGAATGGTGTGTGCAGTGGTGTAGTGCTGTGGGACTGGTGCGTGCAGTGGTGTAGTGCTGTGGGGGTTGTGTGGGCAGTGGTGTAGCGCTGTGGGAGTGTGGTGTGAAGTGGTGTAATGCTGCGGGAGTGGTGTGGGAAGTGGTGTAGCGCTGTGGGTGTGGTGTGAGCAGTGGTGTACCGCTGTGGGAGTGTTGTGGGCAGTGGTGTAGCGCTGTGGGAGTGGTGTGGGCACTGGTGTAGTGCTGTGGGATTGGTGTGGGCAGTGGTGTAATGCTCTGCGAATGGTGTGGGCAGTGGTGATGCGCTGCTTGGGTGGTGTGGGCAGTGGTGTAGGGCTGTGGGAGTGGTGTGGGTAGTGGTGTAGTGCTGTGGGAGTGGTGAGGGCAGTGGTGTAGCTCTGTGGGAGTGGTGTGGGCAGTGGTGTAGCGCTGTGGGAGTGGTGTGGGCAGTGGTGTAGTGCTGTGGGAGTGGTGTGGGCAGTGGTGTAGAGCTATGGGAGTGTTGTGTGCAGTGGTGCAGTGCTGTGGGAGTGGTGTGGGCAGTGGTGTAGCGCTGTGGGTGTGGTGTGAGCAGTGGTGTACTGCTGTGGGAGTGTTGTGGGCAGTGGTGTAGCGCTGTGGGATTGGTGTGAGCACTGGTGTAACGCTCTGCGAGTGGTGTGGGCAGTGGTGATGCGCTGCAGGTGTGGTGTTTGCATTGGTGTAGCGCTGTGGGAGTGGTGTGGGCAGTGGTGTAGCGCTTGGGAGTGGTGTGGACAGTGGTGTAGTGCTGTGGGAGTGGTGTGGGCAGTGGTGTAGCGCTGTGGGAGTGGTGTGGGCAGTGGTGTAGTGCTGTGGGAGTGGTGTGGGTAGTGGTGTAGCGCTGTGGGACTGGCGTGGGCAGTGGTGTAGTGCTGTGGGAGTGGTGTGGGCAGTGGTGTAGAACTGTGGGAGTGGTGAGGGCAGTGGTGTAGCTCTGTGGGAGTGGTGTGGTCAGTGGTGTAGCGCTGCGGGAGTGGTGAGGGCACTGGGGTATAGCTGTGGGAGGGGTGTGGGCAGTGGTGTAGCGCTGTGGGTGTGGTGTGGGCAGTGGTGTAACGCTGTGGGAGTGATGTGGCCAGTGGTGTAGCGCTACTGGAGTGGTATGGGCAGTGGTGTAGCGCTGTGGGAATGACATGGGCAGTGGTGTAGCGCTGTGGGAGTGGTGTGGGCAGTGGTGTAGCGCTGTGGGAGTGGTGTGGGCAGTGGTGTAGCGCTGTGCAAGTGGTGTGGGCAGTGGTGAAGCGCTGTGGGAGTGGTGTGGGCAGTGGTGTAGCGCTGTGGGAGTGGTGTGGGCAGTGGTGTAGCGCTGTGGGAGTCGTGTGGGCAGTGTTGTAGCGCTGTGCAAGTGGTGTGGGCAGTGGTGTAGCGCTGTGGGAGTGGAGTGGGCAGTGTTGTAGCGCCGTGGGAGTGGTGTGGGCAGTGGTGTAGCGCTGTGGGAGAGGTGTGGGCAGTGGTGTAGCGCTGTGGGAGAGGTGTGGGCAGTGGTGTAGCGCTGCGGGAGTGGTGTGGGCAGTGGTGTAGCGCTGTGGGAGTGGTGTGGGCAGTGGTGTAGTGCTGTGGGAGTGGTGTGGGTTGTGGTGTAGCTCTGTGGGAGTGGTGTGGGCAGTGGTGTAGCTCTGTGGGAGCGGTGAGGGCACTGGGGTAGAGCTGTGGGAGGGGTGTGGGTAGTGGTGTAGCGCTGTGGGTGTGGTGTGTGCAGTGGTGTAACGCTGTGGGAGTGATATGGCCAGTGGCGTAGTGCTACTGGAGTGGTATGGGCAGTGGTGTAGCGCTGTGGGAATGATGTGGGCAGTGGTGAAGCGCTGTGGGAGTGGTGTGGGCAATGGTTTAGCGCTGTGGGAGTGGTGTGGGCAGTGGTGTAGCGCTGTGCGAGTCGTGTGGGCAGTGGTGTAGCGCTGTGGGAGTGGTGTGGGCAGTGGTGTATCGCTGTGGGAGTGGTGTGGGCAGTGGTGTAGCGCTGTGGGAGTGGTGTGGGCAGTGTTGTAGCTCTGTGCAAGTGGTGTAGGCAGTGGTGTAGTGCTGCGGGAGTCGTGTGCGCAGTGGTGTAGCGCTACTGGAGTGGTATGGGCAGTGGTGTAACGCTGTGGGAGAGATGTGGCCAGTGGTTTAGCGCTACTGGAGTGGTGTGGGCAGTGGTGTAGCGCTGTGGGAGAGTTGTGGGCAGTGGTGAAGAGCTGTGGGAGTGGTGTGGGCAGTGGTGTAGCGCAGCGGGAGTGTTGTGGGCAGTGGTGTAGCGCTGCGGGAGTGGTGTGGCAAGTGGTGTAGCGCTGTGGGAGTGCTGAGGGCAGTGGTGTAGCGCTGTGGGAGTGTTGTGGGTAGTGGTGTAGCGCTGTGGGAGTGCTGTGGGCAGTGGTGTAGCGCTGTGGGAGTGGTGTGGGCAGTGGTGTAGTGCTGTGGGAGTGGTGTGCGCAGTGGTGTAGCGCTACTGGAGTGGTATGGGCAGTGGTGTAACGCTGTGGGAGAGATGTGGCCAGTGGTGTAGCGCTACTGGAGTGGTATGGGCAGTGGTGTAGCGCTGAGGGAGTGGTGTGTGCAGTGGTGTAGCGCTGAGGGAGTGTTGTGGGCAGTGGTGTAGCGCTGTGGGAGTGGTGTGGGCAGTGTTGTAGCGCCGTGGGAGTGTTGTGGGCAGTGGTGTAGCGCTGTGGAAGTGGTGTGGGCAGTGGTGTAGCGCTGTGGGAGTGCTGTGGGCAGTGGTGTAGCGCTGTGGGAGTGTTGTGGGCAGTGGTGTAGTGCTGTGGGAGTGGTGTGCACAGTGGTGTAGTGCTGTGGGAGTGTTGTGGGCAGTGGTGTAGTGCTGTGGGAGTGGTGTGGGCAGTGGTGTTGCGCTGTGGGAGTGGTGTGGGCAGTTGTGTAGTGCTGTGGGAGTGGTGTGGGCAGTGGTGTTGCGCTGTGGGAGTGGTGTGGGCAGTTGTGTAGCGCTTTGTGATTGGTTGGGTCTGTGGTGTAGCGCTGTGGGAATGGTGTGTGCAGTGGTGTAGCACTGTGGGAATGGTGTGTGCAGTGGTGTAGTGCTGTGGGGGTTGTGTGGGCAGTGGTGTATCGCTGTGGGAGTGTGGTGTGAAGTGGTGTAATGCTGCGGGAGTGGTGTGGGAAGTGGTGTAGCGCTGTGGGAGTGGGGTGGGCAGTGGTGTAGTGCTTTTGGAGTGGTGTGAGCAGTGGTGTAGCGCTTTGGGAGTGGTGTGGGCAGTGGTGCAGCGCTGTGGGAGTGTTGTGGGTTGTGGTGTAGTGCTGTGGGAGTGGTGTGGGCAGTGGTGTAGCGCTGTGGGAGTGATGTGGGCAGTGGTATAGCGCTGCGGGAGTGGTGTGGGCAGTGGTGTAGCGCTGCGGGAGTGGTGACGGATGTGGTGTAGCGCTGTGGGAGAGGTGTGGGCAATGCTGAGGCGCTGTGGGTGTGGTGTGGGCAGTGGTGTAGCGCTGTGGGAGTGGTGTGGGCAGTGGTGTAGCTCTTTGGGAGTGCTGTGGGCAGTGGTGTAGCGCTGTGGGAGTGGTGTGGGCAGAGGTGTAGCGCTGTGGGAGTGGTGTGGGCAGTGGTGTAGCGCTGTGCAAGTGGTGTGGGCAGTGGTGTAGCGCTGTGGGTGTGGTGTGGGCAGTTGTGTAGCGCTGTGGGAGTGGTGTGGGCAGTGGTGTAGCGCTGCGGGAGTGGTGTGGGCAGTGGTGTAGCGCTGTGGGAGTGATGTGGGCAGTGGTGTAGCGCTGTGGGAGTGGTGTGGGCAGTGTTGTAGCGCCGTGGGCGTGGTGTGGGCAGTGGTGTAGCGCTGTGGGAGAGGTGTGGGCAGTGGTGTAGCGCTGTGGGAGTGGTGTGGGCAGTGGTGTAGCGCTGCGGGAGTGGTGTGGGCAGTGGTGTAGCGCTGCGGGAGTGGTGTGGGAAGTGGTGTAGCGCTGTGGGAGTGCTGAGGGCAGTGGTGTAGCGCTGTGGGAGTGTTGTGGGTAGTGGTGCAGGGCTGTGGGAGTGCTGTGGGCAGTGGTGTAGCGCTGTGGGAGTGGTGTGGGCAGTGGTGTAGCTCTGTGGGAGCGGTGAGGGCACTGGGGTATAGCTGAGGGAGGGGTGTGGGCAGTGGTGTAGCGCTGTGGGTGTGGTGTGGGCAGTGGTGTAACGCTGTGGGAGTGATGTGGCCAGTGGTGTAGCGCTACTGGAGTGGTATGGGCAGTGGTGTAGCGCTGTGGGAATGATATGGGCAGCGGTGTAGCGCTGTGGGAGTGGTGTGGGCAGTGGTGTAGCGCTGTGGGAGTGGTGTGGGCAGTGGTGTAGCGCTGTGCAAGTGGTGTGGGCAGTGGTGAAGCGCTGTGGGAGTGGTGTGGGCAGTGGTGTAGAGCTGTGGGAGTGGTGTGGGCAGTGGTGTAGCGCTGTGGGAGTCGTGTGGGCAGTGTTGTAGCGCTGTGCAAGTGGTGTGGGCAGTGGTGTAGCGCTGTGGGAGTGGTGTGGGCAGTGGTGTAGTGCTGTGGGAGAGTTGTGGGCAGTGGTGAAGCGCTGTGGGAGTGGTGTGGGCAGTGGTGTAGTGCTGTGGGAGAGTTGTGGGCAGTGGTGAAGCGCTGTGGGAGTGGTGTGGGCAGTGGTGTAGCGCAGCCGGAGTGTTGTGGGCAGTGGTGTAGCGCTGCGGGAGTGGTGTGGGCAGTGGTGTAGTGCTGTGGGAGAGTTGTGGGCAGTGGTGAAGCGCTGTGGGAGTGGTGTGGGCAGTGGTGTAGTGCTGTGGGAGAGTTGTGGGCAGTGGTGAAGCGCTGTGGGAGTGGTGTGGGCAGTGGTGTAGCGCAGCGGGAGTGTTGTGGGCAGTGGTGTAGCGCTGCGGGAGTGGTGTGGCAAGTGGTGTAGCGCTGTGGGAGTGCTGAGGGCAGTGGTGTAGCGCTGTGGGAGTGTTGTGGGTAGTGGTGTAGCGCTGTGGGAGTGCTGTGGGCAGTGGTGTAGCGCTGTGGGAGTGGTGTGGGCAGTGGTGTAGTGCTGTGGGAGTGGTGTGCGCAGTGGTGTAGCGCTACTGGAGTGGTATGGGCAGTGGTGTAACGCTGTGGGAGAGATGTGGCCAGTGGTGTAGCGCTACTGGAGTGGTATGGGCAGTGGTGTAGCGCTGAGGGAGTGGTGTGTGCAGTGGTGTAGCGCTGAGGGAGTGTTGTGGGCAGTGGTGTAGCGCTGTGGGAGTGGTGTGGGCAGTGTTGTAGCGCCGTGGGAGTGTTGTGGGCAGTGGTGTAGCGCTGTGGGAGAGGTGTGTGCAGTGGTGTAGCGCTGTGGGAGTGGTGTGGGCAGTGGTGTAGCGCTGCGGGAGTGGTGTGGGCAGTGGTGTAGCGCTGTGGGAGTGGTGTGGGCAGTGGTGTAGAGCTGTGGGAGTGGTGTGGGCAGTGGTGTAGCGCTGTGGAAGTGGTGTGGGCAGTGGTGTAACGCTGTGGGAGTGCTGTGGGCAGTGGTGTAGCACTGTGGGAGTGTTGTGGGCATTGGTGTAGTGCTGTGGGAGTGGTGTGCGCAGTGGTGTAGCGCTGTGGAAGTGGTGTGGGCAGTGGTGTTGCGCTGTGTGAGTGGTGTGGGCAGTTGTGTAGCGCTTTGGGATTGGTTGGGTCTGTGGTGTAGCGCTGTGGGAATGGTGTGTGCAGTGGTGTAGTGCTGTGGGACTGGTGCGTGCAGTGGTGTAGTGCTGTGGGGGTTGTGTGGGCAGTGGTGTAGCGCTGTGGGAGTGTGGTGTGAAGTGGTGTAATGCTGCGGGAGTGGTGTGGGAAGTGGTGTAGCGCTGTGGGTGTGGTGTGAGCAGTGGTGTACCGCTGTGGGAGTGTTGTGGGCAGTGGTGTAGCGCTGTGGGAGTGGTGTGGGCACTGGTGTAGTGCTGTGGGATTGGTTTGGGCAGTGGTGTAATGCTCTGCGAATGGTGTGGGCAGTGGTGATGCGCTGCTTGGGTGGTGTGGGCAGTGGTGTAGGGCTGTGGGAGTGGTGTGGGTAGTGGTGTAGTGCTGTGGGAGTGGTGAGGGCAGTGGTGTAGCTCTGTGGGAGTGGTGTGGGCAGTGGTGTAGCGCTGTGGGAGTGGTGTGGGCAGTGGTGTAGTGCTGTGGGAGTGGTGTGGGCAGTGGTGTAGAGCTATGGGAGTGTTGTGTGCAGTGGTGCAGTGCTGTGGGAGTGGTGTGGGCAGTGGTGTAGCGCTGTGGGTGTGGTGTGAGCAGTGGTGTACTGCTGTGGGAGTGTTGTGGGCAGTGGTGTAGCGCTGTGGGATTGGTGTGAGCACTGGTGTAACGCTCTGCGAGTGGTGTGGGCAGTGGTGATGCGCTGCAGGTGTGGTGTTTGCATTGGTGTAGCGCTGTGGGAGTGGTGTGGGCAGTGGTGTAGCGCTTGGGAGTGGTGTGGACAGTGGTGTAGTGCTGTGGGAGTGGTGTGGGCAGTGGTGTAGCGCTGTGGGAGTGGTGTGGGCAGTGGTGTAGTGCTGTGGGAGTGGTGTGGGTAGTGGTGTAGCGCTGTGGGACTGGCGTGGGCAGTGGTGTAGTGCTGTGGGAGTGGTGTGGGCAGTGGTGTAGTGCTGTGGGAGTGGTGAGGGCAGTGGTGTAGCTCTGTGGGAGTGGTGTGGGCAGTGGTGTAGCGCTGTGGGAGATGTGTGGCCAGTGGTGTAGCGCTACTGGAGTGGTATGGGCAGTGGTGTAGCTCTGTGGGAGTGGTGTGGGCAGTGGTGTAGTGCTGTGGGAGTGGTGTGGGCAGTGGTGTAGCGCTGTGGGTGTGGTGTGGGCAGTGGTGTAGCGCTGTGGGAGTGGTGAGTTCAGTTGTGTAGTGCTGTGGGAGTGGTGTGGGCAGTGGTGTAGCGCTGTGGGAGTGGTGAGTTCAGTTGTGTAGTGCTGTGGGAGTGGTGTGGGCAGTGGTGTAGCGCTGTGGAAGTGCTGTGGGCAGTGGTGTATTGCTGTGGGAGTGGTGTGGGTAGTGGTGTAGCGCTGTGAGAGTGTTGTGGGCAGTGGTGTAGCTCTGTGGGAGCGGAAGGGTACTGGGGTAGAGCTGTGGGAGTGGTGTGGGCAGTGGTGTAGCGCTGTGGGAGTGGTGTGGGCAGTGGTGTAACGCTGTGGGAGTGATGTGGCCAGTGGTGTAGCGCTACTGGAGTGGTACGGGCAGTGGTGTAGTGCTGTGGGAGTGATGTGGGCAGTGGTGTAGCGCTGTGGGAGTGGTGTGGGCCGTGGTGTAGCGCTGTGCGAGTGGTGTGGGCAGTGGTGTAGCGCTGTGGGAGTGGTGTGGGCAGTGGTGTAGCGCTGTGGGAGTGGTGTGGGCAGTGGTGTAGCGCTGTGGGAGTGGTGTGGGCAGTGTTGTAGCGCCGTGGGAGTGGTGTGGGCAGTGGTGTAGCGCTGTGGGAGAGGTGTGGGCAGTGGTGTAATGCTCTGCGAGTGGTGTGGGCAGTGGTGTAGTGCTACTGGAGTGGTATGGGCAGTGGTGAAGAGCTGTGGGAGTGGTGTGGGCAGTGGTGTAGTGCTGTGGGAGTGGTGTGGGCAGTGGTGTAGCGCTGTGGGAGTGGTGTGGGCAGTGGTGTAGTAATGTGCGAGTGGTGTGGGCAGTGGTGTGGTGCGGTGGTAGTGGTGTGGGCAGTGGTGTAGCGCTGTGGGTGTGGTGTGGGCAGTGGTGTAGTGCTGTGGGAGTGGTGTGGGCAGTGGTGTAGCGCTGTGGGAGTGGTGTGGGCAGTGGTGTAGTAATGTGCGAGTGGTGTGGGCAGTGGTGTGGTGCGGTGGTAGTGGTGTGGGCAGTGGTGTAGTGCTGTGGGAGTGATGTGGGCAGTGGTGTAGCGCTGTGGGAGTGGTGCGGGCAGTGGTGTGGTGCGGGGGGAGTGGTGTGGGCAGTGGTATAGTGCTGTGGGAGTGGTGTGGGTAGTGGTGTAGAGCAGTGGGAGTGGTGTGGGCAGTGGTGTAGTGCTGAGGGAGTGGTGTGGGCAGTGGTGTAGATCTGTGGGAGTGGTGTGGGGAGTGGTGTACCGCTGTGGGACTGTTGTGGGTTGTGGTGTAGTGCTGTGGGAGTGGTGTGGGCAGCGGTGTAGCGCTGTGGGAGTGGTGCGGGCAGTGGTGTAGCGCTGTGGGATTGATGTGTGCAGTGGTGTAGCGCTGTGGGAGTGGTGTGGGCAGCGGTGTAGCGCTGTGGGAGTGGTGCGGGCAGTGGTGTAGCGCTGTGGGATTGATGTGTGCAGTGGTGTAGCGCTGTGGAAGTGGTGTGGGCAGTGGTGTTGCGCTGTGGGAGTGGTGTGGGCAGTTGTGTAGCGCTTTGGGAATGGTTGGGTCTGTGGTATAGCGCTGTGGGAATGGTGTGTGCAGTGGTGTAGTGCTGTGGGACTGGTGCGTGCAGTGGTGTAGTGCTGTGGGGGTTGTGTGGGCAGTGGTGTAGCGCTGTGGGAGTGTTGTGGGCAGTGGTGTACCGCTGTGGGACTGGCGTGTGCAGTGGTGTAGTGCTGTGGGAGTGGTGTGGGTAGTGGTGTAGCGCTGTGAGAGTGTTGTGGGCAGTGGTGTAGCTCTGTGGGAGCGGTGAGGGCACTGGGGTAGAGCTGTGGGAGTGGTGTGGGCAGTGGTGTAGCGCTGTGGGAGTGGTGTGGGCAGTGGTGTAACGCTGTGGGAGTGATGTGGCCAGTGGTGTAGCGCTTTGGGAGTGATGTGGGCAGTGGTGTAACCCAGTGGGAGTGGTGTGGGCAGTGGTGTAGCGCTGTGCGAGTGGTGTGGGCAGTGGTGTAGCGCTGTGGGAGTGGTGTGGGCAGTGGTGTAGCGCTGTGGGAGTGGTGTGGGCAGTGGTGTAGCGCTGTGGGAGTGGTGTGGGCAGTGTTGTAGCGCCGTGGAAGTGGTGTGGGCAGTGGTGTAGCGCTGTGGGAGAGGTGTGGGCAGTGGTGTAGTACTGTGGGAGTGGTGTGGGCAGTGGTGTATTAATGTGCGAGTGGTGTGGGCAGTGGTGTGGTGCGGTGGTAGTGGTGTGGGCATTGGTGTAGTGCTGTGGGAGTGATGTGGGCAGTGGTGTAGCGCTGTGGGAGTGGTGCGGGCAGTGGTGTGGTGCGGGGGGAGTGGTGTGGGCAGTGGTGTAGTGCTGTGGGAGTGGTGTGTGTAGTGGTGTAGAGCTGTGGGAGTGGTCTGGGCAGTGTTGTAGTGCTGAGGGAGTGGTGTGGGGAGTTGTGTACCGCTGTGGGACTGTTGTGGGTTGTGGTGTAGTGCTGTGGGAGTGGTGTGGGCAGCGGTGTAGCGCTGTGGGAGTGGTGCGGGCAGTGGTGTAGCGCTGTGGGAATGATGTGTTCAGTGGTGTAGCGCTGTGGGATTGGTGTGGGCAGTGGTGTAGCGCTGTGGGAGTGGTGTGGGCAGTGGTGTTGCGCTGTGGGAGTGGTGTGGGCAGTTGTGTAGCGCTTTGGGATTGGTTGGGTCTGTGGTGTAGCGCTGTGGGAATGGTGTGTGCAGTGGTGTAGTGCTGTGGGACTGGTGCGTGCAGTGGTGTATTGCTGTGGGGATTGTGTGGGCAGTGGTGTAGCGCTGTGGGAGTGTGGTGTGAAGTGGTGTAATGCTGCGGGAGTGGTGTGGGAAGTGGTGTAGCGCTGTGGGAGTGGTGTGGGCACTGGTCTAGTGCTGTGGGATTGGTGTGGGCAGTGGTGTAGTGCTGTGGGTTTGGTGTGGGCAGTGGTGTAATGCTCTGCGAGTGGTGTGGGCAGTGGTGATGCGCTGCTTGGGTGGTGTGGGCAGTGGTGTAGGGCTGTGGGAGTGTTCTGGGCAGTGGTGTAGCGCTGTGGGAGTGGTGTGAGCAGTGGTGTACCGCTGTGGGAGTGGTGTGGGCAGTGGTGTAGAGAAGTGGGAGTGGTGCGGGCAGTGGTGTAGCGCTGTGGGAGTGGTGTGGGCAGTGGTGTAGAGCTGTGTGAGTGGTGTGGGTAGTGGTGTTGTTCTGTGGGAGAGGTGTGGGCAGTGGTGTAGTGCTGTGGGAGTGGTGAGGACAGTGGTGTTGCGCTGTGGGAGTGGTGTGGGCAGTGGTGTAGTGCTGTGGGAGTGGTGTGGGTAGTGGTGTAGTGCTGTGGGAGTGGTGAGGGCAGTGATGTAGCTCTGTGCGAGTGGTGTGGGCAGTGGTGTAGCGCTGTAGGAGTGGTGTGGGCATTGGTGTTCCCCCATCATTAACACTATATAAACAGTGCCCCCATCATAAACACTATATAAACAGTGCCCCCATCATAAACACTATATAAACAGTGCCCCAATCATAAAACCTATATAAACAGTGCCCCATCATAAACACTATTTAAACAGTACCCCATCATTAACACTATTTAAACAGTGCCCCCATCATAAACACTATTTAAACAGTGCCCCCATCTTAACCACTATATAAACAGTGCCCCATCATAAACACTATTTAAACAGTTCCCACATCATAAACACTAGATAAACAGTGGCCCCATCATAAACACTATATAAACAGTGCACCAATCATAAAACCTATTTAAACAGTGCCCCATCATAAACACTATTTAAACAGTGCCCCCATCATAAACACTATATAAACAATGCCCCCATCATAAACACTATTAAAACAGTGCCCCCATCATAAACACAAAAAAACATCGTCCCCATCATAAACACTATATAAACAGTGCCCCCATCATAAACACTATTTAAACAGTGCCCCCATCATAAGCACTATATAAATAGTGCCCCCATCATAAACACTATATAAACAGTGCCCCCATCATAAACACTATATAAACAGTGCCCCCATCATAAACACTATATAAACAGTGCCCCATCATAAACACTATATAAACAGTATCCCATCATAAACACTATTTAAAATGTGCCCCCATCATAAACACTATATAAACAGTGCCCCCATCATAAACACTATATAAACAGTGCCCCCATCATAAACACTATTTAAACAGTGCCCCATCATTAACACTATTTAAAAAGTTCCCCCATCATATACACTATTTAAACAGTGCCCCCATCATAAACACTATTTAAACAGTGCCCCATCATAAACACTATTTAAACAGTTCCCACATCATAAACACTAGATAAACAGAGGCCCCATCATAAACACTATATAAACAGTGCCCCATCATAAACACTATTTAAACAGTGCCCCCATCATAAGCACTATATAAACAGTGCCCCCATCATAAACACTATTTAAACAGTTCCCACATCATAAACACTAGATAAACAGTGGCCCCATCATAAACACTATATAAACAGTGCCCCCATCATAAACACTATTTAAACATTGCCCCCATCATAAGCACTATATAAATAGTGCCCCCATCATAAGCACTATTTAAAAAGTGCCCCCATCATTAACAGTATAAAAACATTGACCCCATCATAAACACTATTTAAACAGTGCCCCCATCATAAGCACTATATAAATAGTGCCCCCATCATAAACACTATATAAACAGTGCCCCCATCATAAACACTGTATAAACAGTGCCCCCAACATAAACACTATATAAACAGTGCCCCATCATAAACACTTTATAAACAGTGCCCCCATCATAAACACTAATTAAAAAGTGCCCCCATCATAAACACTATATAAACAGTGCCCCCATCATAAACAATATATAAACAGTGCCCCCATCATAAACACTATTTAAACAGTACCCCATCATTAACACTATTTAAACAGTGCCCCCATCATAAACACTATTTAAACAGTGCCCCCATCCTAAACACTATATAAACAGAGCCCCATCATAAACACTATTTAAACAGTTCCCACATCATAAACACTATATAAACAGTGCCCCCATCATAAACACTATATAAACAGTGCCCTCATCATAAACACTATGTAAACAGTGCCCCATCATAAACACTATATAAACAGTTGCCCCAACATGAACACTATATAAACAGGGCCTCCATCATAAACACTATATAAACAGTGCCCCAATCATAAACGCTATTTAAACAGTGCCCGTCATAAACAGTATATAAACGGTGCCCCCACCATTAACACTATATAAACAGTTCTCCCATTATAAACACGATATAAACATTGTCCCCATCATAAACACTATTTAAACAGTGCCCCCATCATAAACACTATATAAACAGTGCACCCATCATAAAAACTACTTACACATTGCCCCCATCATAAACACTATGTAAACATTGCCCCATCATAAACACTATTTAAACAGCGCCCCATCATAAACACTATTTAAACAGTGCCCCCATCATAAACACTATATAAACAGTGCCCCCATCATAAACACTATATAAACAGTGCCCCCATCATAAAAACTACTTACACATTGCCCCCATCATAAACACTATGTAAACATTGCCCCATCATAAACACTATTTAAACAGCGCCCCATCATAAACACTATTTAAACAGTGCCCCCATCATAAACACTATTTAAATTGTGGCCCCATCATAAACACTTTTTGACCGGTGCCACCATCATAAACACTATTTAAACAGTGCCCCCTTCATAAACACTATTTAAACTGTTCCCCCCGTCATAAACACTATATAAACAGTGCCACATCATAAACACTATATAAACATTGCCCAATCATGACCAGTAGAGAAAACAGTGCCCCATCATAAACACTATATAAACAGTGCCCCATCAAAAACACTATATAAACAGTGCCCCATCATAAACAATATTTAAACAGTGCCCCCATCATAAACACTATATAAACAGTGCCACATCATAAACACTATATTAGCATTGCCCCATCATAAAACGTATATAAGCAGTTCCCCCATCATTAACACTATATACACAGTGCCCCATCATAAACACTATATAAACAGTGCTCCATCATAAACAGTATAGAAACAGTGCCCCCATCTTAAACACTATATAAATAGTGCCCCCATCATAAACACTAAACAGTGCCCCCATCATAAACACTATTTAAACAGTGCCCCCATCATAAACATTACATAAACAGTGCCCCCATCTTAAACACTATATAACCAGTGCCCCCATCATAAACACTATTTAAACCGTGCCCCCATCATAAACACTATATAAACAGTGCCCCCATCATAAACACTATATAAAAAGTGTCCCATCATAAACACTATAAAAACAGTGCCCCCATCATAAACACTATATAAACAGTGCCCCCATCATAAACACTATATAAACAGTGCCCCATCATAAACACTATAAAAACAATGCCCCCATCATAATCACGATATAAACAGTGCCCCACCATAAACACTATATAAACAGTTCCATCAGCATAAACACTATATAAACAGTGCCCCATCATAAACACTATTTAAACAGTGCCCCATCATAAACACTATTTAAACAGTGCCCCCATCATGAACAGTATATAAACGGTGCCCCCATCATAAACACTATAAAAACATCGTCCCCATCATAAACACTATTTAAACAGAGCCCCCATCATAAACACTATTTAAACAGTGCCCCCATCATAAACACTATATAAACAGTGCCCCCATCATAAACACTATATAAACAGTGCCCCATCATAAACACTATTTAAACAGTACCCCATCATTAACACTATTTAAACAGTGCCCCCATCATAAACACTATTTAAACAGTGCCCCCATCTTAACCACTATATAAACAGTGCCCCATCATAAACACTATTTAAACAGTTCCCACATCATAAACAATAGATAAACAGTGGCCCCATCATAAACACTATATAAACAGTGCACCAATCATAAAACCTATTTAAACAGTGCCCCATCATAAACACTATTTAAACAGTGCCCCCATCATAAACACTATATAAACAGTGCCCCCATCATAAACACTATTAAAACAGTGCCCCCATCATAAACACAAAAAAACATCGTCCCCATCATAAACACTATATAAACAGTGCCCCCATCATAAACACTATTTAAACAGTGCCCCCATCATAAGCACTATATAAATAGTGCCCCCATCATAAACACTATATAAACAGTGCCCCCATCATAAACACTATATAAACAGTGCCCCCATCATAAACACTATATAAACAGTGCCCCATCATATACACTATATAAACAGTATCCCATCATAAACACTATTTAAAATGTGCCCCCATCATAAACACTATATAAACAGTGCCCCCATCATATACACTATATAAACAGTGCCCCCATCATAAACACTATTTAAACAGTGCCCCATCATTAACACTATTTAAAAAGTTCCCCCATCATATACACTATTTAAACAGTGCCCCCATCATAAACACTATTTAAACAGTGCCCCATCATAAACACTATTTAAACAGTTCCCACATCATAAACACTAGATAAACAGAGGCCCCATCATAAACACTATATAAACAGTGCCCCATCATAAACACTATTTAAACAGTGCCCCCATCATAAACACTATATAAACAGTGCCCCCATCATAAACACTATTTAAACAGTTCCCACATCATAAACACTAGATAAACAGAGGCCCCATCATAAACACTATATAAACAGTGCCCCCATCATAAACACTATTTAAACATTGCCCCCATCATAAGCACTATATAAATAGTGCCCCCATCATAAACACTATTTAAAAAGTGCCCCCATCATAAACAGTATAAAAACATCGACCCCATCATAAACACTATTTAAACAGTGCCCCCATCATAAGCACTATATAAATAGTGCCCCCATCATAAACACTATATAAACAGTGCCCCCATCATAAACACTGTATAAACAGTGCCCCCATCATAAACACTATATAAACAGTGCCCCATCATAAACACTTTATAAACAGTGCCCCCATCATAAACACTAATTAAAAAGTGCCCCCATCATAAACACTATATAAACAGTGCCCCCATCATAAACAATATATAAACAGTGCCCCCATCATAAACACTATTTAAACAGTACCCCATCATTAACACTATTTAAACAGTGCCCCCATCATAAACACTATTTAAACAGTGCCCCCATCCTAAACACTATATAAACAGAGCCCCATCATAAACACTATTTAAACAGTTCCCACATCATAAACACTATATAAACAGTGCCCCCATCATAAACACTATATAAACAGTGCCCTCATCATAAACACTATGTAAACAGTGCCCCATCATAAACACTATATAAACAGTTGCCCCAACATGAACACTATATAAACAGTGCCTCCATCATAAACACTATATAAACAGTGCCCCAATCATAAACGCTATTTAAACAGTGCCCGTCATAAACAGTATATAAACGGTGCCACCACCATTAACACTATATAAACAGTTCTCCCATTATAAACACGATATAAACATTGTCCCCATCATAAACACTATTTAAACAGTGCCCCCATCATAAACACTATATAAACAGTGCGCCCATCATAAAAACTACTTACACATTGCCCCCATCATAAACACTATGTAAACATTGCCCCATCATAAACACTATTTAAACAGCGCCCCATCATAAACACTATTTAAACAGTGCCCCCATCATAAACACTATATAAACAGTGCCCCCATCATAAACACTATATAAACAGTGCCCCCATCATAAAAACTACTTACACATTGCCCCCATCATAAACACTATGTAAACATTGCCCCATCATAAACACTATTTAAACAGCGCCCCATCATAAACACTATTTAAACAGTGCCCCCATCATAAACACTATTTAAATTGTGGCCCCATCATAAACACTTTTTGACCGGTGCCACCATCATAAACACTATTTAAACAGTGCCCCCTTCATAAACACTATTTAAACTGTTCCCCCCGTCATAAACACTATATAAACAGTGCCACATCATAAACACTATATAAACATTGCCCAATCATGACCAGTAGTGAAAACAGTGCCCCATCATAAACACTATATAAACAGTGCCCCATCAAAAACACTATATAAACAGTGCCCCATCATAAACACTATATAAACAGTGCCCCCATCATAAACACTATATAAACAATGCAGCAACATAAACACTATATAAACTGTGCCCCCATCATAAACACTATATAAACAGTGTCCCCATCATAAACAGTATTTAAACAGTGCCACCATCATAAACACTATATAAACAGTGCCCCCATCATAAACAGTATTAAAATAGTGCCCCCATCATAAACACTATATAAACAGTGCCCCATCATAAACACTATTTAAACAGTGACCACATCATAAACACTATATAAACATTGCCCCAATCCTAAACATATTTAAACAGTGCCACCATCATAAAAACTATTTAAACAGTGCCCCCATCATAAACACTATTTAAAAAGTGCCCCCATCATAAAAACTATTTAAACAGTGCCCCCATCATAAACACTATTTAAACATTTCCTCCATCATTAACACTATTTAAACAGTGCCCACATCATAAACAGTATATAAACAGTGCCCCCATTATAAACACTATATAAACAGTGCCCCCATCATAAAAATTACTTAAACAGTTCCCCCATCATAAACAATATATAAACAGTACCCCATCATAAACACTATATAAACAGTGCCCCCATCATAAACATTATATAAACAGTGCCCCCATCATAAACACTATATAAACTGTACCCCATCATAAACAATATTTAAACAGTGCCCCCATCATAAACGCTATATAAACAGTGCCCCATCATAAACACTATATAAACATTGCCCCATCATAAAACGTATATAAGCAGTTCCCCCATCATTAACACTATATACACAGTGCCCCATCATAAACACTATATAAACAGTGCCCCATCATAAACAGTATATAAACAGTGCCCCATCTTAAACACTATTTAAATAGTGCCCCCATCATAAACACTATATAAACAGTGCCCCCATCATAAACACTATTTAAACAGTGCCCCCATCATAAACACTAAATAAACAGTGCCCCCATCTTAAACACTATATAACCAGTGCCCACATCATAAACACTATTTAAACCGTGCCCCCATCATAAACACTATATAAACAGTGCCCCCATCATAAACACTATATAAACAGCGCCCCATCATAATCACTATAAAAACAGTGCCCCCATCATAAACACTATATAAACAGTGCCCCCATCATAAACACTATATAAACAGTGCCCCATCATAAACACTATAAAAACAGTGCCCACATCATAAACACGATATAAACAGTGCCCCACCATAAACACTATATAAACAGTTCCATCAGCATAAACACTATATAAACAGTGCCCCATCATAAACACTATTTAAACAGTGCCCCATCATAAATACTATTTAAACAGTGCCCCCATCATGAACACTATATAAACGGTGCCCCCATCATAAACACTATAAAAACATCGTCCCCATCATAAACACTATATAAACAGAGCCCCCATCATAAACACTATTTAAACAGTGCCCCCATCATAAACACTATATAAACAGTGCCCCCATCATAAACACTATATAAACAGTGCCCCATCATAAACACTATTTAAACAGTACCCCATCATTAACACTATTTAAACAGAGCCCCCATCATAAACACTATTTAAACAGTGCCCCAATCTTAACCACTATATAAACAGTGCCCCATCATAAACACTATTTAAACATTTCCCACATCATAAACACTAGATAAACAGTGGCCCCATCATAAACACTATATAAACAGTGCACCAATCATAAAACCTATTTAAACAGTGCCCCATCATAAACACTATTTAAACAGTGCCCCCATAATAAACACTATATAAACAGTGCCCCCATCATAAACACTATATAAACAGTGCCCCCATCATAAACACTATTTAAACATTGCCCCCATCATAAACACTATATAAACAGTGCCCCCATCATAAACACTATTTAAACAGTGCCCCCATCATAAGCACTATATAAATAGTGCCCCCATCATAAACACTATATAAACAGTGCCCCCATCTTAAACACTATATAAACAGTGCCCCCATCATAAACACTATATAAACAGTGCCCCATCATAAACACTATATAAACAGTATCCCATCATAAACACTATTTAAAATGTGCCCCCATCATAAACACTATATAAACAGTGCCCCCATCATAAACACTATATAAACAGTGCCCCCATCATAAACACTATTTAAACATTGCCCCATCATTAACACTATTTAAAAAGTGCCCCCATCATATACACTATTTAAACAGTGCCCCCATCATAAACACTATTTAAACAGTGCCCCATCATAAACACCATTTAAACAGTTCTCACATCATAAACACTATTTAATCAGTGCCCCCATCATAAACACTATATAAACAGTGCCCTCATCATAAAAACTATGTAAAGAGTGCCCCATCATAAACAATATATAAACAGTTCCCCCAACATAAACACTTTATAAACAGTGTCCCCATCATAAGCACTATATAAACGGAGTCCCCATCATAAACATTATATAAACAGTTCCCCCATTATAAACACTATATAAACAGTGCCCCCATCATAAACACTAAACTAACAGCGCCCCCATCATCAACTCTATATAAACAGTGTCCCCATCATAATCACTATATAAACAGTGCCCCCATCATAAACACTATATAAACAGTGCCCCCATCATAAGCACTATATAAACAGTGCCCCGATCATAAAAACTACTTACACAGTGCCCCCATCATAAACAGTATATAAACAGTGCCCCATCATAAACACTATTTAAACAGCGCCCCATCATAAACACTATTTAAACAGTGCCCCCATCATAAACACTATATAAACAGTGCCCCCATCATAAACACTATATAAACAATGCCCCATTATAAACACTATTTAAACTGTGCCCCCATCATAAACACTATATAAACAGTGCCCCCATCATAAACACTATATAAACAGTGCCCTATCTTAAACACTATAAAAAGTGTCCCCATCATAAACAGTATATAAACAGTGCCCCCATCATAAACACTATATAAACAGTGCCCCATCATAAACACTATATAAACAGTGCCCCATCATAAACACTATATAAACAGTGCCCCCATCATAAAAACTATATAGACAGTGCCCCCATCATAAACACTATATAAACAGTGCCGCCATCATAAACACTATTTAAACAGTGCCCCATCATAAACACTATTTAAACAGTGCCCCCATCATGAACACTATATAAACGGTGCCCCCATCATAAACACTATAATAACATCGTCCCAATCATAAACACTATATAAACAGTGCCCCCATCATAAACACTATTTAAACAGTGCCCCCATCATAAACACTACATAAACAGTGCCCCCATCATAAACACTATATAAACAGTGCCCCATCACAAACACTATTTAAACAGTACCCCATCATTAACACTATTTAAACAGTGCCCCCATCATACACACTATATACACAGTGCCCCCATAATAAACACTATATAATCAGTGCCCCCATCATAAACACTATATAATCAATTCCCCAACATAAACACTATTTAAACAGTGCCCCCATCATAAACACTATATAAACCGTGCCCCATCATAAACACTATATAAACACTGTCCCATCATAAACTTTATTTAAACAGTGTCCCATCATAAACACTATATAAACAGTGCCCTCATCATAAACACTGTTTAAACAGAGCCCCATCATAAACACAATTTAAACAGTGCCGCCATCATAAACACTATTTACACAGTGCCCCCATCATAAACACTATATAAACAATGCCCCCAGCATAAACCCTATTTAAACAGTGCCCCATCATAAACACTATTTAAACAGTGTCTCCATCATAAACACTATATAAACAGTGCCCCATCATAAACACTGTATAAACAGTGCCCCCATCATATACACTATTTAAACAGTGCCCCCATCATAAACACTATATAAACAGTGCCCCAACATAAACACTATATAAACAGTGCCCCCATCATAAACACTATACAAACAGTTCCCCCATCATAAACAGTATTTAAACAGTGCCCCATCATAAACACTACTTAAACAGTGCCCACATCATAAACACTACATAAACAGTGCCCCAATCATAAACACTATTTAAACAGTGCCCCCATCATAAAAACTATTTAAACAGTGTCCCCATCATAAACACTATTTAAACAGTGCCCCCATCATAAACACTATTTAAACAGTGCTCCCATCAAAAACACTATTTAAACATTTCCCCCATCATAAACACTATATAAACAGTGCCCCCATCATAAACACTATATAGACAGTGCCCCCATCATAAACACTATATAAACAGTGCCCCCATCATAAAAACTATTTAAACAGTGCCCCCATCATAAACACTATTTAAAAAGTGCCCCCATCATAAACACTATTTAAACAGTGCTCCCATCATAAACACTATTTAAACATTTCCCCCATCATAAACACTATATAAACAGTGCCCGCATCATAAACACTATATAGACAGTGCCCCCATCATAAAGACTATATAAACTTTACCACCCTCATAAACAATATTTAAATAGTGCCCCCATCATAAACACTATATAAACAGTGCCCCATCATAAACTCTCTATAAACATTGCCCCATCATAAAACGTATATAAGCAGTTCCCCCATCATTAACACTATATACACAATGCCCCATCAGAAACACTATATAAACAGTGCCCCATCATAAACAGTATATAAACAGTGCCCCCATCTTAAACACTATATAAACAGTGCCCCCATCATAAACACTACATAAACAGTGCCCCCATCTTAAACACTATATAACCAGTGCGCCCATCATAAACACTATTTAAACCGTGCCCCCATCATAAACACTATATAAACGGTGCCCCCATCATAAACACTATATCAACAGTGCCCCATCATAAACACTATAAAAACAGTGGTCCCATCATAAACACTTTATAAACAGTGCCCCATCATAAACACTATAAAAACAGTGCCCCCATCATAAACACTATATAAACAGTGCCCCATCATAAACACTATGTAAACAGTTCCATCAGCATAAACACTATATAAACAGTGCCCCATCATAAACACTATTTAAACAGTGCCCCATCATAAACACTATTTAAACAGTGCCCCCATCATGAACACTATATAAACGGTGCCCCCATCATAAACACTATAATAACATCGTCCCAATCATAAACACTATATAAACAGTGCCCCCATCATAAACACTATTTAAACAGTGCCCCCATCATAAACACTACATAAACAGTGCCCCCATCATAAACACTATATAAACAGTGCCCCATCACAAACACTATTTAAACAGTACCCCATCATTAACACTATTTAAACAGTGCCCCCATCATAAACACTATTTAAACAGTGCCCCCATCATAAACACTATATAAACAGTGCCCCATCATAAACACTATTTAAACAGTTCCCACATCATAAACACTAGATAAACAGTGGCCCCATCATAAACACTATATAAACAGTGCCCCCATCATAAAACCTATTTATACAGTGCCCCATCATAAACACTATATAAACAGTGCCCCCATCATAAACACTATATAAACATTGCCCCATCATAACCAGTATATAAGCAGTTCCCCAATCATTAACACTATATACACAGTGCCCCGTCATAAACACTATATAAACAGTGCCCCATCATAAACAGTATATAAACAGTGCCCCCATCTTAAGCACTATATAAACAGTGCCCCCATCATCAACACTATATAAACATTGCCCCCATCATAAACACTATTTAAACAGTGCCCCCATCATACACACTATATAAACAGTGCCCCCATCATAAACACTATATAAACAGTGCCCCCATCATAAACACTATTTAAACAGTGCCCCCATCATACACACTATATACACAGTGCCCCCATAATAAACACTATATAATCAGTGCCCCCATCATAAACACTATATAATCAGTTCCCCAACATAAACACTATTTAAACAGTGCCCCCATCATAAACACTATATAAACCGTGCCCCATCATAAACACTATATAAACACTGTCCCATCATAAACTTTATTTAAACAGTGTCCCATCATAAACACTATATAAACAGTGCCCCCATCATAAACACTGTTTAAACAGTGCCCCATCATAAACACTATTTAAAAAGTGCCCCCATCATAAACACTATATAAACAGTGCACCCATCATAAAAACTATATAAACAGTGCCCCATCATAAACACAATTTAAACAGTGCCGCCATCATAAACACTATTTACACAGTGCCCCCATCATAAACACTATATAAACAATGCCCCCAGCATAAACCCTATTTAAACAGTGCCCCATCATAAACACTATATAAACAGTGCCCCATCATAAACTCTATTTAAACAGTGCCCCCATCATAAACACTATTTAAACACTGCCCCATCATAAACACTATTTAAACAGTACCCCCATCATAAACACTATATAAACAGTGTCCACATCATGAACACTATTTAAACAGTGCCCCATCATAAACACTACATAAACAGTCCCCCCAGCTTAAACCCTATTTAAACAGTGGCCCATCATAAACACTATTTAAACAGTGCCCCATCATAAACACTACTTAAAAAGTGCCCCCATCGTAAACATTATATAAACAGTGCCCCCATCATAAATAGTATTTAAACAGTTCCCCCATCATAAACACTATTTAAACTGTGCCCCATCATAAACCCTTTTTAAACGGTGCCCACATCATAAACACTATATAAACAGTGTCCCATGATAAATATTATTTAAACAGTGCCCCCATCATAAACACTATTTAAACAGTGCCCCCATCATAAACACTATTTAAATAGTGCCCCCATCATAAACACTTTTTAACCAGTGCCCCCATCATAAACACTATATAAACAGTGCGCCATCATAAACACTATTTAAACAGTGCCCCCATCCTAAACACTATATAAACTGTGCCCCATCATGAACACTATTTAAACAGTGCCCCATCATAAGCGCTATATAAACAGTGCCCCATCATAAACACTATTTAAACAGTGCCCCCATCATAAACACTTTATAAACAGTGCCCCCATCATAAATACTAATTAAACAGTGCCCCATCATAAACACTATTTAAACAGTGCCCCCATCATAAACACTATATAAACAGTGCCCCATCATAAACATTATTTAAACAGTGATGTGCACTGTCCCAGGACTGAATTGAAATTCTGTCCCCATCTCTGTGCTGTGCACTGTCCGATGACTGGCTTTAAATTAAAGCCCCATCCCTGTGCTATGCATTGCCCCAGGATTGACTTTAAATTATGGTGCCAACAATTTGCTGTGCACTGTCCCAGGACCGACTTTAAATTATGGCCCCGTCATATTTAAACCATTCCCCATCAGAAACACTATATAGACAGTGCCCAATCAAAAACAGAATATAAACAGTACCCCATCATTAACACTATTTAAACTGCTTTAATAGCGTTTATGATGGAGCACTGATTAAATAGTGATTATGATGGCGCACTGTTTAAATAGAGTTTATGATGCGGGGACTGTTTATATAGTGTTTATGATGGGGGCACTGTTTAAATAGGGTTTATGATGGGGCACTGTTTAAATAGTGTTTATGATGTGGGGACTGTTTATATAGTGTTTATGATGGGAGCTCTGTTTAAATAGAGTTTATGATGGGGGCACTGTTTATACAGATTAAACAAAAAAACATTTCATAACACCAACAAAATCAACAACAACCTCAATATTGAAAATCTTCATCAAATTCAACAACAACCTCAATATTGACAAACACCAAAAAATTCAACAACAACCTCAATAATGACAAACACCAACAAATTCATCAACAACCTCAACATTGAAAAACACCAACAAATTCAACAACAAGCTCAATATTGAAAATCCCAAAAAATTCAACAACAACCTCAGCTTTTAAAAGTGCAAAAAAGTTCAACAAAATAAATGTTGATAATACCAAAAAATTAAACAACAACCTCCATATTGAAAATCACCAACAATTCCAACAACAAACTCAACATTCAAACATGCCAACAATTTGAACAACAACCTTAACTTTTAAAAGTATAAACAAGTTCAACAAAATAACATTGATAACACCAACAAATTCAACAACAACCTCAACAGTGAAAAACACCAACAAATTCAACAACAACCTCAACATTGAAAAATACAAAACAGTTCAATAAATAACATTGATGACACCAACAAATTCAACATCAACCTCAATATTGAAAATCACCAACAAATTCAACAACCTCAAGACTGAATATCACCAACAAAGTCAGCAAAAACCTCAACTTTGAAAAACACAAAAAAGTTCAAAAAAACCAGTCATAAAACCAACAAATTCAACAACAACCTGAATATTGAAAATCAGCAACAAATTCAACGACCTCAACATTGAAAAACACCAACAAATTGAACAACAACCTCATCATTGAAAAACACCAATACATTCAACAACCTCAACATTGAAATGCACCAACAAATTCAACTACAACCTCAACATTGAAAAACACCAACAATTTGAACAACAACTTCAACATAGAAAAATATCAACAATAACAACAACAACCTCAACATTGAAAAAGGCAAAAAATTTCAACAACAACCACAACATTGGAAAACACCAACAAATTCAACAACAACCACATCATTGAAAAACACCAACAAATTCAACAACCTCAACACTGAGTATCACGAACACATTCAGCAACAACCTCAACTTTGAAAAACACAAAAAAGTTCAAAAAAATCATTCAGAACACCAACAAATTCAACAACAACCTCAATATTGAAAATCACCAACAAATTCAACGACCTGAACTTTGTAAAACACAAGTAAATTCATCATCAACCTCAACATTGAAAAACAACAACAAATTCAACAACAACCTCAACGTTCAAAAATACAAAAAAGTTCAAAAAATAACATTGATAACACCAACAAATTCAACAACAACCTCAACATTGATAAACACCCACAAATTCAACGACAACCTCAATATTGAAAAACACCAACAAATTCAGCAACAACCTCAACATTGATAAACACCCACAAATTCAACGACAACCTCAATATTGAAAAACAACAACATATTCAACAACAACTTCAACTTTGAAAAATACAAAAGGTTTCAGAAAAATAACATTGATAACACCAACATATTCAACAACAACCTCAATATTGACAATCATCAACAATACCAACAACAAACTCAACATTGAAAAACGCCAACAATTTCAACAACAACCTCAATATTGAAAATCCCAACAAATTCAACAACAACCTCAACTTTTACAAGTACACCAAAGTCAACAAAATAAACGTTGATAACACCAACAAATTTAACAACAACCTCAACACTGAACATCACCAACAAATTCAGCAACAACCTCAACATTGAAAAACACCAACAAATTCAACAACAACATCAACTTTGAAAATACAAAAAGTTTCAAAAAAATAACATTGATAACACCAACATATTAAACAACAAACTCAATATTGACAATCATCAACAATACCAACAACAATTTCAACATTGAATAACTCCAACAAATTCAACATCAACCTCAACTTTTCAAAGTACAGAAAAGTTCGACAAAATAAACGTTGATGACACCAACAAATTTAACAACAATCTAAATATTGAAAATCTCCAACAAATTCAACGACCTCAACTTTGAAAAACACCAACAAATTCAATGACAACCTCAACTTTAAAAAATACAAACAAGTTCAACAAAAAACATTGATAACGCCAAAAAATTCAACAAGAAACTCAATGTTGAAAGTCACCAACGAATTCAACAACAACCTCAATATTGAAAATCAGCAAAATATTCAACAACCTCAACAATGAATATCACCAACAAATTCAACAACAACCTGAATATTGAAAAACGCCAACAAATTCAACAACAACATGAATATTGAAAAACGCCAACATATTCAACAACAACCGCAATATTGAAAATCACCAACAAATTCAACAACAACCTCTACTTTCAAAAATACAAAAAAGTTCAAAAAGTAACATTGTTAACACCAACAAATTCAACAACAACCTCAATATTCATAATCACCAACAAATTCAACAGCTTCAACTTTGAAAAACACGAACAAATTCAACAACACATTCAACTTTGAAAAATATAAAAAAGTTCAACAAAAAAAACATTGATAACACCAACTAATTCAACAACAAACTCAACTTTGCGAAATACCAACAAATTCAACAACAACCACCACTTTCAAATGTACAAAAAAGTTGAAAAAAGAACGTTGATAACACGAACAAATTCAACAACAACCTCAACATTGAAAAAAAACAACAAATTCAAAAACAACCTCAACAATGAAAAACACCAACAAATTCAAAATCAAACTCAACTTTTAAAAGTACAAAAATGTTCAACAAAATAAACATTGATAACACCAATAAATTTAGCAACATACTCAACTTTGAAAATCAGCAACAAATTCAAAAATCTCAACATTTAAATACACCAACAAATTCAACAAGAACCTTAACTTTTAAAATTACAAACAAGGTCAACAAAAAACATTGAAAAACACCGACAAATTCAACAACAACCTCAACGTTGAAAAACGCCAACAAATTGAACAACAACCTCAATATTGAAAATCACCAACAAATTCATCAACCTCAACAGTGAATATCACCAGCAAATTCGCAACAACCTGAATATTGAAAAACGCCAACAATTTCAACAACAACCTCAATATTGAAAATCCCAACAAATTGAACAACAACCTCAACTTTTAAAAGTACACAAAAGTCAACAAAATAAACGTTGATAACACCAACAAATTTAACAACAACCTCAATATTGAAAATCACTGACAAATTCAACAACCTCAACACTGAACATCACCAACAAATTCAGCAACAACCTCAACATTGAAAAACACCAACAAATTCAACAACAACATCAACTTTGAAAATACAAAAAGTTTCAAAAAAATAACATTGATAACACCAACATATTAAACAACAAACACAATATTGATCATCAACAATACCAACAACAATTTCAACATTGAAAAACTCCAACAAATTCAACAACAACCTCAACTTTTAAAAGTACAAAAAAGTTCAACAAAATAAACGTTGATAACACCAACAAATTTAACAACAATCTAAATATTGAAAATCACCAACAAATTCAACGACCTCAACTTTGAAAAACACCAACAAATTCGATGACAACCTCAACTTTAAAAAATACAAACAAGTTCAACAAAAAACATTGATAACACCAAAAAATTCAACAAAGAACTCAATGTTGAAAATCACCAACGAATTCAACAACAACCTCAATATTGAAAATCACAAAAATATTCAACAACCTCAACAATGAATATCACCAACAAATTCAACAACAACCTGAATATTGAAAAACGCCAACAAATTCAACAACAACCTCAATATTGAAAAACGCCAACAAATTCAACAACAACCGCAATATTGAAAATCACCAAGAAATTCAGCAACAACCTCAAGATTGAAAAACACAAAAAAGTTCAAAAAAACCATTCATAACACCAACAAATTCAGCAACAAGCGCAATATTGAAAATCACCAACAAATTCAACAACCTCGACATTGAAAAACACCAACAAATTCAGCAACAACCTCAGCTTTCAAAAATACAAATAAGTTCAAAAAATAACATTGATAACACCAACAAATTCAACAACAACCACAACATTGAAAAACAGCAACAGATTCAACAAGCTCAACACTGAGTATCACCAACAAATTCAGCAACAACCTCGACTTTGAAAAAGACAAAATAGTTAAAGAAAAAAACATTCAGAACACCAACAAATTCAACAACAACCTCAACTTTCAAAAATAAAAAAAAGTTCAAAAAATAACATTGATAACACCAACAAATTCAACAACAACCTCAACATTGATAAACACCAACAAATTCAACGGCAACATCAACATTGAAAAACACCAACAAATTCAATAACTACTTCAACTTTGAAAAATACAAAAAGTTTCAAAAAAATAACATTGATAACACCAACAATTTCAACAACAACCTCAATATTTCAGCAACAACCTCAACATTTAAAAGTACAATAAAGTTCAACAAAATAAACGTTGATAACACCAACAAATATTAACAACAACCTCAATATTGAAAATCACCAACAAATTCAACAACCTCAACAATGAATATCACCAACAAATTCAGCAAAAACCTGAACTTTGAAAAGCACAAAGAATTTCAAAAAATATATTAATTACACCAACAAATTCAACAACAACCTAAATATTGAAAATCACCAACAAATTCAACAACAACCTGAATATTGAAAATCACCAACAAATTCAGCAACAAACTCAAGATTGAAAAGCACAAAAAAGTTCAAAAAACCATTCATAATATCAACAAATTCAACAAAAACCTGAATATTGAAAATCACCAACAAATTCAAGGACCTCAACATTGAAAAACACCAACAAATTCAACGACAACATCATCATTGAAAAACACCAACAATTTCAACAACAACTTCAACATTGAAAAATATCAACAATTTCATCAACAACCTCAATATTGAAAATCCCAACAAATTCAACAACAACCTCAACTTTCAAAAATACAAAAATGTTCAAAAAGTAACATTGTTAACACCAAAAAATTCAACAACAACCTCAATATTCATAATCACCAACAAATTCAACAAGCTCAACTTTGAAAAACACCAACAATTTCAACAACCTCAATATTGAAAAACACCAACAAATTCAACAACAATCTCAACAATGAAAAACTCCAATAAATTCAACAACAACCTCAACATTGAAAAACACCAACAAATTCAACAACCACCTCAACAATGAAAAAGACCAACAAATTCAAAATCATTCTCAACTTTTAAAAGTACAAAAATGTTCAACAAACTAAACATTGATAGCACCAATAAATTCAGCAACAAACTCAACTTTGAAAATCAGCAACAAATTCAAAAATCTCAACATTTAAATACACCAGCAAATTCAACAAGAACCTTAACTTTTAAAATTACAAACAAGGTCAACAAAAAACATTGATAACACCAACAAATTCAACAACAAACGCAATACTGAAAATCGCCAACAAATTCAACAACAACCACAACATTGAAAAACACCAACAAATTGAACAACAACCTCAATATTGAAAATCACCAACAAATTCAACAACAACCTCAACATTGAAAAACAGAAAAAAGTTTTTTAAAAACCATTCATAATATCAACAAATTCAACAACAAACTCAATATTGAAAATCACCAACAAATTCAACAACATCAACATTGAAAAAAACAAAAAAGTTAAAAAAAACATTCATAACATCAACAAATTCAACAACAACCTCAACTTTTTAAAATACTAACAAGTTCAACAAAAAACATTGATAACACCAACAAATTGAACAACAACCTCAACATTGAAAAACACCAACAAATTCATCAACAACCTCAGTATTGAAAATCACCAGCAAATTCAACAACCTCAACAATGAATGTCACCAGCAAAATCAGCAACAACCTCAACTTTGAAAAACATAAAAAAGTTTAAAAAAACCATTCATAACACCAACAAATTCAACATCAACCTCAACATAGAAAAACGCCAACAAATTCAACTTCAACCTCAATATTGAAAATCACCAACAAATTAAACAACCTCAACACTGAATATCACGAGCAAATTCACAACAACCTCAACTTTGAAAAACACAAAAAAGTTTAAAAAAAACAGTCATAACAACAACAAAATCAACAACAACCTTAATATTAAAAATCACCAACAAATTCAACGACCTCAACATTGAAAACACCAATAAATTCAACAATAACCTCAACATTGTAAAACACCAACAAATTCAACAACAACCTCAACTTTTAAAAGTACAAAAAAGTTCAAAGAAGAATATTGATAACACCAACAAATTCAACAACAACCACAATATTGAAAATCACCAACAAATTCAACAACCTCAACATTGAAAAACACAAAAAAGTTCAAAAAAAACCATTCATAACACCAACAAATTCAACAACAACCTTAGTATTGAAAATCACCAACAAATTCAACGACCTCAACTTTGAAAAATACCAACAAATTCAACAACAACCTCAACATTGAAAATCACCAAAGAATTCAACAACTTCAACAATGAATATCACCAACAAATTCGCAACAACCTCAACTTTGAAAAACACAAAAAAGTAAAAAAAAAACTTCCATAACACCAACAAATTCAACAACAACCTTAATATCGAAAACCACCAACAAATTCAATAACAACCTCAACTTATAAAAACACAAACAAGTTCAACAAAAATAACATTGATAACACCAACAAATTAAACAACAAACTCAATATTGAAAATCACCAACAAATTCAACAACATCAACATTGAAAAACACAAAAAAGTTCAAAATAAAAAATTCATAACACCAACAAATTTAACAACAACCTCAATATTGAAAATCAACAACGAATTCAACAACCTCAACAATGAATATCAACAACAAATTCGCAACAACCTCGACTTTGAAAGACACAAAAATGAAATAAAAAACCATTGATAAAACCAACAACTTTAATATCGAAAATCAACAACAAATTCAGCGACCTAAACTTAGAAAACCACCAACAAATTCAGCAACAACCTCAATATTGAAAATCACCAACAAATTCAACAACAACCTCAACATTGAAAAATAAAATCAAATTTCACAACAACCTCAACAATGAAAGCACCAAAAAACTCAACAAAAACCCCAAGATTGAAAAACACCAACAAATTCAACAACAACCACAACATTGAAAAGTACCAACAAATTCAACAACAACCTCAACATTGAAAAACACTAACAAATTAAATAACAACCTCAATATTGAAAATCACCAACAAATTCAACGACCTCAACTTTGAAAAACACCAACAAATCCAACAACAACTTCAACAATGAAAAACACCAACAAATTCAAAATCAACCTCAATTTTTTAAAGTACAAAAAAGTTCATCAAAATAAACATTGATAACATCAATAAATTCAGCAAAAACCTCAACTTTGAAAAACACAAAAAAGTTCAAAAAAACCATTGATAACACCAACAAATTCAACAACAACCTCAATATTGAAAATCACCAACAAATTCAACGACCTCAACTTTGAAAAACACAAACAAATTCAACAACAACCTCAACAATGAAAAACACCAACAAATTCAACAACAACCTCAACAATGAAAAACACCAACAAATTCAACAACAACCTCAACATTGAAAAACACCAACAAATGCAACAACAACCTCAACATTGAAAAACACCAACAAATTAAACAACAACCTCAACATTTAAAAGTACAAAAAAGTTCAACAAAATGAACAGTGGAAATACCAATAAATTCAACAACGACCACAACTTTTAAAAATACAAACAAGTTCAACAAAATAAACATTGATGACACTGTCCAATTCAACAACAACCTCAACATTTAAAATCACCAATAAATTCACCAACCTAAACACTGAATGTCACCAACAAGTTCAACAATAACATCAACTTTGAAAAACATCAACAAATTTAACAAGAACCTCAACATTGAAAATCACCAACATATTCAACAACAACCTCATCATTGAAAAACACCAACAAATTCAACAACAACCACAACTTTTACATGTACTAAAAAGTTGAAAAAAGCCATTGATAACACCAACAAATTGAACAACAACCTCAATATTGAAAATCACCAACAAATTCAACAACAACCTCAACATTGAACATCACCAACAAATTCAACAACAACCTCATCAGTGATAAACACCAACAAATTCAACAATAACCTCAACTTTTAAAAGTACAAAAATGTTGAAAAATGAACATTGACAACACCAACAAATTCAACAAAAACCTCAACAATGAACAGCAACAAAAAATAAAACAACAACCTCAACATTGAAAAACAACCAACAAATTCCAAATCAACCTCAACCTTTAAAATTACAAATAAGTTCAACAAAATAAACATTGATAACATCAATAAATTCTGCAAAATCCTCAACTTTGAGAAACACAAAAAAGTTCCAATAAAACAATTGATAACCCCAACAAATTCAACAACAACAGCAATATTAAAAATCACCAACCAATTCAACGACCTCAACTTTGAAAAACACCAACAAATTCAACAACATCCTCAACTTTTAAAAATACAAACAAGTTAAAAAAAAAAAGGATAACACCAACAAATTCAACAACATCCTCAACAATGAAAAACACCAACAAATTCAACAACAGCATCAAATATGAAAAACACCAAAAAATTGAACAACAATCGCAACATTGAAAAATACCAACAAATTCAACAAAAACCTCAACATTGAAAAATACAAAACAGTTCAAAAAATAACATTGATAACAGCAACAAATTCAACAACAACCCCAATATTAAAAATCACCAACAAATTCAATAACAACCTCAACATTGAAAAACACCAACAAATTCAACAACAAACTCAACATTGAAAAGCATCAACAAATTCAACAGCAACTTCAACATTGAATGATACAAAACAGTTCAAAAAATAACATTGATAACACCAACAAATTCAACAACAACCTCAATATTGAAAATCACCAACAAATTCAACAACATCAACATTGAAAAACACCAATAAGTTCAACAACAACCTCAACATTGAAAAACACAAAACAATTTCAACAACATCCTCAACATTGAAAAGGAATAAAAAATTCAGCAACAACCTCAACTTTTAAAACTACAAAAAAGTTCAAGAAAATAAACATTGACAACACCAACAAATTCAACTACATCCTCAATGTTTAAAATCACCAACAAATGCAACAACCTCAACATTGAAAAACACCAACAAATTTAACAACCAACTCAACAATGGAAATACCACAAAATTCAACAAAAACCTCACCATTGAGAAACACCAACAAATTCAACAAGAACCTCAACATTGAAAAACACCAACAAATTCAAGACCAACCTCAACAATGATATAAAAGAAAATATTCAACAACAACCACAACATTGAAAAATACAAAAAAGTTAAAAAAATAACATTAATAACACCAATAAATTCAATAACAACCTCAACAATGAAAAACACCAAAAAATTCAACAACATCCACAACATTGAAAATTACCAACAAATTCAATAACAACCTCAACATTGCAAAACACCAATAAATTCAACAACAACCAAAACATTGAAAACGACAAGAAATTCAACAACATCAATATTGAAAATCACCAACAGATTCAACAACCTCAACACTGAATATCACCAACAAATTCAGCAACAACCTTAACGTTGAAAAACACAAAAAAGTTTTAAAAAACAACCATTGATAACACCAGCAAATTTAACAACAACGTCAATATTGAAATTCAACAACAAATTCAACAACAACCTCAACTTTGAAAAAAAACAACAAATTCAACAGCAACCTCAACATTGAAACACACCAACAAATTCAAGAACAACCTCAACAATGAAAAAAATCAAAAAATTCAACAACAACCGCAACATTGAAAAACACCAACAAATTCAACAACAACCTCAACATTGAAAAACACCAACAAATTCAACAACAAACTCAACTTTTAAAGGTACAAACTAGTTCAACAAAATAAACATTGATGACACTATCCAATTCACAACAATATCAACATTGAAAAACAATAAAAAATTTCAGCAACAACCTCAACTTTTAAAACTACAAAAATGTTCAACAAAATAAATATTGACAAAACCAACAAATTCAACTACAACCTTAATATTGAAAATCACCGACAAATTCAATAACAACCTCAACATTGAAAAACACCCAAAAAATCAACAAAAACCCTCACCATTGCAAAATACCAAAAAATTCAACAAAAATTTCAACTTTAAAAAATACAAACAAGTTGAACAAAAAAAACATTGATATGACCAAGAAATTCAACAACAACCTCAACAATGAAAAACACCAACAAATTCAACAACAACCTCAACATTGAAAATCAGCAACAAATTCAACAACAACCTCAATATTGAAAAGCAAGAACAAATTGAACAACCTCAACTTTGAAAAACACCAACTAATTCAACAGCAACCTCAACTTTTAAAAGAAGAGAAAAAGTTCAAAAAAAAATTCATAACAACAACAAATTCAAAAACAACCTCAACATTGAAAAATACAAAAAAGTTCAAAAAATAACATTGATAACACAAGCAAATTCAACAACAAACACAATATTGAAAATCAACTATAAATTCAACAGCCTCAACATAGAAAAACACCAACAAATTCAACAACAAGCTCAACATTGAAAAATACCAATAAATTCAACAACAACCTCACTATTGAAAGGCACCAACAAACTCAAAAACAACCTCAACATTGAAAATCACCAACAAATTCAACAACAAGCTCAACTTTCAAAAGGACAAGAAATGTTCAAAAAATAACATTGATAACAGAAACAAATTCGATTACATACTCAACAATGAAAAACACCAACAATTTAACTACAACGTCAACATTGAAAAGCAGCAACAAATTCAAGAACAACCTCAACATTTAAAAGAAGAGAAAAAGTTCAAAAAAAAACATTGATAACACCAACAAATTCAAAAATTAAAAACACCGAAAAATTCAACAACAACCGCAACAGTGAAAAACACCAACAAATTCAACAACAACCTCAACATTGAAAAATACAAAAAAGTTCAATAAATAGCATTGATAACACAAACAAATTCAACAACAACCTCAATGATGAAATATACAAAAAAGTTCAAAAAATAACACTGATAACATCAACAAATTCAGCATGAAACTCAATATTGAAAATTAACAACAAATTCAACAACAACCTCAACATTGAAAATCACCAACAAATTCAATAACAACCTCAACTTTTAAAAGAAAAGAAAAAGTTCAAAAAAAAACATTGATAACACCAACAAATTCAACAAAAACATCAACAATGAAAAAAATCAAAAAATTCAACAACAATCTCAACTTTCAAAAATAAAAATAGTTCAACAAATAACATTGCTAACACCAACGAATTCAACAACAAACTCAATATTGAAAATCACCAACAAATTCAACAAAATCAACATTGAAAAACACCAACAAATTCAACAACAAACTCAACATTGAAAAACACCAATAAAATCAACAACAACCACAACATTGAAAAACACCAACAAATTCAACAACAATGTCCACATTGAAAGAAACCCACAAATTCACCAACAAGCTCAACTTCCAAAAATACAATAAATGTCCAAAAAATAACATTCATAACAGCAACAAATTCAACAACATCCTCAACATTGAAAAACACCAACAAATAAGGCCTCAACCTCAACAATGAAAAACACCAACAAATTCAACAACAACCTCAACATTCAAAAATACCAACCAATTCAACAACAACGTCATCATTGAAAAGCAGCAACAAATTCAACAACAACCTCAACAATGAAAAACACGAACAAATTCAACAACAACCTCAACATTGATAAATACCAACAAATTCAACTTCAACCTCAATATTGAAAAATACAGAAAAGTTCAATAAATAACAGTGATAACACCAACAAATTCAACAACAACCTCAATATTGAAAAATACCAACAAGTTCAACAACAACCTCAATATTGAAAATCACCAACAAATTCAACAACAACCTCAACATTGAAAAACACGAATAAATTGAACAACCTCAACTTTGAAAAACACCAACAAATTCAACAACAACCTTAACTTTTAAAAATACAAACAAGTTCAACAAAAAACATTGATAACACCAACAATTTCAACAACAACCTCAACAATAAAAAATACCAACAAATTCAACAGCAACCTCAACTTTTAAAAGAAGAGAAAAAGTTCAAAAAAAACATTCATAACACCAACAAATTCAACAATAACCTCAACATTCAAAAATACAAAAAAGTTCAAAAAATAACATTGATAACACCAACAAATTGAACAACAAGCTCAACATTGAAAAATACCAACAAATTCCACAACAACCTCAATATTGAAATACACCAACAAACTCAAAAACAACCTCAACATTGAAAATCACCCCACAAATTCAACAACTTCAATATTGAAAATCACCAACAAATTCAACAACAACCTCAACATTGAAAAACGCCAACAAATTCAACAAGAACCTCAATATTGAAAATCACCAACAAATTCAACAACAACTTCAACATTGAAAAACACCAACAAATTCAACAACAATCTCAACAATGAAAAACACCAACAAATTCAACAACAACCTCAAAAATGAAAAACCCCAGAAAAATAAACAACCGCAACATTGAAAAATACAATAAAGTTCAAAAAATAACATTGATAACACCAACAAATTCAACAACAACCTCAACGTTGAAAAATACAAAAAAGTTCAAAAAATAACATTGATAACACCAACAATTTCAACAGTAAACTCAACATTGAAAATCACAAACAAATTCAACAACAACCTCAACATTGAAAAATACAAAAAAGTTCAAAAAATAACATTGATAACACGAACAAATTAAGCAACAACCTCAACATTGAAAACTACAAAAAATTTCAAAAAATAGCATTGATAACACCAGCAAATTCAGCAACAAACTCAATATTGAAAATCAACAACAAATTCAACAACAACCTCAACATTGAAAAAAACCAACAAATTCAACAACAACCTCAACTTTTAAAAGAAGATAAAAAGTTCAAAAAAAATAATTGATAACACCAACAAATTCAACAACAATCTCAACAATGAAAAAGACCAACAAATTCAACAACAAGCTCAATTTGAAAGACATCAACAAATTAAACAACAACCTCAACTTTCAAAATCACCAACAAATTCAGCTACAACCTCAAAATTGAAAAATACAAAAAGTTCAAAAAATAACATTCATAACACCAACAAATTAAGCAACAACCTCAGCATGGAAAACTACAAAAAATTTCAATAAATAACAATGATAACACCAGCAAATTCAGCAACAAACTCAACATTGAAAATCAACAACAAATTCAACAACAACGTCGACATTGAAAAAAACCAAATAATTCAACAACAACCTCAACTTTTAAAATAAGAGAAAAAGTTCCAAAAAAATCATTGATAACACCAACAAATTCAACAACAACCTCAACAATGAAAAACACCAACAAATTCAACAACAAGCTCAATATTGAAAGACATCAACAAATTAAACAATAACCTCAACATTGAAAATCACCGACAAATTAAACAAAAATCTTAACATTGAAAAAAACCAACAAATTCAACAAAAAGCTCAACTTTCAAAAATACAATAAATGTTCAAAAAATAACATTGATAACAGCAACAGATTCAACAACAACCTCAACAATGAAAAACACCAACAAATTCAACTACAACCTCAACAATGAAAAACACCAACAAATTCAACAACAACCTCAACATTCAAAAATACCAACCAATTCAACAACAACCTCAACAATGAAAAACTCCAACAAATTCAACTACAACCTCAATATTGAAAGACATCAACAAATTCAAGAACAACCTCAAAATTCAAAGTTACAAACAAATTCAACAGCATCCATATTGAAAATCACCAACAAATTCAACAACAACCTCAACATTGTAAAACATCAACAAATTCAACAACAACCTGAACTTTAGAAGAAGAGATAAAGTTCAAAAAAAACATTGATAACATCAACAACTTCAACAAAAACCTCAACATTGAAAAAGGCCAACAAATTCAACAACAACCTCATATTTGAAAGTCACCAACAACAACATGAACATTGAAAAACACTAGCAAATTGAACAACAAACTCAATATTGAAAATCACACAAAAAATTCAACAACATCCGCAACATTGAAAAAGACCAACAAATTCAACAACAACCTCAACATTGAAAAACACCAACAAATTCAACAACGATCTCCACATTGAATAATACCCACAAATTCAACAAGAAGCTCAACTTTCAAAAGTACAATAGATGTTCCAAAAATAACATTGATAACAGCAACAAATTCAACAACAACCTCAACATTGAAAAACAACAACAAATTTGACTACAACCTCAACAATGAAAAACACCAACAAATTCAACAACCTCAGCATTGAAAAACACCAACAACTGCAACAAATTCAGCAATGAAAAACACCAAAATATTCAACAATCGCAACATTGAAAAATACCAATAAATTCAACAACAACCTCAACTTATAAAGGAAGAGAAAAATTTCAAAAAAAACATGGATAACACCAACAAATTCAACAACAACCTCAACGTTGAAAAATACAAAAAAGTTAAAACAATAAAATTGATAACACCAAAAACATCAAGAACAACCTCAACGTTGAAAAATACAAAAAAGTTCAAAAAATAACATTGATAACACCAACAAATTCAACAACAACCTGAATATTGAAAATCACCAACAAATTCGACTTCAACCTTAACTTTTAAAAATACAAACAAGTTCAACAAAAAACATTGATAACACCAACAATTTCAACAACAACCTCAACAATGAAAAACACCAATAAATTGAACAACAAGCACAACATTGAAAAACACCAACAACTTCAACAACCTCAACAATTAAAAACACCAAATAATTCAACAACCGCAGCATTGAAAAATATGAACAATTTGAACAACAACCTCAACTTTTAAAAGAAGAGAAAAATTTCAAAAAAAACATTGATATCACCAAGAAATTCAACACCAACCTCAATTTCTAAAAGAAGAGAAAAAGTTCAAAAAAAAACATTGATAACACCAACCAATTCAACAACAACCTCAACATTGAAAACTACAAAAAATTTCAAAACATAACATTGATAACACGAACAAATTCAACAACAAATTCAATATTGAAAATCAATAATAAATTCAACCATAACCTCAACATTGAAAAACACCAACAATTTCAACAACAACCTCAACATTGAAAAAAATCTACAAATTCAACCTCAACCTCAACAATGTAAAAGACCAACAAATTCAACAACAACCTCAATATTGAAAGACATCAACAAATTCAACAACAAGCTCAACATTCAAAATCACCAACAAATTCAATAACATCAATATTGAAAATCACAAACAAATTCAACAACAACCTCAACATTGAAAAACACCAACAAATTCAACAACAACCTCAACTTTCAAAAGAAGAGAAAAATTTTAAAAAAAACATTGATAACACCAAGAAATTCAACAACAACCTCAATATTGAAAATCACCCAACAAATTCAACAAATTCAATAATGAAAATAACCAACAAAATCAACAACAACTTCAACATTGAAAAACACCAAAACATTCAACAAGAACCTCAATATTGAAAATCACCAACAAATTAAGCAACAACCTCAACATTGAAAAAAAACAACAAATTCAACTACTACCTCAAAAATGAAAAACACCATCATATTCAACAACAACCTCAACAATGAAAAACACCAACAAATTCAACAACAACCTCAACATTGAAAAACACCAACAACTTCAACAATCTCAACAATGAAAAACACCAACAAATTCAACAACAACCTCAACTTTAAAAAGAAGTGAAAAAGTTCAAAAAAAACATTGATAACACCAACAAATTCAACAACAACCTCAACATGTTAAAACGCCACCAAATTCAACAACTACCTCAACATTGAAAACTACAAAGAATTTCAAAAAATAACATTGATAACACCAACAAATTCAACAACAAACTCAACTTTTAAAAGAAGATAAAAAGATCGAAAAAACATTGATAACACCAACAAATTCAACAACAACCTCAATATTCAAAATCAACAACAAATTCAACAACACCATCAACATTGAAAAACACCAACAATTTCAACAACAACCTCAACTTTCAAAAGAAGAGAAAAATTTTAAAAAAAACATTGATAACACCAAGAAATTCAACAACAACCTCAACATTGAAAATCACCCAACAAATTCAACAAATTCAATATTGAAAATAACCAACAAATTCAACAACAACCTCAACATTGAAAAACACCAAAAAATTCAACAAGAACCTCAATATTGAAAATCACCAACAAATTAAGAAACAACGTCAACATTGAAATAAAACAATAAATTCAACTAATACCTCAAAAATGAAAAACACCAACATATTCAACAACAACCTCAACAGTGAAAAACACCAACAAATTCAACAACAACCTCAACATTGTAAAACACCAACAACTGCAACAACCTCAACAATGAAAAACACCAACAAATTCAACAACAACCTCAACATTGAAAATCACCAACAAATTCAACAAAATCAACATTGAAAAACACCAACAAATTCAACAACAACCTCAACATTGAAAAACACCAACAAAATCAACAACAATCTCAACTTTGAAAAAAACCAACACATTCAACAACAAGCTCAACATTCAAAAAAGAATAAATGTTCAAAAAATAACATTGATAACCGCAACAAATTCAAACACCCACCTCAACATTGAAAAACACCAACAAATTCAACTACAACATCAACAATGAAAAACACCAACAATTTCAACAACAACCTCAACATTCAAAAGTACCAATAAATTCAACAACAACCTCAACAATGAAAAAGACCAATAAATTCAACAACAACCTCAACAAAGAAGAACACCAAAACATTCAACAACAACTGCAACACTGAAAAACACCAACAAATTCAACAACATCCGCAACATTGAAAAACACCAACAAATTCAACAACAACCTCAACATTGAAAAACACCAACAAATTCAACAACGATCTCCACATTGAATAATACCCACAAATTCAACAACAAGCTCAACTTTCAAAAGTACAATAAATGTTCCAAAAATAACATGTATAACAGCAACAAATTCAACAAAAACCTGAACATTGAAAAACACCAACAAATTTGACTACAACCTCAACAATGAAAAACACCAACAAATTGAACTACAACCTGAACATTGAAAAGCAGCAACAAATTCAACAACAACCTCAACATTGAAAAACACCAACAAATTCAACAACAACCTCAATATTGAAAATCACCAACAAATTCAACAACAACCTCAACATTGAAAAACACCAACAAATTGAACAACCTCAACATTGAAAAACACCAACAAATTCAACAACAACCTTGACATTTAAAAATACAAACAAGTTCAACAAAAATCATTGATAAAACCAACAATTTCAACAACAACCTCAACAATGAAAAATACCAACAAATTGAACAACAACCTCAACATTGAAAAACACCAACAAATTCAACAACAACCTCAACTTATAAAAGAAGAGAAAAATTTCAAATAAAACATTGATAACAACAACAAATTCAACAACAACCTCAACATTGAAAAACGCCAACAAATTCAACAACAACCTCAATATTGAATGTCACCAACAAATTCAACAACAACCTCAATATTGAAAGAAACCAACAAATTCAATAACAACCTCAACATTGAAAAACACCGACAAATTCAACAAAAATCTCAACATTGAAAAAAACCAACAAATTCAACAGAAAGCTCAACTTTCAAAAATACAATAAATGTTCAAAAAATAACATTGATAACAGCAACAAATTCAACAATAACATCAACATTGAAAAATACCAACAAATTCAAATACAAACTCAACAATGAAAAACACCAACAAATTCAACAACAACCTCAACATTCAAAAAAACCAACCAATTCAATAACAACCTCAATATTGAAAGACATCAACAAATTCAAGAACAACCTCAACATTCAAAATTACCAACAAATTCAACAACATCCATATTGAAAAACAATAACAAATTCAACAACAACCTCAACTCTGTAAAACACCAACAAATTCAACAACAACCACAATATTGAAAATCACCAACAAATTCAACTACAACCTCAACATTGAAAAACACCAACAAATTCAACAACAACCTCAACTTTAAAAGAAGAGAAAAAGTTCAAAAAAACACTGATAACATCAACAACTTCAACAACAACATCAACATTGAAAAACGCCTACAAATTCAACAACAACCTCAATATTGAAAGTCACCAACAAATTCAACAACATCATGAACATTGAAAAACACCAGCAAATTCAACAACAACCTCAATATTGAAAGACACCAAAAAATTCAACAACAACCTCAACATTGAAAATCACCAAACAAATTCAAATTCATCTTCAACATTGAAAAAAGCAACAAATTCAACTACAACCTCAACTATGAAAAACAACAAAAAATTCAACAAAAACCGCAACATTGAAAAACATCAACAAATTCAACAACAACATCAACAATGAAAAACACCAACAAATTCAACAACAACCTGAACTTTGAAAAACACCAACAACTTCAACAACCTCAACAATGAAAAACACGAGAAAAATCAACAACCGCAACAAGAAAAATACAAAAAAGTTGAAAAAATAACATTGATAACACCAACAAATTCAACAACAACCTCAACATTGAAAAGCAACAACAAATTCAACAACAACATCAACATTGAAAAAACCAACAAATTTAACAACAAGCACAACGTTGAAAAAAACCAACAAATTCAACAACAACCTCAACATTGCAAAATACAAAAAAGTTCATAAAATAACATATATAACAAATTGAACAGCAAACTCAATATTGAAAATTAACAACAAATTCAACAACAACCTCAACATTGATAATCATCCACAAATTCAACAACAAGCTCAACGTTGAAAAACACCAACAAATTCAACAACAACCTCAACTTTTAAAAGAGAAAAAGTTCAAAAAAAACATTGATAACACCAACAAATGCAACAAAAACCTCAACAATGAAAATCACCAACAAATTCAACAACAGCCTCAACATTGAAAAACACCAAAACATTCAACAACAACCTCAACATTGAAAAAAATCAACAAAGTCAACAACAATCTCAACTTTCAAAAATAAAAATAGTTCAAAAAATAACATTGCTAACACCAACAAATTCAATAACAACCTCAATATTGAAAATCACCAACAAATTCAACAAAATCAACATTTAAAAACACCAACAATTTCAACAACAACCTCAACATTGAAAAACACCAACAAATTCAACAACGATCTCCACATTGAAAAAAACCCACAAATTCAACAACAAGCTCAACTTTCAAAAGTACAATAGATGTTCAAAAAATAACATTGATAACAGCAACAAATTCAATAACAACCTCAACAATGAAAAACACCAACAAATTCGACAACAACCTCAACAATGAAAAACACCTACAAATTCCACTACAACCTCAACATTGAAAAGCAGCAACAAATTCAACAACAACCTCAACAGTGAAAAACACCAATAAATTTAACAACATCCTCAATATTGAAAATCACCAACAAATTCAACAACAGCCTCAACTTTGAAAAACACCAACAAATTGAACAACCACAACATTGAAAAACACCAACAAATTCAACAACAAACTTAGCATTTAACAATACAAACAAGTTCAACTAAAATCATTGATAACACCAACAACTTCAACAGCCTCAACTATGAAAAAGACCACAAATTCACAACATTGAAAAATACCAACAAATTCAACAACAACCTCAACTTTTAAGAGAAGAGAAAAATTTCAAAAAATACTTTGATCACACCAACAAATTCAACAACAACCTCAATATTGAAAATCACCAACAAATTCAACAAAATCAACATTTATAAACAAAAACAAATTCAACAACAACCTCAACATTGAAAAACACCAACAAATTCAACAACGATCTCCACATTGAAAAAAACCCACAAATTCAACAACAAGCTCATCTTTCAAAAGTACAATAAATGTTCAAAAAATAACATTGATAACAGCAACAAATTCAACACCAACCTCAACAATGAAAAACACCAACAAATTCGTCTACAACCTCAACAATGACACAGACCAACAAATTCAACTATAACCTCTACAATGAAAAGCAGCAACAAATTCAACCACTACCTCAACATTGAAAAACACCAACAATTTCAACAACAACCTCAACATTGAAAAACACCAACAAATCGAACAACCTCAACATTGAAAAACACCAACACATTCAACAACAACCTTAACTTTTAAAAGTACAAACAAGTTCAACAAAAATCACTGTTCACACCAACAATTTTAACAATAACCTCAACAATGAAAAACACCAACAAATTGAACAACAACCTCAACATTGAAAAACACCAACAACTTCATAACCTTAACAATGAAAAAGATCAAAAATACAACAACCGCAACATTGAAAAATACCAACAACTGCAACTACAAACACAACATTCAAAATCACCAACAAATGCAACAACATCAATATTGAAAATCACACACAAATTCAACAACAACCTCAACATTGAAAAACGCCAATAAATTCAACAACAACCTCAATATTGAAAATCACCAACAAATTCAACAACAACCTCAACATTGAAAAACACCAACAAATTCAACAACAACCTCAACTTATAAAAGAAGAGAAAAATTTCAAAAAAACATTGATAACACCAACAAATTCAAAAACAACATCAACATTGAAAATCGTCAACAAATTCAACAACAACCTCAATACTGAAAGTCACCAACAAATTCAACAACAACATCAACACTGAAAAAGACCAACAAATTCAACAACAACCTCAATATTGAAAGACACCAACAAATTCAACAACAACCTCAACATTGAAAATCACCCAACAAATTCAACAACTTAAATATTGAAAATAACCAACAAACTCAACAACAACCTCCACATTGGATAAAACCAACAAATTCAACAACCACCACAACAATGAAAAACACCAACAAATTCAACAACCTCAACATTGAAAATCACCCAACAAATTCAACAACAACCTCAACTTTGAAAAACACCAACAAATTGAACAACCACAACATTGAAAAACACCAACAAATTCAACAACAAACTTAGCATTTAACAATACAAACAAGTTCAACTAAAATCATTGATAACACCAACAACTTCAACAGCCTCAACTATGAAAAAGACCACAAATTCACAACATTGAAAAATACCAACAAATTCAACAACAACCTCAACTTTTAAGAGAAGAGAAAAATTTCAAAAAATACTTTGATCACACCAACAAATTCAACAACAACCTCAATATTGAAAATCACCAACAAATTCAACAAAATCAACATTTATAAACAAAAACAAATTCAACAACAACCTCAACATTGAAAAACACCAACAAATTCAACAACGATCTCCACATTGAAAAAAACCCACAAATTCAACAACAAGCTCATCTTTCAAAAGTACAATAAATGTTCAAAAAATAACATTGATAACAGCAACAAATTCAACACCAACCTCAACAATGAAAAACACCAACAAATTCGTCTACAACCTCAACAATGACACAGACCAACAAATTCAACTATAACCTCTACAATGAAAAGCAGCAACAAATTCAACCACTACCTCAACATTGAAAAACACCAACAATTTCAACAACAACCTCAACATTGAAAAACACCAACAAATCGAACAACCTCAACATTGAAAAACACCAACACATTCAACAACAACCTTAACTTTTAAAAGTACAAACAAGTTCAACAAAAATCACTGTTCACACCAACAATTTTAACAATAACCTCAACAATGAAAAACACCAACAAATTGAACAACAACCTCAACATTGAAAAACACCAACAACTTCATAACCTTAACAATGAAAAAGATCAAAAATACAACAACCGCAACATTGAAAAATACCAACAACTGCAACTACAAACACAACATTCAAAATCACCAACAAATGCAACAACATCAATATTGAAAATCACACACAAATTCAACAACAACCTCAACATTGAAAAACGCCAACAAATTCAACAACAACCTCAATATTGAAAATCACCAACAAATTCAACAACAACCTCAACATTGAAAAACACCAACAAATTCAACAACAACCTCAACTTATAAAAGAAGAGAAAAATTTCAAAAAAACATTGATAACACCAACAAATTCAAAAACAACATCAACATTGAAAATCGTCAACAAATTCAACAACAACCTCAATACTGAAAGTCACCAACAAATTCAACAACAACATCAACACTGAAAAAGACCAACAAATTCAACAACAACCTCAATATTGAAAGACACCAACAAATTCAACAACAACCTCAACATTGAAAATCACCCAACAAATTCAACAACTTAAATATTGAAAATAACCAACAAACTCAACAACAACCTCCACATTGGATAAAACCAACAAATTCAACAACCACCACAACAATGAAAAACACCAACAAATTCAACAACCTCAACATTGAAAATCACCCAACAAATTCAACAACAACCTCAACATTGAAAAATACAAAAAGTTAAAACAATAACATTGATAACACCAAAAACATCAAGAACAACCTCAACGTTGTAAAATACAAAAAAGTTCAAAAAATAACATTGATAACAGCAACAAATTCAAAAGCAAACTCAATATTGAAAATCACCAACAAATTTAAAAACCTCAACGTTGAAAAACACCAACAAATTCAACAACAATTTCAACTTTCAAAAATACAAAAAGTTCAAAAAATAACATTGATAACACCAACAAATTCAACAACAACCTGAATATTGAAAATCACCAACAAATTCGACTTCAACCTTAACTTTTAAAAATACAAACATGTTCAACAAAAAACATTGATAACACCAACAATTTCAACAACAACCTCAACAATGAAAAACACCAATAAATTGAACAACAAGCACAACATTGAAAAACACCAACAACTTCAACAACCTCAACAATTAAAAACACCAAATAATTCAACAACCGCAACATTGACAAATACGAACAATTTGAACAACAACCTCAACTTTTAAAAGAAGAGAAAGATTTCAAAAAAAACATTGATATCACCAAGAAATTCAACACCAACCTCAATTTTTAAAAGAAGAGAAAAAGTTCAAAAAAAACATTGATAACACCAACCAATTCAACAACAACCTCAACATTGAAAACTACAAAAAATTTCAAAATATAACATTGATAACACCAACAAATCCAACAATAAATTCAATATTGAAAATCAATAATAAATTCAACCACAACCTCAACATTGAAAAACACCAACAATTTCAACAACAACCTCAACATTGAAAAAAATCTACAAATTCAACATCAACCTCAACAATGTAAAAGACCAACAAATTCAACAACAACCTCAATATTGAAAGACATCAACAAATTCAACAACCACCTCAACGTTCAAAATCACAAACAAATTCAACAACAACCTCAACTTTAAAAATCAACAACAAATTCAACAACAACATCAACAATGAAAAACACCAACAAATTCAACAACAACCTCAACTTTCAAAGAAGAGAAACATTTCAAAAAAAACATTGATAACACCAAGAAATTCAACAACAACCTCAATATTGAAAATCACCCAACAAATTCAACAAATTCAATATTGAAACTAACCAAAAAAATTCAACAACAACTTCAACATTGAAAAACACCAAAAAATTCAACAAGAACCTCAATATTGAAAATCACCAACAAATTAAGCAACAACCTCAACATTGAAAAAAAACAACAAATTCAACTACTACCTCAAAAATGAAAAACACCAACATATTCAACAACAACCTCAACAATGAAAAACACCAACAAATTCAACAACAACCTCAACATTGAAAAAAAACAACAACTTCAACAACCTCAACAATGAAATACACCAACAAATTCAACAACAAACTCAACATTGAAAATCACCAACAAATTCAACAAAATCAACATTGGAAAACACCATCAAATTCAACAACAACCTCAACATTGAAATATACCAACAAAATCAACAACAACCTCAACATTCAAAATCACCAACATATTCAACAAGTAGCTCAACTTTCAAAAATACAAAAAAGATCAAAAAAGAACATTGATAACACCAACAAATTCAACAACAACCTGAATATTGAAAATCACCAACAAATTCGACTTCAACCTTAACTTTTAAAAATACAAACATGTTCAACAAAAAACATTGATAACACCAACAATTTCAACAACAACCTCAACAATGAAAAACACCAATAAATTGAACAACAAGCACAACATTGAAAAACACCAACAACTTCAACAACCTCAACAATTAAAAACACCAAATAATTCAACAACCGCAACATTGACAAATATGAACAATTTGAACAACAACCTCAACTTTTAAAAGAAGAGAAAAATTTCAAAAAAAACATTGATATCACCAAGAAATTCAACACCAACCTCAATTTTTAAAAGAAGAGAAAAAGTTCAAAAAAAACATTGATAACACCAAACAATTCCACAACAACCTCAACATTGAAAACTACAAAAAATTTCAAAACATAACATTGATAACACCAACAAATTCAACAACAAATTCAATATTGAAAATCAATAATAAATTCAACCACAACCTCAACATTGAAAAACACCAACAATTTCAACAACAACCTCAACATTGAAAAAAATCTACAAATTCAACATCAACCTCAACAATGTAAAAGACCAACAAATTCAACAACAACCTCAATATTGAAAGACATCAACAAATTCAACAACCACCTCAACATTCAAAATCACAAACAAATTCAACAACAACCTCAACTTTAAAAATCAACAACAAATTCAACAACAACATCAACATTGAAAAACACCAACAAATTCAACAACAACCTCAACTTTCAAAGAAGAGAAACATTTCAAAAAAAACATTGATAACACCAAGAAATTCAACAACAACCTCAATATTGAAAATCACCCAACAACTTCAACAAATTCAATATTGAAACTAACCAAAAAAATTCAACAACTACCTCAACATTGAAAAACATCAACAAATTCATTAACAACCTCAACATTGAAAAACACCAATAAATTCAACAACAACCTCAACTTTTAAAAGAAGAGAAAAAGTTTAAAAAAAACATTGATAACACCACCAAAAACAGATTCAACAACAACCTCAACTTTAAAAAAAAGAGAAAAAGTTCAAAAAAAAATTGATAACACCAACAAATTCAACAACAACCTCAACATGTTAAAACACCAACAAATTCAACAACAATCTCAATATTGAAAGTCACCAACAAATTCAACAACAACCTCAACATTGAAAAACATCAACAAATTCAACAACAACCTCAACATTGAAAAACACCAATAAATTCAACAACAACCTCAACTTTTAAAAGAAGAGAAAAAGTTCAAAAAAAAATTGATAACACCAACAAATTCAACAACAACCTCAGTATTGAAAGACACCAACAACTTCAACAACAACCTCAACATTGAAAAATACCAACAAATTCAACAACAACCTCAACTTTTAAAAGAAGAGAAAAAGATCAAAAAAAAATTGATAACACCAACAAATTCAACAACAACTTCAATATTGAAGGACACCAACAACTTCAAAAACAACCACAACATTCAAAATCACCAACAAATTCAACAATATCAATATTGAAGGTCACCAACAAATTCAACAACAACACCAACATTGAAAAACACAAATTCAACAACAACCTCAACTTTAAAAAAAAGAGAAAAAGTTCAAAAAAAACATTGATAACACCAACAAATTCAACAACAACCACAACATTGAAAGACACCGACAAATTCAACAACAACCTCAACATTGAAAAACACCAACAAATTCAACACCAACCTCAACATTGAAAAACACCAACAAAATCAACAACCTCAACAATGAAAAACACCAACAAATTCAACAACAACCTCAACATTGAAAATCACCAACAAATTCAACAAAATCAACATTGAAAAACAGCAACAAATTCAACAACCACCTCAACATTGAAAAACACCAACAAAATCAACAACCTCAACAATGAAAAACACCAACAAATTCAACAACAACCTCAACATTGAAAATCACCAACAAATTCAACAAAATCAACATTGAAAAACACCAACAAATTCAACAACCACCTCAACATTGAAAAACACCAACAAAATCAACAACAATCTCAACATTGAAAAAAACCTACACATTCAACAACAAGCTCAACATTCAAAAAAGAATAAATGATCAAATAATAACATTGATAACCGCAACAAATTCAAACAACCACCTCAACATTGAAAAACACCAACAAATTCAACTACAACATTGACAATGAAAAACAGGAACAAATTCAACAACAACCTCAACATTGAAAAAAACCAACAAATTCAACAACAAGCTCAACAATGAAAAAGACCAATAATTTCAACAACAACCTCAATATTGAAGGACACCAGCAATTTCAACAACAGCCTCACTTTAAAAAGAAGTGAAAAAGTTCAAAAAAAACATTGATAACTCCAACAAATTCAACAACAACCTCAACATTCAAAATCACCAACAAATTCAACATCATCAATATTGAAAATCACCAACAGATTCAACAACAACCTCAACAATGAGAAACGCCAAACAAATTCAACAACAACCTCAACATTGAAAAACACAAACAAATTCAACAACAACCTCACTTTAAAAAGAAGTGAAAAAGTTCAAAAAAAAACATTGATAACTCCAACAAATTCAACAACAACCTCAACATGTTAAAATGCCAACAAATTCAACAACAACCTCAACATTGAAAAAAACCAACAAATTCAACTATAAACTCTACAATGAAAAAAACTAAAAAGTTCAAAGAATATCATTGATAACAGCAACAAATTCAAAATCTACCTCAACATTGAAATCTACAAAGAATTTCAAAAAATAACATTGATAACACCAACAAATTCAACAACAACCTCAACATTGAAAAACACAAACAAATTCAACAACAACCACAACTTTTAAAAGAAGAGAAAAAGATCAAAAAAACATTGATAACACCAACAAATTCAACAACAACTTCAACATTGAAAAACGCCAACAAATTCAACCAGAAACTCAATGCTGAAAATCACCCACAAATTCAACAACAACCTCAACATTTAAAAAACACCAACAACTTCAACAATCTCAACAATGAAAAACATCAATAAATTATCAAACACAACAATGAAAAATACCAACAAATTCAACAACAACTTTAACTTTTAAAAGAAGAGAAAAAGTTCAAAAAAAACATTGATAACACCAACGAATTCAACAACAACCTCAACAATGAAAAACACCAACAAATTCAACAACAACCTCAATATTGAAGGACACCAACAATTTCAAAAACAACCTCAACATTCAAAATCACCAACAAATTCAACAACATCAATATTGAAAATCAACAACAAATTCAACAACAACCTCAACATTGAAAAACGCCAACAAATTCAACAACAACCTCAACATTGAAAAACACAAACAAATTCAACAACAACCTCAACTTTAAAAAAAAGAGAAAAAGTTCAAAAAAAACATTGATAACACCAACAAATTCAACAACAACCTCAACATGTTAAAACGCCAACAAATTCAACAACAATCTTAACATTGAAAGTCACCAACAAATTCAACAGCAACCTCAACATTGAAAGACACCGACAAATTCAACAACAACCTCAAAATTGAAAAACACCAACAAATTCAACAACAACCTCAACATTGAAAAACACCAACAAATTCAACAACAACCTCAATATTGAAAGACACCAACAAATTCAACAACAACCTCAACATTGAAAAACACCAACAAATTCAACAACAAGCTCAACATTGAAAAACACCAACATATTCAACAACAACCTCAACATTGAAAACCACCAACATATTCAACAACAACCTCAATATTGAAAGACACCAACAAATTCAACAAAAACATCAACATTGAAAAACACCAACAAATTCAACAACAAGCTCAACATTGAAAAACACCAACAAATTCAACAATAACCTCAACATTGAAAAACACCAACAAATTCAACAACAACCTCAACAATGAAAAAGACCAATAATTTCAACAACAACCTCAATATTGAAGGACACCAGCAATTTCAACAACAACTTCAACATTCAAATTGACCAACAAATTCAACAACATCAATATTGAAAATCACCAACAGATTCAACAACAAACCTCAACAATGAGAAATGCCAAACAAATTCAACAACAACCTCAATATTGAACGTCACCAAAAAATTCAACAACAACCTCAACATTGAAAAACACAAACAAATTCAACAACAACCTCACTTTAAAAAGAAGTGAAAAAGTTCAAAAAAAAACATTGATAACTCCAACAAATTCAACAACCTCAACATGTTAAAACGCCAACAAATTCAATAACAACCTCAACATTGAAAAAAACCAACAAATTCAACTATAAACTCTACAATGAAAAATACTAAAAAGTTCAAAGAATATCATTGATAACAGCAACAAATTCAACATCTACCTCAACATGGAAATCTACAAAGAATTTCAAAAAATAACATTGATAACACCAACAAATTCAACAACAACCTCAACATTGAAAAACACAAACAAATTCAACAACAACCACAACTTTTAAAAGAAGAGAAAAAGGTCAAAAAAACATTGAAAACACCAACAAATTCAACAACAACTTCAACATTGAAAAACACCAACATATTCAAAAACAACCTCAATATTGAAAGACACCAACAAATTCAACAACAACCTCAACATTGAAAAACATCAACAAATTCAACAACAACCTCAACATTGAAAAACACCAATAAATTCAACAACATCCTCAACTTTTAAAAGAAGAGATAAAGTTTAAAAAAAACATTGATAACACCACCAAATTCAACAACAACGTCAACATTGAAAAACGCCAACAAATTCAACTAGAAACTCAATGCTGAAAATCACCAACAAATTCAACAACAACCTCAACATTGAAAAATACCAACAAATTCAACAACAACCTCAACTTTTAAAAGAAGAGAAAAAGTTCAAAAAAAAATTGATAACACCAACAAATTCAACAACAACTTCAATATTGAAGGACACCAACAACTTCAAAAACAACCTCAACATTCAAAATCACCAACAAATTCAACAATATCAATATTGAAGGTCACCAACAAATTCAACAACAACACCAACATTGAAAAACACAAATTCAACATTAACCTCAACTTTAAAAAAAAGAGAAAAAGTTCAAAAAAAACATTGATGACACCAACAAATTCAACAACAACCACAACATTGAAAGACACCGACAAATTCAACAAAAACCTCAACATTGAAAAACACCAACAAATTCAACACCAACCTCAACATTGAAAAACACCAACAAAATCAACAACCTCAACAATGAAAAACACCAACAAATTCAACAACAACCTCAACATTGAAAATCACCAACAAATTCAACAAAATCAACATTGAAAAACTCCAACAAATTCAACAACCACCTCAACATTGAAAAACACCAACAAAATCAACAACAATCTCAACATTGAAAAAAACCAACACATTCAACAACAAGCTCAACATTCAAAAAAGAATAAATGATCAAATAATAACATTGATAACCGCAACAAATTCAAACAACCACCTCAACATTGAAAAACACCAACAAATTCAACTACAACATTGACAATGAAAAACAGGAACAAATTCAACAACAACCTCAACATTGAAAAAAACCAACAAATTCAAAAACAAGCTCAACAATGAAAAAGACCAATAATTTCAACAACAACCTCAATATTGAAGGACACCAGCAATTTCAACAAAAACCTCAACATTCAAAATCACCAACAAATTCAACATCATCAATATTGAAAATCACCAACAGATTCAACAACAACCTCAACAATGAGAAACGCCAAACAAATTCAACAACAACCTCAATATTGAACGTCACCAAAAAATTCAACAACAACCTCAACATTGAAAAACACAAACAAATTCAACAACAACCTCACTTTAAAAAGAAGTGAAAAAGTTCAAAAAAAACATTGATAACTCCAACAAATTCAACAACAACCTCAACATGTTAAAATGCCAACAAATTCAACAACAACCTCAACATTGAAAAAAACCAACAAATTCAACTATAAACTCTACAATGAAAAAAACTAAAAAGTTCAAAGAATATCATTGATAACCGCAACAAATTCAAAATCTACCTCAACATTGAAATCTACAAAGAATTTCAAAAAATAACATTGATAACACCAACAAATTCAACAACAACCTCAACATTGAAAAACACAAACAAATTCAACAACAACCACAACTTTTAAAAGAAGAGAAAAAGATCAAAAAAACATTGATAACACCAACAAATTCAACAACAACTTCAACATTTTAAAACGCCAACAAATTCAACAACAATCTCAATATTGAAAGTCACCAACAAATTTAACAACAACCTCAACATTGAAAAACACCAACATATTCAAAAACAACCTCAATATTGAAAGACACCAACAAATTCAACAACATCCTCAACTTTTAAAAGAGGAGATAAAGTTTAAAAAAAACATTGATAACACCACCAAATTCAAGAACAAAGTCAACATTGAAAAACGCCAACAAATTCAACCAGAAACTCAATGCTGAAAATCACCCACAAATTCAACAACAACCTCAACATTTAAAAAACACCAACAACTTCAACAATCTCAACAATGAAAAACATCAATAAATTATCAAACACAACAATGAAAAATACCAACAAATTCAACAACAACCTTAACTTTTAAAAGAAGAGAAAAAGTTCAAAAAAAACATTGATAACACCAACAAATTCAACAACAACCTCAACAATGAAAAACACCAACAAATTCAATAACAACCTCAATATTGAAGGACACCAACAATTTCAACAACAACCTCAACATTCAAAATCACCAACAAATTCAACAACATCAATATTGAAAATCAACAACAAATTCAACAAAAACCTCAACATTGAAAAACGCCAACAAATTCAACAACAACCTCAACATTGAAAAACACAAACAAATTCAACAACAACCTCAACTTTAAAAAAAAGAGAAAAAGTTCAAAAAAAACATTGATAACACCAACAAATTCAACAGCAACCTCAACATTGAAAGACACCGACAAATTCAACAACAACCTCAAAATTGAAAAACACCAACAAATTCAACAACAACCTCAACATTGAAAAACACCAACAAATTGAACAACAACCACAATATTGAAAGACACCAACAAATTCAACAACAACCTCAACATTGAAAAACACCAACAAATTCAACAACAAGCTCAACATTGAAAAACACCAACATATTCAACAACAACCGCAACATTGAAAACCACCAACATATTCAACAACAACCTCAATATTGAAAGACACCAACAAATTCAACAAAAACATCAACATTGAAAAACACCAACAAATTCAACAACAAGCTCAACATTGAAAAACACCAACAAATTCAACAACAACCTCAACATTGAAAAACACCAACAAATTCAACAACAACCTCAACAATGAAAAAGACCAATAATTTCAGCAACAACCTCAATATTGAAGGACACCAGCAATTTCAACAACAACCTCAACATTCAAATTCACCAACAAATTCAACATCATCAATATTGAAAATCACCAACAGATTCAACAACAACCTCAACAATGAGAAATGCCAAACAAATTCAACAACAACCTCAATATTGAACGTCACCAAAAAATTCAACAACAACCTCAACATTGAAAAACACAAACAAATTCAACAACAACCTCACTTTAAAAAGAAGTGAAAAAGTTCAAAAAAAACATTGATAACTCCAACAAATTCAACAACAACCTCAACATGTTAAAACGCCAACAAATTCAATAACAACCTCACATTGAAAAAAACCAACAAATTCAACTATAAACTCTACAATGAAAAATACTAAAAAGTTCAAAGAATATCATTGATAACAGCAACAAATTCAACATCTACCTCAACATTGAAATCTACAAAGAATTTCAAAAAATAACATTGATAACAACAACAAATTCAACAACAACCTCAACATTGAAAAACACAAACAAATTCAACAACAACCACAACTTTTAAAAGAAGAGAAAAAGATCAAAAAAACATTGATAACACCAACAAATTCAACAACAACTTCAACATTTTAAAACGCCAACAAATTCAACAACAATCTCAATATTGAAAGTCACCAACAAATTTAACAACAACCTCAACATTGAAAAACACCAACATATTCAAAAACAACCTCAATATTGAAAGACACCAACAAATTCAACAACAACCTCAACATTGAAAAACATCAACAAATTCAACAACAACCTCAACATTGAAAAACAACAATAAATTCAACAACATCCTCAACTTTTAAAAGAAGAGATAAAGTTTAAAAAAAACATTGATAACACCACCAAATTCAACAACAACGTCAACATTGAAAAACGCCAACAAATTCAACTAGAAACTCAATGCTGAAAATCACCAACAAATTCAACAACAACCTCAACATTGAAAAATACCAACAAATTCAACAACAACCTCAACTTTTAAAAGAAGAGAAAAAGTTCAAAAAAAAATTGATAACACCAACAAATTCAACAACAACCTCAACAATGAAAAACATCAACAAATTCAACAACAACCTCAATATTGAACGACACCAACAGCTTCAACAACAACCTCAGCATTCAAAATCACCAACAAATTCAACAACATCAATATTGAAGGTCACCAACAAATTCAACAACAACCCCAACATTGAAAAACACCAACAAATTCAACAACAACCCCAACATTGAAAGACACCGACAAATTCAACAACAACCTCAACATTGAAAAACACCAACAAATTCAACAACAACCTCAACATTGAAAAACACCAACAAATTCAACAACAACCTCAATATTGAAAGACACCAACAAATTCAACAACAACCTCAACATTGAAAAAAAAAACAACAATTCAACAACAAGCTCAACATTGAAAAACACCAACATATTCAACAACAACCTCAACATTGAAAAACGCCAACAAATTCAACCAGAAACTCAATGTTGAAAATGACCAACAAATTCAACAACCTCAACATTGAAAAATACCAACATATTCAACAACAACCTCAACTTTTAAAAGAAGAGAAAACGTTCAGAAAAAAATTGATAACACCAACAAATTCAACAACAACCTCAACAATGAAAAAAAATCAACAAATTTAACAACAACCTCAATATTGAAGGACACCAACAACTTCAACAACAACCTCAACATTCAAAATGACCAACAAATTCAACAACATCAATATTGAAGGTCACCAACAAATTCAACAACAACTCCAACATTGAAAAACACAAACAAATTCAACAACAACCTCAACTTTAAAAAAAAGAGAAAAAGTTCAAAAAAAACATTGATAACACCAACAAATTCAACAACAACCTCAACATGTTAAAATGCCAACAAATTCAACAATAATCTCAATATTGAAAGTCACCGACAAATTCAACAACAACCTCAACATTGAAAAACACCAACAAATTCAACAACAACCTCAACATTGAAAAACACCAACAAATTCAACAACAACCTCAATATTGAAAGACACCAACAAATTCAACAACAACCTCAACATTGAAAAACACCAACAAATTCAACAACAAGCTCAACATTGAAAAACACCAACATATTCAAGAACAACCACAACATTGAAAAACACCAACATATTCAACAACAACCTCAATATTGAAAGACACCAACAAATTCAACAGCAACCTCAACATTGAAAAACACCAACAAATTCAACAACAACCTCAACATTGAAAAACACCAATAAATTCAACAACATCCTCAACTTTTAAAAGAAGAGATAAAGTTTAAAAAAAACATTGATAACACCACCAAATTCAACAACAACTTCAACATTGAAAAACGCCAACAAATTCAACTAGAAACTCAATGCTGAAAATCACCAACAAATTCAACAACAACCTCAACATTGACAAATACCAACAAATTCAACAACAACCTCAACTTTTAAAAGAAGAGAAAAAGTTCAAAAAAAAATTGAGAACACCAACAAATTCAACAACAACCTCAACAATGAAAAACATCAACAAATTCAACAACAACCTCAATATTGAACAACACCAACAACTTCAACAACAACCTCAGCATTCAAAATCACCAACAAATTCAACAACATCAATATTGAAGGTCACCAACAAATTCAACAACAACCCCAACATTGAAAAACACAAACAAATTCAACAACAACCTCAACTTTAAAAAAAGAGAAAAAGTTCAAAAAAAACATTGATAACACCAACAAATTCAACAACAACCGCAACATTGAAAGACACCGACAAATTCAACAATAACCTCAACATTGAAAAAAAAACCAACAATTCAACAACAAGCTCAACATTGAAAAACACCAACATATTCAGCAACAACCTCAACATTGAAAAACGCCAACAAATTCAACCAGAAACTCAATCTTGAAAATCACCAACAAATTCAACAACCTCAACATTGAAAAATACCAACATATTCAACAACAACCTTAACTTTTAAAAGAAGAGAAAACGTTCAAAAAAAACATTGATAACACCAACAAATTCAACAACAACCTCAACATGTTAAAATGCCAACAAATTCAACAATAATCTCAATATTGAAAGTCACCGACAAATTCAACAACAACCTCAACATTGAAAAACACCAACAAATTCAACAACAACCTCAACATTTGAAAACACCAACAAATTCAACAACAACCTCAATATTGAAAGACACCAACAAATTCAACAACAACCTCAACATTGAAAAACACCAACAAATTCAACAACAAGCTCAATATTGAAAAACACCAACAAATTCAAGAACAACCACAACATTGAAAAACACCAACATATTCAACAACAACCTCAATATTGAAAGACACCAACAAATTCAACAGCAACCTCAACATTGAAAAACACCAACAAATTCAACAACAAGCTCAACATTGAAAAACACCAACAAATTCAACAACAGCCTCAACATTGAAAAACACCAGCAAATTCAACAACAACCTCAACATTGAAAAACACCAACATATTCAACAACAACCTCAACATTGAAAAACAACAACAAATTCAACAACCTCAACTTTTAAAGGAAGAGAAAAAGTTCAAAAAAAACAATGATAACACCACCAAATTCAACAACAACGTCAACATTGAAAAACGCCAACAAATTCAACCAGAAACTCATTATTGAAAATCACCAACAAATTCAACAACAACCTCAACATTGAAGAAAACCAACAAATTCAACTACAAACTCAACAATGATAAATACTAAAAAGTTCGAAGAATATCATTGATAACACCAACAAATTCAACAACAACCTCAACATTTAAAACTACAATGAATTTCAAAAAATGACATTGATAACAACAAAAAATTCAACAACAAGCTCAATATTGAAAAACACCAACAAATTCAACAACAACCTCAACTTTTAAAAGAAGAGAAAAAGTTCAAAAAAAACATTGATAACACCAACAAATTCAACAACAACCCCAACATTGAAAGACACCGACAAATTCAACAACAACCTCAACATTGAAAAACACCAACAAATTCAACAACAACCTCAACAATGAAAAACACCAAAAATTCAACAACAACCTCAATATTGAAAGACACCAACAAATTCAACAACAACCTCAACATTGAAAAAAAAACCAACAATTCAACAACAAGCTCAACATTGAAAAACACCAACATATTCAACAACAACCTCAACATTGAAAAACGCCAACAAATTCAACCAGAAACTCAATGTTGAAAATCACCAACAAATTCAACAACATCAACATTGAAAAATACCAACATATTCAACAACAACCTTAACTTTTAAAAGAAGAGAAAACGTTCAGAAAAAAATTGATAACACCAACAAATTCAACAACAACCTCAACAATGAAAAAAAATCAACAAATTTAACAACAACCTCAATATTGAAGGACACCAACAACTTCAACAACAACCTCAACATTCAAAATCACCAACAAATTCAACAACATCAATATTGAAGGTCACCAACAAATTCAACAACAACCCCAACATTGAAAAACACAAACAAATTCAACAACAACCTCAACTTTAAAAAAAGAGAAAAAGTTCAAAAAAAAATAATTGATAACACCAACAAATTCAACAACAACCTCAACATGTTAAAATGCCAACAAATTCAACAATAATCTCAATATTGAAAGTCACCGACAAATTCAACAACAACCTCAACATTGAAAAACACCAACAAATTCAACAACAACCTCAACATTTGAAAACACCAACAAATTCAACAACAACCTCAATATTGAAAGACACCAACAAATTCAACAACAACCTCAACATTGAAAAACACCAACAAATTCAACAACAAGCTCAACATTGAAAAACACCAACAAATTCAAGAACAACCACAACATTGAAAAACACCAACATATTCAACAACAACCTCAATATTGAAAGACACCAACAAATTCAACAGCAACCTCAACATTGAAAAACACCAACAAATTCAACAACAAGCTCAACATTGAAAAACACCAACAAATTCAACAACAACCTCAACATTGAAAAACACCAGCAAATTCAACAAAACCTCAACATTGAAAAACACCAACATATTCAACAACAACCTCAACATTGAAAAACAACAACAAATTCAACAACCTCAACTTTTAAAGGAAAGAAAAAGTTCAAAAAAAACAATGATAACACCACCAAATTCAACAACAACGTCAACATTGAAAAACGCCAACAAATTCAACCAGAAACTCATTATTGAAAATCACCAACAAATTCAACAACAACCTCAACATTGAAGAAAACCAACAAATTCAACTACAAACTCAACAATGATAAATACTAAAAAGTTCGAAGAATATCATTGATAACACCAACAAATTCAACAACAACCTCAACATTGAAAACTACAATGAATTTCAAAAAATGACATTGATAACAACAAAAAATTCAACAACAAGCTCAATATTGAAAAACACCAACAAATTCAACAACAACCTCAACTTTTAAAAGAAGAGAAAAAGTTCAAAATAAAATTGATAACACCAACAAATTCAACAACAACCTCAACAATGAAAAACATCAACAAATTCAACAACAACCTCAATATTCAAAATCACCAACAAATTCAACAACAACCTCAACATTGAAAAACACCAACAAATTCAACAAAAACCTCAACATTGAAAAATACCAACAAATTCAACAACAACCTCAACATTGAAAAACACCAACAAATTCATCAAAAACCTCAACTTTTAAAAGAAGAGTAAAAGTTCAAAAAAAAATTGATAACACCACCAAATTCAACAACAATGTCAACATTGAAAAACGCCAACATATTCAACCAGAAACTCAATATTGAATATCACCAACAAATTCAACAACAACCTCAACATTGAAAAATACTAAAAAGTTCAAAGAATATCATTGTTAACACCAACAAATTCAACAACAACCTCAACATTGAAAACTACAAAGAATTTCAAAAAATAACATTGATAACACCAACAAATTCAACAACAACCTCAACATTGAAAAACACAAACAAATTCAACAATAACCTCAACTTTTAAAAGAAGAGAAAAAGATCAAAAAAACATTGATAACACCAACAAATTCAATAACAACCTCAACATTTTAAAATGCCAACATATTCAACTACAATCTCAATATTGAAAGTCACCAACAAATTTAACAACAACCTCAACATTGAAAAACACCAACATATTCAACAACAACCTCAATATTGAAAGACACCAACAAATTCAACAACAACCTCAACACTGAAAAACACCAATAAATTCAACAACAACCTCAACTCTAAAACGAAGAGAAAAACATCAAATAAAACATTAATAACAGCAACAAATTCAACAACAACACAACATTGAACAACGCCAACAAATTCGACCAGAACCTCAATATTGAAAATCACAAACAAATTCAACAACAACCTCAACAATGAAAAACACAAAAAAATTCAACAACAACCGCAACATTGAAAAACACCGACAAATTCAACAACAACCTCAACATTGAACAACGCCAACAAATTTGACCAGAACCTCAATATTGAAAATCAACAACAAATTCAACAAAAACCTCATCAATGAAAAAAACCAACAAATTCAACTAGAACCTCAACAATGAAAAACACCAAAAAATTCAACAACAACCGCAACATTGAAAAGCACCCACAAATTCAACAACAACCTCAACATTGAAAAACACAAACAAATTCAACAACAACTTCAACTTTTAAAGGAAGAGAAAAAGATCAAAAAAACATTGATAACACCAACAAATTCAACAACAACCTCAATATTTTAAAATGCCAACAAATTCAAATACAATCTCAATATTGAAAGTCACCAACAAATTTAACAACAACCTCAACATTGAAAAACACCAACATATTCAACAACAACCTCAATATTGAAAGACACCAACAAATTCACAACAACCTCAACATTGCAAAGCACCAACAAATTCAGCAACAATCTCATCATTGAAAAATACCAACAAATTCAACAACAACCTCAACTCTTAAAAGAAGAGAAAAACTTCAAATAAAACATTAATAACAACAACAAATTCAACAACAACGTCAACATTGAACAACGCCAACAAATTCGACCAGAACCTCAATATTGAAAATCACCAACAAATTCAACAACAACCTCAACAATGAAAAACACCAAAAAATTCATCAACAACCGCAACATTGAAAAACACCGACAAATTCAACAACAACCTCAACATTGAACAACGCCAACAAATTTGACCAGAACCTCAATATTGAAAATCAACAACAAATTCAACAACAACCTCATCAATGAAAAAAACCAACAAATTCAACTAGAACCTCAACAATGAAAAACACCAAAAAATTCAACAACAACCGCAACATTGAAAAACACCCACAAATTCAACAACAACCTCAACATTGAAAAACACAAACAAATTCAACAACAACCTCAACTTTTAAAAGAAGAGAAAAAGATCAAAAAAACATTGATAACACCAACAAATTCAATAACAACTTCAACATTTTAAAATGCCAACAAATTCAACTACAATCTCAATATTGAAAGTCACCAACAAATTTAACAACAACCTCAACATTGAAAAACACCAACATATTCAACAACAACCTCAATATTGAAAGACACCAACAAATTCACAACAACCTCAACATTGCAAAGCACCAACAATTTCAACAACAATCTCATCATTGAAAAACACCAACAAATTCAACAACAACCTCAACTCTTAAAAGAAGAGAAAAACTTCAAATAAAACATTAATAACAACAACAAATTCAACAACAACGTCAACATTGAACAACGCCAACAAATTCGACCAGAACCTCAATATTGAAAATCACCAACAAATTCAACAACAACCTCAACAATGAAAAACACCAAAAAATTCAGCAACAACCGCAACATTGAAAAACACCGACAAATTCAACAACAACCTCAACATTGAACAACGCCAACAAATTTGACCAGAACCTCAATATTGAAAATCAACAACAAATTCAACAACAACCTCATCAATGAAAAAAACCAACAAATTCAACTAGAACCTCAACAATGAAAAACACCAAAAAATTCAACAACAACCGCAACATTGAAAAACACCCACAAATTCAACAACAACCTCAACATTGAAAAACACAAACAAATTCAACAACAACCTCAACTTTTAAAAGAAGAGAAAAAGATCAAAAAAACATTGATAACACCAACAAATTCAATAACAACTTCAACATTTTAAAATGCCAACAAATTCAACTACAATCTCAATATTGAAAGTCACCAACAAATTTAACAACAACCTCAACATTGAAAAACACCAACATATTCAACAACAACCTCAATATTGAAAGACACCAACAAATTCACAACAACCTCAACATTGCAAAGCACCAACAATTTCAACAACAATCTCATCATTGAAAAACACCAACAAATTCAACAACAACCTCAACTCTTAAAAGAAGAGAAAAACTTCAAATAAAACATTAATAACAACAACAAATTCAACAACAACGTCAACATTGAACAACGCCAACAAATTCGACCAGAACCTGAATATTGAAAATCACCAACAAATTCAACAACAACCTCAACAATGAAAAACACCAAAAAATTCAGCAACAACCGCAACATTGAAAAACACCGACAAATTCAGCAACAACCTCAACATTGAACAAGGCCAACAAATTTGACCAGAACCTCAATATTGAAAATCAACAACAAATTCAACAACAACCTCATCAATGAAAAAAACCAACACATTCAACTAGAACCTCAACTATGGAAAACGCCAAAAAATTCAACAACAACCGCAACATTGAATAACACCCACAAATTCAACAACAACCTCAACATTTAAAAAACACCAACAACTTCAACAATCTCAACAATGAAAAACATCAATAAATTATCAAACACGAACATGAAAAATACCAACAAATTCAACAACAACCTTAACTTTTAAAAGAAGAGAAAAAGTTCAAAAAAAACATTGATAACACCAACGAATTCAACAACAACCTCAACAATGAAAAACACCAACAAATTCAACAACAACCTCAATATTGAAGGACACCAACAATTTCAACAACAACCTCAACATTCAAAATCACCAACAAATTCAACAACATCAATATTGAAAATCACCAACAAATTCAACAACAACCTCAACATTGAAAAACGCCAACAAATTCAACAACAACCTCAACATTGAAAAACACAAACAAATTCAACAACAACCTCAACTTTAAAAAAAAGAGAAAAAGTTCAAAAAAAACATTGATAACACCAACAAATTCAACAACAACCTCAACATGTTAAAACACCAACAAATTCAACAACAATCTTAACATTGAAAGTCACCAACAAATTCAACAGCAACCTCAACATTGAAAGAAACCGACAAATTCAACAACAACCTCAACATTGAAAAACACCAACAAATTCAACAACAACCTCAACATTGAAAAACACCAACAAATTCAACAACAACCTCAATATTGAAAGACACCAACAAATTCAACAACAACCTCAACATTGAAAGACACCAACAAATTCAACAAAAACATCAACATTGAAAAACACCAACAAATTCAACAACAAGCTCAACATTGAAAAACACCAACAAATTCAACAACAACCTCAACATTGAAAAACACCAACAAATTCAACAACAACCTCAACAATGAAAAAGACCAATAATTTCAACAACAACCTCAATATTGAAGGACACCAGCAATTTCAACAACAACCTCAACATTCAAATTCACCAACAAATTCAACATCATCAATATTGAAAATCACCAACAGATTCAACAACAACCTCAACAATGAGAAACGCCAAACAAATTCAACAACAACCTTAATATTGAACGTCACCAAAAAATTCAACAACAACCTCAACATTGAAAAACACAAACAAATTCAACAACAACCTCACTTTAAAAAGAAGTGAAAAAGTTCAAAAAAAACATTGATAACTCCAACAAATTCAACAACAACCTCAACATGTTAAAACGCCAACAAATTCAACAACAACCTCAACATTGAAAAAAACCAACAAATTCAACTATAAACTCTACAATGAAAAATACTAAAAAGTTCAAAGAATATCATTGATAACAGCAACAAATTCAACATCCACCTCAACATTGAAATCTACAAAGAATTTCAAAAAATAACATTGATAACACCAACAAATTCAACAACAACCTCAACATTGAAAAACACAAACAAATTCAACAACAACCACAACTTTCAAAAGAAGAGAAAAAGATCAAAAAAACATTGATAACACCAACAAATTCAACAACAACTTCAACATTCTAAAACGCCAACAAATTCAACAACAATCTCAATATTGAAAGTCACCAACAAATTTAACAACAACCTCAACATTGAAAAACACCAACATATTCAAAAACAACCTCAATATTGAAAGACACCAACAAATTCAACAACAACCTCAACATTGAAAAACATCAACAAATTCAACAAAATCCTCAACATTGAAAAACACCAATAAATTCAACAACATCCTCAACTTTTAAAAGAAGAGATAAAGTTCAAAAAAAAATTGATCACACCAACAAATTCAACAACAACCTCAACAATGAAAAACATCAACAAATTCAACAACAACCTCAATATTGAACGACACCAACAACTTCAACAACAACCTCAGCATTCAAAATCACCAACAAATTCAACAACATCAATATTGAAGGTCACCAACAAATTCAACAACAACACCTACATTGAAAAACACAAACAAATCCAACAACAACCTCAATTTTAAAAAAAAGAGAAAATGTTCAAAAAAAACATTGATAACACCAACAAATTCAACAACAACCTCAACATGTTAAAATGCCAACAAATTCAACAATAATCTCAATATTGAAAGTCACCGACAAATTCAACAACAACCTCAACATTGAAAAACACCAACAAATTCAACAACAACCTCAATATTGAAAGACACCAACAAATTCAACAACAACCTCAACATTGAAAAACACAAACAAATTCAACAACAAGCTCAACATTGAAATACACCAACATATTCAAGAACAACCACAACATTGAAAAACACCAACATATTCAACAACAACCTCAATATTGAAAGACACCAACAAATTCAACAGCAACCTCAACATTGAAAAACACCAACAAATTCAACAACAACCTCAACATTGAAAATCACCAACAAATTCAACAACATCAATATTGAAGGTCACCAACAAATTCAACAACAACACCAACATTGAAAAACACAAACAAATTCAACAACAACCTCAACTTTAAAAAAAAGAGAAAAAGTTCAAAAAAAACATTGATAACACCAACAAATTCAACAACAACCACAACATTGAAAGACACCGACAAATTCAACAACAACCTCAACATTGAAAAACACCAACAAATTCAACAACAACCTCAACATTGAAAAACATCAACAAATTCAACAACAACCTCAATATTGAAAGACACCAACAAATTCAACAACAACCTCAATACTGAAAAAAAACGCAACAATTCAACAACAAGCTCAACATTGAAAAACACCAACATATTCAACAACAACCTCAACATTGAAAAACGCCAACAAATTAAACCAGAAACTCAATGTTGAAAATCACCAACAAATTCAACAACCTCAACATTGAAAAATACCAACATATTCAACAACAACCTCAACTTTTAAAAGAAGAGAAAACGTTCAGAAAAAAATTGATAAAACCAACAAATTCAACAACAACCTCAACAATGAAAAACAATCAACAAATTTAACAACAACCTCAATATTGAAGGACACCAACAACTTCAACAACAACCTCAACATTCAAAATCACCAACAAATTCAACAACATCAATATTGAAGGTCACCAACAAATTCAACAACAACCCCAACATTGAAAAACACAAACAAATTCAACAACAACCTCAACTTTAAAAAAAAGAGAAAAAGTTCAAGAAAAACATTGATAACACCAACAAATTCAACAACAACCTCAACATGTTAAAATTCCAACAAATTCAACAATAATCTCAATATTGAAAGTCACCGACAAATTCAACAACAACCTCAACATTGAAAAACACCAACAAATTCAACTACAACCTCAACATTGAAAAACACCAACAAATTCAACAACAACCTCAATATTGAAAGACACCAACAAATTCAACAACAACCTCAACATTGAAAAACACCAACAAATTCAACAACAAGCTCAACATTGAAAAACACCAACATATTCAAGAACAACCACAACATTGAAAAACACCAACATATTCAAGAACAACCTCAATATTGAAAGACACCAACAAATTCAACAGCAACCTCAACATTGAAAAACACCAACAAATTCAACAACAAGCTCAACATTGAAAAACACCAACAAATTCAACAACAACCTCAACATTGAAAAACACCAGCAAATTCAACAACAACCTCAACATTGAAAAACACCAACATATTCAACAACAACCTCAACATTGAAAAACAACAACAAATTCAACAACCTCAACTTTTAAAGGAAGAGAAAAAGTTCAAAAAAAACAATGATAACACCACCAAATTCAACAACAACGTCAACATTGAAAAACGCCAACAAATTCAACCAGAAACACATTATTGAAAATCACCAACAAATTCAACAACAACCTCAACATTGAAAAAAACCAACAAATTCAACTACAAACTCAACAATGATAAATACTAAAAAGTTCGAAGAATATCATTGATAACACCAACAAATTCAACAACAACCTCAACATTGAAAACTACAATCAATTTCAAAAAATGACATTGATAACACCAAAAAATTCAACAACAAGCTCAATATTGAAAAACACCAACAAATTCAACAACAACCTCAACTTTTAAAAGAAGAGAAAAAGTTCAAAATAAAATTGATAACACCAACAAATTCAACAACAACCTCAACAATGAAAAACATCAACAAATTCAACAACAACCTCAATATTCAAAATCACCAACAAATTCAACAACAACCTCAACATTGAAAAACACCAACAAATTCAACAACAACCTCAACATTGAAAAACACCAACAAATTCAACAACAACCTCAACATTGAAAAACACCAACAAATTCAACAAAAACCTCAACTTTTAAAAGAAGAGTAAAAGTTCAAAAAAAACATTGATAACACCACCAAATTCAACAACAATGTCAACATTGAAAAACGCCAACAAATTCAACTAGAAACTCAATATTGAATATCACAAGCAAATTCAACAACAACCTCAACATTGAAAAATACCAACAAATTCAACTATAAACTCAACAATGAAAAATACTAAAAAGTTCAAAGAATATCATTGTTAACACAAACAAATTCAACAACAACCTCAACATTGAAAACTACAAAGAATTTCAAAAAATAACATTGATAACACCAACAAATTCAACAACAACCTCAACATTGAACAACACAAACAAATTCAACAACAACCTAAACTTTTAAAAGAAGAGAAAAAGATCAAAAAAACATTGATAACACCAACAAATTCAATAACAACCTCAACATTTTAAAATGCCAACAAATTCAACTACAATCTCAATATTGAAAGTCACCAACAAATTTAACAACAACCTCAACATTGAAAAACACCAACATATTCAACAACAACCTCAATATTGAAAGACGCCAACAAATTCAACAACAACCTCAACATTGAAAAACACCAAAAAATTCAACAACAACCTCAACTCTTAAAAGAAGAGAAAAACATCAAATAAAACATTAATAACAACAACAAATTCAACAACAACGCAACATTGAACAACGCCAACAAATTCGACCAGAACCTCAATATTGAAAATCACAAACAAATTCAACAACAACCTCAACAATGAAAAACACAAAAAAATTCAACAACAACCACAACATTGAAAAACACCGACAAATTCAACAACAACCTCAACATTGAACAACGCCAACAAATTTGACCAGAACCTCAATATTGAAAATCAACAACAAATTCAACAACAACCTCATCAATGAAAAAAACCAACAAATTCAACTAGAACCTCAACAATGAAAAACACCAAAAAATTCAACAACAACCGCAACATTGAAAAACACCCACAAATTCAACAACAAACTCAACATTGAAAAACACAAACAAATTCAACAACAACCTCAACTTTTAAAGGAAGAGAAAAAGATCAAAAAAACATTGATAACACCAACAAATTTAACAACAACCTCAACATTGAAAAACACCAACATATTCAACAACAACCTCAATATTGAAAGACGCCAACAAATTCAACAACAACCTCAACATTGAAAAACACCAAAAAATTCAACAACAACCTCAACTCTTAAAAGAAGAGAAAAACATCAAATAAAACATTAATAACAACAACAAATTCAACAACAACGCAACATTGAACAACGCCAACAAATTCGACCAGAACCTCAATATTGAAAATCACAAACAAATTCAACAACAACCTCAACAATGAAAAACACAAAAAAATTCAACAACAACCGCAACATTGAAAAACACCGACAAATTCAACAACAACCTCAACATTGAACAACGCCAACAAATTTGACCAGAACCTCAATATTGGAAATCAACAACAAATTCAACAACAACCTCATCAATGAAAAAAACCAACAAATTCAACTAGAACCTCAACAATGAAAAACACCAAAAAATTCAACAACAACCGCAACATTGAAAAACACCCACAAATTCAACAACAAACTCAACATTGAAAAACACAAACAAATTCAACAACAACCTCAACTTTTAAAGGAAGAGAAAAAGATCAAAAAAACATTGATAACACCAACAAATTCAACAACAACCTCAACATTTTAAAATGCCAACAAATTCAACTACAATCTCAATATTGAAAGTCACCAACAAATTTAACAACAACCTCAACATTGAAAAACACCAACATATTCAACAACAACCTCAATATTGAAAGACACCAACAAATTCACAACAACCTCAACATTGCAAAGCACCAACAAATTCAACAACAATCTCATCATTGAAAAATACCAACAAATTCAACAACAACCTCAACTCTTAAAAGAAGAGAAAAACTTCAAATAAAACATTAATAACAACAACAAATTCAACAACAACGTCAACATTGAACAACGCCAACAAATTCGACCAGAACCTCAATATTGAAAATCACCAACAAATTCAACAACAACCTCAACAATGAAAAACACCAAAAAATTCAACAACAACCGCAACATTGAAAAACACCGACAAATTCAACAACAACCTCAACATTGAACAACGCCAACAAATTTGACCAGAACCTCAATATTGAAAATCAACATCAAATTCAACAACAACCTCATCAATGAAAAAAACCAAGAAATTCAACTAGAACCTCAACAATGAAAAACACCAAAAAATTCAACAACAACCACAACATTGAATAACACGCACAAATTCAACAACAACCCCAACATTGAAAAACACAAACAAATTCAACAACAACCTCAACTTTAAAAAAAGAGAAAAAGTTCAAAAAAAACATTGATAACACCAACAAATTCAACAACAACCCCAACATTGAAAGACATGGACAAATTCAACAACAACCTCAACATTGAAAAACACCAACAAATTCAACAACAACCTCAACATTGAAAAACACCAACAAATTCAACAACAACCTCAATATTGAAAGACACCAACAAATTCAACAACAACCTCAACATTGAAAAAAAAACCAACAATTCAACAACAAGCTCAACATTGAAAAACACCAACATATTCAACAACAACCTCAACATTGAAAAACGCCAACAAATTCAACCAGAAACTCAATGTTGAAAATCACCAACAAATTCAACAACCTCAACATTGAAAAATACCAACATATTCAACAACAACCTCAACTTTTAAATGAAGAGAAAACGTTCAGAAAAAAATTGATAACACCAACAAATTCAACAACAACCTCAACAATGAAAAAAATCAACAAATTTAACAACAACCTCAATATTGACGGACACCAACATCTTCAACAACAACCTCAACATTCAAAATCACCAACAAATTCAACAACATCAATATTGAAGGTCACCAACAAATTCAACAACAACCCCAACATTGAAAAACACAAACAAATTCAACAACAACCTCAACTTTAAAAAAAAGAGAAAAAGTTCAAAAAAACATTGATAACACCAACAAATTCAACAACAACCTCAACATGTTAAAATGCCAACAAATTCAACAATAATCTCAATATTGAAAGTCACCAACAATTTCAACAACAACCTCAACATTCAAAATCACCAACAAATTCAACAACATCAATATTGAAAATCACCAACAAATTCAACAACAACCTCAATATTGAAAAACACCAACAAATTCAACAACAACCTCAACTTTTAAAAGAAGAGAAAAAGTTCAAAATAAAATTGATAACACCAACAAATTCAACAACAACCTCAACAATGAAAAACATCAACAAATTCAACAACAACCTCAATATTCAAAATCACCAACAAATTCAACAACAACCTCAACATTGAAGAACACCAACAAGTTCAACAACAACCTCAACATTGAAAAACAACAACAAATTCAACAACAACCTCAACATTGAAAAACAACAACAAATTCAACAAAAACCTCAACTTTTAAAAGAAGAGTAAAAGTTCAAAAGAAACATTGATAACACCACCAAATTCAACAACAACGTCAACATTGAAAAACGCCAACAAATTCAACCAGAAACTCAATATTGAATATCACCAACAAATTGAACAACAACCTCAACATTGAAAAATACCAACAAATTCAACTATAAACTCAACAATGAAAAATACTAAAAAGTTCAAAGAATATCATTGTTAACACCAACAAATTCAACAACAACCTCAACATTGAAAACTACAAAGAATTTCAAAAAATAACATTGATAACACCAACAAATTCAACAACAACCTCAACATTGAAAAACACCAACATATTCAACAACAACCTCAACATTGGAAAGCACCAACAAATTCAACAACAACCTCAACTTTTAAAAAAAGAGAAAAAGTTCAAAAAAAACATTGATAACACCACCAAATTCAACATCAACGTCAACATTGAAAAACGCCAACAAATTCAACCAGAAACACAATATTGAAAATCACCAACAAATTCAACAACAACCTCAACATTGAAAAAAACCAAGAAATTCAACTGTAAACTCAAAAATGAAAAATACTAAAAAGTTCAAAGAATATCATTGATAACACCAACAAATACAACAACAACCTCAACATTGAAAACTACAAAGAATTTCAAATAATGACATTGATAACACCAAAAAATTCAACAACAAGCTCAATATTGAAAAACACCAACAAATTCAACAACAACCTCAACTATTAAAAGAAGAGAAAAAGTTCAAAAAAACATTGATAACACCACCAAATTCAACAACAACGTCAACATTGAAAAACGCCAACAAATTCAGCCAGAAACTCAATGTTGAAAATCACCAACAAATTCAACAAACTCAACATTGAAAAATACCGACAAATTCAACAACAACCTCAACTTTTAAAAGAAGATAAAAAAGTTTAAAAATAAATTGATAACACCAACAAATTCAACAACAACCTCAACAATGAAAAACATCAACAAATTCAACAACAACCTCAATATTGAAGGACACCAACAACTTCAACAACAACCTCAACATTCAAAATCACCAACAAATTCAACAACATCAATATTGAAGGTCACCAACAAATTCAACAACAACCTCAACATTGAAAAACACAAACAAATTCAACAACAACCTCAACTTTAAAAAAAAGAGAAAAAGTTCAAAAAAAACATTGATAACACCAACAAATTCAACAACAACCTCAACATTCTAAAACGCCAACAAATTCAACAATAATCTCAATATTGAAAGTCACCGAAAAATTCAACAACAACCTCAACATTGAAAAACACCAACAAATTCAACAACAACCTCAACATTGAAAAACACCAACAAATTCAACAACAACCTCAATATTGAAAGACACCAACAAATTCAACAACAACCTCAACATTGAAAAACACCAACAAATTAAAACAACAAGCTAAACATTGAAAAACACCAACATATTCAAGAACAACCACAACATTGAAAAACACCAACATATTCAACAACAACCTCAATATTGAAAGACACCAACAAATTCAACAACAACCTCAACAATGAAAAACATCAACAAATTCAACAACAACCTCAACATTGAAAAACACCTGCAAATTCAACAACAACCTCAACATTGAAAAACACTAACATATACAACAACCTCAACATTGAAAAACACCAACAAATTCAACAAGAACCTCTACTTTTAAAAGAAGAGAAAAAGTTAAAAAAAAACATTGATAACACCACCAAATTCAACAACAACGTCAACATTGAAAAACACCAACAAATTCAACCAGAAACACATTATTGAAAATCACCAACAAATTCAACAACAACCTCAACATGTTAAAATGCCAACAAATACAACAATAATCTCAATATTGAAAGTCACCGAAAAATTCAACAACAACCTCAACATTGAAAAACACCAACAAATTCAACAACAACCTCAACATTGAAAAACACCAACAAATTCAACAACAACCTCAATATTGAAAGACACCAACAAATTCAACAACAACCTCAACATTGAAAAACAACAACAAATTAAAACAACAAGCTCAACATTGAAAAACACCAACATATTCAAGAACAACCACAATATTGAAAAACACCAACATATTCAACAACAACCTCAATATTGAAAGACACCAACAAATTCAACAACAACCTCAACAATGAAAAACATCAACAAATTCAACAACAACCTCAACATTGAAAAACACCTGCAAATTCAACAACAACCTCAACATTGAAAAACACTAACATATACAACAACAACCTCAACATTGAAAAACACCAACAAATTCAACAAGAACCTCTACTTTTAAAAGAAGAGAAAAAGTTAAAAAAAAACATTGATAACACCACCAAATTCAACAACAACGTCAACATTGAAAAACACCAACAAATTCAACCAGAAACACATTATTGAAAATCACCAACAAATTCAACAACAACCTCAACATTGAAAAAAACCAACAAATTCAACTACAAACTCAACAATGAAAAATACTAAAAAGTTCAAAGAATATCATTGATAACACCAACAAATTCAACAACAACCTCAACAGTGAAAACTACAAAGAATTTCAAAAAGTGACATTGATAACACCTAAAAATTCAACAACAAGCTCAATATTGAAAAACACCAAAAAATTCAACAAAAGCCTCAACTTTTAAAAGAAGAGAAAAAGTTCAAAAAAAAATTGATAACACCAACAAATTCAACAACAAACTCAACAATGAAAAACATCAACAAATTCCACAACAACCTCAATACATAAGGACACCAACAAATTCAACAACAACCTCAACATTCAAAATCACCAACAAATTCAACAACATCAATATTGAAGGTCACCAACAAATTCAACAACAACCCCAACATTGAAAAACACAAACAAATTCAACAACAACCTCAACTATAAAAAAGAGAAAAAGTACAAAAAAAACATTGATAACATCAACAATTTCAACAACAACCTCAACATGTTAAAACGCCAACAAATTCAACAACAATCTCAATATTGAAAGTCACCACCAAATTCAACAACAACCTCAACATTGAAAAACACCAACATATTCAACAACAACCTCAATATTGAAAGACACCAACAAATTCAACAAAAACATCAACATTGAAGAACACCAACAAATTCAACAACAACCTCAACATTGAAAAACACCAACAAATTCAACAAAAACCTCAACTTTTAAAAGAAGAGTAAAAGTTCAAAAAAAAAACATTGATAACACCACCAAATTCAACAACAATGTCAACATTGAAAATCACCAACAAATTCAACAACAACCTCAACATTGAAAAAAACCAACAAATTCAACTACAAAATCAATAATGAAAAATACTAAAAAGTTCAAAGAATATCATTGATAACACCAACAAATTCAACAACAACCTCAACATTGAAAACTACAAAAAATTTCAAAAAATGACATGGATAACACCAAAAAATTCAACAACAAGCTCAATATTGAAAAACACCAACAAATTCAACAACAACCTCAACTTTTAAAAGAAGAGAAAAAGTTCAAAAAAAAATTGATAACACCAACAAATTCAACAACAACCCCAACATGTTAAAACGCCAACAAATTCAACAACAATCTCAATATTGAAGGTCACCAACAAATTCAACAACAACCTCAACATTGAAAAACACAAACAAATTCAACAACAACCTCAACATTAAAAAAAAGAGAAAAAGTTCAAAAAAAACATTGGTAACACCAACAAATTCAACAACAACCTCAACATGTTAAAACGCCAACAAATTCAACAACAATCTTAATATTGAATGTCACGAACAAATTCAAAAGCTACCTCAACATTGAAAAACACCAACATATTCAACAACAACCTCAATATTGAAAGACACCAACAAATTCAACAACAACCTCAACAATGAAAAACATCAACAAATTCAACAACAACCTCAATATTGAAGGACACCAACAAATTCAACAACAACCTCAACATTCAAAATCACCAGCAAATTCAACAACATCAATATTGAAAATCACCAACAAATTCAAAAACAACCTCAACTTTCAAAATCAACAACGAATTCAACAACAACCTCAACATTGAAAAACACCAACAAATTCAACAACAACCTCGGCTTTCAAAAGAAGAGAAAAATTTCAAAAAAAACATTGATAACACCAAGAAATTCAACAACAACCTCAATATTGAAAATCACCCAACAAATTCAACAAATTCAATATTGAAAATAACCAACAAATTCAACAACAACCTCAACATTGAAAAACAACAAAAAATTCAACAAGAACCTCAACAATGAAAAACACCAACAAATTCAACAACAACCTCAACATTGAAAAACACCAACAACTTCAACAACCTCAACAATGAAAAACATCAACGAATTCAAGAACAACCTCAACTTTTAAAAGAAGCCAAAAAGTTCAAAAAAAAATTGATAACACCAATAAATTCAACAACAACCTCAACATTGAAAAACACCAACAAATTCCACAAAATCAACATTGAAAAACACCAACAAATTAAACAACAACATCAACATTGAAAATCACCAACAAATTCAAGAAAATCAACATTGAAAAACATCAACAAATTCAACAACAACCTCAACATTGAAAAAAACCAACACATTCAACAACAAGCTCAACATTCAAAAATGAATAAATGTTCAAAAAATAACATTGATAACCGCAACAAATTCAAACAACCACCTCAACAATGAAAAACACCAACAAAATCAACAACAATCTCAACATTGAAAAAAACCAACACATTCAACAACAAGCTCAACATTCATAAAAGAATAAATGTTCAAAAAATAACATTGATAACCGCAACAAATTCAACAACATCATCAACATTCAACAATACCAATAAATTCAACAACATCCTCAACAATAAAAAACACCAATAAATTCAACAACAACCTCAACAACGAAAAACACCAAAACATTCAACAACAACTGCATCATTGAAAAACACCAACAAATCAACAACAACCTCAACAATGAAAAACACCAACAACCTCAACAATGAAAAATACCAAAAAATTCAACAATCGCCATGTTGAAAAACAGCATCATATTCAACAACAACCTCAACATTTAAAAGAAGCGAAAAAGTTCAAAAAATACATTGATAACACCAACAAATTCAACAACAACCTCAAAATGTTAAAACGCCAACAAATTCAACAACAACCTCAATATTGAAAGACACCAACAAATTCAACAACAATCTCAACATTGAAAAACACCAACAAATTCACAACAACCTCAACATTGCAAAACACCAACAAATTCAACAACAATCTCAACATTGCAAAACACCAACAAATTCAACAACAACCTCAACATTGAACAACGCCAACAAATTCGACCAGAACCTCAATATTGAAAATCACCAACAAATTCAACAACAACCTGAACAACGAATAAAACCAACAAATTCAACTACAACCTCAACAATGAAAAACACCAAAAAATTCAACAACCGCAACATTGAAAAACACCGACAAATTCAACAACAACCTCAACATTGAACAACGCCAACATATTCGACCAGAACCTCAATATTGAAAATCACCAACAAATTCAACAACAACATCAACATTGAAAAACACCATCAAATTCAACAACCTCAACAATGAAAAACACCAAAAAATTAAACAAACACAACAATGAAAAATACCAACAAATTCAACAACAACCTCAACATTGAAAAACACCAACAAATTCAACAACAACCTCAATATTGAAAGACACCAACAAATTCAACAACAACCTCAACATTGAAAGACACCAACAAATTCAACAAAAACATCAACATTGAAAAACACCAACAAATTCAACAACAAGCTCAACATTGAAAAACACCAACAAATTCAACAACAACCTCAACATTGAAAAACACCAACAAATTCAACAACAACCTCAACAATGAAAAAGACCAATAATTTCAACAACAACCTCAATATTGAAGGACACCAGCAATTTCAACAACAACCTCAACATTCAAATTCACCAACAAATTCAACATCATCAATATTGAAAATCACCAACAGATTCAACAACAACCTCAACAATGAGAAACGCCAAACAAATTCAACAACAACCTTAATATTGAACGTCACCAAAAAATTCAACAACAACCTCAACATTGAAAAACACAAACAAATTCAACAACAACCTCACTTTAAAAAGAAGTGAAAAAGTTCAAAAAAAACATTGATAACTCCAACAAATTCAACAACAACCTCAACATGTTAAAACGCCAACAAATTCAACAACAACCTCAACATTGAAAAAAACCAACAAATTCAACTATAAACTCTACAATGAAAAATACTAAAAAGTTCAAAGAATATCATTGATAACAGCAACAAATTCAACATCCACCTCAACATTGAAATCTACAAAGAATTTCAAAAAATAACATTGATAACACCAACAAATTCAACAACAACCTCAACATTGAAAAACACAAACAAATTCAACAACAACCACAACTTTCAAAAGAAGAGAAAAAGATCAAAAAAACATTGATAACACCAACAAATTCAACAACAACTTCAACATTCTAAAACGCCAACAAATTCAACAACAATCTCAATATTGAAAGTCACCAACAAATTTAACAACAACCTCAACATTGAAAAACACCAACATATTCAAAAACAACCTCAATATTGAAAGACACCAACAAATTCAACAACAACCTCAACATTGAAAAACATCAACAAATTCAACAAAATCCTCAACATTGAAAAACACCAATAAATTCAACAACATCCTCAACTTTTAAAAGAAGAGATAAAGTTTAAAAAAAACATTGATAACACCACCAAATTCAACCACAACGTCAACATTGAAAAATACCAACAAATTCAACAACAACCTCAACATTTAAAAGAAGAGAAAAAGTTCAAAAAAAAATTGATCACACCAACAAATTCAACAACAACCTCAACAATGAAAAACATCAACAAATTCAACAACAACCTCAATATTGAACGACACCAACAACTTCAACAACAACCTCAGCATTCAAAATCACCAACAAATTCAACAACATCAATATTGAAGGTCACCAACAAATTCAACAACAACACCTACATTGAAAAACACAAACAAATCCAACAACAACCTCAATTTTAAAAAAAAGAGAAAATGTTCAAAAAAAACATTGATAACACCAACAAATTCAACAACAACCTCAACATGTTAAAATGCCAACAAATTCAACAATAATCTCAATATTGAAAGTCACCGACAAATTCAACAACAACCTCAACATTGAAAAACACCAACAAATTCAACAACAACCTCAATATTGAAAGACACCAACAAATTCAACAACAACCTCAACATTGAAAAACACAAACAAATTCAACAACAAGCTCAACATTGAAAAACACCAACATATTCAAGAACAACCACAACATTGAAAAACACCAACATATTCAACAACAACCTCAATATTGAAAGACACCAACAAATTCAACAGCAACCTCAACATTGAAAAACACCAACAAATTCAACAACAACCTCAACATTGAAAATCACCAACAAATTCAACAACATCAATATTGAAGGTCACCAACAAATTCAACAACAACACCAACATTGAAAAACACAAACAAATTCAACAACAACCTCAACTTTAAAAAAAAGAGAAAAAGTTCAAAAAAAACATTGATAACACCAACAAATTCAACAACAACCACAACATTGAAAGACACCGACAAATTCAACAACAACCTCAACATTGAAAAACACCAACAAATTCAACAACAACCTCAACATTGAAAAACATCAACAAATTCAACAACAACCTCAATATTGAAAGACACCAACAAATTCAACAACAACCTCAATACTGAAAAAAAACGCAACAATTCAACAACAAGCTCAACATTGAAAAACACCAACATATTCAACAACAACCTCAACATTGAAAAACGCCAACAAATTAAACCAGAAACTCAATGTTGAAAATCACCAACAAATTCAACAACCTCAACATTGAAAAATACCAACATATTCAACAACAACCTCAACTTTTAAAAGAAGAGAAAACGTTCAGAAAAAAATTGATAAAACCAACAAATTCAACAACAACCTCAACAATGAAAAACAATCAACAAATTTAACAACAACCTCAATATTGAAGGACACCAACAACTTCAACAACAACCTCAACATTCAAAATCACCAACAAATTCAACAACATCAATATTGAAGGTCACCAACAAATTCAACAACAACCCCAACATTGAAAAACACAAACAAATTCAACAACAACCTCAACTTTAAAAAAAAGAGAAAAAGTTCAAGAAAAACATTGATAACACCAACAAATTCAACAACAACCTCAACATGTTAAAATTCCAACAAATTCAACAATAATCTCAATATTGAAAGTCACCGACAAATTCAACAACAACCTCAACATTGAAAAACACCAACAAATTCAACTACAACCTCAACATTGAAAAACACCAACAAATTCAACAACAACCTCAATATTGAAAGACACCAACAAATTCAACAACAAGCTCAACATTGAAAAACACCAACATATTCAAGAACAACCACAACATTGAAAAACACCAACATATTCAAGAACAACCTCAATATTGAAAGACACCAACAAATTCAACAGCAACCTCAACATTGAAAAACACCAACAAATTCAACAACAAGCTCAACATTGAAAAACACCAACAAATTCAACAACAACCTCAACATTGAAAAACACCAGCAAATTCAACAACAACCTCAACATTGAAAAACACCAACATATTCAACAACAACCTCAACATTGAAAAACAACAACAAATTCAACAACCTCAACTTTTAAAGGAAGAGAAAAAGTTCAAAAAAAACAATGATAACACCACCAAATTCAACAACAACGTCAACATTGAAAAACGCCAACAAATTCAACCAGAAACACATTATTGAAAATCACCAACAAATTCAACAACAACCTCAACATTGAAAAAAACCAACAAATTCAACTACAAACACAACAATGATAAATACTAAAAAGTTCGAAGAATATCATTGATAACACCAACAAATTCAACAACAACCTCAACATTGAAAACTACAATCAATTTCAAAAAATGACATTGATAACACCAAAAAATTCAACAACAAGCTCAATATTGAAAAACACCAACAAATTCAACAACAACCTCAACTTTTAAAAGAAGAGAAAAAGTTCAAAATAAAATTGATAACACCAACAAATTCAACGACAACCTCAACAATGAAAAACATCAACAAATTCAACAACAACCTCAATATTCAAAATCACCAACAAATTCAACAACAACCTCAACATTGAAAAACACCAACAAATTCAACAACAACCTCAACATTGAACAACGCCAACATATTCGACCAGAACCTCAATATTGAAAATCACCAACAAATTCAACAACAACATCAACATTGAAAAACACCAACAAATTCAACAACCTCAACAATGAAAAACACCAAAAAATTAAACAAACACAACAATGAAAAATACCAACAAATTCAACAAAAACCTTAACTTTTAAAAGAAGAGAAAAAGTTCAAAAAAAACATTGATAACACCAACAAATTCAACAACAACCTCAACAATGAAAAACACCAACAAATTCAACAACAACGTCAATATTGAAGGAAACCAACAATTACAGCAATTACCTCAACATTCAAAATCACCAACAAATTCAACAACATCAAATTTGAAATTTAACAACAAATTCAACAGCAACCTCAACATTGAAAAACGCCAACAAATTCAACAACCACCTCAATATTCAAGGTCACCAACAAATTCAACAACAACCTCAACATTGAAAAACACCAACAAATTCAACAACAACCTCAACTTTAAAAAAAAGAGAAAAAGTTCAAAAAAAACTTTGATAACACAAACAAATTCAACAACAACCTCAACATGTTAAAACGCCAACAAATTCAACAACAATCTCAATATTGAAAGTCACCAACAAATTCAACAACAACCTCAACATTGAAAAACACCAACATATTCAACAACAACCTCAATATTGAAAAATACCAACAAATTCAACAACAACCTCAACTTTTAAAAGAAGAGAAAAAGTTCAAAAAAAACATTGATAACACCAACAAATTCAACAACAGCGTCAACATTGAAAAACGCCAACAAATTCAACCAGAAACTCAATATTGAAAATCACCAACAAATTCAACCACAACCTCATCATTGAAAAAAACCAACAAATTCAACTATAAACTCAACAATGAAAAATACTAAAAAGATCAAAGAATATCATTGATAACACCAACAAATTCAACAACAACCTCAACATTGAAAACTACAAAGAATGTCAAAAAATGACATTGATAACACCGAACAAATTCAACAACAAGCGCAATATTGAAAAACACCAACAAATTCAACAACAACCTTAACTTTTAAAAGAAGAGAAAAAGTTCAAAAAAAAATTGATAACACCAACAAATTCAACAACAAACTCAACAATGAAAAACATCAACAAATTCAACAAGAACCTCAATATTGAAGGACACCAACAAATTCAACAACAACCTCAACATTCAAAATCACCAACAAATTCAACAACATCAATATTGAAGGTCACCAACAAATTCAACAACAACCCCAACATTGAAAAACACAAACAAATTCAACAATAACCTCAACTTTAAAAAAAAGAGAAAAAGTTCAAAAAAAAACATTGATAACACCAACAAATTCAACAAAAACCTCAACATGTTAAAACACCAACAAATTCAACAACAATCTCAATATTGAAAGACACCAACAAATTCAACAACAACCTCAACATTGAAAAACACCAACAAATTCAACAACAACCTCAACTTTTAAAAGAAGAGAAAAAGTTCAAAAAAAACATTGATAACACCACCAAATTCAACAACAACGTCAACATTGAAAAACACCAACTAATTCAACCTGAAACTCAATATTGAAAATCACCAACAAATTCAACAACAACCTCAACATTGAAAAACTCCAACAAATTCAACTATCAACTCAACAATGAAAAATACTAAAAAGTTCAAAGAATATCATTGATAACACCAACAAATTCAACAACAACCTCACAATTGAAAACTACAAAGAATTTCAAAAAATGTCATTGATAACACCAGCAAATTCAACAACAAGTTCAATATTGAAAAACACCAACAAATTCAACAACAACCTCAACATAGAAAAACACCAACAATCTCAACAACAACCTCAATATTGAAGGACACCAACAAATTCAACAACAACCTCAACATTCAAAATCACAAACAAATTCAACAACATCAATATTGAAAATCACCAAGAAATTCAACAACAACCTCAACATTGAAAAACGCCAACAAATTCAACAACAATCTCAACATTGAAAAACACAAACAAATTCAACAACAACCTCAACATGTTAAAAGGCCAACAAATTAAACAACAATCTCAATTTTGAAAGTCACCAACAAATTCAACAGCAACCTCAACATTGAAAAACACCAACATATTCAACAACAACCTCAACATTGAAAGACACCAACAAATTCAACAACAAACTCAACATTGCAAAACACCAACAAATTCAACAACAACCTCAACTTTTAAAAGAAGAGAAAACGTTTAAAAAAAAACATTGATAACACCACCAAATTCAACAACAACGTCAACATTGAATAACGCCAAAAAATTGAACCAGAAACTCAATATTGTAAATCACCAACAAATTCAACAACAAACTCAACATGTAAAAACACCAACAAATTGAACAAAAAGCTCAACATTGAAAAAAGCCTACAAATTCAAAAGCAAGCTCAACTTTTAAAAGAAGAGAAAAAGTTCAAAAAAAACATTGTAACCCCAACAAATTCAACAACAACCTCAACATGTTAAAACGCGAACAAATTCAACAACAACCTCAACATTGAAAAAAACCAACAAATTCAACCATAAACTCAACAATGAAAAATACTAAAAAGTTCAAAGAATATCATTGATAACAGCAACAAATTCAACAACTACCTCAACATTGAAAACTACAAAGAATTTCAAAAAATAACATTGTTAACACCGAACAAATTCAACAACAAGCGCAATATTGAAAAACACCAACAAATTCAACAACAACCTTAAATTTTAAAAGAAGAGAAAAAGTTCAAAAAAAAATTGATAACACCAACAAATTCAACAACAAACTCAACAATGAAAAACATCAGCAAATTCAACAAGAACCTCAATATTGAAGGACACCAACAAATTCAACAACAACCTCAACATTCAAAATCACCAACAAATTCAACAACATCAATATTGAAGGTCACCAACAAATTCAACAACAACCCCAACATTGAAAAACACCAACAAATTCAACAACCTCAACAATGAAAAACACCAAAAAATTAAACAAACACAACAATTAAAAATACCAACAAATTCAACAAAAACCTTAACTTTTAAAAGAAGAGAAAAAGTTCAAAAAAAACATTGATAACACCAACAAATTCAACAACAACCTCAACAATGAAAAACACCAACAAATTCAACAACAACGTCAATATTGAAGGAAACCAACAATTACAGCAATTACCTCAACATTCAAAATCACCAACAAATTCAACAACATCAAATTTGAAATTTAACAACAAATTCAACAGCAACCTCAACATTGAAAAACGCCAACAAATTCAACAACCACCTCAATATTCAAGGTCACCAACAAATTCAACAACAACCTCAACATTGAAAAACACCAACAAATTCAACAACAACCTCAACTTTAAAAAAAAGAGAAAAAGTTCAAAAAAAACTTTGATAACACAAACAAATTCAACAACAACCTCAACATGTTAAAACACCAACAAATTCAACAACAATCTCAATATTGAAAGTCACCAACAAATTCAACAACAACCTCAACATTGAAAAACACCAACATATTCAACAACAACCTCAATATTGAAAAATACCAACAAATTCAACAACAACCTCAACTTTTAAAAGAAGTGAAAAAGTTCAAAAAAAACATTGATAACACCAACAAATTCAACAACAACGTCAACATTGAAAAACGCCAACAAATTCAACCAGAAACTCAATATTGAAAATCACCAACAAATTCAACCACAACCTCATCATTGAAAAAAAACAACAAATTCAACTATAAACTCAACAATGAAAAATACTAAAAAGATCAAAGAATATCATTGATAACACCAACAAATTCAACAACAACCTCAACATTGAAAACTACAAAGAATGTCAAAAAATGACATTGATAACACCGAACAAATTCAACAACAAGCGCAATATTGAAAAACACCAACAAATTCAACAACAACCTTAACTTTTAAAAGAAGAGAAAAAGTTCAAAAAAAAATTGATAACACCAACAAATTCAACAACAAACTCAACAATGAAAAACATCAACAAATTCAACAAGAACCTCAATATTGAAGGACACCAACAAATTCAACAACAACCTCAACATTCAAAATCACCAACAAATTCAACAACATCAATATTGAAGGTCACCAACAAATTCAACAACAACCCCAACATTGAAAAACACAAACAAATTCAACAATAACCTCAACTTTAAAAAAAAGAGAAAAAGTTCAAAAAAAAACATTGATAACACCAACAAATTCAACAAAAACCTCAACATGTTAAAACACCAACAAATTCAACAACAATCTCAATATTGAAAGACACCAACAAATTCAACAACAACCTCAACATTGAAAAACACCAACAAATTCAACAACAACCTCAACTTTTAAAAGAAGAGAAAAAGTTCAAAAAAAACATTGATAACACCACCAAATTCAACAACAACGTCAACATTGAAAAACACCAACTAATTCAACCTGAAACTCAATATTGAAAATCACCAACAAATTCAACAACAACCTCAACATTGAAAAACTCCAACAAATTCAACTATCAACTCAACAATGAAAAATACTAAAAAGTTCAAAGAATATCATTGATAACACCAACAAATTCAACAACAACCTCACAATTGAAAACTACAAAGAATTTCAAAAAATGTCATTGATAACACCAGCAAATTCAACAACAAGTTCAATATTGAAAAACACCAACAAATTCAACAACAACCTCAACATAGAAAAACACCAACAATCTCAACAACAACCTCAATATTGAAGGACACCAACAAATTCAACAACAACCTCAACATTCAAAATCACAAACAAATTCAACAACATCAATATTGAAAATCACCAAGAAATTCAACAACAACCTCAACATTGAAAAACGCCAACAAATTCAACAACAATCTCAACATTGAAAAACACAAACAAATTCAACAACAACCTCAACATGTTAAAAGGCCAACAAATTAAACAACAATCTCAATTTTGAAAGTCACCAACAAATTCAACAGCAACCTCAACATTGAAAAACACCAACATATTCAACAACAACCTCAACATTGAAAGACACCAACAAATTCAACAACAAACTCAACATTGCAAAACACCAACAAATTCAACAACAACCTCAACTTTTAAAAGAAGAGAAAACGTTTAAAAAAAAACATTGATAACACCACCAAATTCAACAACAACGTCAACATTGAATAACGCCAAAAAATTGAACCAGAAACTCAATATTGTAAATCACCAACAAATTCAACAACAAACTCAACATGTAAAAACACCAACAAATTGAACAAAAAGCTCAACATTGAAAAAAGCCTACAAATTCAAAAGCAAGCTCAACTTTTAAAAGAAGAGAAAAAGTTCAAAAAAAACATTGTAACCCCAACAAATTCAACAACAACCTCAACATGTTAAAACGCGAACAAATTCAACAACAACCTCAACATTGAAAAAAACCAACAAATTCAACCATAAACTCAACAATGAAAAATACTAAAAAGTTCAAAGAATATCATTGATAACAGCAACAAATTCAACAACTACCTCAACATTGAAAACTACAAAGAATTTCAAAAAATAACATTGTTAACACCGAACAAATTCAACAACAAGCGCAATATTGAAAAACACCAACAAATTCAACAACAACCTTAACTTTTAAAAGAAGAGAAAAAGTTCAAAAAAAAATTGATAACACCAACATATTCAACAACAAACTCAACAATGAAAAACATCAACAAATTCAACAAGAACCTCAATATTGAAGGACACCAACAAATTCAACAACAACCTCAACATTCAAAATCACCAACAAATTCAACAACATCAATATTGAAGGTCACCAACAAATTCAACAACAACCCCAACATTGAAAAACACCAACAAATTCAACAACCTCAACAATGAAAAACACCAAAAAATTAAACAAACACAACAATTAAAAATACCAACAAATTCAACAAAAACCTTAACTTTTAAAAGAAGAGAAAAAGTTCAAAAAAAACATTGATAACACCAACAAATTCAACAACAACCTCAACATGTTAAAACACCAACAAATTCAACAACAATCTCAATATTGAAAGTCACCAACAAATTCAACAACAACCTCAACATTGAAAAACACCAACATATTCAACAACAACCTCAATATTGAAAAATACCAACAAATTCAACAACAACCTCAACTTTTAAAAGAAGAGAAAAAGTTCAAAAAAAACATTGATAACACCAACAAATTCAACAACAACGTCAACATTGAAAAACGCCAACAAATTCAACCAGAAACTCAATATTGAAAATCACCAACAAATTCAACCACAACCTCATCATTGAAAAAAAACAACAAATTCAACTATAAACTCAACAATGAAAAATACTAAAAAGGTCAAAGAATATCATTGATAACACCAACAAATTCAACAACAACCTCAACATTGAAAACTACAAAGAATGTCAAAAAATGACATTGATAACACCGAACAAATTCAACAACAAGCGCAATATTGAAAAACACCAACAAATTCAACAACAACCTTAACTTTTAAAAGAAGAGAAAAAGTTCAAAAAAAAATTGATAACACCAACAAATTCAACAACAAACTCAACAATGAAAAACATCAACAAATTCAACAAGAACCTCAATATTGAAGGACACCAACAAATTCAACAACAACCTCAACATTCAAAATCACCAACAAATTCAACAACATCAATATTGAAGGTCACCAACAAATTCAACAACAACCCCAACATTGAAAAACACAAACAAATTCAACAATAACCTCAACTTTAAAAAAAAGAGAAAAAGTTCAAAAAAAAACATTGATAACACCAACAAATTCAACAAAAACCTCAACATGTTAAAACACCAACAAATTCAACAACAATCTCAATATTGAAAGACACCAACAAATTCAACAACAACCTCAACATTGAAAAACACCAACAAATTCAACAACAACCTCAACTTTTAAAAGAAGAGAAAAAGTTCAAAAAAAACATTGATAACACCACCAAATTCAACAACAACGTCAACATTGAAAAACACCAACTAATTCAACCTGAAACTCAATATTGAAAATCACCAACAAATTCAACAACAACCTCAACATTGAAAAACTCCAACAAATTCAACTATCAACTCAACAATGAAAAATACTAAAAAGTTCAAAGAATATCATTGATAACACCAACAAATTCAACAACAACCTCACAATTGAAAACTACAAAGAATTTCAAAAAATGTCATTGATAACACCAGCAAATTCAACAACAAGTTCAATATTGAAAAACACCAACAAATTCAACAACAACCTCAACATAGAAAAACACCAACAATCTCAACAACAACCTCAATATTGAAGGACACCAACAAATTCAACAACAACCTCAACATTCAAAATCACAAACAAATTCAACAACATCAATATTGAAAATCACCAAGAAATTCAACAACAACCTCAACATTGAAAAACGCCAACAAATTCAACAACAATCTCAACATTGAAAAACACAAACAAATTCAACAACATCCTCAACATGTTAAAAGGCCAACAAATTAAACAACAATCTCAATTTTGAAAGTCACCAACAAATTCAACAGCAACCTCAACATTGAAAAACACCAACATATTCAACAACAACCTCAACATTGAAAGACACCAACAAATTCAACAACAAACTCAACATTGCAAAACACCAACAAATTCAACAACAACCTCAACTTTTAAAAGAAGAGAAAATGTTTAAAAAAAAAACATTGATAACACCACCAAATTCAACAACAACGTCAACATTGAATAACGCCAAAAAATTGAACCAGAAACTCAATATTGTAAATCACCAACAAATTCAACAACAAACTCAACATGTAAAAACACCAACAAATTGAACAAAAAGCTCAACATTGAAAAAAGCCTACAAATTCAAAAGCAAGCTCAACTTTTAAAAGAAGAGAAAAAGTTCAAAAAAAACATTGTAACCCCAACAAATTCAACAACAACCTCAACATGTTAAAACGCGAACAAATTCAACAACAACCTCAACATTGAAAAAAACCAACAAATTCAACCATAAACTCAACAATGAAAAATACTAAAAAGTTCAAAGAATATCATTGATAACAGCAACAAATTCAACAACTACCTCAACATTGAAAACTACAAAGAATTTCAAAAAATAACATTGTTAACACCGAACAAATTCAACAACAAGCGCAATATTGAAAAACACCAACAAATTCAACAACAACCTTAACTTTTAAAAGAAGAGAAAAAGTTCAAAAAAAAATTGATAACACCAACATATTCAACAACAAACTCAACAATGAAAAACATCAACAAATTCAACAAGAACCTCAATATTGAAGGACACCAACAAATTCAACAACAACCTCAACATTCAAAATCACCAACAAATTCAACAACATCAATATTGAAGGTCACCAACAAATTCAACAACAACCCCAACATTGAAAAACACCAACAAATTCAACAACAACCTCAACTTTAAAAAAAAGAGAAAAAGTTCAAAAAAAAACATTGATAAAACCAACAAATTCAACAAAAACCTCAACATGTTAAAACACCAACAAATTCAACAACAATCTCAATATTGAAAGACACCAACAAATTCAACAACAACATCAACATTGAAAAACACCAACAAATTCAACAACAGCCTCAACATTTTAAAACGCCAACAAATTAAACAACAATCTCAATATTGAAAGTCACCCACAAATTTAACAACAACCTCAACATTGAAAAACACCAACATATTCAACAACAACCTCAATATTGAAAAACACCAACAAATTCAACAACAACCTCAACTTTTAAAAGAAGAGAAAAACTTCAAATAAAACATTGATAACATCAACAAATTCAACAACAACCTCAACATTGAACAACGCCAACAAATTCGACCATGAACCTCAATATTGAAAATCACCAACAAATTCAACAACAACCTCAACAACGAAAAAAAACAACAAATTCAACTACAACCTCAACAATGAAAAACACCAAAAAATTCAACAACCGCAACATTGAAAAACACCGACAAATTCAACAACAACCTCAACATTGAACAACGCCAAGAAATTCGACCAGAACCTCAATATTGAAAATCACCAACAAATTCAACAACAAACTCATCAATGAAAAAAACCAACAAATTCAACTAGAACCTCAACAATGAAAAACACCAAAAAATTCAACAACAACCGCAACATTGAAAAACACCCACAAATTCAACAACAACATCAACATTGAAAAACACCAACAACCTCAACAATGAAAAACACCAAAAAATTAAACAAACACAACAATGAAAAATACCAACAAATTCAACAAAAACCTTAACTTTTAAAAGAAGAGAAAAAGTTCAAAAAAACATTGATAACACCAACAAATTCAACAACAACCTCAACAATGAAAAACACCAACAAATTCAACAACAACCTCAATATTGAAGGAAACCAACAATTACAACAACTACCTCAACATTCAAAATCACCAACAAATTCAACAACATCAAATTTGAAATTTAACAACAAATTCAACAGCAACCTCAACATTGAAAAACGCCAACAAATTCAACAACAACCTCAATATTGAAGGTCACCAACAAATTCAACAACAACCTCAACATTGAAAAACACCAACAAATTCAACAACAACCTCAACTTTAAAAAAAAGAGAAAAAGTTCAAAAAAAACATTGATAACACAAACAAATTCAACAACAACCTCAACATGTTAAAACGCCAACAAATTCAACAACAATCTCAATATTGAAAGTCACCAACAAATTCAACAACAACCTCAACATTGAAAAACACCAACATATTCAACAACAACCTCAATATTGAAAAATACCAACAAATTCAACAACAACATCAACTTTTAAAAGAAGAGAAAAAGTTCAAAGAAAACATTGATAACACCAACAAATTCAACAACAACGTCAACATTGAAAAACGCCAACAAATTCAACCAGAAACTCAATATTGAAAATCACCAACAAATTCAACCACAACCTCATCATTGAAAAAAACCAACAAATTCAACTATAAACTCAACAATGAAAAATACTAAAAAGATCAAAGAATATCATTGATAACACCAACAAATTCAACAACAACCTCAACATTGAAAACTACAAAGAATGTCAAAAAATGACATTGATAACACCGAACAAATTCAACAACAAGCGCTATATTGAAAAACACCAACAAATTCAACAACAACCTTAACTTTTAAAAGAAGAGAAAAAGTTCAAAAAAAAATTGATAACAACAACAAATTCAACAACAACCTCAACATTCAAAATCACCAACAAATTCAACAACATCAATATTGAAGGTCACCAACAAATTCAGCAACAACCCCAACATTGAAAAACACAAACAAATTCAACAACAACCTCAACTTTAAAAAAAAGAGAAAAAGTTCAAAAAAAACATTGATAACACCAACAAATTCAACAACAACCTCAACATGTTAAAACACCAACAAATTCAACAACAATCTCAATATTGAAAGACACCAACAAATTCAACAACAACCTCAACATTGAAAAACACCAACAAATTCAACAACAACCACAACATTGAAAAACACCAACAAATTCAACAACAACCTCAACTTTTAAAAGAAGAGAAAAAGTTCAAAAAAAACATTGATAACACCACCAAATTCAACAACAATGTCAACATTGAAAAATGCCAACTAATTCAACCAGAAACTCAATATTGAAAATCACCAACAAATTTAACAACAACCTCAACATTGAAAAACTCCAACAAATTCAACTATCAACTCAACAATGAAAAATGCTAAAAAGTTCAAAGAATATCATTGATAACACCAACAAATTCAACAACAACCTCACAATTGAAAACTACAAAGAATTTCAAAAAATGTCATTGATAACACCAACAAATTCAACAAGAAGCTCAATATTGAAAAACACCAACAAATTCAACAACAACATCAACATAGAAAAACACCAACAATCTCAACAACAACCTCAATATTGAAGGACACCAACAAATTCAACAACAACCTCAACATTCGAAATCACCAACAAATTCAACAACATCAATATTGAAAATCACCAAGAAATTCAACAACAACCTCAACATTGAAAAACACCAACAAATTCAACAGCAATCTCATTATTGAAAGACACCAACAAATTCAACAACAAACTCAACATTGCAAAACACCAACAAATTCAACAAAACCTCAACTTTTAAAAGAAGAGAAAACGTTTCAAAAAAACATTGATAACACCACCAAATTCAACAACAACGTCAACATTGAAAAACACCAATAAATTCAACCAGAAACTCAATATTGTAAATCACCGACAAATTCAACAACCACATCAACATTGAAAAAAACCAACAAATTCAACTATAAACTCAACAATGAAAAATACTAAAAAGTTCAAAGAATATCATTGATAACACCAACAAATTCAACAACAACCTCAACATTGAAAACAACAAAGAATTCCAGAAAATGACATTGATAACACTAACAAATTCAACAACAACCTCAACAATGAAAAACATCAACAAATTCAACAACAACCTCAATATTGAAGGTCACCAACAAATTCAACAACAGCCCCAACATTGAAAAACACAAACAAATTCAACAACAACCTCAACTTTAAAAAATAGAGAAAAAGTTCAAAAAAACATTGATTACACTAACAAATTCAACAACAACCTCAACATGTTAAAAGGCCCACAAATTCAACAACAATCTCAATATTGAAAGTCACCAAAAAAATCAACACAAACCTCAACATTGAAAAACACCAACATATTCAACAACAACCTCAATATTGAAAGACACCAACAAATTCAACAACAACCTCAACATTGAAAAAAACCAACAAATTCAACAACAACCTCAACATTGATAAACACCAATAAATTCAACAACAACCTTAACTTTTAAAAGAAGAGAAAAAGTTCAAAAAAATATTGATAACACCACCAAATTCAACAACAACGTCAACATTGAAAAACGCCAAAAAATTCAATCAGAAAACCAATATTGAAAATCATCAACAAATTCAACAACAACCTCATCATTGAAAAAAACCAACAAATTCAACTATAAACACAACAATGAAAAAGACTAAAAGGATCAAAGAATATCATTGATAGCACCAAAAAATTCAACAACAACCTTAAAATTGAAAAACACCAACAAATTCAACAACAACCTCAATATTGAAAGACACCAACAACTTCAACAACCTCAACAATGAAAAACACCAAAAAATTCAACGACAACCTCAACATTGAAAACTACAAAGAATTTCAAAAAATGACATTGATAACACCGAACAAATTCAACAACAACCTCAACAATGAAAAACATCAACAAATTCAACAACATCAATATTGAAGGTCACCAACAAATTCAACAACAACCCCAACATTGAAAAACACAAACAAATTCAACAACAACCTCAACTTTAAAAAAAGAGAAAAAGTTCAAAAAAAACATTGATAACACCAACAAATTCAACAACAACCTCAACATGTTAAAACGCCAACAAATTCAACAACAACCTCAATATTGAAATTCACAAACAAATTCAACAACAACCTCAACATTGAAAAACACAAACAAATTCAACAACAACCTCAACTTTTAAAAGAAGAGAAAAAGATCAAAAAAAACATTGATAACACCAACAAATTCAACAACAACCTCAACATTTTAAGACGCCAACAAATTCAACAACAATCTCAATATTGAAAAACACCAACAGATTCAACAACAACCTCAATATTGAAAGACACCAAAAAATTCAACAACAACCTCAACTTTGCAAAACACCAACAAATTCAACAACAACTTCAACATTGAACAACGCCAACAAGTTCGACCAGAACCTCAATATTGAAAATCACCAACAAATTCAACAACAACTTCAACAATGAAAAAATCCAACAAATTCAAATACAACCCCAACAATGAAAAATACCAAAAAATTCAACAACAACCTCAACATTGAACAACGCCAACAAATTCGACCAGAACCTCAATATGGAAAAACACCAACAACTTCAAACACCTCAACAATGAAAAACACCAAAAAATTAAACAAACACAACAATGAAAAATACCAACAAATTCAACAACAACCTCAACATTGAAAAATACAAAAAAGTTCAAAAAATAACATTGATAACACCAACAAATTCAACAACAAACTCGTTATTGAAAATCAACAACAAATTCAACAACAACCTCAACATTGAAGACAAGCAACAAATTCAATAACAAGCTCAACATTGAAAAACACCAACAAATTCAACAACAACCTCAACTTTTAAAAGAAGAGAAAAAATTCAAAAATGAACATTGATAAAACCAACCAATTCAAAAACAACCTCAATATTGAATATCACCAACAAATTGAACAACCTCAACATTGAAAAACACCAATAAATTCAAAAACTACCTCAACATTGAAAACTACAAAGAATTTCAAAAAATAACATTTATAACCCCAACAAATTCAACAACAAACTCAATATTGAAAATCAACAACAGATTCAACAACAACCTCAACATGGAAAAACACCAACAAATTCAACAAAAAACTCAACATTGAAAAAAACCTACAAATTCAACAACAAGCTCAATATTGAAAAACACCAACAAATTCAACAACAACCTCTACCTTTAAAAGAAGAGAAAAAGATAAATAAAAACATTGATAACACCAGCAAATTCAACAACAACCTCAACATTTTAAAACGTTAACAAATTGAACAACAATCTCAAAAATGAAAGTCACCAACAAATTCAACAACAACCTCAACATTGAAAAACACCAACATATTCAACAAGAACCTCAATATTGAAAGACACCAACAAATTCAACAACAACCTCAACATTGCAAAATACACAACAAATTCAACAACAACCTCAACATTGAAAAACACCAACAAATACCACAACAACCTCAACTTTTAAAAGAAGAGAAAGACTTCAAATAAAACATTGATAACACCAACAAATTCACCAACAACGTCAACATTGAACAAAGCCAACAAATTCGACCAGAACCTCAATATTGAAAATCACAAACAAATTCAACAACAACCTCAACAATGAAAAAAACCAACAAATTCAACTACAACCTCCACAATGAAAAACACCAAAAAATTCAACAACAACCGCAACATTGAAAAATACCCACAAATTCAACAACAACCTCAACATTGAACAACGCCAACAAATTCGACCAGAACCTCAATATTGAAAATCATCAACAAATTCAACAACAACCTCAACAATGAAAAAAACCATCAAATTCAACAACAACTTCAACAATGAAAAACACCAAAAAACTCAATAACAACCGCAACATTGAAAAATACTAACAAATTCAACAACCTCAACAATTAAAAACACCAAAAAAATTAAACAACCACAACAATGAAAAATACCAACAAGTTCAACAACAACCTTAACTTTTAAAAGAAGAGAAAAAGTTCAAAAAAAACATTGATAACACCAACAATTTCAACAACAACCTCAACATTGAAAAATACAAAAAAAGTTTGAAAAATAACATTGATAACACAAACAAATTCAACAACAACCACAACATTGAAAAATACAAAGAAGTTCAAAAAATAACATTGATAACACCAACAAATTCAACAACAACCACGATATTGAAAATCAACAACAAATTCAACAACAACCTCAACATTGAAAACAAGCAACAAAGTCAACAACAAGCTCAACATTGAATAACACCAACAAATTCAACAACAGCCTCATCTTTTAAAAGAAGAGAAAAAGTTCAAAAACGAACATTGATAAAACCAACAAATTCAACAACAACCTCGATGTTGAAAATCACCAACAAATTGAACAACCTCAACATTGTAAAACACCAACAAATTCTACAACAACCTTAACTTTTAAAAAAAACAAGTTCAACAAAAAACATTGATAACACTAACAAATTCAACAACAACCTCAACAGTAAAAAACACCAACAAATTCAACCACAACCTCAACATTGAAAAACACCAAAAAATTCAACAACAACCGCAACATTGAAAAATACCCACAAATTCAACAACAACCTCAACATTGAACAACGCCAACAAATTCGACCAGAACCTCAATATTGAAAATCATCAACAAATTCAACAACAACCTCAACAATGAAAAAAACCATCAAATTCAACAACAACTTCAACAATGAAAAACACCAAAAAACTCAATAACAACCGCAACATTGAAAAATACTAACAAATTCAACAACCTCAACAATTAAAAACACCAAAAAAATTAAACAACCACAACAATGAAAAATACCAACAAGTTCAACAACAACCTTAACTTTTAAAAGAAGAGAAAAAGTTCAAAAAAAACATTGATAACACCAACAATTTCAACAACAACCTCAACATTGAAAAATACAAAAAAAGTTTGAAAAATAACATTGATAACACAAACAAATTCAACAACAACCACAACATTGAAAAATACAAAGAAGTTCAAAAAATAACATTGATAACACCAACAAATTCAACAACAACCACGATATTGAAAATCAACAACAAATTCAACAACAACCTCAACATTGAAAACAAGCAACAAAGTCAACAACAAGCTCAACATTGAATAACACCAACAAATTCAACAACAGCCTCATCTTTTAAAAGAAGAGAAAAAGTTCAAAAACGAACATTGATAAAACCAACAAATTCAACAACAACCTCGATGTTGAAAATCACCAACAAATTGAACAACCTCAACATTGTAAAACACCAACAAATTCTACAACAACCTTAACTTTTAAAAAAAACAAGTTCAACAAAAAACATTGATAACACTAACAAATTCAACAACAACCTCAACAGTAAAAAACACCAACAAATTCAACCACAACCTCAACATTGAAAAACACCAACACCTTCAAAAAACTAAACAATGAAAGACACCGAAAAATTCTACAACCACAAAAATGAAAAATACCAACATATTCAACAACAACCTCAACTTTTACAAGAAGAGAAATAGTTTAAAAAAAACATTGATAACACCAACAAATTCAACAACAACCTCAACATTGAAAACTACGAAAAAGTTCAAAAAATAACATTGATAACACCAACAAATTCAACGCAAACTCAATGTTGAAAATCAACATCAAATTCAACAACAAACTCAACTTTTAAAAGAAGAGAAAAAGTTCATAAAAAACATGGATAACACAAACAAATTCAAAAACCTCAACAACGAAAAACACCAACAAATTCAACAACCTCAACATTGAAAAAAACCAAAAAATTCAACAACAAGCTCAACTTTCAAAAATTCAAAAAAATTCAAAAAATAACATTGATAACACCAACAAATTCAACTAGAACCTCAACAATGAAAAACACCAACAAATTCAACAACAACCTTAAAATTGAAAAACACCAACAAATTCAGCAACAACCTCAATATTGAAAGACACCAACAAATTCAACAACAACCTTAACTTTTAAAAATACAAACAAGTTCAACAAAAAACATTGAAAACACCAACAAATTCAACAACAACCTCAACAATGAAAAACACCAACAAATTCAACAACAACCTCAACATTGAAAACTACAAAGAATTTCAAAAAATGACATTGATAACACCGAACAAATTCAACATCAAGCTCAACATTCAAAATCACCAACAAATTCAACAACATCAATATTGAACGTCACCAACAAATTCAACAACAACCCCAACATTGAAAAACACAAACAAATTCAACAAAAACCTCAACTTTAAAAAAAGAGAATAAGTTCAAGAAAAACATTGATTACACCAACAAATTCAACAACAACCTCAAAATGTTAAAACGCCAACAAATTCAACAACAACCTCAAAATTGAAATTCACAAACAAATTCAACAACAACCTCAACATTGAAAAACACAAACAAATTCAACAACAACCTCAACTTTTAAAAGAAGAGAAAAAGATCAAAAAAAACATTGATAACACCAACAATTTCAACAACAACCTCAACATTTTAAGACGCCAACAAATTCAACAACAATCTCAATATTGAAAAACACCAACAGATTCAACAACAACATCAATATGGAAAGACACCAAAAAATTCAACAACAACCTCAAAATTGCAAAACACCAACAAATTCAACAACAACCTCAACTTTTAAAAGAAGAGAAAAACTTCAAATAAAACATTGATAACAACAACAAAATCAACAACACCCTCAACATTGAACAACGCCAACAAATTCGACCAGAACCTGAATATTGAAAGTCACTAACAAATTCAACAACAACCTCATCAATGAAAAAAACTAACAAATTCAACAATAACCTCAACATTGAAAAACGACCACAAATTCAACAACAACCTCAACATGGAAAAACACCAACAACTTCAAACACCTCAACAATGAAAAACACCAAAAAATTAAACAAACACAACAATGAAAAATACCAACAAATTCAACAACAACCTCAACATTGAAAAATACAAAAAAGTTCAAAAAATAACATTGATAACACCAACAAATTCAACAACAAACTCGTTATTGAAAATCAACAACAAATTCAACAACAACCTCAACATTGAAGACAAGCAACAAATTCAACAACAACCTCAACTTTTAAAAGAAGAGAAAAAATTCAAAAACGAACATTGATAAAACCAACAAATTCAAAAACAACCTCAATATTGAAAATCACCAACAAATTGAACAACCTCAACATTGAAAAACACCAACAAATTCAAAAACTACCTCAACATTGAAAACTACAAAGAATTTCAAAAAATAACATTTATAACACCAAAAAATTCAACAACAAACTCAATATTGAAAATCAACAACAGATTCAACAACAACCTCAACATGGAAAAACACCAACAAATTCAACAAAAAACTCAACATTGAAAAAAACCTACAAATTCAACAACAAGCTCAATATTGAAAAACACCAACAAATGCAACAACAACCTCTACTTTTAAAAGAAGAGAAAAAGATAAAAAAAAACATTGATAACACCAGCAAATTCAACAACAACCTCAACATTTTAAAACGTCAACAAATTGAACAACAATCTCAAAAATGTAAGTCACCAACAAATTCAACAACAACCTCAACATTGAAAAACACCAACATATTCAACAAGAACCTCAATATTGAAAGACACCAACAAATTCAACAACAACCTCAACATTGCAAAACACCAACAAATTCAACAACAAGCTCAACATTAAAAAACACCAACAAATACCACAACAACCTCTACTTTTAAAAGAAGAGAAAAACTTCAAATAAAACATTGATAACACCAACAAATTCAACAACAACGTCAACATTGAACAAAGCCAACAAATTCGACCAGAACCTCAATATTGAAAATCACAAACAAATTCAACAACAACCTCAACAATGAAAAAAACCAACAAATTCAAGTACAACCTCAACAATGAAAAACACCAAAAAATTCAACAACAACCGCAACATTGAAAAATGCCCACAAATTCAACAACAATCTCAACATTGAAAAATACAAAAAAAGTTCAAAAAATAACATTGATTACACCAACAAATTCAACAACAACCATGATATTGAAAATCAACAACAAATTCAACAACAACCTCAACATTGAAAACAAGCAACAAAGTCAACAACAAGCTCAACATTGAATAACACCAACAAATTCAACAATAGCCTCAACTTTTAAAAGAAGCGAAAAAGTTCAAAAACGAACATTGATAAAACCAACAAATTCAACAACAACCTCGATGTTGAAATTCACCAACAAATTGAACAACCTCAACATTGAAAAACACCAACAAATTCTACAACAACCTTAACTTTTAAAAAAAACAAGTTCAACAAAAAACATTGATAACACTAACAAATTCAACAACAACCTCAACAGTAAAAAACACCAACAAATTCAACCACAACCTCAACATTGAAAAACACCAACACCTTCAAAAACCTAAACAATGAAAGACACCGAAAAATTCTACAAACGCAGTAATGAAAAATACCAACATATTAAACAACATCCTCAACTTTTACAAGAAGAGAAATAGTTTAAAAAAAACATTGATAACACCAACAAAATCAACAACAACCTCAACATTGAAACTACGAAAAAGTTCAAAAAGTAACATTGATAACACCAACGAAGTCAACGCAAACTCAATGTTGAAAATCAACATCATATTCAACAACAAACTCAACTTTTAAAAGAAGAGAAAAAGTTCATAAAAAACATGGATAACACAAACAAATTCAAAAACCTCAACAACGAAAAACACCAACAAATTCAACAACCTCAACATTGAAAGAAACCAAAAAATTCAACAACAAGCTCAACTTTCAAAAATTCAATAAATTTTCAAAAAATAACATTGATAACATCAACAAATTCAACAACAACTTCCACGTTGAAAAACACCAACAAATTCAACTTGAACCTCAACAATGAAAAACACCAACAAATTCAACAACAACCTCAACATTGAAAAACACCAACAAATTCAACAACAACCTTAACTTTTAAAAATACAAACAAGTTCAACAAAAAACATTGAAAACACCAACAAATTCAACAACTACCTCAACAATGAAAAACACCAACAAATTCAACAACAAACTCAATATTGAAAAACACCAACAACTTCAACAACCTCAACAATGAAAAACACCAACAAATTCAACAACAAACTCAATATTGAAAAACATGAACAACTTCAACAACCTCAACAATGAAAAACACCAACAAATTCAGCAAAAACCTCAACAATGAAAAACATCAACTTTCAACAACAACCTCAACATTGAAAAGCAGCAACAAATTCAACAACAACCTCAACAATGAAAAATACCAACAAATTCAACAACAACCTCAACATTGAAAACCACCAGCAAATTCAACAATATCCTCAATATTGAAAGATACCAACAAGTTCAAAAACAACGTCAACATTGAAAATCAGCAACAAATTCAACAAAACCTCAAAATTTAAAAAATAGAAAAAGTTCAAAAAAAACATTGATAACACCAAATAATTCAACAGCAACCTCAACGTTTAAAAATACAAAAATGTTCGAAAAATAACATAGATAACACCAACAAATTCAGCAACAACCTCAAAATTGAAAAACACCATCAAATTCAACAACAACCTCAATATTGAAAGACACCAACAAATTCAACAACAACCTCAACAATGAAAACACAAACAAATACAACAAAACCTCAACAATGAACAGCACCAAAAAATTCAACAACAAGCTCAACTTTCAAAAATACAATAAATTTTCAAAAAATAACAATGATAACACCAACAAATTCAACAACAACTTCAACGTTGAAAAACACCAACAAATTCAACAACAATCTCAATATTGAAAGACACCAACAAATTCAACAACAACCTCAATATTGAAAGACACCAACAATTTCAACAACAACCTCAACAATGGAAAACACCAACAACTTCAACAATCTCCAAATTGAAAATCACCAACAAATTCAACAACAACCTCAACTATGAAAAACACCAAAAAATTCAACAACAACTTAACATTGAAAAACACCAACAAATTCAACAACAACCTTAATTTTAAAAATACAAACAAGTTCAACAAAAAACATTGATATCACCAACAAATTCAACAAAAACATCAACCATGAAAAACACCAACAAATTCAAAAACAACCTCAACAATGAAAAACACCAACAAATTAAACAACAACCTCAACATTGAAAAATACCAACAAATTCAACAGAACCTCAACATTGAAAAATACAAAAAAGTTTAAAAAATAACATTGATCAAACCAACAAATTCAAAAACAATCTCAATATTGAAAATCAACAACAAATTGAACAACCTCAACATTGAAAAACACCAACAAATTCAACAACAACTCAACATTGAAAAACACCAACAAATTCAACAACATCAATATGCAAAATCATCAACAAATTCAACAACAACCTCATCATTGAAAAACGCCGACAAATTCAACAACAACCTCAATATTGAAAACACCAACAAATTCAACAACAACATCAACATTGAAAAGCACCAACAAATTCAACAACAACCTCAACACTGGAAAATACAGAAATGTCCAAAAAAAAACATTGGTGACACCAACAAATTCAACAACATCCACAATATTGAACGATACCAATAAGTTCAACAACGACCTCAACATTGAAAAACACCAACAAATTCTACAACAACCTTAACTTTTAAAAAAAAAAGTTCAGCAAAAAACATTGATTACACCAACAAATTCAACAACAACCTCAACATTGAAAATCACAAAGAAATTCAACAACAAACTCAACATTGAAAAACACCAACAACTTCAACAATCTCCAAATTGAAAATCACCAACAAATTCAACAACAACCTCAACAATGAAAAACACAAAAAAATTCAACAACAACTTAACATTGAAAAACACCAACAAATTCAACAACAACCTCAACAATGAAAAACACCAACAAATTCAACAACAACCTCAACATTGAAAAATACCAACAAATTCAACAGAACCTCAACATTGAAAAATACAAAAAAGTTCAAAAAATAACATTGATAAAACCAACAAATTCAAAAACAATCTCAATATTGAAAATCAACAACAAATTGAACAACCTCAACATTGAAAAACACCAACAAATTCAACAACAACCTCAACATTGAAAAACGCCAACAAATTCAACAACAACCTCAATTTTGAAAATCACAAAGAAATTCAACAACAAACTCAACATTGAAAAACACCAACAAATTCTACAACAACCTTGACTTTCAAAAAAAACAAGTTCAACAAAAAACATTGATAACACCAACAAATTCAACAACAACCTCAACATTGAAAAACACCAACAAATTCAACAACAAACTCAACATTGACAAACACCAACAACTTCAACAATCTCTAAATTGAAAATCACCAACAAATTCAACAACAAACTCAACAATGAAAAACGCCAAAAAATTCAACATCAACCTGAACATTGAAAAACACCAACAAATTCAACAACAACCATAATTTTAAAAATACAAACAAGTTCAAAAAAAAAACGTTGATAACACCAACAAATTGAACAAAAACCTCAGCAATATAAAACACGAAAAAATCAACAACAACCTCAACGTTGAAAAATACCAACAAATTCAACAACAACCTCAAAAATGAAACACACCAACAAATTCAACAACAACCTCAACATTGAAAAACACCAACAACTACAACAACCTCAACATTGAAAATCTGCAACCAATTCAACGACAACCTCAACAATGAAAAACACCAAAAAATTCAACAACAATCTGAACATTGAAGAACACCAAAAATTCAACAACAATCTGAACATTGAAAAACAGCAACAACTACAACAACCTCAACATTGAAAACCACCAACCAATTCAACAACATCAATATTGAAAATCATCAACAACAACCACAGCATTGAAAAACGCCGACAAATTCAACAACAACCTCAATATTGAATGGCACCAAAAAGTTCAACAAAGACGTCAACATTGAAAAACAGCAACAAATTCATCAACAATCTCAACATTAAAAGAAGAGAAAAAGTTCAAAAAAAACATTGATAACTCCATCAAATTCAACAACAACCTCAACAATGAAAAACACCAACAAATTCAACAACAACCTCAACATTGAAAAATACCAACAAATTCAACAACAACCTCAATATTGAAAGACACCAACAAATTCAACAACAACCTCAAAATTGAAAAACACCAACAAATTCAACAACCTGAACATTGAAAAACAACAACAAATTCAGCAACAACCTCAACATTGAAAAGCAGCAACAAATTCGACAACAATCTCAACACTGAAAAACGCCAACAAATTCAACAACAATCTCAATTTTGAAAAATACGTGCAAACTCAACAACAACCTCAATATTAAAAGACAACAACAAATTCAACCACAACCTCAAAATTGAAAATGACCAACATATTCAAGAACATCAATATTGAAATTCATGAACAAATTCAACAACAACCTCAACATTCAAAAACGCAAACAAGTTCAGCAACAACCTCAATATTGAAAATCACCAACAAATTCAACAGCAACCTCAACATTGAAAAAACACCAACAAATTCAACAACAACCTCAACATTTAAAAGAAGAGAAAAAGTCCATAAAAAACATGGATAACACCAACAAATTCAACAACAACCTCAATATTGAAAAACGCCAACAAATTCAACAACAACCTCAATATTGAAAGTCACCAACAAATTCAACAACAACCGCAACATTGCAAAATACCAACAAATTCAACAACAAAATCAATATTGAAAGACACCAACAAATTCAACAACAACCTCAACATTGAAATTCACCAACCAATTAATCAACATCAATGTTGAAAATTATCAACAAATTAAACAACAACCTCAGCATTGAAAAACGCCAACAAATTCAACAACAACCTCAATATTGAAAATCACCAACAAATTCAACAACAACCTCAGCTTTGAAAAACACCAACAAATTCAACAACAACCTCAACATTGAAAAATACCAACAAATTCAACAACAACCTCAACATTGAAAAATACGGAAAAGTTCAAAAAATAACATTGATAACACCAACAAATTCAACAACATCCTCAATATTGAAAGGCACCAAAAAATTCAACAACTACCTCAACTTTTAAAAGAAGAGTAAAAGTTCAAAAAAAACATTGATAACTCCATCAAATTCAACAACAACCACAACAATGAAAAACACCAACAAATTCAACAACAACCTCAAGATTGAAAAATACCAACAAATTCAACAACAACCTCAACATTGAAAAACACAGAACAGTTGAAAAAATAACATGGATAATACCAACAAATTCAACAACATCCTCAATATTAAAAGAGGCCAACAAGTTCAACAACGACCTAAACTTTGAAAATCAGCAACAAATTCAAGAAAAATCTCAACATTGAAAAACACCAACAAATTCAACAATATCTTCAATTTTGAAAATCACCCACAAATTCAACAACAACCTCAATATTGAAAAACACTAACAAATTCAACAACAACCTCAGTATTGAAAGACACCAACAAATTCTACAACAACCGGAACATTGAATAACACCAATAAATTCATCAACAATCTTAACTTTTAAAAATACAAACAAGTTCAAAAAAAAAACATTGATAACACCAACAAATTCAACATCAACCTCAACAATGAAAAGCACCAACAAATTCAACAACAACCTCAACATTGAAAAATATCAAGAAATTCAACAACAACCTCAACATTGAAAATCAGCAAAAAATTCAAAAACAATCTCAACATTGAAAAACGCCCACAAATTCAACAACAACCTCAAAATTGAAAAACAGCAACAATTTCAACAACGACCTCAACATTGAAAATGAGCGATAAATTCAACAACAATCTCAACATTGAAAAACGCCAACAAATTCAACAACAACCTCAATTTTGAAAAACACCTACAAATTCAACATCAATCTCAATATTAAAAGACAACAACAAATTCAACATCAACCTCAACATTGAATATCAGCAACAAATTCAAGAACATCAATATTGAAAATCATCAACAAATTCAACAACAACCTCAACATTGAAAAACGCCAACAAATTCAACAACAACCTCAATATTGAAAATCACCAACAAATTCAACAGCAACCTCAACATTGAAAAACACCAACAAAATTAACAACAACCTCATCTTTTAAAAGAGAAAAAATTCAAAAAAAAATTGCTAACACCAACAAATTCAACAACAACCTCTACACTGAAACTCACCAGCAAATTCAACAGCAACCTCAACATTGAAAAATGCCAACAAATTCAACAACAACCTCAATATTGAACGTCACCAACAAATTCAACAACAACCTCAACATTGAAAAACACCAACAAATTCAACAACAAAATCAATATTGAAAGACACCAACAATTTCAACAACAACCTCAACATTGAAAATCACCAACAAATTCAATAACTTCAATATTGAAAATCACCAACAAATTCAACAACAACTTCAACATTGAAAAACGTCAACAAATTCAACAAGAACCTTATTATTGAAAATCCCCCAAAAATTCAACAACAACTGCAGCATTGAAAAACACAAACAACTTCAACAACCTCAACAATGAAAAACACCAAGAAATTCAAAAAAACCCTCAAAATTTTAAAGAAGAGAAAAAGTTCAAAAAAAACATTGAAAACACCAAGAAACTCAACAACAACCTCAACATTGAAAAATACAAAAACGTTCGAAAAATTACATTGATAACATCAACAAATTCAACAAGAACCTCAACATTGAAAATCACCAACAAATTCAACAACAACCTCAACATTGAAAAATACAAAAAAGTTCAAAAAATAACATTGATAACAGCAACAAATTGTACAACAACCTCAATATTGAAAATCACCAACAAATTCAACAACAACCACAACATTGAAAAACACCAACAAATTCAACAACAACCTCAACTATGAAAGACAACAACAATTTCAACAACGACCTCAACATTGAAAATCAGCGAAAAATTCAACAACAATCTCAACATTGAAAAACACCAACACATTCAACAACAACCTCAATATTGAAAGTCACCAACAAATTCAACAACAAACACAACATTGAAAATGACCAACCAATTCAACAACAAACTCAATATTGAACAACAACCTCAACATTGAAAATCACCAACCAATTCAACAACATCATTATTGAAAATCATCAACAAATTCATCAACATCCTCAACATTGAAAAACGCCAACAAATTAAACAACACTCTCAATATTGAAAATCACCAACAAATTCAACAACAACCTCAACATTGAAAATCACCAACAAAATCAACAATGACCTCAACATTGAAAATCAGCGAAAAATTCAAACAATCTCAACATTGAACAAAGCCAACAAATCCAACAAAAACCTCAATTTTGAAAATCACCAAGAAATTCAACAACAACCTCAACATTGAAAGACAGCAACAAATTCAACAACAACCTCAATATTGAAAGACACCAACAATTCAACAACAACCTCAACATTGAAAATCACCGACAAATTCAACAGCATCAATATTGAAAATCATCAACAAATTCAACTACAACCTCAGCATTGAAAAATACAGAAAAGTTCAAAAAATAACATTGATAACACCAAAAAATTCAACAACATCCTCAATATTGAAAATCAGCAACAAATTCACCAACAAACTCAACATTGAAAAACGCCAACAGCTTCAACAACAACCTCAATATTGAAAGATACCAAAAATTTCAACAACGACCTCAACATTGAAAATCAGCGAAAAATTCAAACAATCTCAACATTGAACAAGGCCAACAAATACAACGACAACCTCAATTTTGAAAATCACAAACAAATTCAACAACAACCTCAACATTGAAAAACACCAACAAATACAACAACAATCTCAGCATTTAAAAGAAGAGACATAGTTCAAAAAAAACAATGATAACTCCATCAAATTCAACAACAACCTCAACAATGAAAAACACCAACAAATTCAACAACAACCTCAACATTGAAAAATGCCAACAAATTCAACAACAACCTCAACATTGAATAATACACAAAAGTTCAAAAAGTAACATTGATAATACCAACAAATTCAACAACATCCTCAATATTGAAAGAGAACAATAAGTTGAACAACGACCTAAACATTGAAAATCAGCAACAAATTCAAGAAAAATCTCAACATTGAAAAACACCAACAAATTCAACAACAACCTCAATATTGAAAGACACCAACAAATTCAACAACAACCTCATGATTGAAAAACACCAACAAATTAAACAACAACCATAATTTTAAAAATACAAACAAGTTCAACAAAATACATTGATAACACCAACAAATTCAACAAAAACCTCAACAATAAAAAACACCAACAAATTCAACAACAACCTCAACATTGAAAAATACAAAAAAATTCAAAAACAACCTCAAAATTGAAAACACCAACAAATTCAAGAACAACCTCAACAATGAAAACACCAAAAAATTCAACAACAACCTGAACATTGAAAAACACCAACAAATTCAACAACAACCTCAATATTGAAAGGCACCAACAATATCAACAACGACCTCAACATTGAAAATCAGCGAGAAATTCAACAACAATCTCAACATTGAAAAAGGCCAACAAATTCAACAACAACCTCAATATTGAAAGGCACCAACAATATCAACAACGACCTCAACATTGAAAATCAACGAAAAATTCAACAACAATCACAACATTGAAAAACGCCAACAATTTCAACAACAACCTCAACATTGAAAATCACCAACAAATTCAAGAACACGAATATTGAAAAACACCAACAAATTCAACAACAACCTCAACAATGAAAAACACCAACAAATTCAACAACATCCTCAACATTGAAAAATACCAACAAATTCAAGAACAACCTAAACATTGAAAAATACAAAAAAGTTCAAAAAATAACATTGATAACACCAACAAATTGAACAACAAACACAATATTGAAAATCACCAACAAATTCAACAACAACCACAACATTGAAAAACACCAACAAATTCAACAACAACCTCAATAATGAAAGACACCAACAATTTCAACAACGACCTCAACATTGAAAATCAGCGAAAAATTCAACAAAAATCTCAACATTGTAAAACACCAACAAATTCAACGAAAACCTCAATATTGAAAGACACCAAGAAATTCAACAACAACCACAACATTGAAAATCACCAACGAATTCAACAGCATCGATATTGAAAATCATCGACAAATTCAACTACAACCTCTGCATTGAAAAACACCGACAAATTCAAAAACAACTTCAATATTGAAAATGACCAACAAATTCAACAGCAACCTCAGCATTGAAAAACACCAACACATTCAACAACAACCTCAACATTGAAAAATACCAAGAAATGCATCAACAACCTCAACATTGAAAAATACAGAAAAGTTCAAAAAATAACATTGATAACACCAACAAATTCAAAAACATCCCCAATATTGAAAGGCATCAAAAAGTTCAACAACGTCTTCAACATTGAAAATCAGCAACCATTTCGACAACAATCTCAACATTGAAAAACGCAAACAAATTCAACGACAACCTCAATTTTGAAAATCACCATCAAATTCAACAACAACCTCAACATTGAAAAAAACAAACAAATTCAAAAACAACCTCAACTTTTAAAAGAAGAGACAAAGTTCAAAAAAAACATTGATAACTCCATCAAATTCAACAACAATCTCAACAATGAAAAACACCAACAAATTCAACAATAACCTCATCATTGAAAAATACAGAACAGTTCAAAAAATAACATTGATAATACCAACAAATTCAACAACATCCTCAATATTGAAAGAGACCAACAAATTCAACAACAACCTCAATTTTGAAAATCACCAACAAATTCAAGAACAACCTCAAGATTGAAAAGCACCAACAAATTCAACAACAACCTTAACTTTTAAAAATACAAACAAGTTCAATAAAAAAACATTGATAACACCAACAAATTCAACATCAACCTCATCAATGAAAAGCACCAACAAATTCAACAACAACCTCAACATTGAAAAACAGCAACAACCTCAACATTCAAAATCACCAACAAATTCAGTAACAATCTCAACAATGAAAAACAACAAAAAATTCAACAACAACCTGAACATTGAAAAACACCAACAAATTCAACAACAACATCAATATTGAAAGACACCAACAAATTCAACAACAACCTCAATATTGAAAATCACCAACAAATTGAACAACCTCTACATTTATAGAAGCAACAAATTCAACAACAACCTCAATAATGAAAAACACCAAAAAATACAACAACAACCTCAAATTTTAAAAGAAGAGATAATGTTCAAAAAAAACATTGATAACACCAAGAAATTCAACAACAACCGCAACATTGAAAAATACAAAAAAGTTCGAAAAATTACATTGATAACATCAACAAATTCAACAATAACCTCAACATTGAAAAATACAAAAAAGTTCAAAAAATAACATTGATAACACCAACAAATTCAACAACAACCTCAAGATTGAAAATGACCAACAAATTCAACAACAACCTCTACTTTGAAAAGCAGCAACAAATTCAACAACAACCTCAACAATGAAAAACACCAACAAATTCAACAACATCCTCAACATTGAAAAATACCAACAAATTCAAGAACAATCTAAACATTGAAAAATACAAAAAAGTTCAAAAAATAACATTGATAACACCAACAAATTGAACAACAACCTCAATATTGAAAATGACCAACAAATTCAACAACAACATCAGCATTGAAAAACACCAACACATTCAACAACAACCTCAACATTGAAAAATACCAAAAAATGCATCAACAACCTCAACATTGAAAAATACAGAAAAGTTCAAAAAATAACATTGATAACACCAACAAATTCAAAAACATCCTCAATATTGAAAGGCATCAAAAAGTTCAACAACGTCTTCAACATTGAAAATCAGCAACCATTTCGACAACAATCTCAACATTGAAAAACACAAACAATTTCAACCAGAACCTCAACTTTTAAAAGAAGAGACAAAGTTCAAAAAAAACATTGATAACTCCATCAAATTCAACAACAATCTCAACAATGAAAAACACCAACAAATTCAACCATAACCTCATCATTGAAAAATACAGAACAGTTCAAAAAATAACATTGATAATACCAACAAATTCAACAACATCCTCAATATTGAAAGAAACCAACAAATTCAACAACAACCTCAATTTTGAAAATCACCAACAAATTCAAGAACAACCTCAAAATTGAAGAGCACCAACAAATTCAACAACAACCTTAACTTTTAAAAATACAAACAAGTTCAATAAAAAAAATTGATAACACCAACAAATACAACATCAACCTCATCAATGAAAAGCACCAACAAATTCAACAACAACCTCAACACTGAAAAACAGCAACAACCTCAACATTGAAAATCACCAACAAATTCAGTAACAACCTCAACAATGAAAAACACCAAAAAATTCAAAACCAACCTGAACATTGAAAAACACCAACAAATTCAACAACAACATCAATATTGAAAGACACCAACAAATTCAACAACAACCTCAAGATTGAAAAACACCAACAAATTCAACAACAACCATAACATTAAAAATACAAACAACTTCAACAAAAAACATTGATAACACCAACAAATTCAACAATAACCTCCACAATAAAAAACACCAACAAATTCACCAACAACCTCAACATTGAAAAATACCAACAAATTCAACAACAACCTCAACATTGAAAAGCAGCAACAAATTCAAGAACAACTTCAACATTGAAAATCAGCGAAAAATTCAACAACTATCTCAACATTGAAAAACGCCAACAAATTCAACAACAACCTCAACATTGAAATTCAGAGAAAAATTCAACAACAATCTCAACACTGAAAAACGCCAACAAATTCAACAACAACCTCAATATTCAAAATCACCAACAAATTCAACAACAACCTCAGTATTGAAAATCACCATCAAATTGAACAACATCCTCAACATTGAAAAACGCCAACAAATTCAACAACAACCACAAAATTGAAAATCATCAAAAAATTCAACAACAACCTCAAAAATGAAAAACGCCAACAAATTCAACAACAACCTCAACGTTGAAAATCACCAACAAATTCAACAGCAACCTCAACATTGAAAAACACCAACAAATTCAACAACAACCTCAACATTGAAAAACGCCAACAAATTCAACTATAACCTCAATATTGAAATTCACCAACAAATTCAACAACAACCTCAACATTGAAAAAAGTCAACTAATTCAACAAGAACGTTAATATTGAAAATCACCAACAAATTCAATAATAACCTAAACATTGAAAAAAACCAACAAATTCAACTACAACCTCAACAATGAAAAATACCAAAAATTCAACAACAACCGCAACATTGAAAAACAGAAACAACTTCAACAACCTCAACAATGAAAAACACCAAAAAATACAACAACAACCTCAAATTTTAAAAGAAGATAAAAAGTTGAAAAAAAACATTGATAACACCAAGAAATTCAACAACAACCTCAACATTGAAAAATACAAATAAGTTCGAAAAATTACATTGATAACACCAACAAATTCAACAACATACTCAACATTGAAAATCACCAACAAATTCAACAGAACCTCAACATTGAAAAGCAGCAACAAATTCAACAACAACCTCAACAATGAAAAACACCAACAAATTCAACAACAACCTCAACTTTTAAAAGAAGAGACAAAGTTCAATAAAAACATTGATAACTCCATCAAATTCAACAACAACCTCAACAATGAAAAATACCAACAAATTCAACAACAACCTCAACATTGAAAAATACCAACAAATTCAACAACAACCTCAACATTGAAAAATACAGAACAGTTAAAAAAATAACATTGATAATACCAACAAATTCAACAACATCCTCAATATTGAAAGAGAACAACAAGTTCAACAACGACCTAAACATTGAAAATCAGCAACAAATTCAAGAAAAATCTCAAAATTGAAAAATGCCAACAAATTCAACAACAACCTCAATATTGAAAGACACCAACAAATTCAACATTAACCTCAACAATGAATAGCACCAACAAATTCAACAACAACCTCAACATTGAAAAACACAAACATCTTTAACAACCTCAACTTTGAAAATCACCAAGAAATTCAATATCAACCTCAACATTGAAAGACACCAAAAAATTCAACAACAACCTGAACATTGAAAAACACCAACAAATTCAACAACAACCATAACTTTAAAAATACAAACAAGTTCAACAAAATCATTGATAACACCAACAAATTTAACAATAACCTCAACAATAAAAAACACCAACAAATTCATCAACAACCTCAACATTGAAAAATACCAACAAATTCAACAACAATCTCAACATTGAAAAGCAGCAACAAATTCAAGAACAACCTCAACAATGATAAACATCAACAAATTCAAGAACAACCACAACATTGAAAAATACCAACAAATTCAACAACAACCTCAACATTGAAAAGCAGCAACAAATTCAAGAACAACCTCAACAATGATCATCATCAACAAATTCAAGAACAACCACAACATTGAAAAATACCAACAAATTCAACAACAATCTCAACATTGAAAAACGCCAACAAATTTAACAACAACTTAAATATTGAAAATCACCAACAATTTCAACAACGACCTCAACATTGAAAATCAGCGAAAAATTCAACAACAATCTCAACATTGAAAAACGCCAACAAATTCAACAACAAATTCAATTTTGAAAAACACCTACAAATTCAACAACAACCTCAATATTGAAGGACAACAACAAATTCAACAACAACCTCAAAATTGAAAATCACCAACAAATTCAAGAACATCAATATTGAAAATCATCAACAAATTCAACAACAACCTCAACATTGAAAAACGCCAACAAATTCAACAACAACCTCAATATTGAAAATCACCAACAAATTCAACAACAACGTCAACATTGAAAAACGCCAACAAATTCAACAACAACCTCAATTTTGAAAATCACCAACAAATTCAACAGCAACCTCAACATTGAAAAACACCAACAAATTCAACAACAACCTCAACTTTTAAAAGAAGAGAAAAAGTTCAAAAAAGATTGATAACACCAACAAATTCAACAACAACCTTAACATTGAAAAACGCCAACAAATTCAACAACAACCTCAATGTTGAAAGTCACCAACAAATTCAACAACAGCCTCAACATTGAAAAACTCCAACAAATTCAACAACAAAATCAATAATGAAAGACACCAACAAATTGAACAACAACCTCAACATTGAAAAGCAGCAACAAATTCAACAACAACCTCAACAATGAAAAACGCTAACAAATTCAACAACAACCTCAACATTGAAAAATAACAACAAATTCAACAACAACCTCAACATTGGAAAATTTAAAAAAGTTCACAAAATAACATTGATAATACCAACAAATTGAACATCAACCTCAATATTGAAAATGACCAACAAATTCAACAACAACCTCAACATTGAAAAATACAAAAAAGTTCAAAAAATAATATTGATAACACCAACAAATTCAACAACAACCTCAATAATGAAAGACACCAACAATGTCAACAACGACCTCAACATTGAAAATCAGCAAAAAATTCAACAACAATCTCAACATTGAAAAACACCAACAAATTCAACAACAACCTCAATATTGAAAGACACCAACAAATTCAACAACAACCTCAACATTGAAAATCACCAACCAATTCAACAACATAAATATTGAATATGATCAACAAATTCATCAACATCCTCAACATTGAAAAACGCTAACAAATTCAACAACAATCTCAATATTGAAAATCACCAACAAATTCAACAACAATATCAACATTTAAAAATAGCAACAAATTCAACAACAACCTCAATATTGAAAAAATCTGAAAAGTTAAAAAAAATAACATTGATAACACCAACAAATTCAGGAACATCCTCAATATTGAAGGACACCAAAAAGTTCAACAACGACCTCAACATTGAAAATCAGCAACAAATTGAAAAACAATCTCAACATTGAAAAACGACAACAAATTCAACGACAACCTCAACATTGAAAAATACAGAAAAGTTCAAAAAATAACATTGATAATATCAACAAATTCAACAACATCCTCATTAGTGAAAGACACAAACAAGTTCAACAACGACCTCAACATTGCAAAACGCCAACAAATTCAACGACAACCTCAATTTTGAAAATCACCATCAAATTCAACAACAACCTCAACTTTTAAATGAAGAGAAAATGTTCAAAAAAAACAATGATAACACCAACAAATTCAACATGAACCTCAACAATGAAAAACTCCAACAAATTCAACAACAACCTCAACATTGAAAAACGCCAACAAATTCAACAACAACCTCAATTTTGAAAATCACCAACAAATTCAACAGCAACCTCAACTTTTAAAAGAAGAGAAAAAGTTCAAAAAAACATTGATAACACCAACACATTCAACAACAACCTTAACATTGAAAAACACCAACAAATTCAACAACAACCTCAATGTTGAAAGTCATCAACAAATTCAACAACCGCCTCAACATTGAAAAACACCAACAAATTCAACAACAAAATCAATAATGTAAGACACCAACAAACTCAACAACAACCTCAACAATGAAAAACACTAACAAATTCAACAACAACCTCAACATTGAAAAATAACAATAAATTCAACAACAACCTCAACATTGTAAAATAAAAAAAAGTTCAAAAAATAACATTGATAACAACAACAAATTGAACAACAACCTCAATATTGACAATGACCAACAAATTCAACAACAATCTCAACATTGAAAAATACAAAAAATTTCAAAAAATAATATTGATAACACCAACAAATTCAACAACAACCTCAATAATGAAAGACACCAACAATTTCAACAACGACCTCAACATTGAAAATCAGCGAAAAATTCAACTACAATCTCAACATTGAAAAACACCAACAAATTCAACAACAACCTCAATATTGAAAGACAACAACAAATTCAACAACAACCTCAACATTGAAAATCACCAACCAATTCAACGACAACCTCAATAGTGAAAGAAACCAACCAATTCAACAACAACCTCAACATTGAAAATCACCAACCAATTCAACAACATAAATATTGAATATGATCAACAAATTCATCAACATCCTCAACATTGAAAAACGCTAACAAATTCAAAAACAATCTCAATATTGAAAATCACCAACAAATTCAACAACAACATCTACATTTAAAAATAGCAACAAATTCAACAACAACCTCAATATTGAAAAATTCTGAAAAGTTAAAAAAACAACATTGATAACACCAACAAATTCAGGAACATCCTCAATATTGAAAGACACCAAAAAGTTCAACAACGACCTCAACATTGAAAATCAGCAACAAATTGAACAACAATCTCAACATTGAAAAACGCCAACAAATTCAACGACAACCTCAACATTGAAAAATACAGAAAAGTTCAAAAAATAACATTGATAATATCAACAAATTCAACAACATCCTCAATAGTGAAAGACACAAACAAGTTCAACAACGACCTCAACATTGAAAAACGCCAACAAATTCAATGACAACCTCAATTTTGAAAATCACCATCAAATTCAACAACAACCTCAACTTTTACAAGAAGAGAAAATGTTCAAAAAAACCAATGATAACACCAACAAATTCAACATGAACCTCAACAATGAAAAACTCCAACAAATTCAACAACAATCTCAACATTGAAAAATACCAACAAATTCAACGACAACCTTAACATTGAAAAATACAGAAAAGTTCAAAAAATAACATTGATAATACCAACAAATTCAACAACATCCTCAATGGTGAAAGACACAAACAAGTTCAACAACGACCTCAGCATTGAAAAACGCCAACAAATTCAACAACAACCTCAATTTAGAAAATGATCAACAAATTCAAGAACAACCTCAACATTGAAAGACACCAACAAATTCAACAACAACCTTAACTTTTAAAAATATAAACAAGTTCAAATAAAACATTGATAACACCAACAAATTCAACAACCTCAACAATGAAAAGCACCAACAAATTCAACAACAACCTCAACATTGAAAAACACCAAAAACTTCAACAACCTCAACATTGAAAACCAGTGAAAAATTCAACAAAAATCTCAACATTGAAAAACACCAAAAAATTCACCAACAACCTGAACATTGCAAAACACCAACAAATTAAACAACAACCAGAATTATAAAAATACAAAAAAGTTCAACAAAAAACATTGATAACACCAACAAATTCAACAACTTCCTCAACATTGAAAAGCAGCAACAATTTCAACAACAACCTCAACATTGAAAAATTCATAAATGTTCCAAAAATAACATTGATAACACCAACAAATTGAACAACAACCTCAATATTGAAAGTCACCAGCAAATTCAACAACAACCTCAACATTGAAAAACGTCAACAAATTCAACAACAACCTCAACTTTTAAAAGAAGAGAAAAAGTTAAAAAAAAATATTGAAAAACGCCAACAAATTCAACAACAACCTCAACATTGAAAGTCACCAACAGATTCAACAATAACCTCAACATTGAAAAACATCAAAAATTCAACAACAAAATCAAAATTGAAAGTCACCAACAAATTCAACAACAACCTCAACATTGAAAATCAACAACCGATTCAACAACTTCAATATTGAAAATCACCAACAAATTCATCAAAATCCGCAACATTGAAAAACGCCGACAAATTCAACAAGAACCTTAATATTGAAAATCACCAACAAATTCAGTACTAACCTTAACATTGAAAAAAACCAACAAATTCCACTACAACCTCAACAATGTAAAATACCAAAAAATTCAACAACAACCGCAACATTGAAAAACACCAACAACTTCAACAACAACCTCAACATTGAAAAATACAGAAAAGTTCAAAAAATTACATTGATAACACCATCAAATTCAACAACAACCTCAACTTTAAAAAGAAGAGAAAAAGTTCAAAAAAAACATTGATAACATCAACAAATTCAACAACAACCTCAATATTGAAAGTCACCAACAAATTCAACAACAACATCAACATTGAAAAACACCAACAAATTGAACATCAAAATCAATATTGAAAGACACCAACATATTCAACAACAACCTCAACAGTGAAAGTCACCAACAAATTCAACAACTTCAATATTGAAAATCACCAACAAATTCAACAACAACCTCAACGTTGAAAAACACCAACAAATTTAACAACAACCTCGACATTGAAAAACACCAACAATTCAACAACAACCTTAACTGTTAAAAATACAAACAAGTTTAACAAAAAACATTAATAACACCAACAAATTCAACAACAACCTCAACATTGAAAAATACAAAAAAGTTCAAAAAATAACATTGATAACACCAACAAATTCAACAACAACCTCAACATTGAAAAACAACAACAAATTCAACAAAAACCTCAACAACGAAAAACACCAACAAATTCAACAACAACCTCAACAATGAAAAACACCAACAAATTCAACAACAACCTCAATACTGAATGAAACCAACAAATTCAAAAACAACCTCAACATTGAAAGACACCAACAAATTCAACAACAACCTCAATTGTGAAAATCACCAAGAAATTCAACAACAACCTCAACATTGAAAAACACCAACAAATTTAACAACAACCTCAACATTGAAAAACAGCAACAAATTCAACAACAACCTCAACATTGAAAAATACAGAAATGTTCAAAAAATTACAATGATAACACCAACAAATTCAACAACAACCGCAAAATTGAAAATCACCAACAAATTCAAAAACAACCTCAACAATGAAAATCACCAACAAATTCAACAACACCCTCAACTTTTAAAAGAAGAGAAAAAGTTCAAAAAAAGCAATGATAACATCAACGAATTCAACAACAACCTCAACATTGAAAAATGCCAACAAATTCAACAACAACCTCAATATTGAAAGTCACCAACAAATTCAACAACAACCTCAATATTGAAAAACACCATCAAATTCAACAACAAAATCAATATTGAAAGACAACAACAAATTCAAGAACAACCTCAACATTGAAAAACACCAACAATTCAACAACAACCTTAACTTTTAAAAATACAAACAAGTTCAACAAAAAACATTCATAACTCCAACAAATTCAACAACAACCTCAACATTGAAAAATACAAAAATGTTCAAAAAATAACATTGATAACAACTTCAAATTCAAAAACAAACTCGATGTTGAAAATCAACAACAATTCAACAACAACCTCAACTTTGAAAAAAAACAACAAATTGAACAATAAGCTCAACATTGAAAAATACCAACAAATTCAACAACAACCTCAACTTTGAAAAAAAAAACAACAAATTCAAAAAAACCTCAACAATGAAAAACACCAACAAATTCAACAACAAACTCAACATTGAAAAACACAAACAAATTCAACAGCAATCTCAACATTCAAAAATACAGAAAAGTTCAAGAAGTAACATTCAGAACACCAAAAACTTCAACAACAACCTCAATATTGAGAATCATCAACAAATTCAACATTGAGAAATGCCAACAAATTCAACAACAACCTCAACATTGAAAAACACCAATAAATTCAACAACCTCCACAATGAAAAACAGCAACAAATTTAACAACAATCTGAATATTGAAATTCCCCCACAAATTGAACAACCTTAACATTGATAACACCAATAAATTCAACAACAACCACAACATTGAAAAATACAAAAAAGTTCAAAAATTAACATTGATACATCAACAAATTCAACAACAAAATCAACACTGCAAATCACCAACAAATTCAACAACAAGCTCAACATTGAAAAACAACAACAATTTCAAAATCAACCTCCACTTTTAAAACAAGAGAAAAAGTTCAAAAAAAACATTGATAACTCCCAGAAATTCAACAAAAACCTCAACAATGAAAAACACCAACAAATTCAACAACAACCTCAACATTGAAAAACCCCAAAAACTTCAACAACCTCAACATTGAAAATCACCAACAAATTCAACAACAAGCTCAACAATGAAAAACACCAAAAAATTCAACAACAACCTGAACATTGCAAAACACCAACAAAATTCAACAACATCCAGAATTTTAAAAATACAAACAAGTTCAACAAAAAACATTGATAACACCAACAAATTCAACAACTTCCTCAACATTGAAAAGAAGAAACAATTTCAACAACCTCAACATTGAAAAATACCAACAAATTTAACAACAACCTCAACATTGAAAAATTCATAAAAGTTCAAAAAATAACATTGATAAGACCAACAAATTGAACAACAACCTCAATATTGAAAGTCACCAACAAATTCAACAACAACCTCAACATTGAATAACAGCAATAAATTCAAAAACAACCTCAATATTGAAAGACACCAACAAATTCAACAACAGCCTCAACATTGAAAATCAACAACAAATTCAAGAACATAAACATTGAAAATCATCAACAAGTTCAACAACAACCTCAACATTGAAAAACGTCAACAAATTCAAAGACAACCTCAACTTTTAAAAGAAGAGAAAAAGTTAAAAAAAAACATTGAAAAACACCAACAAATTCAACAACAACCTCAACATTGAAAGTCACCAACAGATTCAACAACAACCTCAACATTGAAAAACACCAACAAATTCAACAATAAAATCAATATTGAAAGTCAACAACAAATTCAACAACAACCTCAACATTGAAAATCAACAACAAATTCAACAACTTCAATATTGAAAATCACCAACAAATTCAACAAAATCCTCAACATTGAAAAACGCCAAAAAATTCAACAAGAACCTTAGTATTGAAAATCACCAACAAATTCAATAATAACCTAAACATTGAAAAAAACCAACAAATTCAACAACAACCTCAACATTGAAAAACAGCAACAAATTCAACAACAACCTCGATATTCAAATTCAACAACAACCTCAACTTTGAAAAAAAAAACAAATTCAAAAACAAGATCAACTTTGAAAAATATCAACAAATTCAACAACAACCTCAACATTGAAAAACAACAACAAATTCAACAAAAACCTCAACAATGAAAAACACCAACAAATTCAACAAAAACCTCAACAATGAAAAACACCAACAAATTCAACAACAACCTCAATATTGAAAGACACCAACAAGTTCAACAACGACCTCAACATTGAAAGACACCAACAAATTCAACAACAACCTCAATTGTGAAAATCACAAAGAAATTCAACAACAACTTCAACATTGAAAAACACCAACAAATTTAGCAACAACCTCAACATTGAAAAACAGCAACAAATTCAACAACAACCTCAACATTGAAAAACACCAACAAATTCAACAACAACCTCAAAATTGAAAATCACCAACAAATTCAACAACAACCTCAACAATGAAAAACACCAACAAATTCAACAACAACCTCAACTTTTGAAAGAAGAGAAAAAGTTCAAAAAAAACATTGATAACATCAACGAATTCAACAACAACTTCAACATTGAAAAACGCCAAAAAATTCAACAACAACCTCAATATTGAAAGTCACCAACAAATTCAACAACAACCTCAACATTGAAAAACACCAACAAATTCAACAACAAAATCAATATTGAAAGACAACAACAAGTTCAACAATAACCTCAACATTGAAAATCACCAACAAAATCAACAACTTCAATATTGAAAATCACCTACAAATTCAACAACAACCTGAACATTGAAAAACACCAACAAATTCAATAACAACCTCGACATTGAAAAACACCAACAATTCAACAACAACCTTAACTTTTAAAAATACAAACAAGTTCAACAAAAAACATTCATAACACCAACAAATTCAACAACAACGTCAACATTGAAAAATACAAAAAAGTTCAAAAAATAACATTGATAACACCTTCAAATTCAACAACAAACTCGATATTGAAAATCAACAACAATTCAACAACAACCTCAACTTTGAAAAAAAACAATAAATTGAACAACAAGCTCAACATTGAAAAATACCAACAAATTCAACAACAACCTCAACTTTGAAAAAGAAACAACAAATTCAACAAAAACCTCAACAATGAAAAACACCAACAAATACAACAGCAACCTCAACATTGAAAAACACCAACAAATTCAACAACAACCTCAACATTGAAAAATACAAATAATTTCGAAAATTAACATTGATAACACCCACAAATTGAACAACAACCTCAATATTGAAAGAAACCAACAAATTCAAAAACAACATCAATATTGAAAGACACCAACAAGTTCAACAACGACCTCAACATTGAAAGACACAAACAAATTCAACAACAACCTCAATTTTGAAAATCACCAAGAAATTCAACAACAAACTCAACATTGAAAAACCCCAATAAATTCAACAACAATCTCAACTTTCAAAAATACAGAAAAGTTCAAGAAATAACATTCAGAACACCAACAAATTCAACAACAACCTCAATATTGAAAATCATCAACAAATTCAACATTGAGAAACACCAACAAATTCAACAACAACCTCAACATTGAAAATCACCAACAAATTCAACAAAATCAACATTGAAAAACACCAATAAATTCAACAACAACCTCAACATTAAAAAACACCATTAAATTCAACAACAACCTCAACATTGAAAAACACCAACAAATTCAACAACCTCAATATTGAAAAAAACCAACACATTCAACAACAAGATCAACTTTCAAAAATACAAAAAAGTTGAAAAAATAACATTCATAACATCAGCAGATTCAAGAACACCCTCAACATTGAAAATCACCAACAAATTCAACAACAACCTCAACAATGAAAAACACCAACAAATTCAACAACAACCTCAGCATTGAAATAAACCAACAAATTCATCAACAATCTCAACTTTGAAAAATAGAAAAAAGTTCAAAAAAGAACATTGATAACACCAACAAATTCAAAAACAACCACAACATTGATAAATACAAATAATTTCAAAAAATTACATTGATAAGACCAACAAATTCAACAACAACCTAAACATTGAAAAAAACCAAAAAATTCAACAACAAGCTCAACATTGAAAAACACCAACAATTTCAAAAACAACCTCAATATTTATAATCACCATCTAATTGAACAACCTGAACATTGAAAAACACCAACAAATTCAAAAACCAGCTCAACATTGAAAAACACCAGCAAATTCAACAACAACCTCAACATTGAAAAACACCAACAACTGCAACAAGATCAACAATGAAAAACAACAAATAATTCATCAACAACCGCAACATTGAAAAATACCAACAAATTCAACAACAACCTCAACTTTTAATAGAAGATAGAAAGTTCAATAAAAACATTGATAACACCGACAAATTCAACAACAACCTGAACATTGAAAAATAGAAAAAAGTTCAAAAAATAACATTGATAACACCATCAAATTCAACAACAACCTAAGCATTGAAAACTACAAAAAAATTCAAAAAATAACATTGATAACACCAACAAATTCAACAAGAAACTCAATATTGAAAATCAACAACAAAATCAACAACAACCGCAACGTTGAAAATCACCTACAAATTCAACAACAACGTCAACATTGAAAAACACCAACAAATTCAACAACGTCAACATTGAAAAAGACCAACAAATTCAACAACCTCAACAGTGAAAAACACCAAAAAATTCAACAACAACCTCAACTTTGAAAAACACGAAAAAATTCAACAACAACCTTAACTTTTAAACATTGATAACACTAACAAATTCAACAAAAACCTCAACAATGAAAAACACCAACAAATTCAACAACATCCTCAACATTGAAAAACAGCAACAAATTCAACATCAACCTCAACATTGAAAAACACCAACAAATTCAACAACAAACATCAACATTTAAAAGTACAAAAATGCTGAAAAACGAACATTGATAACACTAACAAATTCAACATGAAGATCAACATTGAAAAACAACAACAAATTCAACAACAACCTAAACTTTTAAAAGAAGATAAAAAGTTAAAAAAAACATTGATACCACCAACAAATTCAACAACAACCTCAACATTAAAAATCACCAACAAATTCAACAACATCAACATTGAAAAACACCAACAAATTCAACAACAACCTCAACTTTGAAAAACACCAAAAAATTCAACAACAACCTTAACTTTTAAAAAACAAAAAAGTTCAACAAAAACATTGATAACACCAACAAATTCAACAAAAACCTCAACAATGAAAAACACCAACAAATTCAACAACAACCTCAACATTGAAAAACAGCAACAAATTCAACATCAACCTCAACAATGAAAAACACCAACAAATTCAACATCAACCTCAACATTGAAAAACACCAACAAATTCAACAACAAACCTCAATATTGAAAATCACCAACAAATTCAACAACAACCTCAACATTGAAAAATACAAAAAAGTTCAAAAAATAACATTGATAACACGAACAACTTCAACAACAATCTCATTACTGAATATCAGCAACAAATTTAACAACAACCTCAACATTGAAAAACACCAACAAATTCAACAACAACCTTGACTTTTAAAAATACAAACAAGTTCAACAAAAAACATTGATAACACCAACAAATCGACAACATTCTCAACAATGAAAAACACCAACAAATTCAAAAGCAACCTCAACTTTTAAAACAAGAGAATAAGTTTAAAAAAGAACATTGGTAAAAACAACAAATTCAACAACAACCTCAATATTTATAATCACCATCTAATTGAACAACCTGAACATTGAAAAATACCAACAAATTCAACAAAAACCTCAACATTGAAAATCATCTACAAATTCAACAACAATCGCAACATTGATAAACAACAACAAATTCAACAACAACCTCAACATTGAAAAATACAAAAAAGTTCAAAAAATAACATTGATTATACCAACAAATTCACACTAAATCCACAATATTGAAAATCACAAACAAATTGAACAACAACCTCAACTTTTAAAAGAAGATAAAAATTTCAAAAAAAGCATTGATAACACCAACAAATTCAACAACAAATTCAAGATTGAAAATAAACAACAAATTCATCAACAACCTCAACATTGAAAATCACCAACAAATTCAACAACAACCTCAATATTGAAAGACACCAACAAGTTCAACAACGACCTCAACATTTAAAATCAGCAACAAATTCAACAACAACCTCAACTTTTAAAATTAGAAAAAAGTTCAACAAAAACATTGATAACATCAACAAATTCAACAAAAACCTCAACAATGAAAAACACCAACAAATTCAACAACAACCTCAACATTGAAAAACACCAACATATTCAACAACAACCTCAACATTGAAAAACACCAACATATTCAACAACAACCTCAACTTTTAAAAATACAAAAAAGTTCAACAAAAACATTGATAACACCAACAAATTCAACAAAAACCTCAACAACGAAAAACACCAACAAATTCAACAACCTCAACATTGAAAAATACAAAAAAGTTCAAAAAATAACATTGATAATACCAACAAATTCAAATAAAAGATCAATATTGAAAATCACCACAAATTCAACAACGACCTCAACATTGAAAGTCAGCAACAAATTCAACAAAAATCGCAACATTGAAAAACGCCAACAAATTTAACAACAACCTCAATATTGAAAATCACCAACAAATTCAACATCAACCTCAACATTGAAAAACACCAACAAATGCAACAACAACCTCAATAATGTAAATCACCACAAAATTCAACAACAACCTCAAGAATGATTAACACCAACAAATTCAACAATCTCAACATTTAAAACTACAAAAAAGTTCAAAAAAGATCATTGATAAAACCAACAAATTCAAAAACAACCACAACTTTTAAAAGAATATAAAAAGTTCAAAATAAACATTGATAACACCGACAAATTCAACAACAACCACAACATTGAAAAATAGAAAATAGTTCAAAAAATAACATTGATAACAGCAACAAATTCAACAACAACCTAAACATTGAAAACTACAAAACAGTTCAAAAAACAACATTGACAACACCAACAAATTCAACAACAAACTCAATATTCAAAATCAACAACAAATTCAACAACAACCACAATATTGAAAATCACCTACAAATTCAACAACAACCTCAACATTGAAAAACACCAAAAAATTCAACAACAACCGCAACATTGAAAAACACCAACATATTCAACAACAACCTCAACTTTTAAAAATACGAAAAAGTTGAACAAAAACATTGATAACACCAACAAATTCAACAAAAACCTCAACAATGAAAAACACCAACAAATTCAACAACAACCTCAACATTGATAACACCAACAAATTCAACAACAACCTCAATACTGAAAATCACCAACAAATTCAACAACAACATCAATATTGAAAGACACCAACAAGTTCAAAAACGACCTCAGCATTGAAAATCAGCAACAAATTCAACAACAATCTCAACATTGAAAAACGCGAACAAATTAAACAACAACATCAATATTAAAAATCACCAACAAATTCATCATCAACCTCAACATTTAAAAACACCAACAAATTCAACAACAACCTCTACATTGAAAAAAACTTACAATTTCAACAACAAGCTCAACATTGAAAAACACCAACAAATTCAAAAACAACCTCAACTTTTAAAAGAAGAGAAAAAGTTCAAAAAAAAAATTGATAACACCAACAAATTCAACAACAACCTCAACATTGAAAAACGCCAATAAATTCAACAGCAACCTCAACATTTAAAACTACCAAAAAGTTCAAAAAAGATCATTGATAAAACCTACCATATTCAACAACAACCTGTATATTGAAAGTCACAAACAAATTCAACAACAACCTCAACTTTGAAAAATACCAACAAATTCAACAACAACCTCAACTTTTAAAAGAAGAGAAAAAGTTCAAAAAAAACATTGACAACAACAACAAATTCAAGAACAACCTCAACATTGAAAGACATCAACAAATTCAACAACAACCTCAACATTGAAAATCACCAACAAATTCAACAACACCCTCAACATTCAAAAACACCAACAAATTCAACAACAACGACAACATTGAAATAAACCAAAAAATTCAACAACAAGCACAACATTCAAAAATAAAAAAAAATAAAAAATTAACATTGATAACAGCAACAAATTCAACAACAACCTCAATATTGAAAATCACCAACAAATTCAACAACAACCTCAACATTGAAAATCACCAACAAATTCAACAACAACCTCAATATTGAAAAATACAAACAAATTGAACAACAACCTCAACATTAAAAAATACAAAAAAGTTCAAAAAATATCATTGATAACACCAACAAATTCAACAAAAACCTCAACGTTAAAAACAACAACAAATTCAACAACAACCTCAACATTGAAAAACACCAACAAGTTCTACAACAACCTCAACTTTTAAAACAAGAGAAACAGTTTCAAAAAGAACATTGATAAAACCAACAAATTCAACAACAACCTCAATATTGTTAATCACCAACAAATTGAACCACCTCAACATTGAAAAACACCAACAAATTCAACAACAACCTCAACATTGACAAACACCAACAAATTCAACAACAACCTCAACATTGAAAAATACCAACAAATTGAAAAACAACCTCAACTTTTAAAAGAAGATAAAAATTTCAAAAAATGCATTGATAACACCAACAAATTCAACAACAAATTCAATATTGAAAATAAACAACATATTCAACAACAACCTCAACATTTAAAATCACCTACAATTCAACAACAACGTCAACATTGAAAAACACGTACAAATTAAGCAAACTCAACATTGAAAATCACCAAAAATAGAACAACAACCTCAACAATGAAAAACAACAAAAAATTCAACAAAAACCTCAACATTGAAAAACACCAACAAATTCAATAACAACCTTATCTTTTTAAAATACAAAAAGTTCAACATAAACATTGATAACACCAACTATTCAACAAAAACCTCAACAATGAAGAACACCAACAAATTCAACAACAACCGCAACATTGAAAAACACCAACAAATTCAACAACAACCTCAACAATGAAAAACACCAACAAATTCAACAACAACCTCAACATTGAAAAATACCAACAAATTGAAAAATAACCTCAACATTGAAAAATACAAAAAAGTTCAAAAAATAACATTGATAACACCAACAAATTCAACAACAACCTCAATATTGAAAACCACCAACAAATTCAACAGCAACCTCAACATTGATCAACACCAACATATTCAACAACAACCTTAACTTTTAAAAATACAAAAAAGTTCAACAAAAAACATTGATAACACCAACAAATTCAAAAACAACCTCAACATTTAAAATCAGCAACAAATTCAACAACAACCTCAACATTTAAAATCAGCAACAGATTCCACAACAACCTCAACTTTTAAAAATACAAAAAAGCTCAACAAAAACATTGATAACACCAACAAATTCAAAAAAAACATCATCAATGAAAAACACCAACAAATTCAATAACAACCTCAACATTGAAAAACAACAACAAATTCAACAACAACATCAAATTTTAAAAATACAAAAAAGTTCAACAAAAACATTGATAACACCAACAAATCGACAACATTCTCAACTTTGAAAAACACTAACAAATTCAACAGCAACCTCAACTTTTACAACATGAGAATAAGAATAAAAAAGAACATTGATAAAACCAACAAATTCAACAACAACCTCAATATTGATACTCACCAAGAAATTGAACAACCACAACATTGAAAAACACCAACAAATTCAACAACAACCTCAACATTGAAAATCATCTACAAATTCAACAACAATCGCAACATTGATCAACACCAACAAATTCAACAACAACCTCAACATTGAAAAATACAAAAAAGTTCAAAAAATTACATTGATAATACCAACAAATTCAAACTAAAACCACACTATTTAAAATCACCAACAAATTCAACAACAACCTCAACTTTTAAAAGAAGATAAAAATTTCAAAAAAAGCATTGATAACACCAACAAATTCAACATCAAATTCAATATTGAAAATAAACAACAAATTCAACAACAACCTCAACATTGAAAATCACCTACAAATTCAACAACAACGTCAACTTTGAGAAACACCAACAAATTGAACAACAACCTCAACAATGAAAAACAACAAAAAATGTAACAACAACATCAACATTGAAAAACACCAACAAATTCAACAAGAACCTTATCTTTTAAAAATACAAAAAAGTTCAACAAAAACATTCATAACAACAACAAATTCAACAACAACCTCAACATTGAAAATCACCAAGAAATTCAACAACAACCTCAACATTGAAAGACACCAACAAGTTCAACAACGACCTCAACATTTAAAATCAGCGACAAATTCAACAACAACCTCAACTTTTTAAAATACAAAAAAGTTCAACAAAAACATTGATAACACCAACAAATTCAACAAAAAACTCAACAATGAAAAACACCAACATATTCAACAACAAACTCAATATTGAAAATCACCTACAAATCCAACAACACCTCAACATTGAAAAACACCAAAAAATTCAACAACAACTTCAACATTGAAAAACACCAACATATTCAACAACAACCTCAACTTTTAAAAATACAAAAAAGTTCAACAATAACAATGAGAACTCCAACAAATTCAACAAAAACCTCAACAACGAAAAACACCAACAAATTCAGCAACAACCTCAACATTGAAAATCACCAACAAATTCAACAACCTCAACATTGAAAAATACAAAAAAGTTCAAAAAATAACATTGATAATACCAACAAATTCAACTAAAACCTCAATATTGAAAATCACCAAAAATTCAACAACGACCTCAACATTGAATGTCAGCAACAAATTCAACAAAAATCTCAACATTGAAAAACGCCAACAAATTTAACAACAACCTCAATATTGAAAATCACCAACAAATTCAACATCAACCTCAACATTCAAAAACATCAACAAATTCAACATCAGCCTCAACATTGAAAAAACTTACAATTTCAACAAGAAGCTCAACATTGAAAAACACCAACAAATTCAACAACAACCTCAACTTTTAAAAGAAGAGAAAAATTTCAAAAAAAACATTGATAACACCAACAAAGTCAACAACAACCTCAACATTGAAAAACGCCAACAAATTCAACAACATCCTCAATATTGAAAGTCACCAACAAATTCAACAACAACCTCAATATTGAGAATCACCACAAAATTCAACAACAACCTCAAGAATGATTAACACCAACAAATTCAACAATCTCAACATTTAAAACTACAAAAAAGTTCAAAAAAGATCATTGATAAAACCAACAAATTCAAAAACAACCTCAACTTTTAAAAGAATATAAAAAGTTCAAAATAAACATTGATAACACCGACAAATTCAACAGCAACCACAACATTGAAAAATAGAAAATAGTTCAAAAAATAACATTAATAACAGCAACAAATTCAACAACAACCTAAACACTGAAAACTACAAAACAGTTCAAAAAATAACATTGATAACACCGACAAATTCAACAACAACCTCAACATTGAAAATCACCTACAAATTCAACAACAACGTCAACATTGAAAAACACCAACATATTCAACAACAACCTCAATATTGAAAATCACCTACAAATTCAACAACAACCTCAACATTGAAATACACCAAAAAATTCAAGAACAACCTCAACATTGAAAAACACCAACATATTCAACAACAACCTCAACGTTGAAAAACACCAACAAATGCAACAACAACCTCAATATTGAGAATCACCACAAAATTCAACAACAACCTCAAGAATGATTAACACCAACAAATTCAACAATCTCAACATTTAAAACTACAAAAAAGTTCAAAAAAGATCATTGATAAAACCAACAAATTCAAAAACAACCTCAACTTTTAAAAGAATATAAAAAGTTCAAAATAAACATTGATAACACCGACAAATTCAACAGCAACCACAACATTGAAAAATAGAAAATAGTTCAAAAAATAACATTAATAACAGCAACAAATTCAACAACAACCTAAACACTGAAAACTACAAAACAGTTCAAAAAATAACATTGATAACACCGACAAATTCAACAACAACCTCAACATTGAAAATCACCTACAAATTCAACAACAACGTCAACATTGAAAAACACCAACATATTCAACAACAACCTCAATATTGAAAATCACCTACAAATTCAACAACAACCTCAACATTGAAATACACCAAAAAATTCAAGAACAACCTCAACATTGAAAAACACCAACATATTCAACAACAACCTCAACTTTTAAAAATACAAAAAAGTACAACAAAAACATTGATAACACCAACAAATTCAACAAAAACCTCAACAATGAAAAACACCAACAAATTCAACAACAACCTCAACATTGATAACACCAACAAATTAAACAAAACCCTCAATACTGATAAACAAAAACAAATTCAACAACAACCTCAATATTGAAAATCACCAACAAATTCAACAACAACCTCAATATTGAAAGACACCAACTAGTTCAACAACAACCTCAACATTGAAAAACACCAACAACTTCAAAAACCTCAACAATGAAAAACAACAAATAATTCAACAACAACAGCAACATTGAAAAATACCAACAATTTCGACAACAACCTCAACTTTTAAAAGAAGATAGAAATTTCAAAAAAAGCATTGATAACGCCAACTAATTCAACAACAAATTCAATATTGAAAATAAACAACAAATTCAACAACAACCTCAACATTGAAAATCACCTACAAATTCAACAACAACGTCAACATTGAAAAAAACCAACAAATTCAACAACAAGCACAACTTTGAAAAATAAAAAAAAATCAAAAATTAACATTGATAACAGCAACAAATTCAACAACAACCTCAATATTGAAAATCACAAACAAATTCAACAACAACCTCAACATTGAAAAACAGCAACAAATTCAACAACAACCTCAATATTGAAAAATACAAACAAATTGAACAACAACCTCAACATTGACAAACACCAACAAATTGAACAACAACCTCAACATTGAAAAATACCAACAAATTGAAAAACAACCTCAATTTTTAAAAGATTAAAATTTCAAAAAAAGCATTGATAACACCAACAAATTCAACAACAAATTCAATATTGAAAATAAACAACAAATTCAACATAACCTCAACATTGAAAATCACCTACAAATTCAACAACAATGTCAACATTGAAAAACACCTACTAATTCAATAACCTCAACATTGAAAATCACCAAAAATTGAACAACAACCTCAACAATGAAAAACAACAAAAAATTCAACAAAAACCTCAACATTGAAAATCACCAACAAATTCAACAACAACCTTAACTATTAAAAATACAAAAAAGTTCAACAAAAACATTGATAACACCAACTATTCAACAAAAACCTCAACAATGAAAAACACCAACAAATTCAACAACAACCTCAACATTGAAAAACACCAACAAATTCAACAACAACCTCAACAATGAAAAACACCAACAAATTCAACAACAACCTCAACATTGAAAAATACCAACAAATTGAAAAACAACCGCAACATTGAAAAATACAAAAAAGTTCAAAAAATAACATTGATAACACCAACAAGTTCAACAACAACCTTAATATTGATAATCTCCAACAAATTGAACCACCTCAACATTGAAAAACACCAACAACTTCAAAAATCTCAACAATGAAAAACAACAAATAATTCAAAAACAACCGCAACATTGAAAAATACCAACAAAATCAACAACAACCTCAACTTTTAAAAGAAGATAAAAATTTTAAAAAAAGATTTGATAACACCAACAAATTCAACAACAAATTCAATGTTGAAAATCACCAACAAATTCAACAGCAACCTCAACATTGATCAACACCAACAAATTCAACAACAACCTTAACTTTTAAAATCAGCAACAAATTCAACAACAATCTTAACTTTGAAAAATGCCAACAGATTCAACAACAACCTCAACTTTTAAAAATACAAAAAGTTCAACAAAATCATTGATAACACCAACAAATTCAACAAAAACCTCATCAATGAAAAACACCAACAAATTCAACAACAACCTCAACATTCAAAAACACAAACAAATTCAACAACAACATCGAATTTAAAAAATACAAAAAAGTTCAACAAAAACATTGATAACACCAACAAATTCAACAAAAATCTCAACATCGAAAAACACCAACAAATTCAACAACCTCAACATTGAAAACCACCAACAAATTCAACAACCTCAACATTGAGAAATACAAAAAAGTTCAAAAAATAACATTGAAAATAGCAACAAATTCAACTAAAACCTCAATATTGAAAATCACCAACAAATTCAACAACGACATCAACATTGAAAATCAGCACCTAATTCAACAACAATCTCAACATTGAAAAACGCCAGCAAATTCAACAACAAGCTCAATATTGAAAATCACCAACAAATTCAACAACAACCTCAATATAGAAAATCACCAACAAATTCAACATCAACCTCAACATTAAAAAACAGCAACAAATTCAACAACAACCTCAACATTGAAAAACACCAACAAATTCAACAACAACCTCAACTTTTAAAAGAAGTGAAAATGTTCAAAAAAAAACATTGATAACACGAACAAATTCAACAACAACCACAAGATTGAAAAACGCCATCAAATTCAACAACATCCTCAATAGTGAAAGTCACCAACAAATTCAACAACAACCTCAACGTTGAAAAACACCAACAAAGGCAACAACAACCTCAATATTGAAAATCACCACAAAATTCCACAACAATCTCCAGAATGAATAACAACAACAAATTCAACAACCTCAACATTGAAAACACCAACAATTTCAACAACGTCAACATTTAAAACTACAAAAAAGTTCAAAAAAGATCATTGATAAAACTAACAAATTCAACAACAACCTCAACTTTTAAAAGAATAAAAAAAGTTCAAAATAAACATTGATAACACCAACAAATTCAACAACAACCACATCATTGAAAAATAGAAAATAGTTCAAAAAATAACATTGATAACAGCAACAAATTCAATAACAACCTAAACATTGAAAACTATAAAAAGTTCAAAAAATAACATTCATAACACCACCAAATTCAACAACAAACTCAATATTGAAAATCAACAACATATTCAACAACCCCAACATTGAAAATCACCTACAAATTCAACAACAACGTCAAAATTGAAAAACACCAACATATTCAACAACCTCAACATTGAAAAACACCAACAAATTCAACAACAACCTCAATATTGAAAATCAATAACAAATTCAACAACAACCTCAACATTGAAAAACACCAAAAAATTCAACAACAACCTCAACATTGAAAAACGCCAACATATTCAACAACAACCTCAACTTTTAAAAATACAATAAAGTTCAACAAAAACATTGATAGCACCAACAACTTCAACAAAAACCTCATCAATAAAAAACACCAACAAATTCAACAACAACCTCATCTTTGATAACACCAACAAATTCAACAACAACCTCAATACTGTAAAACACCAACAAATTCAACATCAACCTCAATATTGAAAATCACCTACAAATTCAACAACAACCTCAATATTGAAAGACACCAACAAGTTCAAAATCGACATAGAAAATCAGCAACAAATTCAACAACAATCTCAACATTGAAAAATGTGAACAAATTCAACAACAACCTCAATATTGAAAATGACAACAAATTCAACATCAATCTCAACATTTAAAAACACCAACAAATTCAACAACAACCTCAACATTGAAAAAAACTTACAATTTCAACAACAAGCTCAACATTGAAAAACTCCAACAAATTCAAAAACAACCTCAACTTTTAAAAGATGAGAAAAAGTTCAAAAAAAACATTGATAACACCAACAAATTCAACAGCAAACTCAACATTGAAAAACGCCAACAAATTCAACAACAACCTCAACATTTAAAACTACCAAAAAGTTCAAAAAAGATCATTGATAAAACCAACAAATTCAACAACAACCTGTATATTGAAAGTGACAAACAAATTCAACATCAACATCAGCATTAAAAAACACCAACAAATTCAACAACAACCTCAACTTAAAAGAGGAGTAAAAGTTCAAAAAAAACATTGATAACACCAAGAAATTCAAGAACAACCTCAACATTGAAAGAGACCAATAACTTCAACAACAACCTCAACATTGAAAATCACCGACAAATTCAACAACTTCAATATTGAAAATCACCAACAAATTCAACAACAACGTCAACATTGAAAAAAACCAACAAATTCAACAACAATCTCAACTTTCAAAAATAAAAAAAAGATCAAAAATTAACATTGATAACAGCAACAAATTCAACAACAACCTCAATATTGAAAATCACCAACAAATTCAACAACAACCTCAACATTGATAAAACAGCAACAAATTCAACAACAACCTCAACATTGAAAAATACCAAAAAATTCAACAACAACCTCAACATTGAAAAATACAAAAAAGTTCAAAAAATAACATTGATAACACCACAACTTCAACAACAATCTCATTATTGAATATCACCAACAAATTTAACAACAACCTCAACATTGAAAAACAACAACAAATTCAACAAAAACCTCAACTTTTAAAACAAGAGAAAAAGTTTAAAAAAGAAGATTGATAAAAACAACAGATTCAACAACAACCTCAATATTGATAATCAGCAACAAATTCAACAACAACCTGAACATTGAAAATCACCTACAATTTCAACAACAACCTCAGCAAGGAAAAACAACAAATAATTCAACAACAACCGCAACATTGACAAATACCAACAAATTCATCAACAACCTCAACATTGAAAAATAGAAAAAAGTTCAAAAAATAACATTGATAACACCAAAAAATTCAACAACAACCTCAATATTGAAAGACACCAACAAATTCAACAGCAACCTCAACCTTGAAAATCACCAACAAATTCAACAACTTGAATATTGAAAATCACCATCAAATTCAACAACAACCTCAACGTTCACAAACACCAATAAATTCAACAACAACGTCAACATTGAAAAAAACCAACAAATTCATCAACAAGCTCAACATTCAAAAATTAAAAAAAGTTCAAAAATTGACATTGATAACAGCAACAAATTCAACAACAACCTCAATATTGAAAATCATCAATAAATTCAACAACAACCTCAACATTGAAAAACAGCAACAAATTCAACAACAACCTCAACATTTAAAAGTACAAAAAAGTTCAAAAAAGAACATTGATAAAACCAACAAATTCAACAACAACCTCAATATTGAAAATCACCAACAAATTGAACAACCTCAACATTGAAAAACACCATCAAATTCAACCACAACCTTAACTTTTTAAAATACAAACAAGTTCAACAAAAAACATTGATAACACCAACAAATCGACAACATCCTCAACAATAAAAAACACCAACAAATTCAACAACAACCTCAACTTTAAAAACAAGAGAAAAAGTTTAAAAAAGAACAATGATAAAACCAACAAATTCAACAACAACCTCAACATTGACAAACACCAACAAATTTGACAACAACCTCAACATTGACAAACACCTACAAATTCAACAACTTCAACATTGAAAATCACCAACAATTTCAACAACAACCTCAACAATGAAAAACAACAAAAAATTCAACAACAACTTCAACATTGAAAAATACCAACAAATTCAAAAACAACATCAACATTGAAAAATAAAAAAAAGTTCAAAAAATAACATTGATAACACCAACAAATTCAACAACAACCTCAATACTGAAAATCACCAACATATTCAAAAACAACCTCAATATTGAAAAACACCAACAAATTCAACAACAACCTCAATATTGAAAGGCACCAATAAGTTCAAAAACGACCTCAACCTTTTAAATCAGCAACAAATTCAACAACAATCTCTACATTGAAAAATGCCAACAAATTCAACAACAACCTCAACTTTTAAAAATACAAAAAAGTTCAACAAAAACATTGATAACACCAAGAAATTCAACAAAACCCTCAACAATGAAAAACACCAACAAATTCAACAACAATATCAAATTTTAAAAATACAAAAAAGTTCAACAAAAACATTGATAACACCAACAAATTCAACAAAAACCTCAACAACCAAAAACACTAAACAAATTCAGCAACAACCTCAACATTGATAAACAGCAACAAATTCAACAACAACCTCAACATTGAAAAATACCAACAAATTCAACAACAACCTCAACATTGAAAAATACCAACAATTTCAACAACATCCTCAACATTTAAAACTACAAAAAAGTTCAAAAAAGATCATTGATAAAACCAACATATTCAACAACCACCTATATATTGAAAGTCACAAACAAATTCAACAACAACCTCAACATTGAAAAACACCAAAAAATTCAACAACAACCTCAACATTGAAAAACGCCAACATATTCAACAACAACCTCAACTTTTAAAAATACAATAAAGTTCAACAAAAACATTGATAGCACCAACAACTTCAACAAAAACCTCATCAATAAAAAACACCAACAAATTCAACAACAACCTCATCTTTGATAACACCAACAAATTCAACAACAACCTCAATACTGTAAAACACCAACAAATTCAACATCAACCTCAATGTTGAAAATCACCTACAAATTCAACAACAACCTCAATATTGAAAGACACCAACAAGTTCAAAATCGACATAGAAAATCAGCAACAAATTCAACAACAATCTCAACATTGAAAAACGTGAACAAATTCAACAACAACCTCAATATTGAAAATGACCAACAAATTCAACATCAATCTCAACATTTAAAAACACCAACAAATTCAACAACAACCTCAACATTGAAAAAAACTTACAATTTCAACAACAAGCTCAACATTGAAAAACTCCAACAAATTCAAAAACAACCTCAACTTTTAAAAGATGAGAAAAAGTTCAAAAAAAACATTGATAACACCAACAAATTCAACAGCAAACTCAACATTGAAAAACGCCAACAAATTCAACAACAACCTCAACATTTAAAACTACCAAAAAGTTCAAAAAAGATCATTGATAAAACCAACAAATTCAACAACAACCTGTATATTGAAAGTCACAAACAAATTCAACATCAACCTCAGCATTGAAAAACACCAACAAATTCAACAACAACCTCAACTTTTAAAAGAGGAGTAAAAGTTCAAAAAAAACATTGATAACACCAAGAAATTCAAGAACAACCTCAACATTGAAAGAGACCAATAACTTCAACAACAACCTCAACATTGAAAATCACCGACAAATTCAACAACTTCAATATTGAAAATCACCAACAAATTCAACAACAATGTCAACATTGAAAAAAACCAACAAATTCAACAACAATCTCAACTTTCAAAAATAAAAAAAAGATCAAAAATTAACATTGATAACAGCAACAAATTCAACAACAACCTCAATATTGAAAATCACCAACAAATTCAACAACAACCTCAGCATTAAAAAACACTAACAAATTCAACAACAACCTCAACTTTTAAAAGAGGTGTAAAAGTTCAAAAAAAACATTGATAACACCAAGAAATTCAAGAACAACCTCAACATTGAAAGAGACCAATAACTTCAACAACAACCTCAACATTGAAAATCACCGACAAATTCAACAACTTCAATATTGAAAATCACCAACAAATTCAACAACAACGTCAACATTGAAAAAAACCAACAAATTCAACAACAATCTCAACTTTCAAAAATAAAAAAAAGGTCAAAAATTAACATTGATAACAGCAACAAATTCAACAACAACCTCAATATTGAAAATCACCAACAAATTCAACAACAACCTCAACATTGATAAAACAGCAACAAATTCAACAACAACCTCAACATTGAAAAATACCAAAAAATTCAACAACAACCTCAACATTGAAAAATACAAAAAAGTTCAAAAAATAACATTGATAACACCACAACTTCAACAACAATCTCATTATTGAATATCACCAACATATTTAACAACAACCTCAACATTGAAAAACAACAACAAATTCAACAACAACCTCAACTTTTAAAACAAGAGAAAAAGTTTAAAAAAGAAGATTGATAAAAACAACAGATTCAACAACAACCTCAATATTGATAATCAGCAACAAATTCAACAACAACCTGAACATTGAAAATCACCTACAATTTCAACAACAACCTCAGCAATGAAAAACAACAAATAATTCAACAACAACCGCAACATTGACAAATACCAACAAATTCATCAACAACCTCAACATTGAAAAATAGAAAAAAGTTCAAAAAATAACATTGATAACACCAACAAATTCAACAACAACCTCAATATTGAAAGACACCAACAAATTCAACAGCAACCTCAACCTTGAAAATCACCAACAAATTCAACAACTTGAATATTGAAAATCACCATCAAATTCAACAACAACCTCAACGTTCACAAACACCAATAAATTCAACAACAACGTCAACATTGAAAAAAACCAACAAATTCATCAACAAGCTCAACATTCAAAAATTAAAAAAAGTTCAAAAATTGACATTGATAACAGCAACAAATTCAACAACAACCTCAATATTGAAAATCATCAATAAATTCAACAACAACCTCAACATTGAAAAACAGCAACAAATTCAACAACAACCTCAACATTTAAAAGTACAAAAAAGTTCAAAAAAGAACATTGATAAAACCAACAAATTCAACAACAACCTCAATATTGAAAATCACCAACAAATTGAACAACCTCAACATTGAAAAACACCATCAAATTCAACCACAACCTTAACTTTTTAAAATACAAACAAGTTCAACAAAAAACATTGATAACACCAACAAATCGACAACATCCTCAACAATAAAAAACACCAACAAATTCAACAACAACCTCAACTTTAAAAACAAGAGAAAAAGTTTAAAAAAGAACAATGATAAAACCAACAAATTCAACAACAACCTCAACATTGACAAACACCAACAAATTTGACAACAACCTCAACATTGACAAACACCTACAAATTCAACAACTTCAACATTGAAAATCACCAACAATTTCAACAACAACCTCAACAATGAAAAACAACAAAAAATTCAACAACAACTTCAACATTGAAAAATACCAACAAATTCAAAAACATCAACATTGAAAAATAAAAAAAAGTTCAAAAAATAACATTGATAACACCAACAAATTCAACAACAACCTCAATACTGAAAATCACCAACATATTCAAAAACAACCTCAATATTGAAAAACACCAACAAATTCAACAACAACCTCAATATTGAAAGGCACCAATAAGTTCAAAAACGACCTCAACCTTTTAAATCAGCAACAAATTCAACAACAATCTCTACATTGAAAAATGCCAACAAATTCAACAACAACCTCAACTTTTAAAAATACAAAAAAGTTCAACAAAAACATTGATAACACCAAGAAATTCAACAAAAACCTCAACAATGAAAAACACCAACAAATTCAACAACAACATCAAATTTTAAAAATACAAAAAAGTTCAACAAAAACATTGATAACACCAACAAATTCAACAAAAACCTCAACAACCAAAAACACTAAACAAATTCAGCAACAACCTCAACATTGATAAACAGCAACAAATTCAACAACAACCTCAACATTGAAAAATACCAACAAATTCAACAACAACCTCAACATTGAAAAATGCCAACAATTTCAACAACATCCTCAACATTTAAAACTACAAAAAAGTTCAAAAAAGATCATTGATAAAACCAACATATTCAACAACCACCTATATATTGAAAGTCACAAACAAATTCAACAACAACCTCAACATTGAAAAACACCAATAAATTCAACAACAACCTCAACATTGAAAAAAAAACAACAAATTCAACAACAAGCTCAACTTGCAAAATTAAAAAAAAGTTCAATTATTAACATTGATAACAGCAACAAATTCAACCACAACCTCTATATTGAAAATCGCCAACAAATTCAACAACAACCTCAACATTGAAAAACAGCAACAAATTCAACAACAACCTCAAAAATCAAAAAAACCAACAAATTCAACAACAACCTCAACATTGAAAAATTCCAACAAATTCAACATCAACCTCAACATTTAAAAGTTCAAAAATGTTTAAAAAAGAACATTGATAAAACCAACAAATTCAACAACAAACTCAGTATTGATAATCACCAACAAATTGAACATCCTCAACATTGAAAACACCAACAAATTCAACAACATCCTTAACTTTTAAAAATACAAGCAAGTTCAACAAGAAACATTGATAACATGAACAAATTCAACAACAACCTCAACATTGAAAAACATCAACAAATTGAACAACAACCTCAGCATTCAATCACACCAACAACTTCAACAACCTCAATAATGAAAAACAACAAATAAGTCAACAACAACCGCAACATTGACAAATACCAACAAATTCATCAACAACCTCAACATTGAAACATGGAAAAAAGTTCAAAAAATAACATTGATAACACCAACAAATTCAACACAAACGCCAACAATGAAAAACACCAACAAATTCAACAACAACCTCAACATTGAAAAACACCAACAAATTCAACAACAACCTCAATATTGAAAGGCACCAATAAGTTCAAAAACGACCTCAACCTTTTAAATCAGCAACAAATTCAACAACAATCTCTACATTGAAAAATGCCAACAAATTCAACAACAACCTCAACTTTTAAAAATACAAAAAAGTTCAACAAAAACATTGATAACACCAAGAAATTCAACAAAACCCTCAACAATGAAAAACACCAACAAATTCAACAACAATATCAAATTTTAAAAATACAAAAAAGTTCAACAAAAACATTGATAACACCAACAAATTCAACAAAAACCTCAACAACCAAAAACACTAAACAAATTCAGCAACAACCTCAACATTGATAAACAGCAACAAATTCAACAACAACCTCAACATTGAAAAATACCAACAAATTCAACAACAACCTCAACATTGAAAAATACCAACAATTTCAACAACATCCTCAACATTTAAAACTACAAAAAAGTTCAAAAAAGATCATTGATAAAACCAACATATTCAACAACCACCTATATATTGAAAGTCACAAACAAATTCAACAACAACCTCAACATTGAAAAACACCAAAAAATTCAACAACAACCTCAACATTGAAAAACGCCAACATATTCAACAACAACCTCAACTTTTAAAAATACAATAAAGTTCAACAAAAACATTGATAGCACCAACAACTTCAACAAAAACCTCATCAATAAAAAACACCAACAAATTCAACAACAACCTCATCTTTGATAACACCAACAAATTCAACAACAACCTCAATACTGTAAAACACCAACAAATTCAACATCAACCTCAATGTTGAAAATCACCTACAAATTCAACAACAACCTCAATATTGAAAGACACCAACAAGTTCAAAATCGACATAGAAAATCAGCAACAAATTCAACAACAATCTCAACATTGAAAAACGTGAACAAATTCAACAACAACCTCAATATTGAAAATGACCAACAAATTCAACATCAATCTCAACATTTAAAAACACCAACAAATTCAACAACAACCTCAACATTGAAAAAAACTTACAATTTCAACAACAAGCTCAACATTGAAAAACTCCAACAAATTCAAAAACAACCTCAACTTTTAAAAGATGAGAAAAAGTTCAAAAAAAACATTGATAACACCAACAAATTCAACAGCAAACTCAACATTGAAAAACGCCAACAAATTCAACAACAACCTCAACATTTAAAACTACCAAAAAGTTCAAAAAAGATCATTGATAAAACCAACAAATTCAACAACAACCTGTATATTGAAAGTCACAAACAAATTCAACATCAACCTCAGCATTGAAAAACACCAACAAATTCAACAACAACCTCAACTTTTAAAAGAGGAGTAAAAGTTCAAAAAAAACATTGATAACACCAAGAAATTCAAGAACAACCTCAACATTGAAAGAGACCAATAACTTCAACAACAACCTCAACATTGAAAATCACCGACAAATTCAACAACTTCAATATTGAAAATCACCAACAAATTCAACAACAATGTCAACATTGAAAAAAACCAACAAATTCAACAACAATCTCAACTTTCAAAAATAAAAAAAAGATCAAAAATTAACATTGATAACAGCAACAAATTCAACAACAACCTCAATATTGAAAATCACCAACAAATTCAACAACAACCTCAGCATTAAAAAACACCAACAAATTCAACAACAACCTCAACTTTTAAAAGAGGTGTAAAAGTTCAAAAAAAACATTGATAACACCAAGAAATTCAAGAACAACCTCAACATTGAAAGAGACCAATAACTTCAACAACAACCTCAACATTGAAAATCACCGACAAATTCAACAACTTCAATATTGAAAATCACCAACAAATTCAACAACAACGTCAACATTGAAAAAAACCAACAAATTCAACAACAATCTCAACTTTCAAAAATAAAAAAAAGATCAAAAATTAACATTGATAACAGCAACAAATTCAACAACAACCTCAATATTGAAAATCACCAACAAATTCAACAACAACCTCAACATTGATAAAACAGCAACAAATTCAACAACAACCTCAACATTGAAAAATACCAAAAAATTCAACAACAACCTCAACATTGAAAAATACAAAAAAGTTCAAAAAATAACATTGATAACACCACAACTTCAACAACAATCTCATTATTGAATATCACCAACATATTTAACAACAACCTCAACATTGAAAAACAACAACAAATTCAACAACAACCTCAACTTTTAAAACAAGAGAAAAAGTTTAAAAAAGAAGATTGATAAAAACAACAGATTCAACAACAACCTCAATATTGATAATCAGCAACAAATTCAACAACAACCTGAACATTGAAAATCACCTACAATTTCAACAACAACCTCAGCAATGAAAAACAACAAATAATTCAACAACAACCGCAACATTGACAAATACCAACAAATTCATCAACAACCTCAACATTGAAAAATAGAAAAAAGTTCAAAAAATAACATTGATAACACCAACAAATTCAACAACAACCTCAATATTGAAAGACACCAACAAATTCAACAGCAACCTCAACCTTGAAAATCACCAACAAATTCAACAACTTGAATATTGAAAATCACCATCAAATTCAACAACAACCTCAACGTTCACAAACACCAATAAATTCAACAACAACGTCAACATTGAAAAAAACCAACAAATTCATCAACAAGCTCAACATTCAAAAATTAAAAAAAGTTCAAAAATTGACATTGATAACAGCAACAAATTCAACAACAACCTCAATATTGAAAATCATCAATAAATTCAACAACAACCTCAACATTGAAAAACAGCAACAAATTCAACAACAACCTCAACATTTAAAAGTACAAAAAAGTTCAAAAAAGAACATTGATAAAACCAACAAATTCAACAACAACCTCAATATTGAAAATCACCAACAAATTGAACAACCTCAACATTGAAAAACACCATCAAATTCAACCACAACCTTAACTTTTTAAAATACAAACAAGTTCAACAAAAAACATTGATAACACCAACAAATCGACAACATCCTCAACAATAAAAAACACCAACAAATTCAACAACAACCTCAACTTTAAAAACAAGAGAAAAAGTTTAAAAAAGAACAATGATAAAACCAACAAATTCAACAACAACCTCAACATTGACAAACACCAACAAATTTGACAACAACCTCAACATTGACAAACACCTACAAATTCAACAACTTCAACATTGAAAATCACCAACAATTTCAACAACAACCTCAACAATGAAAAACAACAAAAAATTCAACAACAACTTCAACATTGAAAAATACCAACAAATTCAAAAACAACATCAACATTGAAAAATAAAAAAAAGTTCAAAAAATAACATTGATAACACCAACAAATTCAACAACAACCTCAATACTGAAAATCACCAACATATTCAAAAACAACCTCAATATTGAAAAACACCAACAAATTCAACAACAACCTCAATATTGAAAGGCACCAATAAGTTCAAAAACGACCTCAACCTTTTAAATCAGCAACAAATTCAACAACAATCTCTACATTGAAAAATGCCAACAAATTCAACAACAACCTCAACTTTTAAAAATACAAAAAAGTTCAACAAAAACATTGATAACACCAAGAAATTCAACAAAAACCTCAACAATGAAAAACACCAACAAATTCAACAACAATATCAAATTTTAAAAATACAAAAAAGTTCAACAAAAACATTGATAACACCAACAAATTCAACAAAAACCTCAACAACCAAAAACACTAAACAAATTCAGCAACAACCTCAACATTGATAAACAGCAACAAATTCAACAACAACCTCAACATTGAAAAATACCAACAAATTCAACAACAACCTCAACATTGAAAAATGCCAACAATTTCAACAACATCCTCAACATTTAAAACTACAAAAAAGTTCAAAAAAGATCATTGATAAAACCAACATATTCAACAACCACCTATATATTGAAAGTCACAAACAAATTCAACAACAACCTCAACATTGAAAAACACCAATAAATTCAACAACAACCTCAACATTGAAAAAAAACAACAAATTCAACAACAAGCTCAACTTGCAAAATTAAAAAAAAGTTCAATTATTAACATTGATAACAGCAACAAATTCAACCACAACCTCTATATTGAAAATCGCCAACAAATTCAACAACAACCTCAACATTGAAAAACAGCAACAAATTCAACAACAACCTCAAAAATCAAAAAAACCAACAAATTCAACAACAACCTCAACATTGAAAAATTCCAACAAATTCAACATCAACCTCAACATTTAAAAGTTCAAAAATGTTTAAAAAAGAACATTGATAAAACCAACAAATTCAACAACAAACTCAGTATTGATAATCACCAACAAATTGAACATCCTCAACATTGAAAACACCAACAAATTCAACAACATCCTTAACTTTTAAAAATACAAGCAAGTTCAACAAGAAACATTGATAACACGAACAAATTCAACAACAACCTCAACATTGAAAAACATCAACAAATTGAACAACAACCTCAGCATTCAATCACACCAACAACTTCAACAACCTCAATAATGAAAAACAACAAATAAGTCAACAACAACCGCAACATTGACAAATACCAACAAATTCATCAACAACCTCAACATTGAAACATGGAAAAAAGTTCAAAAAATAACATTGATAACACCAACAAATTCAACACAAACGCCAACAATGAAAAACACCAACAAATTCAACAACAACCTCAACATTGAAAAACACCAAAAAATTCAACAACAACTTCAAGAATGAAAAACAACAAATAATTCAACAACAACCGCAACATTGACAAATACCAACAAATTCATCAACAACCTCAACATTGAAAAATAGAAAAAAGTTCAAAAAATAACATTGATAACACCAACAAATTCAACAACAACCTCAATATTGAAAGACACCAACAAATTCAACAGCAACCTCAACCTTGAAAATCACCAACAAATTCAACAACTTGAATATTGAAAATCACCATCAAATTCAACAACAACCTCAACGTTCACAAACACCAATAAATTCAACAACAACGTCAACATTGAAAAAAACCAACAAATTCATCAACAAGCTCAACATTCAAAAATAAAAAAAAGTTCAAAAATTAACATTGAAATCAGCAACAAATTCAACAACAACCTCAATATTGAAAATCATCAATAAATTCAACAACAACCTCAACATTGAAAAACAGCAACAAATTCAACAACAAACTCAACATTTAAAAGTACAAAAAAGTTCAAAAAAGAACATTGATAAAACCAACAAATTCAACAACAACCTCAATATTGAAAATCACCAACAAATTGAACAACCTCAACATTGAAAAACACCATCAAATTCAACCACAACCTTAACTTTTTAAAATACAAACAAGTTCAACAAAAAACATTGATAACACCAACAAATCGACAACATCCTCAACAATAAAAAACACCAACAAATTCAACAACAACCTCAACTTTAAAAACAAGAGAAAAAGTTTAAAAAAGAACAATGATAAAACCAACAAATTCAACAACAACCTCAACATTGACAAAAACCAACAAATTTGACAACAACCTCAACATTGACAAACACCTACAAATTCAACAACTTCAACATTGAAAATCACCAACAATTTCAACAACAACCTCAACAATGAAAAACAACAAAAAATTCAACAACAACTTCAACATTGAAAAATACCAACAAATTCAAAAACAACATCAACATTGAAAAATAAAAAAAAGTTCAAAAAATAACATTGATAACACCAACAAATTCAACAACAACCTCAATATTGAAAGGCACCAATAAGTTCAAAAACGACCTCAACCTTTTAAATCAGCAACAAATTCAACAACAATCTCTACATTGAAAAATGCCAACAAATTCAACAACAACCTCAACTTTTAAAAATACAAAAAAGTTCAACAAAAACATTGATAACACCAAGAAATTCAACAAAAACCTCAACAATGAAAAACACCAACAAATTCAACAACAACATCAAATTTTAAAAATACAAAAAAGTTCAACAAAAACATTGATAACACCAACAAATTCAACAAAAACCTCAACAACCAAAAACACTAAACAAATTCAGCAACAACCTCAACATTGATAAACAGCAACAAATTCAACAACAACCTCAACATTGAAAAATACCAACAAATTCAACAACAACCTCAACATTGAAAAATACCAACAATTTCAACAACATCCTCAACATTTAAAACTACAAAAAAGTTCAAAAAAGATCATTGATAAAACCAACATATTCAACAACCACCTATATATTGAAAGTCACAAACAAATTCAACAACAACCTCAACATTGAAAAACACCAATAAATTCAACAACAACCTCAACATTGAAAAAAAACAACAAATTCAACAACAAGCTCAACTTGCAAAATTAAAAAAAAGTTCAAAAATTAACATTGATAACAGCAACAAATTCAACCACAACCTCTATATTGAAAATCGCCAACAAATTCAACAACAACCTCAACATTGAAAAACAGCAACAAATTCAACAACAACCTCAAAAATCAAAAAAACCAACAAATTCAACAACAACCTCAACATTGAAAAATTCCAACAAATTCAACATCAACCTCAACATTTAAAAGTTCAAAAATGTTTAAAAAAGAACATTGATAAAACCAACAAATTCAACAACAAACTCAGTATTGATAATCACCAACAAATTGAACATCCTCAACATTGAAAACACCAACAAATTCAACAACATCCTTAACTTTTAAAAATACAAGCAAGTTCAACAAGAAACATTGATAACACGAACAAATTCAACAACAGCCTCAACATTGAAAAACTTCAACAAATTGAACAACAACCTCAGCATTCAATCACACCAACAACTTCAACAACCTCAATAATGAAAAACAACAAATAAGTCAACAACAACCGCAACATTGACAAATACCAACAAATTCATCAACAACCTCCACATTGAAACATGGAAAAAAGTTCAAAAAATAACATTGATAACACCAACAAATTCAACACAAACGCCAACAATGAAAAACACCAACAAATTCAACAACAACCTCAACATTGAAAAACACCAAAAAATTCAACAACAACTTCAAGAATGAAAAACAACAAATAATTCAACAACAACCGCAACATTGACAAATACCAACAAATTCATCAACAACCTCAACATTGAAAAATAGAAAAAAGTTCAAAAAATAACATTGATAACAAAAACAAATTCAACAACAACCTCAATATTGAAAGACACCAACAAATTCAACAGCAACCTCAACCTTGAAAATCACCAACAAATTCAACAACTTGAATATTGAAAATCACCATCAAATTCAACAACAACGTCAACATTGAAAAAAACCAACAAATTCATCAACAAGCTCAACATTCAAAAATAAAAAAAAGTTCAAAAATTAACATTGATAACAGCAACAAATTCAACAACAACCTCAATATTGAAAATCATCAATAAATTCAACAACAACTTCAACATTGAAAAACAGCAACAAATTCAACAACAACCTCAACATTTAAAAGTACAAAAAAGTTCAAAAAAGAACATTGATAAAACCAACAAATTCAACAACAACCTCAATATTGAAAATCACCAACAAATTGAACAACCTCAACATTGAAAAACACCATCAAATTCAACCACAACCTTAACTTTTTAAAATACAAACAAGTTCAACAAAAAACATTGATAACACCAACAAATCGACAACATCCTCAACAATAAAAAACACCAACAAATTCAACAACAACCTCAACTTTAAAAACAAGAGAAAAAGTTTAAAAAAGAACAATGATAACACCAACAAATTCAACAACAACCTCAACATTGACAAACACCAACAAATTTGACAACAACCTCAACATTGACAAACACCTACAAATTCAACAACTTCAACATTGAAAATCACCAACAATTTCAACAACAACCTCAACATTGAAAAACACCACCAATTTAAACAACAACCTCAATATTGAAAAACCACAACAAATTCATCAACAACCTCAATATTGAAAATCAGCAACAAATTCAACAACAAACTCAACATGTAAATGTACAAAAAAGTTCAAAAAAGAACAGTGATAACTCCAACAAATTCAACAACAACCTCAATATTTAAAATCGGCCACAAATTGAACAACCTCAACATTGAAATACACCAACAAATTCAAGAACAACCTTAACTTTTAAGAACACAAACAAGTTCAACAAAAAACATTGATAACACCAACAAATCAAGAACATCATCAGCAATGAAAAACACCAACAATTTCAACAACAACCTCAAGTTTTTAAACAAGAGAAAAACTTTAAAAAAGAACATTGATAAAACCAAAAAATTCAACAACAACCTCAATATTGATAATCACCAACAAATTGAACAACCTCAACATTGAAAAACACCAACAAATTCAACAACAGCCTCAACATTGAAAAACACGAACAAATTCAACAACAACCTCAACATTGAAAACTACAAAAAAAGTTCAAGAAATAACATTGATAACACCAACAAATTCAACAAAAACCTCAACAATGAAAAACACCATCACATTCAACAACAACCTCAAAATTGAAAAACACCAACAAATTCAACAACAACCTCAATATTGAAAATCACCAACAAATTCAACAACAACCTCAACATTGAAAAACAGCAACAAATTCAAGAACAATCTCAACATTGAAAAATACAAAAAAGTTCAAAAAATAACATTGATAAAACCAACAAATTCAACAACAAACTCAATGTTGAAAATCATCAACAAATTGAAAAACAACGTCAACATTAAAAATCACCGACAAATTCAACAAATTCAACATTGAAAATCACCAACAAATTCAACAACAAACTCAACAATGAAAAACAGCAACAAGTTCAACAACAACTTCAACATTGATAAACAGCGACAAATTCAACAACAACCTCAATATTGAAAAACCCCAACAAATTCATCAACAACCTCAACATTGAAAATCAGCAACAAATTCAACAACAAACTCAACATGTAAATGTACAAAAAAGTTCAAAAATGAACATTGATAACTCCAACAAATTCAACAACAACCTCAATATTGAAAATCACCAACAAATTGAACAACCTCAACATTGAAAAACACCATCAAATTCAACCACAACCTTAACTTTTTAAAATACAAACAAGTTCAACAAAAAACATTGATAACACCAACAAATCGACAACATCCTCAACAATAAAAAACACCAACAAATTCAACAACAACCTCAACTTTAAAAACAAGAGAAAAAGTTTAAAAAAGAACAATGATAAAACCAACAAATTCAACAACAACCTCAACATTGACAAACACCAACAAATTCGACAACAACCTCAACATTGACAAACACCTACAAATTCAACAACTTCAACATTGAAAATCACCAACAATTTCAACAACAACCTCAACAATGAAAAACAACAAAAAATTCAACAACAACTTCAACATTGAAAAATACCAACAAATTCAAACACAACATCAACATTGAAAAATAAAAAAAAGTTCATAAAATAACATTGATAACACCAACAAATTCAACAACAACCTCAATACTGAAAATCACCAACATATTCAAAAACAACCTCAATATTGAAAAACACCAACAAATTCAACAACAACCTCAATATTGAAAAGCACCAATAAGTTCAAAAACGACCTCAACCTTTAAAATCAGCAACAAATTCAACAACAATCTCTACATTGTAAAATGCCAACAAATTCAACAACAACCTCAACTTTTAAAAATACAAAAAAGTGCAACAAAAACATTGATAACACCAAGAAATTCAACAAAAACCTCAACAATGAAAAACACCAACAAATTAAACAACAACATCAAATTTTAAAAATACAAAAAAGTTCAACAAAAACATTGATAACACCAACAAATTCAACAAAAACCTCAACAACCAAAAACACTAAACAAATTCAGCAACAACCTCAACATTGATAAACAGCAACAAATTCAACAACAACCTCAACATTGAAAAATACCAACAAATTCAACAACAACCTCAATATTGAAAGACACAAACAAATTCAACAACAACCTCAACATTGAAAATCACCAACAAATTCAACAACTTCAATATTGAAAATCACCATCAAATTCAACAACAACGTCAATATTGAAAAAAACCAACAAATTCGTCAACAAGTTCAACTTTCAAAAATAAAAAAAAGTTCAAAAATCAACATTGATAACAGCAACAAATTCAACAACAACCTCAATATTGAAAATCACCAATAAATTCAACAACAACATCAACATTGAAAAACAGCAATAAATTCAACAACAACCTCAACATTGAAAAATACCAACAAATTCAACAACAACCTCAGCATTGAAAAATACAAAAAAGTTCAAAAAATAACATTGATAACACCAACAACTTCAACAACAATCTCATTATTGAATATCACCAACAAATTTAACAACAACCTCAGCATTGAAAAACAGCAACAAATTCATCAACCACCTCAATATTGAAAAAAACCTACAAATTCAACAACAACCTTAACATTTAAAAGTACAAAAAAGTTCAAAAAAGAATATTGATAAAACCAACAAATTCAACAACAACCTCAATATTGAAAATCACCAACAAATTGAACGACCTCAACATTGAAAAACACCATCAAATTCAACAACAACCTTAACTTTTTAAAATACAAACAAGTTCAACAAAAAACATTGATAACACCAACAAATCGACAACATCCTCAACAATAAAAAACACCAACAAATTCAACAACAACCTCAAATTTAAAAACAAGAGAAAAAGTTTAAAAAAGAACATTGGTAAAACCAACAAATTCGACAACAACCTCAACATTGAAAAACACCTACAAATTCAACAACCTCAACATTGAAAATCACCAACAAATTCAACAACAAGCTCAACAATGAAAAACAACAAAAAATTCAACAACAACTTCAACATTGAAAAATATCAACAAATTCAAAAACATCAACATTGAAAAATAAAAAAAAGTTCAAAAAATAACATTGATAACACCAACAAATTCAACAACAACCTCAATACTGAAAATCACCAACATATTCAACAACAACCTCAACATTGAAAAACACCAACAAATTCAACAACAACCTCAATATTGAAAGACACCAACAAGTTCAACAACGACCTCAAAATTTAAAATCAGCAACAAATTCAACAACAATCTCAACATTGAAAAATGCCATCAAATTCAACAACAACCTCAACATTTAAACTACAAAAAAGTTCAAAAAAGATCATTGATAAAACCAACAAATTCAACAACCACCTATATATTGAAAGTCACAAACAAATTCAACAACAATCTCAACATTGAAAAACACCAATAAATTCAACAACAACCTCAACATTGAAAAAAAAACAACAAATTCAACAACAAGCTCAACTGTCAAAATTAAAAAAAAGTTCAAAAATTAACATTGATAACAGCAAGAAATTCAACAACAAACTCAATATTGAAAATCGCCAGGAAATTCAACAACAACCTCAAAAATCAAAAAAAACAACAAATTCAACAACAACCTCAACATTTAAAAGTACAAAAAAGTTCAAAAAAGAACATTGATAAAACCAACAAATTCAACAACAAACTCAATTGTGATGATCACAAACAAATCGAACAACCACAACAGTGAAAAACACCAACAAATTCAACAAAATCCTTAACTTTTAAAAATACAAACAAGTTCAACAAGAAACATTGATAACACGAACAGATTCAACAACAACCTCAACATTGAAAAACACCACCAATTTCAAAAACAACCTCAATATTGAAAAACCCCAACAAATTCAACAACAACCTCAATATTTAAAATCGGCCACAAATTGAACAACCTCAACATTGAAATACACCAACAAATTCAAGAACAACCTTAACTTTTAAGAATACAAACAAGTTCAACAAAAAACATTGATAACACCAACAAATCAAGAACATCATCAACAATGAAAAACACCAACAATTTCAACAACAACCTCAACTTTTTAAACAAGAGAAAAACTTTAAAAAAGAACATTGATAAAACCAAAAAATTCAACAACAACCTCAATATTGATAATCACCAACAAATTGAACAACCTCAACATTGAAAAACACCAACAAATTCAACAACAGCCTCAACATTGAAAAACACGAACAAATTCAACAACAACCTCAACATTGAAAACTACAAAAAAGTTCAAGAAATAACATTGATAACACCAACAAATTCAACAAAAACCTCAACAATGAAAAACACCATCACATTCAACAACAACCTCAAAATTGAAAAACACCAACAAATTCAACAACAACCTCAATATTGAAAATCACCAACAAATTCAACAACAACCTCAACATTGAAAAACAGCAACAAATTCAAGAACAATCTCAACATTGAAAAATACAAAAAAGTTCAAAAAATAACATTGATAACACCAACAAATTCAACAACAAACTCAATGTTGAAAATCATCAACAAATTGAACAACAACGTCAACATTGAAAATCACCGACAAATTCAACAAATTCAACATTGAAAATCACCAACAAATTCTACAACAAACTCAACAATGAAAAACAGCAACAAGTTCAACAACAACCTCAACATTGATAAACAGCGACAAATTCAACAACAACCTCAACATTGAAAATCACCAACAAATTCAACAACAACCTCATCATTGAAAAATACGAACAAATTCAACAACCTCCACATTGAAAGACACCAACAAGTTCAAAACAGCGACATCAACATTGAAAATCAGCAACAAATTCAACAACAATCTCAACATTGAAAATCACCAACAAATTCAACAACAATCTCAACATTGAAAGACACCAACAAGTTTAACAACGACCTCAACATTGAAAATCTTGAACAAATTCAACAACAATCGCAACATTGATAAACACCAACAAATTCAACAACAACCTCAACATTGAAAAATACAAAAATGTTCAAAAAGTAACATTGATAATACCAACAAATTCAACTAAAACCACAATATTGAAAATCACCAACAAATTCAACAACAACCTCAACATTGAAAATCACCAACAAATTCAACAACAACCTTATCATTGAAAAATACGAACAAATTCAACAACCTCCACATTGAAAGACACCAACAAGTTCAAAACAGCGACATCAACATTGAAAATCAGCAACAAATTCAACAACAACCTCAATATTGAAAAACACCAACAAATTAATCAACAACCTCAATATTGAAAAACACCAACAAATTCATCAACAACCTCAATATTGAAAATCAGCAACAAATTCAACAACAAACTCAACATGTAAATGTACAAAAAAGTTCAAAAATGAACATTGATAACTCCAACAAATTCAACAATACCCTCAATATTTAAAATCGGCCACAAATTGAACAACCTCAACATTGAAATACACCAACAAATTCAAGAACAACCTTAACTTTTAAGAATACAAACAAGTTCAACAAAAAACATTGATAACACCAACAAATCAAGAACATCATCAACAATGAAAAACACCAACAATTTCAACAACAACCTCAACTTTTTAAACAAGAGAAAAACTTTAAAAAAGAACATTGATAAAACCAAAAAATTCAACAACAACCTCAACATTGATAATCACCAACAAAATGAACAACTTCAACATTGAAAAACACCAACAAATTCAACAACAGCCTCAACATTGAAAAACACGAACAAATTCAACAACAACCTCAACATTGAAAACTACAAAAAAGTTCAAGAAATAACATTGATAACACCAACAAATTCAACAAAAACTTCAACAATGAAAAACACCATCACATTCAACAACAACCTCAAAATTGAAAAACACCAACAAATTCAACAACAACCTCAATATTGAAAATCACCAACAAATTCAACAACAACCTCAACATTGAAAAACAGCAACAAATTCAAAGAACAATCTCAACATTGAAAAATACAAAAAAGTTCAAAAAATAACATTGATAACACCAACAAATTCAACAACAAACTCAATGTTGAAAATCATCAACAAATTGAACAACAACGTCAACATTGAAAATCACCGACAAATTCAACAAATTCAACATTGAAAATCACCAACAAATTCTACAACAAACTCAACAATGAAAAACAGCAACAAGTTCAACAACAACCTCAACATTGATAAACAGCGACAAATTCAACAACAACCTCAACATTGAAAATCACCAACAAATTCAACAACAACCTCATCATTGAAAAATACGAACAAATTCAACAACCTCCACATTGAAAGACACCAACAAGATCAAAACAGCGACATCAACATTGAAAATCAGCAACAAATTCAACAACAATCTCAACATTGAAAATCAGCAACAAATTCAACAACAATCTCAACATTGAAAGACACCAACAAGTTTAACAATGACCTAAACATTGAAAATCTTGAACAAATTCAACAACAATCGCAACATTGATAAACACCAACAAATTCAACAACAACCTCAACATTGAAAAATACAAAAATGTTCAAAAAATAACATTGATAATACCAACAAATTCAACTAAAACCACAATATTGAAAATCACCAACAAATTCAAAAACAACCTCAATATTGAAAGACACCAACAAGTTCAACAACGACCTCAACATTGAAAATCAGCAACAAATTCAACAACAATCTCAGCATTGATAAACGCCAACAAATTCAACATCAACCTAAACATTTAAAAACACCAACAAATTCAACAACAACCTCAACTTTTAAAAGAAAAAAAAAGTTCAAAAAAAGCATTGATAACACCAACAAATTCAACAACAACAGCAACATTCCAAAACGACAACAAATTCAACAACAACCTCAACATTGAGAAACACCAACAAATTCAACCACAACCTCAGCATTTAAAACTACAAAAAATTCCAAAAATATCATTGATAAAACCAACAAATTCAACAACAACCTGTATATTGACAGTCACAAAAAAATTCAACAACAACTTCAACATTGAAAAACGCCAACAAATTCAACAGCAAGCTCAATATTGAAAGACAACAACAAGTTTAACAACAACCTCAACATTGAAAATCATCAACAAATTCAACAACAATCACAACATTGACAAACACCAACAAATTCATCAACATTCTCAACATTGAAAAAAACTTACAATTTCAACAATAAGCTCAACATTGAAAAACAGCAACAAATTCAACAACAACATCAACTTTTAAAAGAAGAGAAAAAGTTCAATAACAAAATTGATAACACAAAGAAATTCAACATCAACCTCAACATTGAAAAACGCTAACAAATACAACAACATCCTCAACATTAAAAATACAAAAAAGTTCAAAAAACAACATTGATAACACCAACTAATTCAACAACAACATCAACGTTGAAAAACACCAACAAATTCAACAACCTCAACATTGAAAAATACGAACAAATTCAACAACAGCCTCAACATTGAAAAATACAAAAAAGTTCAAAAAATAACATTGATAATACCAACAAATTCAACAACAACCTCAATATTGAAAATCACCAACAAATTCAACAACAACCTCAACATTGAAAAACACCAACAAATTCAACAACAACCTCAATATTGAATGACACCAACAAGTTCAACAACGACCTCAACATTGAAAACCTGCAACAACTTCAACAACAATCTCAACACTAATAAACGCCAACAAATTCAACAACAACCTCAATATTGAAAATCACTAACAAATTCAACATCAACCTCAACATTTAAAAACACCAACAAATTCAACATCAACCTCAACATTGAAAAACAACAACAAATTCAACAACAACCTCAACTTTTAAAAGAAGAGAGAATGATCAAAAAAAAATTGATAACACAAACAAATTTAACAACAACCCCAACATTGAAAAACGCCAACAAATTCAACAACAACCTCAATATTGAAAATCACCAAAAAATTCAACAACAACATAAAGAATGAATAACACCAACAACTTCAACAACCTCAACACTTAAAACAACAAAAAAGTTCAAAAAAGATCATTGATAAAACCAACAAATTCAACAACAACCTGTATATTGACAGTCACAAACAAATTCAACAACAACTTCAACATTGGAAAACACCAACAAATTCAACAACAACCTCAACTTTTAAAAGAAGGGAATAAGTTCAAAAAAAACATTGATAACACCAACAAATTCAACAACAACCTCAGCATTGAAAAACACCAACATATTCAACAACAACCTCAACATTGAAAAGCACCAACAAATTCAACAGCAACCTCAATTTTGAAAGTCAGCAACAAATTCAACAACAACCCCAACATTGAAAAACACCAACAAATTCAACAACAACCTCAACATTGAAAAACACCAACAAATTCAACAACAACCTCAACATTGAAAATCACCAACAAATTCAACAACTTCAATATTGAAAATCACGAACAAATTCAACATCAACCTCAACATTGATAAAAACCAGCAAATTCAACAACAAGCTCAACTTTCAAAAATAAAAAAAAGTTCAAAAATAAACATTGATAACAGCAACAAATTCAACCACAAACTCAACATTGAAAAACAGCAACAAATTCAACAACAAGCTCAACATTGAAAAATACCAACAAATTCAACAACAACATGAACATTGAAAAATACAAAAAAGTTCAAAAAATAACGTTCATAACACCAACAAATTCAACAACAATCTCATTATTGAATATCACCAACAATTTCAACAACAACCTCAACATTGAAAAACACCAACAAATTCATCAACAACCTCAAAATTGAAAAATAGAAAAAAGTTCAAAAAATAACATTGATAACACCATCAAATTCAACAACAACCTCAATATTGAAAATCACCAACTAATTCAACAACAACCTCGACATTGAAAACGACAATAAAGTTCAATAAATACCATTGATAATACCAACAAATTCTTCAACAATCTCAACAATGAAAAACACCAACAACTTCAACAACCTCAGCAATGAAAAAAGCCCAAAAATTCAACAACCGCAACATTGAAAAATACCAACAAATTCAACAACAACCTCAAAATTGAAAAATAGAAAAAAGTTCAAAAAATAACATTGATAACACCAACAAATTCCACAACAACCTAAACATTGAAAACGACAATAAAGTTCAAAAAATACCATTGATAACACCAACAACAAACTCAATATTGAAAATCAACAACAAATTCAACAACAACCTCAACATTTAAAACTACAAAAAAGTTCAAAAAAGATCATGGATAAAACCAACATATTCAACAACAACCTGTATATTGAAATTTGCAAACAAATTCAACAACAACGTCAACATTGAAAATAACCAACAAAATGAACAACAACCTCAACTTTTAAAAGAAGAGAAAAAGTTCAAAAAAAACATTGATAACAACAACAAATTCAACAACAACCTCAAGAATGAAAGTCACCAACAAATTCAACAACAACCACAACATTGAAAAACACCAACAAATTCAACAACAACCTCAATATTGAAAGACACCAACAAATTCAACAACAACTTCAACACTGAAAATCACCAACAAATTCAACAACTTCAATATTGAAAAACACCAAGAAATTCAACAACAATCTCAATATTGTAAGTCACCAACAACTTCCACAACAATCTCAACACTGATAAACGCCAACAAATTCAACAACAACCTCAATATTGAAAATCACTAACAAATTCAACATCAACCTCAACATTTAAAAAAAAAACCAACAAATTCAACATCAACCTCAACATTGAAAAACAACAACAAATTCAACAACAACCTCAACTTTTAAAAGAAGAGAGAATGATCAAAAAAAACATTGATAACACCAACAAATTTAACAACAACCCCAACATTGAAAAACGCCAACAAATTCAACAACAACCTCAATATTGAAAATCACCAAAAAATTCAACAACAACGTAAAGAATGAATAACACCAACAAATTCAACAACCTCAACATTCAAAACTACAAAAAAGTTCAAAAAAGATCATTGATAAATCCAACAAATTCAACAACAACCTGTATATTGACAGTCACAAACAAATTCAACAACAACTTCAACATTGAAAAACACCAACAAATTCAACAACAACCTCAACTTTTAAAAGAAGGGAATAAGTTCAAAAAAAACATTGATAACACCAACAAATTCAACAACAACCTCAACATTGAAAAACACCAACATATTCAACAACAACCTCAACATTGAAAAGCACCAACAAATTCAACAGCAACCTCAATTTTGAAAGTCAGCAACAAATTCAACAACAACCTCAACATTGAAAAACACCAACAAATTCAACAACAACCTCAACATTGAAAAACACCAACAAATTCAACAACAACCTCAACATTGAAAATCACCAACAAATTCAACAACTTCAATATTGAAAATCACGTACAAATTCAACATCAACCTCAACATTGATAAATACCAGCAAATTCAACAACAAGCTCAACTTTCAAAAATAAAAAAAAGTTCAAAAACGAACATTGATAACAGCAACAAATTCAACCACAAACTCAACATTGAAAAACAGCAACAAATTCAACAACAACCACAACAATCCAAAACACCAACAAATTCAACAACAACCTCAACATTGAAAAATAACAACAAATTCAACAACAACATGAACATTGAAAAATACAAAAAGTTCAAAAAATAAAGTTCATAACACCAACAAATTCAACAACAATCTCATTATTGAATATCACCAACAATTTCAACAACAACCTCAACATTGAAAAACACCAACAAATTCATCAACAACCTCAAAATTGAAAAATAGAAAAAAGTTCAAAAAATAACATTGATAACACCATCAAATTCAACAACAACCTCAATATTGAAAATCACCAACTAATTCAACAACAACCTCAACATTGAAAACGACAATAAAGTTCAATAAATACCATTGATAACACCAACAAATTCTTCAACAATCTCAACAATGAAAAACACCAACAACTTCAACAACCTCAGCAATGAAAAAAGCCCAAAAATTCAACAACCGCAACCTTGAAAAATACCAACAAATTCAACAACAACCTCAAAATTGAAAAATAGAAAAAAGTTCAAAAAATAACATTGATAACACCAACAAATTCCACAACAACCTAAACATTGAAAACGACAATAAAGTTCAAAAAATACCATTGATAACACCAACAACAAACTCAATATTGAAAATCAACAACAAATTCAACAACAACCTCAACATTTAAAACTACAAAAAAGTTCAAAAAAGATCATGGATAAAACCAACATATTCAACAACAACCTGTATATTGAAATTTGCAAACAAATTCAACAACAACGTCAACATTGAAAAACACCAACAAATTGAACAACAACCTCAACTTTTAAAAGAAGAGAAAAAGTTCAAAAAAAACATTGATAACAACAACAAATTCAACAACAACCTCAAGAATGAAAGTCACCAACAAATTCAACAACAACCTCAACATTGAAAAACACCAACAAATTCAACAACAACCTCAATATTGAAAGACACCAACAAATTCAACAACAACCTCAACATTGAAAATCACCAACAAATTCAACAACAACCTCAACTATTTAAAATTCAAAAAACTTCAACAAAAAACATTGATAACACCAACTAATTCAACAACAACCTCAACATTTATAATCAGCAACAAATTCAACAACAATCTCAAATTTGAAAAATGCCAACAGATTCAACAACAACCTCAACTTTCAAAAATTCAAAAAAGTTCAACAAAAACATTGATAACACCAACAAGTTTAACAAAAACCTCATCAATGAAAAACACCAACAAATTCAACAACAACCTCAACATTGAAAAACACCAACAAATTCAACAACAACATCAAATTTGAAAAATACAAAAAAGTTCAACATAAACATTGATAACACCATCAAATTCAGCAAAAATCTCAACAACGAAAAGCACTAAAAAATTCAACAACAACTTCAAAATTGAAAATCACCAACCAATTCAACAACAAACTCAACATTGAAAAACACCAACAAATTCCACAACCTCAACATTGAAAAACACCAACAAATTCAACAGCCTCAACATTGAAAAATTAAAAAAAATTTCAAAAAATAACATTGATAATACCAACAAATTCAACTAAAACCACAATATTGAAAATCACCAACAAATTCAACAACAACCTCAACATTGAAAATCAGCACCTAATTCAACAACAATCTCAACATTGAAAAAGGCCAACAAATTCAACAACAACCTCAATATTGAAAATCACCGACAAATTCAACAACAACCTCAACGTTGAAAAACACCAACAAATTCAACAAAAACCTCAACAATGAAAAACAACATCAAATTCAAAAACAACCTCAACATTGAAAACAGCAACAAATTCAAAAACAACCTCAACAATGAAAAACACCAACAAATTCAACAACAACATCAACATTGAAAAATACCAACAATTTCAACAACAACCTCAACATTGAAAAATACAAAAAAGTTCAAAAAATAACATTGATAACACCAACAAATTCAACAACAACCTCAATATTGAAAATCACCAACAAATTCAACAACAACCTCAACATTGAAAAACACCAACAAATTCAACAACAACCTCAATATTTAATGACTCCAACAAGTTCAACAAATACCTCAACATTGAAAATCAGCAACAAATTCAACAACAATCTCAACATTGAAAAACGCCAACAAATTCAAGAACAAAAACAATATTAAAAATCAACAACAAATTCAACATCAACCTCAACATTGAAAAACACCAACAAATTCAACAACAACCACAACTTGTAAAAGTACTAAGAAGTTCAAAAAAGAACATTGAAAACACCAAAAAATTCAAAAACAACCACAACATTGATAAATTCAAATAATTTCAAAAAATTACATTGATAAGACCAACAAATTCAACAACAACCTAAACATTGAAAAAAAACAAAAAAATTAAACAACAAGCTCAACATTGAAAAACACCAACAAATTCAACAACAACCTACATTGAAAAACACCAACAAATTCAACGACAACCTCAACTTTTAAAACAAGAGAAATAGTTTAACAAAGAACATTGATAAAACCAACAAATTCAACAACAACCTCAATATTGATAATCACCATCTAACTGAACAACCTGAACATTGAAAAACACCAACAAATTCAACAACAAGCTCAACATTGAAAAACACCAGCAAATTCAACAACAACCACAACTTGTAAAAGTACTAAGAAGTTCAAAAAAGAACATTGAAAACACCAAAAAATTCAAAAACAACAACAACATTGATAAATTCAAATAATTTCAAAAAATTACATTGATAAGACCAACAAATTCAACAACAACCTAAACATTGAAAAAAAACAAAAAAATTAAACAACAAGCTCAACATTGAAAAACACCAACAAATTCAACAACAACCTCAACATTGAAAAACACCAACAAATTCAACGACAACCTCAACTTTTAAAACAAGAGAAATAGTTTAACAAAGAACATTGATAAAACCAACAAATTCAACAACAACCTCAATATTGATAATCACCATCTAACTGAACAACCTGAACATTGAAAAACACCAACAAATTCAACAACAAGCTCAACATTGAAAAACACCAGCAAATTCAACAACAACCTCAACATTGAAAAACACCAACAACTGCAACAACATCAACAATGAAAAACAACAAATAATTCATCAACAACCGCAACATTGAAAAATACCAACAAATTCAACAACAACCTCAACTTTTAAAAGAAGATATAAAGTTCAATAAAAACTTTGATAACACCGACAAATTCAACAACAACCTCAACATTGAAAAATAGAAAAAAGTTCAAAAAATAACATTGATAACACCATCAAATTCAACAACAACCTAAACATTGAAAACTACAAAAAAGTTCAAAGAATAACATTGATAACACCAACAAATTCAACAAGAAACTCAATATTGAAAATCAACAACAAAATCAACAAAAACCTCAACATTGAAAATCACCTACAAATTCAACAACAACGTCAACATTGAAAAACACCTACAAGTTCAACAACCTCAACATTGACAAAGACCAACAAATTCAACAACCTCAACAATGAAAAACACCAAAAAATTCAACAACAACCTCAACTTTGAAAAACACCAAAAAATTCAACAGCAACCTTAACTTTTAAAAAACAAAAAAGTTCAACAAAAACATTGATAACACCAACAAATTCAACAATAACACCAACAAATTCAACAATAACCTCAACAATGAAAAACGCCAACAAATTCAACAACAACCTCAACATTGAAAAACAGCAACAAATTCAACATCAACCTCAACACTATAAAACACCAACAAATTCAACAACAAATCTCAACATTTAAAAGTACAAAAATGTTCAAAAAAGAACATTGATAACACCAACAAATTCAACACGAAGATCAACATTGAACAACACCAACAAATTCAACAACAACCTAAACTTTTAAAAGAAGATAAAAAGTTCAAAAAAACATTGATAACACCAACAAATTCAACAACAACCTCAATATTGAAAATCACCAACAAATTCAACAACAACCTCAACATTGAAAAATACAAAAAAGTTCAAAAAATAACATTGATAACACGAACAACTTCAACAACAATCTCATTATTGAATATCACCAACAAATTTAACAACAACCTCAACATTGAAAAACACCAACAAATTCAACAACAACCTTGTCTTTTAAAAATACAAACAAGTTCAACAAAAAACATTGATAACACCAACAAATCGACAACATTCTCAACAATGAAAAACACCAACAAATTCAACAGCATCCACAACTTTTAAAACAAGAGAATAAGTTTAAAAAAGAACATTGAAAAAACCAACAAATTCAACAACAACCTCAATATTGATACTCACCAAGAAATTGAACAACCTCAACATTGAAAAACACCAACAAATTCAACAACAACCTCAACATTGAAAATCATCTACAAATTCAACAACAATCGCAACATTGATAAACACCAACAAATTCAACAACAACCTGAACATTGAAAAATACAAAAAAGTTCAAAAAATAACATTGATTATACCAACAAATTCAACCAAAACCACAATATTGAAAATCACAAACAAATTCAACAACAACCTCAACTTTTAAAAGAAGATAAAAATTTCAAAAAAAGCATTGATAACACCAACAAATTCAACAACAAATTCAAGAATGAAAATAAACAACAAATTCAACAACAACCTCAACATTGAAAACCACCAACAAGTTCAACAACGACCTCAACATTTAAAATCAGCAACAAATTCAACAACAACCTCAACTTATAAAAATACAAAAAAGTTCATCAAAAACATTGATAATACCAACAAATTCAACAAAAACCTCAACAACGAAAAACACCAACAAATTCAACAACAACCTCAACATTGTAAAACACCAACAAATTCATCAACCTCAACATTGAAAAATACAAAAAAGTTCAAAAAATAACATTGATAATACCAACAAATTCAACTAAAACATTAATATTGAAAATCACCACAAATTCAACAACGACCTCAACATTGAAAGTCAGCAACAAATTCAACAAAAATCTCAACATTGAAAAACGCCAACAAATTTAACAACAACCTCAATATTGAAAATCACCAACAAATTCAACATCAACCTCAACATTTAAAAACATCAACAAATTCAACATCAACCTCATCATTGAAAAAAACTTACAATTTCAACAAGAAGCTCAACATTTACAAATACCAAAAAGTTCAAAAAAGATCATTGATAAAACCAACAAATTCAACAACAACCTGTATATTGAAAGTCACAAACAAATTCAACAACAACCTCAGCATTGAAAAACACCAACAAATTCAACAACAACCTCAATACTGAAAATCACCAACAAATTCAAAAACAACATCAACATTGAAAAACACCAACAAATTCAACAACAACCTCAATATTGAAAGGCACCAACAAGTTCAAAAACGACCTCAACCTTTAAAATCAGCAACAAATTCAACAACAATCTCTACATTGAAAAATGCCAACAAATTCAACAACAACCTCAACTTTTAAAAATACAAAAAAGTTCAACAAAAACATTGATAACACCAAGAAATTCAACAAAAACCTCAACAATGAAAAACACCAACAAATTCAACAACAACTTCAACATTGAGAAACACCAACAAATTCAACAACAACATCAAATTTTAAAAATACAAAAAAGTTCAACAAAAACATTGATAACACCAACAAATTCAACAAAAACCTCAACAACCAAAAACACTAAACAAATTCAACAACAACCTCAACATTGAAAAACAGCAACAAATTCAACAACAACCTCAACATTGAAAAATACCAACAAATTCAACAACAACCTCAACATTGAAAAATACCAACAATTTCAACAACATCCTCAACATTTAAAACTAAAAAAAAACTCAAAAAAGATCATTGATAAAACCAACAAATTCAACAACCACCTATATATTGAAAGTCACAAACAAATTCAACAACAACCTCAACATTGAAAAACACCAATAAATTCAACAACAACCTCAACACTGAAAAAAAACAACAAATTCAACAACAAGCTCAACTTTCAAAAATAAAAAAAAGTTCAAAATTTAACATTGATAACAGCAACAAATTCAAAAACAACCTCAATATTGAAAATCACCAACAAATTCAACAACAACCTCAACATTGAAAAACAGCAACAAATTCAACAACAACATCAAAAAACAAAAAAAACCAACAAATTCAACAACAACCTCAACATTGAAAAATGCCAACAAATTCAACATCAACCTCAACATTTAAAAGTACAAAAAAGTTCAAAAAATAACATTGATAAAACCAACAAATTCAACAACAAACTCAATATTGATAATCACCAACAAATTGAACATCCTCAACAGTGAAAAATACCAACAAATTCAACAACATCCTTAACTTTTGAAAATACAAGCAAGTTCAACAAGAAACATTGATAACACGAACAAATTCAACAACAACCTCAACATTGAAAAACATCAACAAATTGAACAACAACCTCAAAATTGAAAAATAGAAAAAAGTTCAAAAAATAACATTGATAACACCATCAAATTCAACAACAACCTCAATATTGAAAATCACCAACTAATTCAACAACAACCTCAACATTGAAAACGACAATAAAGTTCAATAAATACCATTGATAACACCAACAAATTCTTCAACAATCTCAACAATGAAAAACACCAACAACTTCAACAACCTCAGCAATGAAAAAAGCCCAAAAATTCAACAACCGCAACCTTGAAAAATACCAACAAATTCAACAACAACCTCAAAATTGAAAAATAGAAAAAAGTTCAAAAAATAACATTGATAACACCAACAAATTCCACAACAACCTAAACATTGAAAACGACAATAAAGTTCAAAAAATACCATTGATAACACCAACAACAAACTCAATATTGAAAATCAACAACAAATTCAACAACAACCTCAACATTTAAAACTACAAAAAAGTTCAAAAAAGATCATGGATAAAACCAACATATTCAACAACAACCTGTATATTGAAATTTGCAAACAAATTCAACAACAACGTCAACATTGAAAAACACCAACAAATTGAACAACAACCTCAACTTTTAAAAGAAGAGAAAAAGTTCAAAAAAAACATTGATAACAACAACAAATTCAACAACAACCTCAAGAATGAAAGTCACCAACAAATTCAACAACAACCTCAACATTGAAAAACACCAACAAATTCAACAACAACCTCAATATTGAAAGACACCAACAAATTCAACAACAACCTCAACATTGAAAATCACCAACAAATTCAACAACAACCTCAACTATTTAAAATTCAAAAAACTTCAACAAAAAACATTGATAACACCAACTAATTCAACAACAACCTCAACATTTATAATCAGCAACAAATTCAACAACAATCTCAAATTTGAAAAATGCCAACAGATTCAACAACAACCTCAACTTTCAAAAATTCAAAAAAGTTCAACAAAAACATTGATAACACCAACAAGTTTAACAAAAACCTCATCAATGAAAAACACCAACAAATTCAACAACAACCTCAACATTGAAAAACACCAACAAATTCAACAACAACATCAAATTTGAAAAATACAAAAAAGTTCAACATAAACATTGATAACACCATCAAATTCAGCAAAAATCTCAACAACGAAAAGCACTAAAAAATTCAACAACAACTTCAAAATTGAAAATCACCAACCAATTCAACAACAAACTCAACATTGAAAAACACCAACAAATTCCACAACCTCAACATTGAAAAACACCAACAAATTCAACAGCCTCAACATTGAAAAATTAAAAAAAATTTCAAAAAATAACATTGATAATACCAACAAATTCAACTAAAACCACAATATTGAAAATCACCAACAAATTCAACAACAACCTCAACATTGAAAATCAGCACCTAATTCAACAACAATCTCAACATTGAAAAAGGCCAACAAATTCAACAACAACCTCAATATTGAAAATCACCGACAAATTCAACAACAACCTCAACGTTGAAAAACACCAACAAATTCAACAAAAACCTCAACAATGAAAAACAACATCAAATTCAAAAACAACCTCAACATTGAAAACAGCAACAAATTCAAAAACAACCTCAACAATGAAAAACACCAACAAATTCAACAACAACATCAACATTGAAAAATACCAACAATTTCAACAACAACCTCAACATTGAAAAATACAAAAAAGTTCAAAAAATAACATTGATAACACCAACAAATTCAACAACAACCTCAATATTGAAAATCACCAACAAATTCAACAACAACCTCAATATTGAAAATCACCAACAAATTCAACAACAATCTCAACATTGAAAAACACCAACAAATTCAACAACAACCTCAACATTGAAAATCACCAACAAATTCAACAACTTCAATATTGAAAATCACGAACAAATTCAACATCAACCTCAACATTGATAAAAACCAGCAAATTCAACAACAAGCTCAACTTTCAAAAATAAAAAAAAGTTCAAAAATAAACATTGATAACAGCAACAAATTCAACCACAAACTCAACATTGAAAAACAGCAACAAATTCAACAACAAGCTCAACATTGAAAAATACCAACAAATTCAACAACAACATGAACATTGAAAAATACAAAAAAGTTCAAAAAATAACGTTCATAACATCAACAAATTCAACAACAATCTCATTATTGAATATCACCAACAATTTCAACAACAACCTCAACATTGAAAAACACCAACAAATTCATCAACAACCTCAAAATTGAAAAATAGAAAAAAGTTCAAAAAATAACATTGATAACACCATCAAATTCAACAACAACCTCAATATTGAAAATCACCAACTAATTCAACAACAACCTCGACATTGAAAACGACAATAAAGTTCAATAAATACCATTGATAATACCAACAAATTCTTCAACAATCTCAACAATGAAAAACACCAACAACTTCAACAACCTCAGCAATGAAAAAAGCCCAAAAATTCAACAACCGCAACATTGAAAAATACCAACAAATTCAACAACAACCTCAAAATTGAAAAATAGAAAATTTCAAAAAATAACATTGATAACACCAACAAATTCCACAACAACCTAAACATTGAAAACGACAATAAAGTTCAAAAAATACCATTGATAACACCAACAACAAACTCAATATTGAAAATCAACAACAAATTCAACAACAACCTCAACATTTAAAACTACAAAAAAGTTCAAAAAAGATCATGGATAAAACCAACATATTCTACAACAACCTGTATATTGAAATTTGCAAACAAATTCAACAACAACGTCAACATTGAAAATAACCAACAAAATGAACAACAACCTCAACTTTTAAAAGAAGAGAAAAAGTTCAAAAAAAACATTGATAACAACAACAAATTCAACAACAACCTCAAGAATGAAAGTCACCAACAAATTCAACAACAACCTCAACATTGAAAAACACCAACAAATTCAACAACAACCTCAATATTGAAAGACACCAACAAATTCAACAACAACTTCAACATTGAAAATCACCAACAAATACAACAACTTCAATATTGAAAAACACCAAGAAATTCAACAACAATCTCAATATTGTAAGTCACCAACAACTTCCACAACAATCTCAACACTGATAAACGCCAACAAATTCAACAACAACCTCAATATTGAAAATCACTAACAAATTCAACATCAACCTCAACATTTAAAAAAAAAACCAACAAATTCAACATCAACCTCAACATTGAAAAACAACAACAAATTCAACAACAACCTCAACTTTTAAAAGAAGAGAGAATGATCAAAAAAAACATTGATAACACCAACAAATTTAACAACAACCCCAACATTGAAAAACGCCAACAAATTCAACAACAACCTCAATATTGAAAATCACCAAAAAATTCAACAACAACGTAAAGAATGAATAACACCAACAAATTCAACAACCTCAACATTCAAAACTACAAAAAAGTTCAAAAAAGATCATTGATAAATCCAACAAATTCAACAACAACCTGTATATTGACAGTCACAAACAAATTCAACAACAACCTCAACATTGAAAAACACCAACATATTCAACAACAACCTCAACATTGAAAAGCACCAACAAATTCAACAGCAACCTCAATTTTGAAAGTCAGCAACAAATTCAACAACAACCTCAACATTGAAAAACACCAACAAATTCAACAACAACCTCAACATTGAAAAACACCAACAAATTCAACAACAACCTCAACATTGAAAATCACCAACAAATTCAACAACTTCAATATTGAAAATCACGTACAAATTCAACATCAACCTCAACATTGATAAATACCAGCAAATTCAACAACAAGCTCAACTTTCAAAAATAAAAAAAAGTTCAAAAACGAACATTGATAACAGCAACAAATTCAACCACAAACTCAACATTGAAAAACAGCAACAAATTCAACAACAACCACAACAATCCAAAACACCAACAAATTCAACAACAACCTCAACATTGAAAAATAACAACAAATTCAACAACAACATGAACATTGAAAAATACAAAAAGTTCAAAAAATAAAGTTCATAACACCAACAAATTCAACAACAATCTCATTATTGAATATCACCAACAATTTCAACAACAACCTCAACATTGAAAAACACCAACAAATTCATCAACAACCTCAAAATTGAAAAATAGAAAAAAGTTCAAAAAATAACATTGATAACACCATCAAATTCAACAACAACCTCAATATTGAAAATCACCAACTAATTCAACAACAACCTCAACATTGAAAACGACAATAAAGTTCAATAAATACCATTGATAACACCAACAAATTCTTCAACAATCTCAACAATGAAAAACACCAACAACTTCAACAACCTCAGCAATGAAAAAAGCCCAAAAATTCAACAACCGCAACCTTGAAAAATACCAACAAATTCAACAACAACCTCAAAATTGAAAAATAGAAAAAAGTTCAAAAAATAACATTGATAACACCAACAAATTCCACAACAACCTAAACATTGAAAACGACAATAAAGTTCAAAAAATACCATTGATAACACCAACAACAAACTCAATATTGAAAATCAACAACAAATTCAACAACAACCTCAACATTTAAAACTACAAAAAAGTTCAAAAAAGATCATGGATAAAACCAACATATTCAACAACAACCTGTATATTGAAATTTGCAAACAAATTCAACAACAACGTCAACATTGAAAAACACCAACAAATTGAACAACAACCTCAACTTTTAAAAGAAGAGAAAAAGTTCAAAAAAAACATTGATAACAACAACAAATTCAACAACAACCTCAAGAATGAAAGTCACCAACAAATTCAACAACAACCTCAACATTAAAAAACACCAACAAATTCAACAACAACCTCAATATTGAAAGACACCAACAAATTCAACAACAACCTCAACATTGAAAATCACCAACAAATTCAACAACAACCTCAACTATTTAAAATTCAAAAAACTTCAACAAAAAACATTGATAACACCAACTAATTCAACAACAACCTCAACATTTATAATCAGCAACAAATTCAACAACAATCTCAAATTTGAAAAATGCCAACAGATTCAACAACAACCTCAACTTTCAAAAATTCAAAAAAGTTCAACAAAAACATTGATAACACCAACAAGTTTAACAAAAACCTCATCAATGAAAAACACCAACAAATTCAACAACAACCTCAACATTGAAAAACACCAACAAATTCAACAACAACATCAAATTTGAAAAATACAAAAAAGTTCAACATAAACATTGATAACACCATCAAATTCAGCAAAAATCTCAACAACGAAAAGCACTAAAAAATTCAACAACAACTTCAAAATTGAAAATCACCAACCAATTCAACAACAAACTCAACATTGAAAAACACCAACAAATTCCACAACCTCAACATTGAAAAACACCAACAAATTCAACAGCCTCAACATTGAAAAATTAAAAAAAATTTCAAAAAATAACATTGATAATACCAACAAATTCAACTAAAACCACAATATTGAAAATCACCAACAAATTCAACAACAACCTCAACATTGAAAATCAGCACCTAATTCAACAACAATCTCAACATTGAAAAAGGCCAACAAATTCAACAACAACCTCAATATTGAAAATCACCGACAAATTCAACAACAACCTCAACGTTGAAAAACACCAACAAATTCAACAAAAACCTCAACAATGAAAAACAACATCAAATTCAAAAACAACCTCAACATTGAAAACAGCAACAAATTCAAAAACAACCTCAACAATGAAAAACACCAACAAATTCAACAACAACATCAACATTGAAAAATACCAACAATTTCAACAACAACCTCAACATTGAAAAATACAAAAAAGTTCAAAAAATAACATTGATAACACCAACAAATTCAACAACAACCTCAATATTGAAAATCACCAACAAATTCAACAACAACCTCAACATTGAAAAACACCAACAAATTCAACAACAACCTCAATATTTAATGACTCCAACAAGTTCAACAAATACCTCAACATTGAAAATCAGCAACAAATTCAACAACAATCTCAACATTGAAAAACGCCAACAAATTCAAGAACAAAAACAATATTAAAAATCAACAACAAATTCAACATCAACCTCAACATTGAAAAACACCAACAAATTCAACAACAACCACAACTTGTAAAAGTACTAAGAAGTTCAAAAAAGAACATTGAAAACACCAAAAAATTCAAAAACAACCACAACATTGATAAATTCAAATAATTTCAAAAAATTACATTGATAAGACCAACAAATTCAACAACAACCTAAACATTGAAAAAAAACAAAAAAATTAAACAACAAGCTCAACATTGAAAAACACCAACAAATTCAACAACAACCTACATTGAAAAACACCAACAAATTCAACGACAACCTCAACTTTTAAAACAAGAGAAATAGTTTAACAAAGAACATTGATAAAACCAACAAATTCAACAACAACCTCAATATTGATAATCACCATCTAACTGAACAACCTGAACATTGAAAAACACCAACAAATTCAACAACAAGCTCAACATTGAAAAACACCAGCAAATTCAACAACAACCACAACTTGTAAAAGTACTAAGAAGTTCAAAAAAGAACATTGAAAACACCAAAAAATTCAAAAACAACAACAACATTGATAAATTCAAATAATTTCAAAAAATTACATTGATAAGACCAACAAATTCAACAACAACCTAAACATTGAAAAAAAACAAAAAAATTAAACAACAAGCTCAACATTGAAAAACACCAACAAATTCAACAACAACCTCAACATTGAAAAACACCAACAAATTCAACGACAACCTCAACTTTTAAAACAAGAGAAATAGTTTAACAAAGAACATTGATAAAACCAACAAATTCAACAACAACCTCAATATTGATAATCACCATCTAACTGAACAACCTGAACATTGAAAAACACCAACAAATTCAACAACAAGCTCAACATTGAAAAACACCAGCAAATTCAACAACAACCTCAACATTGAAAAACACCAACAACTGCAACAACATCAACAATGAAAAACAACAAATAATTCATCAACAACCGCAACATTGAAAAATACCAACAAATTCAACAACAACCTCAACTTTTAAAAGAAGATATAAAGTTCAATAAAAACTTTGATAACACCGACAAATTCAACAACAACCTCAACATTGAAAAATAGAAAAAAGTTCAAAAAATAACATTGATAACACCATCAAATTCAACAACAACCTAAACATTGAAAACTACAAAAAAGTTCAAAGAATAACATTGATAACACCAACAAATTCAACAAGAAACTCAATATTGAAAATCAACAACAAAATCAACAAAAACCTCAACATTGAAAATCACCTACAAATTCAACAACAACGTCAACATTGAAAAACACCTACAAGTTCAACAACCTCAACATTGACAAAGACCAACAAATTCAACAACCTCAACAATGAAAAACACCAAAAAATTCAACAACAACCTCAACTTTGAAAAACACCAAAAAATTCAACAGCAACCTTAACTTTTAAAAAACAAAAAAGTTCAACAAAAACATTGATAACACCAACAAATTCAACAATAACACCAACAAATTCAACAATAACCTCAACAATGAAAAACGCCAACAAATTCAACAACAACCTCAACATTGAAAAACAGCAACAAATTCAACATCAACCTCAACACTATAAAACACCAACAAATTCAACAACAAACCTCAACATTTAAAAGTACAAAAATGTTCAAAAAAGAACATTGATAACACCAACAAATTCAACACGAAGATCAACATTGAACAACACCAACAAATTCAACAACAACCTCAATATTGAAAATCACCAACAAATTCAACAACAACCTCAACATTGAAAAATACAAAAAAGTTCAAAAAATAACATTGATAACACGAACAACTTCAACAACAATCTCATTATTGAATATCACCAACAAATTTAACAACAACCTCAACATTGAAAAACACCAACAAATTCAACAACAACCTTGTCTTTTAAAAATACAAACAAGTTCAACAAAAAACATTGATAACACCAACAAATCGACAACATTCTCAACAATGAAAAACACCAACAAATTCAACAGCATCCACAACTTTTAAAACAAGAGAATAAGTTTAAAAAAGAACATTGAAAAAACCAACAAATTCAACAACAACCTCAATATTGATACTCACCAAGAAATTGAACAACCTCAACATTGAAAAACACCAACAAATTCAACAACAACCTCAACATTGAAAATCATCTACAAATTCAACAACAATCGCAACATTGATAAACACCAACAAATTCAACAACAACCTGAACATTGAAAAATACAAAAAAGTTCAAAAAATAACATTGATTATACCAACAAATTCAACCAAAACCACAATATTGAAAATCACAAACAAATTCAACAACAACCTCAACTTTTAAAAGAAGATAAAAATTTCAAAAAAAGCATTGATAACACCAACAAATTCAACAACAAATTCAAGAATGAAAATAAACAACAAATTCAACAACAACCTCAACATTGAAAACCACCAACAAGTTCAACAACGACCTCAACATTTAAAATCAGCAACAAATTCAACAACAACCTCAACTTATAAAAATACAAAAAAGTTCATCAAAAACATTGATAATACCAACAAATTCAACAAAAACCTCAACAACGAAAAACACCAACAAATTCAACAACAACCTCAACATTGTAAAACACCAACAAATTCATCAACCTCAACATTGAAAAATACAAAAAAGTTCAAAAAATAACATTGATAATACCAACAAATTCAACTAAAACATTAATATTGAAAATCACCACAAATTCAACAACGACCTCAACATTGAAAGTCAGCAACAAATTCAACAAAAATCTCAACATTGAAAAACGCCAACAAATTTAACAACAACCTCAATATTGAAAATCACCAACAAATTCAACATCAACCTCAACATTTAAAAACATCAACAAATTCAACATCAACCTCATCATTGAAAAAAACTTACAATTTCAACAAGAAGCTCAACATTTACAAATACCAAAAAGTTCAAAAAAGATCATTGATAAAACCAACAAATTCAACAACAACCTGTATATTGAAAGTCACAAACAAATTCAACAACAACCTCAGCATTGAAAAACACCAACAAATTCAACAACAACCTCAATACTGAAAATCACCAACAAATTCAAAAACAACATCAACATTGAAAAACACCAACAAATTCAACAACAACCTCAATATTGAAAGGCACCAACAAGTTCAAAAACGACCTCAACCTTTAAAATCAGCAACAAATTCAACAACAATCTCTACATTGAAAAATGCCAACAAATTCAACAACAACCTCAACTTTTAAAAATACAAAAAAGTTCAACAAAAACATTGATAACACCAAGAAATTCAACAAAAACCTCAACAATGAAAAACACCAACAAATTCAACAACAACTTCAACATTGAGAAACACCAACAAATTCAACAACAACATCAAATTTTAAAAATACAAAAAAGTTCAACAAAAACATTGATAACACCAACAAATTCAACAAAAACCTCAACAACCAAAAACACTAAACAAATTCAACAACAACCTCAACATTGAAAAACAGCAACAAATTCAACAACAACCTCAACATTGAAAAATACCAACAAATTCAACAACAACCTCAACATTGAAAAATACCAACAATTTCAACAACATCCTCAACATTTAAAACTAAAAAAAAACTCAAAAAAGATCATTGATAAAACCAACAAATTCAACAACCACCTATATATTGAAAGTCACAAACAAATTCAACAACAACCTCAACATTGAAAAACACCAATAAATTCAACAACAACCTCAACACTGAAAAAAAACAACAAATTCAACAACAAGCTCAACTTTCAAAAATAAAAAAAAGTTCAAAATTTAACATTGATAACAGCAACAAATTCAAAAACAACCTCAATATTGAAAATCACCAACAAATTCAACAACAACCTCAACATTGAAAAACAGCAACAAATTCAACAACAACATCAAAAAACAAAAAAAACCAACAAATTCAACAACAACCTCAACATTGAAAAATGCCAACAAATTCAACATCAACCTCAACATTTAAAAGTACAAAAAAGTTCAAAAAATAACATTGATAAAACCAACAAATTCAACAACAAACTCAATATTGATAATCACCAACAAATTGAACATCCTCAACAGTGAAAAATACCAACAAATTCAACAACATCCTTAACTTTTGAAAATACAAGCAAGTTCAAGAAGAAACATTGATAACACGAACAAATTCAACAACAACCTCAACATTGAAAAACATCAACAAATTGAACAACAACCTCAACATTCAATCACACCAACAACTTCAACAACCTCAATTATGAAAAACAACAAATAATTCAACAACAACCGCAACATTGACAAATAACAACAAATTCAACAACAACCTCAACTTCTAAAAGAAGATAAAAAGTTCAAAAAAACATTGATAACACCAACAAATTCATCAACAACCTCAACATTGAAACATGGCAAAAAGTTCAAAAAATAACATTCATAACACCAACAAATACAGTAACAACCTCAACATTGAAAAACATCAACAAATTCAACAACCTCAACATTGAAAAGCACCAACAAATTTAACAACAACATTAACTTTTAAAAATACAAACAAGTTCAACAAAAACATTCATAACACCAACAAATTCAACAAAAACCTCAACAATGAAAAACACCAACAAATGCAACAACAACCTCAACATTGAAAAACACCAACAAATTCAACAACAACCTCAACAGTTAAAAATACAAAAATGTTCAACAAAAACATTGATAACGCCAACAAATTCAACAAAAACCTCTATAATGAAAAGCACCAACAAATTCAACAACAACCTCAACATTGAAAAACAGCAACAAACTCAACAACAACCTCAACAATGAAAAACAGCAACAAATTCAACACCAACCTCAACATTGAAAAATACCAACAAATTCAACAACAACCTCAAAATTGAAAAACACCAACAATTTCAACAACAACCTCAACATTAAAAACTTCAAAAAAGTTCAAAAACGATCATTGATAAAACCAACTACTTCAACAACAACCTATATATTGAAAGTCACAAACAAATTCAACAACAACCTCAACATTGAAAAACACCAACAAATTCAACAACAACCTCAACTTTTAAAAGAATAGAAAAAGTTCAAAAAAAAACATTGATAACACCAACAAATTCAACAACAAACTCAACATTGCAATACACCAATAAATTCAACAACAACCTCAACATTGAAAAAAACCCCACAAATTCAACAACAAGCTCAACTTTCAAAAATAAAAAAAAGTTCAAAAATTAACATTGATAACAGCAACAAATTCAACAACAACCTCAACATTGAAAATCACCAACAAATTCAACAACAACCTCAACATTGAAAAACAGCCACAAATTCAAAAACAACCTCAACATTGAAAAACAGCAACAAATTCAACAACAACCTCAAAAAATCAAAAACAGGGACAAATTCAACAACAACCTCAACATTGAAAAATACCAACAAATTCAACATCAACCTCAACATTTAAAAATACAAAAAAGTTCAAAAATAACATTGATAACACCAACAACTTCAACAACAATCTCATTTTTGAATATCACCAACAAATTTAACAACAACCTCATCATTGAAAAACACCAACAAATTCATCAACAACCTCAATATTGAAAAACACCAACAAATTCATCAACAACTTCAATATTGAAAATCAGCAACAAATTCAAAAACAAACTCAACATGTAAATGTACAAAAAGTTCAAAAAAGAACATTGATAACACCTACAAATTCAACAACAACTTCAATATTTAAAAGCAGCCACAAATTGAACAACCTCAACATTGAAATACACCAACAAATTCAACAACAACCTTAACTTTTAAGAATACAAACAAGTTCAACGAAAAACATTGATAACACCAACAAATCAACAACATCCTCAACAATGAAAAACACCAACAATTTCAACAACAACTTCAACTTTTTAAACAAGAGAAAAACTTTAAAAAAGAACATTGATAAAACCAAAAAATTCAACAACAACCTCAATATTGATAATCACCAACAAATTGAATAACCTCAACATTGAAAAACACGAACAAATTCAACAACAACCTCAACATTGATAACACCAACAAATTCAACAAAAACATCAACAATCAAAAACACCATCAAATTCAACAACAACTTCAAAATTGAAAAACACCAAAAAATTGAACAACAACCTCAATATTGAAAATCACCGACAGATTCAACAACAACCTCAACATTGAAAAACAGCAACAAATTCAAGAACAATCTCAACATTGAAAAATACAAAAAAGTTCAAAAAATAACATTGATAACACCAACAAATTCAACAACAAACTCAATGTTGAAAATCATCAACAAATTAAACAACAACGTCAACAATGAAAATCACAAACAAATTCAACAAATTCAACATTGAAAATCACCAACAAATTCAACAACAACCTCAATAATGAAAAACAGCAACAATTTCAACAACAACCTCAACATTGATAAACAGCGAGAAATTCAACAACAACCTCAACATTGAAAATCACCAACAAATTCAACAACAACCTCAACATTGAAAAATACGAACAAATTCAACAACCTCAACATTGAAAGACACCAACAAGTTCAAAACAATGACATCAACATTGAAAATCAGCAACAAATTCAACAACAATCACAACATTGAAAAACGCAAACAAATTCAACACCAACCTCAATATTGAAAATCACCAACAAATTAAACAACAATCTCAACATTGAAAGACACCAACAAGTTTAACAACGACCTCAACATTGAAAATCATCAACAAATTCAACAACAATCGCAACATTGATGAACACCAACAAATTCAACAACATCCTCAACATTGAAAAATACAAAAAAGTTCAAAAAATAACATTGATAATACCAACAAATTCAACGAAAACCACAATATTGAAAATCACCAACAAATTCAACAACAACCACAACATTGAAAGACACCAACAAGTTCAACAATGACCTCAACATTGAAAATCAGCATCAAATTCAACAAAAATCTCAACATTGATAAACGCCAACAAATTCAATAAAAACCTCAACATTGAAAATCACTAACAAATTCAACATCAACCTCAACATTTAAAAACACCAACAAATTCAACAACAACCTCAACATTGAAAAAAACTTACAATTTCAACAATAAGCTCAACAATGAAACACACCAACAAATTCAACATCAACCTCAACGTTTAAAAAAAAAGTACAAAAAAACACTGATAACATCAACAAATTCAACAAAAACCTCAACAACGAAAAACACCAAAAAATTCAACAACAACCTCAACATTGAAAATCACCTACCAATTCAACAACAACGTCAACATTTAAAAACACCTACAAATTCAACAACAACTTTATCTTTTAAAAAAACAAAAAAGTTCAACAAAAACATTGATAACAACAACAAATTCAACAAAAACCTCAACAATGAAAAACACCAACAAATTCAACAACAATCACATCATTGAAAAACAGCAACAAATTCAACAATAACCTCAACAATGAAAAACACCAACAAATTCAACAACAACCTCAACATTGAACAATACCAACAAATTGAAAAACAACCTCAACATTGAAAAATACAAAAAAGTTCAAAAAATAACATTGATAACACCAACAAATTCAACAACAACCTCAATACTGAAAATCACCAACAAATTCAACAACAACCTCAACATTGAAAAACACCAACAAATTCAACAACAACCTCAATATTGAAAGGCACCAACAAGTTCAAAAACGACCTCAACCTTTAAAATCAGCAACAAATTCAACAACAATCTCTACATTGAAAAATGCCAACAAATTCAACAACAACCTCAACTTTTAAAAATACAAAAAAGTTCAACAAAAACATTGATAACACCAAGAAATTCAACAAAAACCTCAACAATGAAAAACACCAACAAATTCAACAACAACTTCAACATTGAGAAACACCAACAAATTCAACAACAACATCAAATTTTAAAAATACAAAAAAGTTCAACAAAAACATTGATAACACCAACAAATTCAACAAAAACCTCAACAACCAAAAACACTAAACAAATTCAACAACAACCTCAACATTGAAAAACAGCAACAAATTCAACAACAACCTCAACATTGAAAAATACCAACAAATTCAACAACAACCTCAACATTGAAAAATACCAACAATTTCAACAACATCCTCAACATTTAAAACTAAAAAAAAACTCAAAAAAGATCATTGATAAAACCAACAAATTCAACAACCACCTATATATTGAAAGTCACAAACAAATTCAACAACAACCTGAACATTGAAAAACACCAATAAATTCAACAACAACCTCAACACTGAAAAAAAACAACAAATTCAACAACAAGCTCAACTTTCAAAAATAAAAAAAAGTTCAAAATTTAACATTGATAACAGCAACAAATTCAAAAACAACCTCAATATTGAAAATCACCAACAAATTCAACAACAACCTCAACATTGAAAAACAGCAACAAATTCAACAACAACATCAAAAAACAAAAAAAACCAACAAATTCAACAACAACCTCAACATTGAAAAATGCCAACAAATTCAACATCAACCTCAACATTTAAAAGTACAAAAAAGTTCAAAAAATAACATTGATAAAACCAACAAATTCAACAACAAACTCAATATTGATAATCACCAACAAATTGAACATCCTCAACAGTGAAAAATACCAACAAATTCAACAACATCCTTAACTTTTGAAAATACAAGCAAGTTCAAGAAGAAACATTGATAACACGAACAAATTCAACAACAACTTCAACATTGAAAAACATCAACAAATTGAACAACAACCTCAACATTCAATCACACCAACAACTTCAACAACCTCAATTATGAAAAACAACAAATAATTCAACAACAACCGCAACATTGACAAATAACAACAAATTCAACAACAACCTCAACTTCTAAAAGAAGATAAAAAGTTCAAAAAAACATTGATAACACCAACAAATTCATCAACAACCTCAACATTGAAACATGGCAAAAAGTTCAAAAAATAACATTGATAACACCAACAAATACAGTAACAACCTCAACATTGAAAAACATCAACAAATTCAACAACCTCAACATTGAAAAGCACCAACAAATTTAACAACAACATTAACTTTTAAAAATACAAACAAGTTCAACAAAAACATTCGTAACACCAACAAATTCAACAAAAACCTCAACAATGAAAAACACCAACAAATGCAACAACAACCTCAACATTGAAAAACACCAACAAATTCAACAACAACCTCAACAGTTAAAAATACAAAAATGTTCAACAAAAACATTGATAACGCCAACAAATTCAACAAAAACCTCTATAATGAAAAGCACCAACAAATTCAACAACAACCTCAACATTGAAAAACAGCAACAAACTCAACAACAACCTCAACAATGAAAAACAGCAACAAATTCAACACCAACCTCAACATTGAAAAATACCAACAAATTCAACAACAACCTCAAAATTGAAAAACACCAACAATTTCAACAACAACCTCAACATTAAAAACTTCAAAAAAGTTCAAAAACGATCATTGATAAAACCAACTACTTCAACAACAACCTATATATTGAAAGTCACAAACAAATTCAACAACAACCTCAACATTGAAAAACACCAACAAATTCAACAACAACCTCAACTTTTAAAAGAATAGAAAAAGTTCAAAAAAAAACATTGATAACACCAACAAATTCAACAACAAACTCAACATTGCAATACACCAATAAATTCAACAACAACCTCAACATTGAAAAAAACCCCACAAATTCAACAACAAGCTCAACTTTCAAAAATAAAAAAAAGTTCAAAAATTAACATTGATAACAGCAACAAATTCAACAACAACCTCAACATTGAAAATCACCAACAAATTCAACAACAACCTCAACATTGAAAAACAGCCACAAATTCAAAAACAACCTCAACATTGAAAAACAGCAACAAATTCAACAACAACCTCAAAAAATCAAAAACAGGGACAAATTCAACAACAACCTCAACATTGAAAAATACCAACAAATTCAACATCAACCTCAACATTTAAAAATACAAAAAAGTTCAAAAATAACATTGATAACACCAACAACTTCAACAACAATCTCATTTTTGAATATCACCAACAAATTTAACAACAACCTCATCATTGAAAAACACCAACAAATTCATCAACAACCTCAATATTGAAAAACACCAACAAATTCATCAACAACTTCAATATTGAAAATCAGCAACAAATTCAAAAACAAACTCAACATGTAAATGTACAAAAAGTTCAAAAAAGAACATTGATAACACCTACAAATTCAACAACAACTTCAATATTTAAAAGCAGCCACAAATTGAACAACCTCAACATTGAAATACACCAACAAATTCAACAACAACCTTAACTTTTAAGAATACAAACAAGTTCAACGAAAAACATTGATAACACCAACAAATCAACAACATCCTCAACAATGAAAAACACCAACAATTTCAACAACAACCTCAACTTTTTAAACAAGAGAAAAACTTTAAAAAAGAACAGTGATAAAACCAAAAAATTCAACAACAACCTCAATATTGATAATCACCAACAAATTGAATCACCTCAACATTGAAAAACACGAACAAATTCAACAACAACCTCAACATTGATAACACCAACAAATTCAACAAAAACATCAACAATCAAAAACACCATCAAATTCAACAACAACTTCAAATTTGAAAAGCACCAAAAAATTGAACAGCAACCTCAATATTGAAAATCACCAACAGATTCAACAACAACCTCAACATTGAAAAACAGCAACAAATTCAAGAACAATCTCAACATTGAAAAATACAAAAAAGTTCAAAAAATAACATTGATAACACCAACAAATTCAACAACAAACTCAATGTTGAAAATCATCAACAAATTAAACAACAACGTCAACAATGAAAATCACAAACAAATTCAACAAATTCAACATTGAAAATCACCAACAAATTCAACAACAACCTCAATAATGAAAAACAGCAACAATTTCAACAACAACCTCAACATTGATAAACAGCGAGAAATTCAACAACAACCTCAACATTGAAAATCACCAACAAATTCAACAACAACCTCAACATTGAAAAATACGAACAAATTCAACAACCTCAACATTGAAAGACACCAACAAGTTCAAAACAATGACATCTACATTGAAAATCAGCAACAAATTCAACAACAATCACAACATTGAAAAACGCAAACAAATTCAACACCAACCTCAATATTGAAAATCACCAACAAATTAAACAACAATCTCAACATTGAAAGACACCAACAAGTTTAACAACGACCTCAACATTGAAAATCATCAACAAATTCAACAACAATCGCAACATTGATGAACACCAACAAATTCAACAACATCCTCAACATTGAAAAATACAAAAAAGTTCAAAAAATAACATTGATAATACCAACAAATTCAACGAAAACCACAATATTGAAAATCACCAACAAATTCAACAACAACCACAACATTGAAAGACACCAACAAGTTCAACAATGACCTCAACATTGAAAATCAGCATCAAATTCAACAAAAATCTCAACATTGATAAACGCCAACAAATTCAATAAAAACCTCAACATTGAAAATCACTAACAAATTCAACATCAACCTCAACATTTAAAAACACCAACAAATTCAACAACAACCTCAACATTGAAAAAAACTTACAATTTCAACAATAAGCTCAACAATGAAACACACCAACAAATTCAACATCAACCTCAACGTTTAAAAAAAAAGTACAAAAAAACACTGATAACATCAACAAATTCAACAAAAACCTCAACAACGAAAAACACCAAAAAATTCAACAACAACCTCAACATTGAAAATCACCTACCAATTCAACAACAACGTCAACATTTAAAAACACCTACAAATTCAACAACAATTTTATCTTTTAAAAAAACAAAAAAGTTCAACAAAAACATTGATAACAACAACAAATTCAACAAAAACCTCAACAATGAAAAACACCAACAAATTCAACAACAATCTCAACAATGAAAAACAGCAACAAATTCAACAATAACCTCAACAATGAAAAACACCAACAAATTCAACAACAACCTCAACATTGAACAATACCAACAAATTGAAAAACAACCTCAACATTGAAAAATACAAAAAAGTTCAAAAAATAACATTGATAACACCAACAAATTCAACAACAACCTCAATACTGAAAATCACCAACAAATTCAACAACAACCTCAACATTGAAAAACACCAACAAATTCAACAACAACCTCAATATTGAAAGACACAAACAAGTTCAGCAACGACCTCAACATTTAAAATCAGCAACAAATTCAACAACAATCTCAACATTAAAAAATGCCAACAAATTCAACAACAACCTCAAATTTTAAAAATACAAAAAAGTTCAACAAAAACATTGATAACACCAACAAATTCAACAAAAACCTCAACAACGAAAAACACCAACAAATTCAACAACAACCTCAACATTGAAAAACAGCATCAAATTCAACCACAACCTCAACATTTAAAAATACCAACAAATTCCAAATAAACCTCAACATTGAAAAATACCAACAATTTCAACAACCTCAACATTTAAAACTACAAAAAAGTTCAAAAAATATCATTGATAAAACCAACAAATTCAACAACAATCTGTATATGGAAAGTCACAAACAAATTCAACAACAACCTCAACATTGAAGAAAAACAACAAATTCAACAACAAGCTCAACTTTCAAAAATAAAAAAAAGTTCAAAAATTAACAATGATAACAGCAACAAATTTAACAACAGCCTCAATATTGAAAATCACCAACAAATTCAACAACAACCTCAACATTGAAAAACAGCAACAAATTCAACAACAACCTCAAAAATCAAAAAACGAACAAATTCAACAACAACCTCAACATTGAAAAAGACCAACAAATTCAACAACAACCTCAACATTGATAAACACAAAAAAGTTCAATAAATAACATTGATAACACCAACAACTTCAACAACAATCTCATTATTGAATACCACCAACAAATTAAACAACAACCTCAACATTGAAAAACACCAACAAATTCAACAACAACCTCAACATTGAAAAACACCAACAAATTCATCAACAACCTCAACATTGAAAAACACCAACAAATTCATCAACAACCTCAAAATTGAAAATCAGGAACAAATTCAACAACAACCTCAACAATGAAAAACAACAAATAATTCAACAACAACCGCAACATTGACAAATACCAACAAATTCATCAACAACCTCAACATTGAAAAATACAAAAAAGTTCAAAAAATAACATTGATAACACCAACAAATTCAACAACAACCTCAATACTGAAAATCACCAACAAATTCAACAACAACCTCAACATTGAAAAACACTAACAAATTCAAAAACAACCTCAATATTGAAAGACACAAACAAGTTCTGCAACAACCTCAACATTTAAAATCAGCAACAAATTCAACAACAATCTCAACATTAAAAAATGCCAACAAATTCAACAACAACCTCAAATTTTAAAAATACAAAAAAGTTCAACAAAAACATTGATAACTCCAACAAATTGAACAAAAACCTCAGCAACGAAAAACACCAACAAATTCAACAACAACCTCAACATTTAAAAATACCAACAAATTCCAAATAAACCTCAACATTGAAAAATACCAACACTTTCAACAACCTCAACATTTAAAACTACAAAAAAGTTCAAAAAATATCATTGATAAAACCAACAAATTCAACAACAATCTGTATATGGAAAGTCACAAACAAATTCAACAACAACCTCAACATTGAAGAAAAACAACAAATTCAACAACAAGCTCAACTTTCAAAAATAAAAAAAAGTTCAAAAATTAACAATGATAACAGCAACAAATTTAACAACAGCCTCAATATTTAAAATCACCAACAAATTCAACAACAACCTCAACATTGAAAAACAGCAACAAATTCAACAACAACCTCAAAAATCAAAAAAACCAACAAATTCAACAACAACCTCAACGTTGAAAAAGACCAACAAATTCAACAACAACCTCAACATTGATAAACACAAAAAAGTTCAAGAAATAACATTGATAACACCAACAACTTCAACAACAATCTCATTATTGAATACCACCAACAAATTAAACAACAACCTCAACATTGAAAAACACCAACAAATTCATCAACAACCTCAATATTGAAAATCAGCAACAAATTCAACAACAACCTCAACAATGAAAAACGACAAATAATTCAACAACAACCGCAACATTGACAAATACCAACAAATTCATCAACAAACTCAACATTGAAAAATACAAAAAAGTTCAAAAAATAACATTGATAACACCAACAAATTCAACAACAAACTCAACATTGAAAAACGCGAACAAATTCAACCACAACCTCAATATTGAAAGACACCAACAAATTCAACAACAACCTCAACATTGAAAATCACCAACAAATTCATCAACTTCAATATTGAAAATCACCATCAAATTCAACAACAACCTCAACATTCACAAACACCAACAAGTTCAACAACAACGTCAATATTGAAAAAAACCAACAAATTCATCAACAAGCTCTACTTTCGAAAATAAAAAAAAGTTCAAAAAATATCATTGACAAAAGCAACAAATTCAACAACAACCTGTATATTGAAATTCACAAACAAATTCAACAACAACCTCAACATTGAAAAACAGCAACAAATTCAACAACAACCTCAAAAATCAAAAAAAAACCAACAAATTCAACAACAACCTCAACATTGAAAAAGACAACCAAATTCAACAACAACCTCAACATTGATAAACACAATAAAGTTCAATAAATAACATTGATAACACCAACAACTTCAACAACAATCTCATTATTGAATATCACCAACAAATTAAACAACAACCTCAACATTGAAAAACACCAACAAATTCCACAACAACCTCAATATTGAAAATCAGCAACAAATTAAACAACAACCTCAACATTGAAAAACACCAACAAATTCATCAACAACCTCAATATTGAAAATCAGCAACAAATTCAACAACAACCTCAACATTGAAAAACACCAACAACTTCAACAACCTCAACAATGAAAAACAACAAATAATTCAACAACAACCGCAAGATTGACAAATACCAACAAATTCATCAACAACCTCAACATTGAAAAATAGAAATAAGTTCAAAAAATAACATTGATAACACCAACAAATTCAACAACAAACTCAACATTGAAAAACGCGAACAAATTCAACAACAACCTCAATATTGAAAGACACCAACAAATTCAACAACAACCTCAACATTGAAAATCACCAACAAATTCAACAACTTCAATATTGAAAATCACCATCAAATTCAACAACAACCTCAACATTCACAAACACCAACAAATTCAACAACAATGTCAATACTGAAAAAAACCAACAAATTCATCAACAAGCTCAACTTTCAAAAATAAAAAAAAGTTCAAAAATTAACATTGATAACAGCAACAAATTCAACAACAACCTCAATATTGAAAATCACCAATAAATTCAACAACAACATCAACATTGAAAAACAGCAATAAATTCAACAACAACCTCAACATTGAAAAATACCAACAAATTCAACAACAACCTCAGCATTGAAAAATACAAAAAAGTTCAAAAAATAACATTGATAACACCAACAACTTCAACAACAATCTAATTATTGAATATCACCAACAAATTTAACAACAACCTCAGCATTGAAAAACAGCAACAAATTCATCAACCACCTCAATATTGAAAAACACCTACAAATTCAACAGCAACCTCAACATTTAAAAGTACAAAAAAGTTCAAAAAAGAATATTGATAAAACCAACAAATTCAACAACAACCTCAAATTTGAAAATCACCAACAAATTGAACAACCTCAACATTGAAAAACACCATCAAACTCAACCACAACCTTAACTTTTTAAAATACAAACAAGTTCAACAAAAAACATTGATAACACCAACAAATTGACAACATCCTCTACAATGAAAAACACCAACAAATTCAACAACAACCTCAAATTTAAAAACAGGAGAAAAAGTTTAATAAAGAACATTGGTAAAACCAACAAATTCGACAACAAACTTAACATTGAAAAACACCTACAAATTCAACAACCACAACATTGAAAATCACCAACAAATTCAACAACAACCTCAACAATGAAAAACAACAAAAAATTCAACAACGACTTCAACATTGAAAAATATCAACAAATTCAAAAACATCAACATTGAAAAATAAAAAAAAGTTCAAAAAATAACATTGATAACACCAACAAATTCAACAACAACCTCAATAATGAAAATCACCAACAAATTCAACAACAACCTCAACATTGAAAAACACCAACAATTTCAACAACAACCTCAATATTGAAAGACACCAACAAGTTCAACAACGACCTCAACATTTAAAATCAGCAACAAATTCAACAACAATCTCAACATTGAAAAATGCCAACAAATTCAACAACAACCTCAACATTTAAACTACAAAAAAGTTCAAAAAAGATCATTGATAAAACCAACAAATTCAACAACCACCTATATATTGAAAGTCACAAACAAGTTCAACAACAACCTCAACATTGAAAAACACCAATAAATTCAACAACAACCCCAACATTGAAAAAAAACAACAAATTAAACAACAAGCTCAACTTTCAAAAATAAAAAAAAGTTCAAAAAAGAACATTGATAAAACCAACAAATTCAACAACAAACTTAATACTGATGATCACAAACAAATTGAACAACCACAACAGTGAAAAACACCAACAAATTCAACAAAATCCTTAACTTTTAAAAATACAAACAAGTTCAAAAGAAACATTGATAACACGAACAAATTCAACAACAACCTCAACATTGAAAAACACCAAGAATTTCAACAACAACCTCATCATTGAAAAACACCAACAAATTAATCAACAACCTCAATATTGAAAATCAGCAACAAATTCAACAACAACCTCAATATTGAAAGTCACCAACAAATTCAACAACAACCTCAACATTTAAAAAAACCAACAAATTCAACAACAACCTCAATATTGATAATCACCAACAAATTGAACAACCTCAACATTGAACACTACAAAAAAGTTCAAGAAATAACATTGATAACACCAACAACTTCAACAACAATCTCATTATTGAATACCACCAACAAATTAAACAACAACCTCAACATTGAAAAACACCAACAAATTCATCAACAACCTCAATATTGAAAATCAGCAACAAATTCAACAACAACCTCAACAATGAAAAACGACAAATAATTCAACAACAACCGCAACATTGACAAATACCAACAAATTCATCAACAAACTCAACATTGAAAAATACAAAAAAGTTCAAAAAATAACATTGATAACACCAACAAATTCAACAACAAACTCAACATTGAAAAACGCGAACAAATTCAACCACAACCTCAATATTGAAAGACACCAACAAATTCAACAACAACCTCAACATTGAAAATCACCAACAAATTCATCAACTTCAATATTGAAAATCACCATCAAATTCAACAACAACCTCAACATTCACAAACACCAACAAGTTCAACAACAACGTCAATATTGAAAAAAACCAACAAATTCATCAACAAGCTCTACTTTCGAAAATAAAAAAAAGTTCAAAAAATATCATTGATAAAAGCAACAAATTCAACAACAACCTGTATATTGAAGTTCACAAACAAATTCAACAACAACCTCAACATTGAAAAACAGCAACAAATTCAACAACAACCTCAAAAATCAAAAAAAAACCAACAAATTCAACAACAACCTCAACATTGAAAAAGACAAACAAATTCAACAACAACCTCAACATTGATAAACACAATAAAGTTCAATAAATAACATTGATAACACCAACAACTTCAACAACAATCTCATTATTGAATATCACCAACAAATTAAACAACAACCTCAACATTGAAAAACACCAACAAATTCCACAACAACCTCAATATTGAAAATCAGCAACAAATTAAACAACAACCTCAACATTGAAAAACACCAACAAATTCATCAACAACCTCAATATTGAAAATCAGCAACAAATTCAACAACAACCTCAACATTGAAAAACACCAACAACTTCAACAACCTCAACAATGAAAAACAACAAATAATTCAACAACAACCGCAAGATTGACAAATACCAACAAATTCATCAACAACCTCAACATTGAAAAATAGAAATAAGTTCAAAAAATAACATTGATAACACCAACAAATTCAACAACAAACTCAACATTGAAAAACGCGAACAAATTCAACAACAACCTCAATATTGAAAGACACCAACAAATTCAACAACAACCTCAACATTGAAAATCACCAACAAATTCAACAACTTCAATATTGAAAATCACCATCAAATTCAACAACAACCTCAACATTCACAAACACCAACAAATTCAACAACAATGTCAATACTGAAAAAAACCAACAAATTCATCAACAAGCTCAACTTTCAAAAATAAAAAAAAGTTCAAAAATTAACATTGATAACAGCAACAAATTCAACAACAACCTCAATATTGAAAATCACCAATAAATTCAACAACAACATCAACATTGAAAAACAGCAATAAATTCAACAACAACCTCAACATTGAAAAATACCAACAAATTCAACAACAACCTCAGCATTGAAAAATACAAAAAAGTTCAAAAAATAACATTGATAACACCAACAACTTCAACAACAATCTAATTATTGAATATCACCAACAAATTTAACAACAACCTCAGCATTGAAAAACAGCAACAAATTCATCAACCACCTCAATATTGAAAAACACCTACAAATTCAACAGCAACCTCAACATTTAAAAGTACAAAAAAGTTCAAAAAAGAATATTGATAAAACCAACAAATTCAACAACAACCTCAAATTTGAAAATCACCAACAAATTGAACAACCTCAACATTGAAAAACACCATCAAACTCAACCACAACCTTAACTTTTTAAAATACAAACAAGTTCAACAAAAAACATTGATAACACCAACAAATTGACAACATCCTCTACAATGAAAAACACCAACAAATTCAACAACAACCTCAAATTTAAAAACAGGAGAAAAAGTTTAATAAAGAACATTGGTAAAACCAACAAATTCGACAACAAACTTAACATTGAAAAACACCTACAAATTCAACAACCACAACATTGAAAATCACCAACAAATTCAACAACAACCTCAACAATGAAAAACAACAAAAAATTCAACAACGACTTCAACATTGAAAAATATCAACAAATTCAAAAACATCAACATTGAAAAATAAAAAAAAGTTCAAAAAATAACATTGATAACACCAACAAATTCAACAACAACCTCAATAATGAAAATCACCAACAAATTCAACAACAACCTCAACATTGAAAAACACCAACAAATTCAACAACAACCTCAATATTGAAAGACACCAACAAGTTCAACAACGACCTCAACATTTAAAATCAGCAACAAATTCAACAACAATCTCAACATTGAAAAGTGCCAACAAATTCAACAACAACCTCAACATTTAAACTACAAAAAAGTTCAAAAAAGATCATTGATAAAACCAACAAATTCAACAACCACCTATATATTGAAAGTCACAAACAAGTTCAACAACAACCTCAACATTGAAAAACACCAATAAGTTCAACAACAACACCAACATTGAAAAAAAACAACAAATTAAACAACAAGCTCAACTTTCAAAAATAAAAAAAAGTTCAAAAAAGAACATTGATAAAACCAACAAATTCAACAACAAACTCAATACTGATGATCACAAACAAATTGAACAACCACAACAGTGAAAAACACCAACAAATTCAACAAAATCCTTAACTTTTAAAAATACAAACAAGTTCAACAAGAAACATTGATAACACGAACAAATTCAACAACAACCTCAACATTGAAAAACACCAAGAATTTCAACAACAACCTCATCATTGAAAAACACCAACAAATTAATCAACAACCTCAATATTGAAAATCAGCAACAAATTCAACAACAACCTCAATATTGAAAGTCACCAACAAATTCAACAACAACCTCAACATTTAAAAAAACCAACAAATTCAACAACAACCTCAATATTGATAATCACCAACAAATTGAACAACCTCAACATTGAACACTACAAAAAAGTTCAAGAAATAACATTGATAACACCAACAAATTCAACAAAAACCTCAACAATGAAAAACACCATCACATTCAACAACAACCTCAAAATTGAAAAACACCAACAAATTCAACAACAACCTCAATATTGAAAATCACCAACAAATTCAACAACAACCTCAACATTGAAAAACAGCAACAAATTCAAGAACAATCTCAACATTGAAAAATAAAAAAAAGATCAAAAAATAACATTGATAACACCAACAAATTCAACAACAAACTCAATGTTGAAAATCATCAACAAATTGAATAACAACGTCAACATTGAAAATCACCGACAAATTCAACAATGAAAATCATCAACAAATTCAACAACAAACTCAACAATGAAAAACAGCAACAAGTTCAACAACAACCTCAACATTGATAAACAGCGACAAATTCAACAACAACCTCAACATTGAAAATCACCAACAAATTCAACAACAACCTCATCATTGAAAAATACGAACAAATTCAACAACCTCCACATTGAAAGACACCAACAAGTTCAAAACAGCGACATCAACATTGAAAATCAGCAACAAATTCAACAACAATCTCAACATTGACAATCAGCAACAAATTCAACAACAATCTCAACATTGAAAGACACCAACAAGTTTAACAACGACCTCAACATTGAAAAACATCAACAAATTCAACAACAATCGCAACATTGATAAACACCAACAAATTCATCAACAACCTCAATATTGAAAATCAGCAACAAATTCAACAACAACCTCAACATTGAAAAACACCAACAACTTCAACAACCTCAACAATGAAAAACAACAAATAATTCAACAACAACCGCAAGATTGACAAATACCAACAAATTCATCAACAACCTCAACATTGAAAAATAGAAATAAGTTCAAAAAATAACATTGATAACACCAACAAATTCAACAACAAACTCAACATTGAAAAACGCGAACAAATTCAACAACAACCTCAATATTGAAAGACACCAACAAATTCAACAACAACCTCAACATTGAAAATCACCAACAAATTCAACAACTTCAATATTGAAAATCACCATCAAATTCAACAACAACCTCAACATTCACAAACACCAACAAATTCAACAACAATGTCAATACTGAAAAAAACCAACAAATTCATCAACAAGCTCAACTTTCAAAAATAAAAAAAAGTTCAAAAATTAACATTGATAACAGCAACAAATTCAACAACAACCTCAATATTGAAAATCACCAATAAATTCAACAACAACATCAACATTGAAAAACAGCAATAAATTCAACAACAACCTCAACATTGAAAAATACCAACAAATTCAACAACAACCTCAGCATTGAAAAATACAAAAAAGTTCAAAAAATAACATTGATAACACCAACAACTTCAACAACAATCTAATTATTGAATATCACCAACAAATTTAACAACAACCTCAGCATTGAAAAACAGCAACAAATTCATCAACCACCTCAATATTGAAAAACACCTACAAATTCAACAGCAACCTCAACATTTAAAAGTACAAAAAAGTTCAAAAAAGAATATTGATAAAACCAACAAATTCAACAACAACCTCAAATTTGAAAATCACCAACAAATTGAACAACCTCAACATTGAAAAACACCATCAAACTCAACCACAACCTTAACTTTTTAAAATACAAACAAGTTCAACAAAAAACATTGATAACACCAACAAATTGACAACATCCTCTACAATGAAAAACACCAACAAATTCAACAACAACCTCAAATTTAAAAACAGGAGAAAAAGTTTAATAAAGAACATTGGTAAAACCAACAAATTCGACAACAAACTTAACATTGAAAAACACCTACAAATTCAACAACCACAACATTGAAAATCACCAACAAATTCAACAACAACCTCAACAATGAAAAACAACAAAAAATTCAACAACGACTTCAACATTGAAAAATATCAACAAATTCAAAAACATCAACATTGAAAAATAAAAAAAAGTTCAAAAAATAACATTGATAACACCAACAAATTCAACAACAACCTCAATAATGAAAATCACCAACAAATTCAACAACAACCTCAACATTGAAAAACACCAACAATTTCAACAACAACCTCAATATTGAAAGACACCAACAAGTTCAACAACGACCTCAACATTTAAAATCAGCAACAAATTCAACAACAATCTCAACATTGAAAAGTGCCAACAAATTCAACAACAACCTCAACATTTAAACTACAAAAAAGTTCAAAAAAGATCATTGATAAAACCAACAAATTCAACAACCACCTATATATTGAAAGTCACAAACAAGTTCAACAACAACCTCAACATTGAAAAACACCAATAAGTTCAACAAAAACACCAACATTGAAAAAAAACAACAAATTAAACAACAAGCTCAACTTTCAAAAATAAAAAAAAGTTCAAAAAAGAACATTGATAAAACCAACAAATTCAACAACAAACTCAATACTGATGATCACAAACAAATTGAACAACCACAACAGTGAAAAACACCAACAAATTCAACAAAATCCTTAACTTTTAAAAATACAAACAAGTTCAACAAGAAACATTGATAACACGAACAAATTCAACAACAACCTCAACATTGAAAAACACCAAGAATTTCAACAACAACCTCATCATTGAAAAACACCAACAAATTAATCAACAACCTCAATATTGAAAATCAGCAACAAATTCAACAACAACCTCAATATTGAAAGTCACCAACAAATTCAACAACAACCTCAACATTTAAAAAAACCAACAAATTCAACAACAACCTCAATATTGATAATCACCAACAAATTGAACAACCTCAACATTGAACACTACAAAAAAGTTCAAGAAATAACATTGATAACACCAACAAATTCAACAAAAACCTCAACAATGAAAAACACCATCACATTCAACAACAACCTCAAAATTGAAAAACACCAACAAATTCAACAACAACCTCAATATTGAAAATCACCAACAAATTCAACAACAACCTCAACATTGAAAAACAGCAACAAATTCAAGAACAATCTCAACATTGAAAAATAAAAAAAAGATCAAAAAATAACATTGATAACACCAACAAATTCAACAACAAACTCAATGTTGAAAATCATCAACAAATTGAATAACAACGTCAACATTGAAAATCACCGACAAATTCAACAATGAAAATCATCAACAAATTCAACAACAAACTCAACAATGAAAAACAGCAACAAGTTCAACAACAACCTCAACATTGATAAACAGCGACAAATTCAACAACAACCTCAACATTGAAAATCACCAACAAATTCAACAACAACCTCATCATTGAAAAATACGAACAAATTCAACAACCTCCACATTGAAAGACACCAACAAGTTCAAAACAGCGACATCAACATTGAAAATCAGCAACAAATTCAACAACAATCTCAACATTGACAATCAGCAACAAATTCAACAACAATCTCAACATTGAAAGACACCAACAAGTTTAACAACGACCTCAACATTGAAAAACATCAACAAATTCAACAACAATCGCAACATTGATAAACACCAACAAATTCAACAACAACCTCAACATTGAAAAATACAGAAATGTTCAAAAAATAACATTGATAATACCAACAAATTCAACTAAAACCACAATATTGAAAATCACCAACAAATTCAACAACATCCTCAATATTGAAAGACACCAACAAGTTCAACAACAACCTCAACATTGAAAATCAGCAACAAATTCATCAACAATCTCAACATTGATAAACGCCAACAAATTCAACATCAACCTCAACATTTAAAAACACCAACAAATTCAACAACAACCTCAACATTGAAAAAAACTTACAATTTCAACAATAAGCTCAACATTGAAAAACACCAACAAATTCAAGGTCAACCTCAACTTTTAATAGAAAAAAAAAGTTCAAAAAAAACATTGATAACACCAACAAATTCAACAACAACCGCAACATTCAAAAACGCCAACAAATTCAACAACAACCTCAACATCGAAAAACGCCAACAAATTCAACAACAACCTCAATATTGAAAATCACCAAAAAATTCAACAACAACCTAAAGTATGAATAACACCAACAAATTCAACAACCTCAACATTGAAAAACACCAACAATTTGAACCACAACCTCAGCATTTAAAACTACAAAAAATTCCAAAAATATCATTGATAAATCCAACAAATTCAACAACAACCTGTATATTGACAGTCACAAACAAATTCAACAACTTCAACATTGAAAAACGCCAACAAATTCAACAGCAAGCTCAATATTGAAAGACAACAACAAGTTTAACAACAACCTCAACATTGAAAATCATCAACAAATTCAACAACAATCACAACATTGACAAACACCAACAAATTCATCAACATTCTCAACATTGAAAAAAACTTACAATTTCAACAATAAGCTCAACATTGAAAAACAGCAACAAATTCAACAACAACATCAACTTTTAAAAGAAGAGAAAAAGTTCAATAAAAACATTGATAACACAAAGAAATTCAACAACAACCTCAACATTGATAAACAGCGACAAATTCAACAACAACCTCAACATTGAAAATCACCAACAAATTCAACAACAACCTCATCATTGAAAAATACGAACAAATTCAACAACCTCCACATTGAAAGACACCAACAAGTTCAAAACAGCGACATCAACATTAAAAATCAGCAACAAATTCAACAACAATCTCAACATTGACAATCAGCAACAAATTCAACAACAATCTCAACATTGAAAGACACCAACAAGTTTAACAACGACCTCAACATTGATAAACAGCGACAAATTCAACAACAACCTCAACATTGAAAATCACCAACAAATTCAACAACAACCTCATCATTGAAAAATACGAACAAATTCAACAACCTCCACATTGAAAGACACCAACAAGTTCAAAACAGCGACATCAACATTGAAAATCAGCAATAAATTCAACAACAATCTCAACATTGAAAATCAGCAACAAATTCAATAACAATCTCAACATTGAAAGACACCAACAAGTTTGACAACGACCTCAACATTGAAAAACATCAACAAATTCAACAACAATCGCAACATTGATAAACACCAACAAATTCAACAACAACCTCAACATTGAAAAATACAGAAATGTTCAAAAAATAACATTGATAATACCAACAAATTCAACTAAAACCACAATATTGAAAATCACCAACAAATTCAACAACATCCTCAATATTGAAAGACACCAACAAGTTCAACAACAACCTCAACATTGAAAATCAGCAACAAATTCATCAACAATCTCAACATTGATAAACGCCAACAAATTCAACATCAACCTCAACATTTAAAAACACCAACAAATTCAACAACAACCTCAACATTGAAAAAAACTTACAATTTCAACAATAAGCTCAACATTGAAAAACACCAACAAATTCAAGGTCAACCTCAACTTTTAATAGAAAAAAAAAGTTCAAAAAAAACATTGATAACACCAACAAATTCAACAACAACCGCAACATTCAAAAACGCCAACAAATTCAACAACAACCTCAACATCGAAAAACGCCAACAAATTCAACAACAACCTCAATATTGAAAATCACCAAAAAATTCAACAACAACCTAAAGAATGAATAACACCAACAAATTCAACAACCTCAACATTGAAAAACACCAACAATTTGAACCACAACCTCAGCATTTAAAACTACAAAAAATTCCAAAAATATCATTGATAAATCCAACAAATTCAACAACAACCTGTATATTGACAGTCACAAACAAATTCAACAACAACTTCAACATTGAAAAACGCCAACAAATTCAACAGCAAGCTCAATATTGAAAGACAACAACAAGTTTAACAACAACCTCAACATTGAAAATCATCAACAAATTCAACAACAATCACAACATTGACAAACACCAACAAATTCATCAACATTCTCAACATTGAAAAAAACTTACAATTTCAACAATAAGCTCAACATTGAAAAACAGCAACAAATTCAACAACAACATCAACTTTTAAAAGAAGAGAAAAAGTTCAATAAAAACATTGATAACACAAAGAAATTCAACAACAACCTCAACATTGATAAACAGCGACAAATTCAACAACAACCTCAACATTGAAAATCACCAACAAATTCAACAACAACCTCATCATTGAAAAATACGAACAAATTCAACAACCTCCACATTGAAAGACACCAACAAGTTCAAAACAGCGACATCAACATTAAAAATCAGCAACAAATTCAACAACAATCTCAACATTGACAATCAGCAACAAATTCAACAACAATCTCAACATTGAAAGACACCAACAAGTTTAACAACGACCTCAACATTGATAAACAGCGACAAATTCAACAACAACCTCAACATTGAAAATCACCAACAAATTCAACAACAACCTCATCATTGAAAAATACGAACAAATTCAACAACCTCCACATTGAAAGACACCAACAAGTTCAAAACAGCGACATCAACATTGAAAATCAGCAATAAATTCAACAACAATCTCAACATTGAAAATCAGCAACAAATTCAATAACAATCTCAACATTGAAAGACACCAACAAGTTTGACAACGACCTCAACATTGAAAAACATCAACAAATTCAACAACAATCGCAACATTGATAAACACCAACAAATTCAACAACAACCTCAACATTGAAAAATACAGAAATGTTCAAAAAATAACATTGATAATACCAACAAATTCAACTAAAACCACAATATTGAAAATCACCAACAAATTCAACAACATCCTCAATATTGAAAGACACCAACAAGTTCAACAACAACCTCAACATTGAAAATCAGCAACAAATTCATCAACAATCTCAACATTGATAAACGCCAACAAATTCAACATCAACCTCAACATTTAAAAACACCAACAAATTCAACAACAACCTCAACATTGAAAAAAACTTACAATTTCAACAATAAGCTCAACATTGAAAAACACCAACAAATTCAAGGTCAACCTCAACTTTTAATAGAAAAAAAAAGTTCAAAAAAAACATTGATAACACCAACAAATTCAACAACAACCGCAACATTCAAAAACGCCAACAAATTCAACAACAACCTCAACATCGAAAAACGCCAACAAATTCAACAACAACCTCAATATTGAAAATCACCAAAAAATTCAACAACAACCTAAAGAATGAATAACACCAACAAATTCAACAACCTCAACATTGAAAAACACCAACAATTTGAACCACAACCTCAGCATTTAAAACTACAAAAAATTCCAAAAATATCATTGATAAATCCAACAAATTCAACAACAACCTGTATATTGACAGTCACAAACAAATTCAACAACAACTTCAACATTGAAAAACGCCAACAAATTCAACAGCAAGCTCAATATTGAAAGACAACAACAAGTTTAACAACAACCTCAACATTGAAAATCATCAACAAATTCAACAACAATCACAACATTGACAAACACCAACAAATTCATCAACATTCTCAACATTGAAAAAAACTTACAATTTCAACAATAAGCTCAACATTGAAAAACAGCAACAAATTCAACAACAACATCAACTTTTAAAAGAAGAGAAAAAGTTCAATAAAAACATTGATAACACAAAGAAATTCAACAACAACCTCAACATTGAAAAACGCTAACAAATACAACAACATCCTCAACATTAAAAATACAAAAACGTTCAAAAAACAACATTGATAACACCAACTAATTTAACAACAACATCAACATTGAAAAACACCAACAAATTCAACAACCTCAACATTGAAAAATACGAATAAATTCAACAACAGCCTCAACATTGAAAAATACAAAAAAGTTCAAAAAATAACATTGATAATACCAACAAATTCAACAACAACCTCAATATTGAAAATCACCAACAAATTCAACAACAACCTCAACATTGAAAAACACCAAAAAATTCAACAACAACATCAATATTGAAAGACACCAACAAGTTCAACAACGATCTCAACATTGAAAACCTGCAACAACTTCAACAACAATCTCAACACTGATAAAAGCCAACAAATTCAACAACGACCTCAATATTGAAAATCACTAACAAATTCAACATCAACCTTAACATTTAAAAACACCAGCAAATTCAACATCAACTTCAACATTGAAAAACAACAACAAATTCAACAACAACCTCAACTTTTAAAAGAAGAGAGAATGATCAAAAAAAACATTGATAACACCAACAAATTCAACAACAACCCCAGCATTGAAAAACACCAACAAATTCAACAACAACCTCAATATTGAAAATCACCAAAAAATTCAACAACAACGTAAAGAATGAATAACACCAACAAATTCAACAACCTCAACATTCAAAACTACAAAAAAGTTCAAAAAAGATCATGGATAAAACCAACAAATTCAACAACAACCTGTATATTGACAGTCACAAACAAATTCAACAACAACTTCAACATTGAAAAACACCAACAAATTCAACAACAACCTCAACTTTTAAAAGAAGGGAATAAGTTCAAAAAAAACATTGATAACACCAACAAATTCAACAACAACCTCAACATTGAAAAACAACAACATATTCAACAACATCCTCAACATTGAAAAGCACCAACAAATTCAACAGCAAGCTCAATTTTGAAAGTCAGCAACAAATTCAACAACAACCTCAACATTGAAAAACACCAACAAATTCAACAACAACCTCAACATTGAAAAACACCAACAAATTCAACAACAACCTCAACATTGAAAATCACCAACAAATTCAACATCAACCTCAACATTGAATAACACCAACAAATTCAACAACAACCTCAACATTGATAAAAACCAGCAAATTCAACAACAAGCTCAACTTTCAAAAATAAACAAAAGTTCAACAATGAACATTGATAACAGCAACAAATTCAACCACAAACTCAACATTGAAAAACAGCAACAAATTCAACAACAACCACAACAATCCAAAACACCAACAAATTCAACAACAACCTCAACATTGAAAAATACCAACAAATTCAACAACAAAATAAACATTGAAAAATACAAAAAAGTTCAAAAAATAACATTGATAACACCATCAAATTCAACAACAACCTCAATATTGAAAATCACCAACAAATTCAACAACAACCTCAACATTGAAAACGACAATAAAGTTCAATAAATACCATTGATAACACCAACAAATTCTACAACAATCTCAAGAATGAAAAACACCAACAACTTCAACAACCTCAACAATGAAAAACGCCCAAAAATTCAACAACCGCAACATTGAAAATTACCAAAAAATTCAACAACAACCTCAAAATTGAAAAATAGAAAAAAGTTCAAAAAATAACATTGATAACACCAACAAATTCAACAACAACTTAAACATTGAAAATGACAATAAAGTTCAAAAAATACCATTGATAACACCAACAAATTCAACAACAAACTCAATATTGAAAATCAACAACAAATTCAACAACAACCTCAACATTTAAAACTACAAAAAAGTTCAAAAAAGATCATGGATAAAACCAACATATTCAACAACAACCTGTATATTGAAATTTGCAAACAAATTCAACAACAACGTCAACATTGAAAAACACCAACAAATTGAACAACAACCTCAACTTTTAAAAGAAGAGAAAAAGTTCAAAAAAAACATTGATAACAACAACAAATTCAACAACAACCTCAAGAATGAAAGTCACCAACAAATTCAACAACAACCTCAACATTGAAAAACACCAACAAATTCAACAACAACCTCAATATTGAAAGACACCAACAAATTCAACAACAACCTCAACATTGAAAAAAACTTACAATTTCAACAATAAGCTCAACATTGAAAAACACCAACAAATTCAAGGTCAACCTCAACTTTTAAAAGAAAAAAAAAGTTCAAAAAAAACATTGATAACACCAACAAATTCAACAACAACCGCAACATTCAAAAACGCCAACAAATTCAACAACAACCTCAACATCGAAAAACGCCAACAAATTCAACAACAACCTCAATATTGAAAATCACCAAAAAATTCAACAACAACCTAAAGAATGAATAACACCAACAAATTCAACAACCTCAACATTGAAAAACACCAACAATTTGAACCACAACCTCAGCATTTAAAACTACAAAAAATTCCAAAAATATCATTGATAAAACCAACAAATTCAACAACAACCTGTATATTGACAGTCACAAAAAAATTCAACAACAACTTCAACATTGAAAAACGCCAACAAATTCAACAGCAAGCTCAATATTGAAAGACAACAACAAGTTTAACAACAACCTCAACATTGAAAATCATCAACAAATTCAACAACAATCACAACATTGACAAACACCAACAAATTCATCAACATTCTCAACATTGAAAAAAACTTACAATTTCAACAATAAGCTCAACATTGAAAAACAGCAACAAATTCAACAACAACATCAACTTTTAAAAGAAGAGAAAAAGTTCAATAAAAACATTGATAACACAAAGAAATTCAACAACAACCTCAACATTGAAAAACGCTTACAAATACAACAACATTCTCAACATTAAAAATACAAAAACGTTCAAAAAACAACATTGATAACACCAACTAATTCAACAACAACATCAACATTGAAAAACACCAACAAATTCAACAACCTCAACATTGAAAAATACGAATAAATTCAACAACAGCCTCAACATTGAAAAATACAAAAAAGTTCAAAAAATAACATTGATAATACCAACAAATTCAACAACAACCTCAATATTGAAAATCACCAACAAATTCAACAACAACCTCAACATTGAAAAACACCAACAAATTCAACAACAACCTCAATATTGAAAGACACCAACAAGTTCAACAACGACCTCAACATTGAAAACCTGCAACAACTTCAACAACAATCTCAACACTGATAAACGCCAACAAATTCAACAACAACCTCAATATTGAAAATCAGTAACAAATTCAACATCAACCTCAACATTTAAAAACACCAACAAATTCAACATCAACCTCAACATTGAAAAACAACAACAAATTCAACAACAACCTCAACTATTAAAAGAAGAGAGAATGATCAAAAAAAACATTGATAACACCAACAAATTCAACAACAACCCCAGCATTGAAAAACACCAACAAATTCAACAACAACCTCAATATTGAAAATCACCAAAAAATTCAACAACAACGTAAAGAATGAATAACACCAACAAATTCAACAACATCAACATTCAAAACTACAAAAAAGTTCAAAAAAGATCATGGATAAAACCAACAAATTCAACAACAACCTGTATATTGACAGTCACAAACAAATTCAACAACAACTTCAACATTGAAAAACACCAACAAATTCAACAACAACCTCAACTTTTAAAAGAAGGGAATAAGTTCAAAAAAAACATTGATAACACCAACAAATTCAACAACAACCTCAACATTGAAAAACACCAACATATTCAACAAAAACCTCAACATTGAAAAGCACCAACAAATTCAACAGCAACCTCAATTTTGAAAGTCAGCAACAAATTCAACAACAACCTCAACATTGAAAAACACCAGCAAATTCAACAACAACCTCAACATTGAAAAACACCAACAAATTCAACAACAACCTCAACATTGAAAATCACCAACAAATTCAACAACTTCAATATTGAAAATCACGAACAAATTCAACATCAACCTCAACATTGAATAACACCAACAAATTCAACAACAACCTCAACATTGATAAAAACCAGCAAATTCAACAACAAGCTCAACTTTCAAAAATAAAAAAAAGTTCAACAATGAACATTGATAACAGCAACAAATTCAACCTCAAACTCAACATTGAAAAACAGCAACAAATTCAACAACAACCACAACAATCCAAAACACCAACAAATTCAACAACAACCTCAACATTGAAAAATACCAACAAATTCAACAACAACATGAACATTGAAAAATACAAAAAAGTTCAAAAAATAACATTGATAACACCATCAAATTCAACAACAACCTCAATATTGAAAATCACCAACAAATTCAACAACAACCTCAACATTGAAAACGACAATAAAGTTCAATAAATACCATTGATAACACCAACAAATTCTACAACAATCTCAAGAATGAAAAACACCAACAACTTCAACAACCTCAACAATGAAAAACGCCCAAAAATTCAACAACCGCAACATTGAAAATTACCAAAAAATTCAACAACAACCTCAAAATTGAAAAATAGAAAAAAGTTCAAAAAATAACATTGATAACACCAACAAATTCAACAACAACTTAAACATTGAAAATGACAATAAAGTTCAAAAAATACCATTGATAACATCAACAAATTCAACAACAAACTCAATATTGAAAATCAACAACAAATTCAACAACAACCTCAACTTTTAAAAGAAGAGAAAAAGTTCAAAAAAAACATTGATAACAACAACAAATTCAACAACAACCTCAAGAATGAAAGTCACCAACAAATTCAACAACAACCTCAACATTGAAAAACACCAACAAATTCAACAACAACCTCAATATTGAAAGACACCAACAAATTCAACAACTTCAATATTGAAAATCACCAACAGATTCAACAACAACCTCAACATTGAAAAACATAAACAAATTCATCAATAACCTCAATATTGTAAATCAGCAACAAATTCAACAACAACATCGACATTGAAAAACACCAACAACTTCAACAACCTCAACAATGAAAAACAACAAATAATTCAACAATAACCTCAACGTTTAAAAGTACAAAAAATTTCAAAAAAGAACATTGATAAAACCAACAAATTCAACAACAACCTCAATATTGAAAATCACCTACAAATTCAACAACAACCTTAACTTTTAAAAATACAAACAAGGTCAACAAAAAACATTGTTAACACCAACAAATTCAACAACAACCTCAATATTGAAAAACACCAACAAATTCAACAACCTCAACAATTGAAAAACACCAACATATTCAATAACAACCTCAATATTGAAAGACACCAACAAATTCAACAACAACATCAATATTGAAAAACACCAACAAATTCAACAACAATCTCAATATTGTAAGTCACCAACAAATTCAACAACAACCTCAACATTGAAAAACAGCAACAAATTCAACAACAACCTCAATATTGAAGGACACCAACAAATTCAACAACAACCTCAACAATGACAAACACCAACAAATTCAACAACATCCTCAACATTGAAAAATACAAAAAAGTTCAAAAAATAACATTGATAACACCAACAAATTCAACAACAACCTCAACATTGAAAAAGACCAACAAATTCATCAACAACCTTAACTTTTAAAAATACAAACAAGTTCAACAAAAAACATTGTTAACACCAACAAATTCAACAACAACCTCAACAATTGAAAAACACCAACATATTCAACAACAACCTCAATATTGAAAGACATCAACAAATTCAACAACAATCTCAATATTGTAACTCACCAACAAATTCAACAACAACCTCAATATTGAAAAACACCAACAAATTCAACAACAACCTCAACAATGAAAAATATCAACAAATTCAACAACAACCTCAACATTGAAAAACACCAACAAATTCAACAACAACCTTAACTTTTAAAAATAGAAACGAGTTCAACAAAAAACATTGTTAACACCAACAAATTCAACAACAACCTCAATATTGAAAAACACTAACAAATTCAACAAACTCAACAATTGAAAAACACCAACATATTCAACAACAACCTCAATATTGAAAGACACCAACAAATTCAACAACAATCTCAATATTGTAAGTCGCCAACAAATTCAACAACAACCTCAACATTGGATAACACCAGCAAATTCAACAACAACCTCAATATTGAAAGACACCAACAAATTCAACAACAACTTCAACAATGACAAACACCAAGAAATTCAACAACATCCTCAACATTGAAAAATACAAAAAAGTTAAAAAAATAGCATTGATATCACCAACAAATTCAACAACAACCTCAACATTGAAAAAGACCAACAAATTCATCAACAACCTCAATATTGAAAATCAGCAACACATTCAACAACAACCGCAACATTGAAAAACACCAACAAATTCAACAACAACCTCAACTTTTAAAAGTACAAAAAAGTTCAATAAAGAACATTGATAAAACCAACAAATTCAACAACCTCAATATTGAAAATCACCAACAAATTCAACAACAACCTCAACATTGAAAAAAACTTACAATTTCAACAATAAGCTCAACATTGAAAAACACCAACAAATTCAAGGTCAACCTCAACTTTTAAAAGAAAAAAAAAGTTCAAAAAAAACATTGATAACACCAACAAATTCAACAACAACCGCAACATTCAAAAACGCCAACAAATTCAACAACAACCTCAACATCGAAAAACGCCAACAAATTCAACAACAACCTCAATATTGAAAATCACCAAAAAATTCAACAACAACCTAAAGAATGAATAACACCAACAAATTCAACAACCTCAACATTGAAAAACACCAACAATTTGAACCACAACCTCAGCATTTAAAATTACAAAAAATTCCAAAAATATCATTGATAAATCCAACAAATTCAACAACAACCTGTATATTGACAGTCACAAACAAATTCAACAACAACTTCAACATTGAAAAATGCCAACAAATTCAACAGCAAGCTCAATATTGAAAGACAACAACAAGTTTAACAACAACCTCAACATTGAAAATCATCAACAAATTCAACAACAATCACAACATTGACAAACACCAACAAATTCATCAACATTGAAAAAAACTTACAATTTCAACAATAAGCTCAACATTGAAAAACAGCAACAAATTCAACATCAACATCAACTTTTAAAAGAAGAGAAAAAGTTCAATAAAAACATTGATAACACAAAGAAATTCAACAACAACCTCAACATTGAAAAACGCTTACAAATACAACAACATCATCAACATTAAAAATTCAAAAACATTCAAAAAACAACATTGATAACACCAACTAATTCAACAACAACATCAACATTGAAAAACACCAACAAATTCAACAACCTCAACATTGAAAAATACGAATAAATTCAACAACAGCCTCAACATTGAAAAATACAAAAAAGTTCAAAAAATAACATTGATAATACCAACAAATTCAACAACAACCTCAATATTGAAAAACACCAACAAATTCAACAACAACCTCAACAATGAAAAATATCAACAAATTCAACAACAACCTCAACATTGAAAAACACCAACAAATTCAACAACAACCTTAACTTTTAAAAATAGAAACAAGTTCAACAAAAAACATTGTTAACAACAACAAATTCAACAACAACCTCAATATTGAAAAACACTAACAAATTCAACAACCTCAACAATTGAAAAACACCAACATATTCAACAACAACCTCAATATTGAAAGACACCAACAAATTCAACAACAATCTCAATATTGTAAGTCGCCAACAAATTCAACAACAACCTCAACATTGGATAACACCAGCAAATTCAACAACAACCTCAATATTGAAAGACACCAACAAATTCAACAACAACCTCAACAATGACAAACACCAAGAAATTCAACAACATCCTCAACATTGAAAAATACAAAAAAGTTAAAAAAATAGCATTGATATCACCAACAAATTCAACAACAACCTCAACATTGAAAAAGACCAACAAATTCATCAACAACCTCAATATTGAAAATCAACAACACATTCATCAACAACCGCAACATTGAAAAACACCAACAAATTCAACAACAACCTCAACTTTTAAAAGTACAAAAAAGTTCAGTAAAGAACATTGATAAAACCAACAAATTCAACAACCTCAATATTGAAAATCACCAACAAATTCAACAACAACCTCAACATTGAAAAAAACTTACAATTTCAACAATAAGCTCAACATTGAAAAACACCAACAAATTCAAGGTCAACCTCAACTTTTAAAAGAAAAAAAAAATTCAAAAAAAACATTGATAACACCAACAAATTCAACAACAACCGCAACATTCAAAAACGCCAACAAATTCAACAACAACCTCAACATCGAAGAACGCCAACAAATTCAACAACAACCTCAATATTGAAAATCACCAAAAAATTCAACAACAACCTAAAGAATGAATAACACCAACAAATTCAACAACCTCAACATTGAAAAACACCAACAATTTGAACCACAACCTCAGCATTTAAAACTACAAAAAATTCCAAAAATATCATTGATAAATACAACAAATTCAACAACAACCTGTATATTGACAGTCACAAACAAATTCAACAACAACTTCAACATTTAAAAACGCCAACAAATTCAACAGCAAGCTCAATATTGAAAGACAACAACAAGTTTAACAACAACCTCAACATTGAAAATCATCAACAAATTCAACAACAATCACAACATTGACAAACACCAACAAATTCATCAACATTGAAAAAAACTTACAATTTCAACAATAAGCTCAACATTGAAAAACAGCAACAAATTCAACAACAACATCAACTTTTAAAAGAAGAGAAAAAGTTCAATAAAAACATTGATAACACAAAGAAATTCAACAACAACCTCAACATTGAAAAACGCTAACAAATACAACAACATCCTCAACATTAAAAATACAAAAACGTTCAAAAAACAACATTGATAACACCAACTAATTCAACAACAACATCAACATTGAAAAACACCAACAAATTCAACAACCTCAACATTGAAAAATACGAATAAATTCAACAACAGCCTCAACATTGAAAAATACAAAAAAGTTCAAAAAATAACATTGATAATACCAACAAATTCAACAACAACCTCAATATTGAAAATCACCAACAAATTCAACAACAACCTCAACATTGAAAAACACCAACAAATTCAACAACAACCTCAATATTGAAAGACACCAACAAGTTCAACAACGATCTCAACATTGAAAACCTGCAACAACTTCAACAACAATCTCAACACTGATAAACGCCAACAAATTCAACAACAACCTCAATATTGAAAATCACTAACAAATTCAACATCAACCTTAACATTTAAAAACACCAGCAAATTCAACATCAACTTCAACATTGAAAAACAACAACAAATTCAACAACAACCTCAACTTTTAAAAGAAGAGAGAATGATCAAAAAAAACATTGATAACACCAACAAATTCAACAACAACCCCAGCATTGAAAAACACCAACAAATTCAACAACAACCTCAATATTGAAAATCACCAAAAAATTCAACAACAACGTAAAGAATGAATAACACCAACAAATTCAACAACCTCAACATTCAAAACTACAAAAAAGTTCAAAAAAGATCATTGATAAATCCAACAAATTCAACAACAACCTGTATATTGACAGTCACAAACAAATTCAACAACAACTTCAACATTGAAAAACACCAACAAATTCAACAACAACCTCAACTTTTAAAAGAAGGGAATAAGTTCAAAAAAAACATTGATAACACCAACAAATTCAACAACAACCTCAACATTGAAAAACACCAACATATTCAACAACAACCTCAACATTGAAAAGCACCAACAAATTCAACAGCAACCTCAATTTTGAAAGTCAGCAACAAATTCAACAACAACCTCAACATTGAAAAACACCAACAAATTCAACAACAACCTCAACATTGAAAAACACCAACAAATTCAACAACAACCTCAACATTGAAAATCACCAACAAATTCAACAACTTCAATATTGAAAATCACGAACAAATTCAACATCAACCTCAACATTGAATAACACCAACAAATTCAACAACAACCTCAACATTGATGAAAACCAGCAAATTCAACAACAAGCTCAACTTTCAAAAATAAAAAAAAGTTCAACAATGAACATTGATAACAGCAACAAATTCAACCACAAACTCAACATTGAAAAACAGCAACAAATTCAACAACAACCACAACAATCCAAAACACCAACAAATTCAACAACAACCTCAACATTGAAAAATACCAACAAATTCAACAACAACATGAACATTGAAAAATACAAAAAAGTTCAAAAAATAACATTGATAACACCATCAAATTCAACAACAACCTCAATATTGAAAATCACCAACAAATTCAACAACAACCTCAACATTGAAAACGACAATAAAGTTCAATAAATACCATTGATAACACCAACAAATTCTACAACAATCTCAACAATGAAAAACACCAACAACTTCAACAACCTCAACAATGAAAAACGCCCAAAAATTCAACAACCGCAACATTGAAAATTACCAAAAAATTCAACAACAACCTCAAAATTGAAAAATAGAAAAAAGTTCAAAAAATAACATTGATAACACCAACAAATTCAACAACAACTTAAACATTGAGAATGACAATGAAGTTCAAAAAATACCATTGATAACACCAACAAATTCAACAACAAACTCAATATTGAAAATCAACAACAAATTCAACAACAACCTCAACATTGAAAAACACCAACAAATTGAACAACAACCTCAACTTTTAAAAGAAGAGAAAAAGTTCAAAAAAAACATTGATAACAACAACAAATTCAACAACAACCTCAAGAATGAAAGTCACCAACAAATTCAACAACAACCTCAACATTGAAAAACACCAACAAATTCAACAACAACCTCAATATTGAAAGACACCAACAAATTCAACAACTTCAATATTGAAAATCACCAACAGATTCAACAACAACCTCAACATTGAAAAACATAAACAAATTCATCAATAACCTCAATATTGTAAATCAGCAACAAATTCAACAACAACATCGACATTGAAAAACACCAACAACTTCAACAACCTCAACAATGATAAACAACAAATAATTCAACAATAACCTCAACGTTGAAAAGTACAAAAAATTTCAAAAAAGAACATTGATAAAACCAACAAATTCAACAACAACCTCAATATTGAAAATCACCTACAAATTCAACAACAACCTTAACTTTTAAAAATACAAACAAGTTCAACAAAAAACATTGTTAACACCAACAAATTCAACAACAACCTCAATATTGAATAACACCAACAAATTCAACAACCTCAACAATTGAAAAACACCAACATATTCAATAACAACCTCAATATTGAAAGACACCAACAAATTCAACAACAACATCAATATTGAAAAACACCAACAAATTCAACAACAATCTCAATATTGTAAGTCACCAACAAATTCAACAACAACCTCAACATTGAAAAACACCAACAAATTCAACAACAACCTCAATATTGAAGGACACCAACAAATTCAACAACAACCTCAACAATGACAAACACCAACAAATTCAACAACATCCTCAACATTGAAAAATACAAAAAAGTTCAAAAAATAACATTGATAACACCAACAAATTCAACAACAACCTCAACATTGAAAAAGACCAACAAATTCATCAACAACCTAAACTTTTAAAAATACAAACAAGTTCAACAAAAAACATTGTTAACACCAACAAATTCAACAACAACCTCAATATTGAAAAACACCAACAAATTCAACAACCTCAACAATTGAAAAACACCAACATATTCAACAACAACCTCAATATTGAAAGACACCAACAAATTCAACAACAATCTCAATATTGTAAGTCATCAACAAATTCAACAACAACCTCAATATTGAAAAACACCAACAAATTCAACAACAACCTCAACATTGAAAAAAATCAACAAATTCAACAACAACCTCAACATTGAAAAACACCAACAAATTCAACAACAACCTTAACTTTTAAAAATAGAAACAAGTTCAACAAAAAACATTGTTAACACCAACAAATTCAACAACAACCTCAATATTGAAAAACACTAACAAATTCAACAAACTCAACAATTGAAAAACACCAACATATTCAACAACAACCTCAATATTGAAAGACACCAACAAATTCAACAACAATCTCAATATTGTAAGTCGCCAACAAATTCAACAACAACCTCAACATTGGATAACACCAGCAAATTCAACAACAACCTCAATATTGAAAGACACCAACAAATTCAACAACAACCTCAACAATGACAAACACCAAGAAATTCAACAACATCCTCAACATTGAAAAATGCAAAAAAGTTAAAAAAATAACATTGATATCACCAACAAATTCAACAACAACCTCAACATTGAAAAAGACCAACAAATTCATCAACAACCTCAATATTGAAAATCAGCAACACATTCAACAACAACCGCAACATTGAAAAACACCAACAAATTCAACAACAACCTCAACTTTTAAAAGTACAAAAAAGTTCAATAAAGAACATTGATAAAACCAACAAATTCAACAACCTCAATATTGAAAATCACCAACAAATTCAACAACAACCTCAACATTGAAAAAAACTTACAATTTCAACAATAAGCTCAACATTGAAAAACACCAACAAATTCAAGGTCAACCTCAACTTTTAAAAAAAAAAATTCAAAAAAAACATTGATAACACCAACAAATTCAACAACAACCGCAACATTCAAAAACGCCAACAAATTCAACAACAACCTCAACATCGAAAAACGCCAACAAATTCAACAACAACCTCAATATTGAAAATCACCAAAAAATTCAACAACAACCTAAAGAATGAATAACACCAACAAATTCAACAACCTCAACATTGAAAAACACCAACAATTTGAACCACAACCTCAGCATTTAAAACTACAAAAAATTCCAAAAATATCATTGATAAATCCAACAAATTCAACAACAACCTGTATATTGACAGTCACAAACAAATTCAACAACAACTTCAACATTGAAAAACGCCAACAAATTCAACAGCAAGCTCAATATTGAAAGACAACAACAAGTTTAACAACAACCTCAACATTGAAAATCATCAACAAATTCAACAACAATCACAACATTGACAAACACCAACAAATTCATCAACATTGAAAAAAACTTACAATTTCAACAATAAGCTCAACATTGAAAAACAGCAACAAATTCAACAACAACATCAACTTTTAAAAGAAGAGAAAAAGTTCAATAAAAACATTGATAACACAAAGAAATTCAACAACAACCTCAACATTGAAAAATGCTTACAAATACAACAACATCCTCAACATTAAAAATACAAAAACGTTCAAAAAACAACATTGATAACACCAACTAATTCAACAACAACATCAACATTGAAAAACACCAACAAATTCAACAACCTCAACATTGAAAAATACGAATAAATTCAACAACAGCCTCAACATTGAAAAATACAAAAAAGTTCAAAAAATAACATTGATAATACCAACAAATTCAACAACAACCTCAATATTGAAAATCACCAACAAATTCAACAACAACCTCAACATTGAAAAACACCAACAAATTCAACAACAACCTCAACATTGAAAAACACCAACAAATTCAACAACAACCTCAACATTGATAAAAACCAGCAAATTCAACAACAAGCTCAACTTTCAAAAATAAAAAAAAGTTCAACAATGAACATTGATAACAGCAACAAATTCAACCACAAACTCAACATTGAAAAACAGCAACAAATTCAACAACAACCACAACAATCCAAAACACCAACAAATTCAACAACAACCTCAACATTGAAAAATACCAACAAATTCAACAACAACATGAACATTGAAAAATACAAAAAAGTTCAAAAAATAACATTGATAACACCATCAAATTCAACAACAACCTCAATATTGAAAATCACCAACAAATTCAACAACAACCTCAACATTGAAAACGACAATAAAGTTCAATAAATACCATTGATAACACCAACAAATTCTACAACAATCTCAACAAGGAAAAACACCAACAACTTCAACAACCTCAACAATGAAAAACGCCCAAAAATTCAACAACCGCAACATTGAAAATTACCAAAAAATTCAACAACAACCTCAAAATTGAAAAATAGAAAAAAGTTCAAAAAATAACATTGATAACACCAACAAATTCAACAACAACTTAAACATTGAAAATGACAATAAAGTTCAAAAAATACCATTGATAACACCAACAAATTCAACAACAAACTCAATATTGAAAATCAACAACAAATTCAACAACAACCTCAACATTGAAAAACACCAACAAATTCAACAACAACCTCAACTTTTAAAAGAAGAGAAAAAGTTCAAAAAAAACATTGATAACAACAACAAATTCAACAACAACCTCAAGAATGAAAGTCACCAACAAATTCAACAACAACCTCAACATTGAAAAACACCAACAAATTCAACAACAACCTCAATATTGAAAGACACCAACAAATTCAACAACTTCAATATTGAAAATCACCAACAGATTCAACAACAACCTCAACATTGAAAAACATAAACAAATTCATCAATAACCTCAATATTGTAAATCAGCAACAAATTCAACAACAACATCGACATTGAAAAACATCAACAACTTCAACAACCTCAACAATGATAAACAACAAATAATTCAACAATAACCTCAACGTTTAAAAGTACAAAAAATTTCAAAAAAGAACATTGATAAAACCAATAAATTCAACAACAACCTCAATATTGAAAATCACCTACAAATTCAACAACAACCTTAACTTTTAAAAATACAAACAAGTTCAACAAAAAACATTGTTAACACCAACAAATTCAACAACAACCTCAATATTGAAAAACACCAACAAATTCAACAACCTCAACAATTGAAAAACACCAACATATTCAATAACAACCTCAATATTGAAAGACACCAACAAATTCAACAACAACATCAATATTGAAAAACACCAACAAATTCAACAACAATCTCAATATTGTAAGTCACCAACAAATTCAACAACAACCTCAACATTGAAAAATACAAAAAAGTTCAAAAAATAACATTGATAACACCAACAAATTCAACAACAACCTCAACATTGAAAAAGACCAACAAATTCATCAACAACCTAAACTTTTAAAAATACAAACAAGTTCAACAAAAAACATTGTTAATACCAACAAATTCAACAACAACCTCAATATTGAAAAACACCAACAAATTCAACAACCTCAACAATTGAAAAACACCAACATATTCAACAACAACCTCAATATTGAAAGACACCAACAAATTCAACAACAATCTCAATATTGTAAGTCATCAACAAATTCAACAACAACCTCAATATTGAAAAACACCAACAAATTCAACAACAACCTCAACAATGAAAAATATCAACAAATTCAACAACAACCTCAACATTGAAAAACACCAACAAATTCAACAACAACCTTAACTTTTAAAAATAGAAACAAGTTCAACAAAAAACATTGTTAACACCAACAAATTCAACAACAACCTCAATATTGAAAAACACTAACAAATTCAACAACCTCAACAATTGAAAAACACCAACATATTCAACAGCAACCTCAATATTGAAAGACACCAACAAATTCAACAACAATCTCAATATTGTAAGTCGCCAACAAATTCAACAACAACCTCAACATTGGATAACACCAGCAAATTCAACAACAACCTCAATATTGAAAGACACCAACAAATTCAACAACAACCTCAACAATGACAAACACCAAGAAATTCAACAACATCCTCAACATTGAAAAATACAAAAAAGTTAAAAAAATAACATTGATATCACCAACAAATTCAACAACAACCTCAACATTGAAAAAGACCAACAAATTCATCAACAACCTCAATATTGAAAATCAGCAACACATTCAACAACAACCGCAACATTGAAAAACACCAACAAATTCAACAACAACCTCAACTTTTAAAAGTACAAAAAAGTTCAATAAAGAACATTGATAAAACCAACAAATTCAACAACCTCAATATTGAAAATCACCAACAAATTCAACAACAACCTCAACATTGAAAAAAACTTACAATTTCAACAATAAGCTCAACATTGAAAAACACCAACAAATTCAAGGTCAACCTCAACTTTTAAAAGAAAAAAAAAGTTCAAAAAAAACATTGATAACACCAACAAATTCAACAACAACCGCAACATTCAAAAACGCCAACAAATTCAACAACAACCTCAACATCGAAAAACGCCAACAAATTCAACAACAACCTCAATATTGAAAATCACCAAAAAATTCAACAACAACCTAAAGAATGAATAACACCAACAAATTCAACAACCTCAACATTGAAAAACACCAACAATTTGAACCACAACCTCAGCATTTAAAACTACAAAAAATTCCAAAAATATCATTGATAAATCCAACAAATTCAACAACAACCTGTATATTGACAGTCACAAACAAATTCAACAACAACTTCAACATTGAAAAACGCCAACAAATTCAACAGCAAGCTCAATATTGAAAGACAACAACAAGTTTAACAACAACCTCAACATTGAAAATCATCAACAAATTCAACAACAATCACAACATTGACAAACACCAACAAATTCATCAACATTGAAAAAAACTTACAATTTCAACAATAAGCTCAACATTGAAAAACAGCAACAAATTCAACAACAACATCAACTTTTAAAAGAAAAGAAAAAGTTCAATAAAAACATTGATAACACAAAGAAATTCAACAACAACCTCAACATTGAAAAACGCTTACAAATACAACAACATCCTCAACATTAAAAATACAAAAACGTTCAAAAAACAACATTGATAACACCAACTAATTCAACAACATCAACATTGAAAAACACCAACAAATTCAGCAACCTCAACATTGAAAAATACGAATAAATTCAACAACAGCCTCAACATTGAAAAATACAAAAAAGTTCAAAAAATAACATTGATAATACCAACAAATTCAACAACAACCTCAATATTGAAAATCACCAACAAATTCAACAACAACCTCAACATTGAAAAACACCAACAAATTCAACAACAACCTCAATATTGAAAGACACCAACAAGTTCAACAACGATCTCAACATTGAAAACCTGCAACAACTTCAACAACAATCTCAACACTGATAAACGCCAACAAATTCAACAACAACCTCAATATTGAAAATCACTAACAAATTCAACATCAACCTTAACATTTAAAAACACCAGCAAATTCAACATCAACTTCAACATTGAAAAACAACAACAAATTCAACAACAACCTCAACTTTTAAAAGAAGAGAGAATGATCAAAAAAAACATTGATAACACCAACAAATTCAACAACAACCCCAGCATTGAAAAACACCAACAAATTCAACAACAACCTCAATATTGAAAATCACCAAAAAATTCAACAACAACGTAAAGAATGAATAACACCAACAAATTCAACAACCTCAACATTCAAAACTACAAAAAAGTTCAAAAAAGATCATTGATAAATCCAACAAATTCAACAACAACCTGTATATTGACAGTCACAAACAAATTCAACAACAACTTCAACATTGAAAAACACCAACAAATTCAACAACAACCTCAACTTTTAAAAGAAGGGAATAAGTTCAAAAAAAACATTGATAACACCAACAAATTCAACAACAACCTCAACATTGAAAATCACCAACAAATTCAACAACTTCAATATTGAAAATCACGAACAAATTCAACATCAACCTCAACATTGAATAACACCAACAAATTCAACAACAACCTCAACATTGATAAAAACCAGCAAATTCAACAACAAGCTCAACTTTCAAAAATAAAAAAAAGTTCAACAATGAACATTGATAACAGCAACAAATTCAACCACAAACTCAACATTGAAAAACAGCAACAAATTCAACAACAACCACAACAATCCAAAACACCAACAAAATCAACAACAACCTCAACATTGAAAAATACCAACAAATTCAACAACAACATGAACATTGAAAAATACAAAAAAGTTCAAAAAATAACATTGATAACACCATCAAATTCAACAACAACCTCAATATTGAAAATCACCAACAAATTCAACAACAACCTCAACATTGAAAACGACAATAAAGTTCAATAAATACCATTGATAACACCAACAAATTCTACAACAATCTCAACAATGAAAAACACCAACAACTTCAACAACCTCATCAATGAAAAACGCCCAAAAATTCAACAACCGCAACATTGAAAATTACCAACAAATTCAACAACAACTTCAAAATTGAAAAATAGAAAAAAGTTCAAAAAATAACATTGATAACACCAACAAATTCAACAACAACTTAAACATTGAAAATGACAATAAAGTTCAAAAAATACCATTGATAACACCAACAAATTCAACAACAAACTCAATATTGAAAATCAACAACAAATTCAACAACAACCTCAACATTTAAAACTACAAAAATGTTCAAAAAAGATCATGGATAAAACCAACATATTCAACAACAACCTGTATATTGAAATTTGCAAACAAATTCAACAACAACGTCAACATTGAAAAACACCAACAAATTGAACAACAACCTCAACTTTTAAAAGAAGAGAAAAAGTTCAAAAAAAACATTGATAACAACAACAAATTCAACAACAACCTCAAGAATGAAAGTCACCAACAAATTCAACAACAACCTCAACATTGAAAAACACCAACAAATTCAACAACAACCTCAATATTGAAAGACACCAACAAATTCAACAACAACCTCAACATTTAAAAACACCAACAAATTCAACAACAACCTCAACATTGAAAAAAACTTACAATTTCAACAATAAGCTCAACATTGAAAAACACCAACAAATTCAATGTCAACCTCAACTTTTAAAAGAAAAAAAAAATTCAAAAAAAACATTGATAACGCCAACAAATTCAACAACAACCGCAACATTCAAAAACGCCAACAAATTCAACAACAACCTCAACATCGAAAAACGCCAACAAATTCAACAACAACCTCAATATTGAAAATCACCAAAAAATTCAACAACAACCTAAAGAATGAGTAACACCAACAAATTCAACAACCTCAACATTGAAAAACACCAACAATTTGAACCACAACCTCAGCATTTAAAACTACAAAAAATTCCAAAAATATCATTGATAAATCCAACAAATTCAACAACAACCTGTATATTGACAGTCACAAACAAATTCAACAACAACTTCAACATTGAAAAACGCCAACAAATTCAACAGCAAGCTCAATATTGAAAGACAACAACAAGTTTAACAACAACCTCAACATTGAAAATCATCAACAAATTCAACAACAATCACAACATTGACAAACACCAACAAATTCATCAACATTCTCAACATTGAAAAAAACTTACAATTTCAACAATAAGCTCAACATTGAAAAACAGCAACAAATTCAACAACAACATCAACTTTTAAAAGAAGAGAAAAAGTTCAATAAAAACATTGATAACACAAAGAAATTCAACAACAACCTCAACATTGAAAAACGCTTACAAATACAACAACATTCTCAACATTAAAAATACAAAAACGTTCAAAAAACAACATTGATAACACCAACTAATTCAACAACAACATCAACATTGAAAAACACCAACAAATTCAACAACCTCAACATTGAAAAATACGAATAAATTCAACAACAGCCTCAACATTGAAAAATACAAAAAAGTTCAAAAAATAACATTGATAATACCAACAAATTCAACAACAACCTCAATATTGAAAATCACCAACAAATTCAACAACAACCTCAACATTGAAAAACACCAACAAATTCAACAACAACCTCAATATTGAAAGACACCAACAAGTTCAACAACGATCTCAACATTGAAAACCTGCAACAACTTCAACAACAATCTCAACACTGATAAACGCCAACAAATTCAACAACAACCTCAATATTGAAAATCACTAACAAATTCAACATCAACCTTAACATTTAAAAACACCAACAAATTCAACATCAACTTCAACATTGAAAAACAACAACAAATTCAACAACAACCTCAACTTTTAAAAGAAGAGAGAATGATCAAAAAAAACATTGATAACACCAACAAATTCAACAACAACCACAGCATTGAAAAACACCAACAAATTCAACAACAACCTCAATATTGAAAATCACCAAAAAATTCAACAACAACGTAAAGAATGAATAACACCAACAAATTCAACAACCTCAACATTCAAAACTACAAAAAAGATCAAAAAAGGTCATTGATAAATCCAACAAATTCAACAACAACCTGTATATTGACAGTCACAAACAAATTCAACAACAACTTCAACATTGAAAAACACCAACAAATTCAACAACAACCTCAACTTTTAAAAGAAGGGAATAAGTTCAAAAAAAACATTGATAACACCAACAAATTCAACAACAACCTCAACATTGAAAAACAACAACATATTCAACAACAACCTCAACATTGAAAAGCACCAACAAATTCAACAGCAACCTCAATTTTGAAAGTCAGCAACAAATTCAACAACAACCTCAACATTGAAAAACACCAACAAATTCAACAACAACCTCAACATTGAAAAACACCAACAAATTCAACAACAACCTCAACATTGAAAAACACCAACAAATTCAACAACTTCAATATTGAAAATCACGAACAAATTCAACATCAACCTCAACATTGAATAACACCAACAAATTCAACAACAACCTCAACATTGATAAAAACCAGCAAATTCAACAACAAGCTCAACTTTCAAAAATAAAAAAAAGTTCAACAATGAACATTGATAACAGCAACAAATTCAACCACAAACTCAACATTGAAAAACAGCAACAAATTCAACAACAACCACAACAATCCAAAACACCAACAAAATCAACAACAACCTCAACATTGAAAAATACCAACAAATTCAACAACAACATGAACATTGAAAAATACAAAAAAGTTCAAAAAATAACATTGATAACACCATCAAATTCAACAACAACCTCAATATTGAAAATCACCAACAAATTCAACAACAACCTCAACATTGAAAACGACAATAAAGTTCAATAAATACCATTGATAACACCAACAAATTCTACAACAATCTCAACAATGAAAAACACCAACAACTTCAACAACCTCAACAATGAAAAACGCCCAAAAATTCAACAACCGCAACATTGAAAATTACCAAAAATTTCAACAACAACCTCAAAATTGAAAAATAGAAAAAAGTTCAAAAAATAACATTGATAACACCAACAAATTCAACAACAACCTCAACATTGAAAATGACAATAAAGTTCAAAAAATACCATTGATAACACCAACAAATTCAACAACAAACTCAATGTTGAAAATCAACAACAAATTCAACAACAACCTCAACATTGAAAAACACCAACAAATTGAACAACAACCTCAAAATTGAAAAATAGAAAAAAGTTCAAAAAATAACATTGATAACACCAACAAATTCAACAACAACTTAAACATTGAAAATGACAATAAAGTTCAAAAAATACCATTGATAACACCAACAAATTCAACAACAAACTCAATATTGAAAATCAACAACAAATTCAACAACAACCTCAACATTGAAAATCACCAACAAATTGAACAACAACCTCAACTTTTAAAAGAAGAGAAAAAGTTCAAAAAAAACATTGATAACAACAACAAATTCAACAACAACCTCAAGAATGAAAGTCACCAACAAATTCAACAACAACCTCAACATTGAAAATCACCAACAGATTCAGCAACAACCTCAACATTGAAAAACATAAACAAATTCATCAATAACCTCAATATTGTAAATCAGCAACAAATTCAACAACAACATCGACATTGAAAAACACCAGCAACTTCAACAACCTCAACAATGATAAACAACAAATAATTCAACAATAACCTCAACGTTTAAAAGTACAAAAAATTTCAAAAAAGAACATTGATAAAACCAACAAATTCAACAACAACCTCAATATTGAAAATCACCAACAAATTCAACAACAACTTAAATTTTAAAAATACAAACAAGTTCAACAAAAAACATTGTTAACACCAACAAATTCAACAACAACATCAATATTGAAAAACACCAACAAATTCAACAACAATCTCAATATTGTAAGTCACCAAAAAATTCAACAACAACCTCAACATTGAAAAACACCAACAAATTCAACAACAACCTCAATATTGAAGGACACCAACAAATTCAACAACAACCTCAACAATAACAAACACCAACAAATTCAACAACATCCTCAACATTGAAAAATACAAAAAAGTTCAAAAAATAACATTGATAACACCAACAAATTCAACAACAACCTCAACATTGAAAAAGACCAACAAATTCATCAACAACCTTAACTTTTAAAAATACAAACAAGTTTAGCAAAAAACATTGTTAACACCAACAAATTCAACAACAACCTCAATATTGAAAAACACCAACAAATTCAACAACCTCAACAATTGAAAAACACCAACATATTCAACAACAACCTCAATATTGAAAGACACCAACAAATTCAACAACAATCTCAATATTGTAAGTCACCAACAAATTCAACAACAACCTCAATATTGAAAAACACCAACAAATTCAACAACAACCTCAACAATGAAAAATATCAACAAATTCAACAACAACCTCAACATTGAAAAACACCAACAAATTCAACAACAACCTTAACTTTTAAAAATAGAAACAAGTTCAACAAAAAACATTGTTAACACCAACAAATTCAACAACAACCTCAATATTGAAAAACACTAACAAATTCAACAACCTCAACAATTGAAAAACACCAACATATTCAACAACAACCTCAATATTGAAAGACACCAACAAATTCAACAACAATCTCAATATTGTAAGTCGCCAACAAATTCAACAACAACCTCAACATTGGATAACACCAGCAAATTCAACAACAACCTCAATATTGAAAGACACCAACAAATTCAACAACAACCTCAACAATGACAAACACCAAGAAATTCAACAACATCCTCAACATTGAAAAATACAAAAAAGTTAAAAAAATAACATTGATATCACCAACAAATTCAACAACAACCTCAACATTGAAAAAGACCAACAAATTCATCAACAACCTCAATATTGAAAATCAGCAACACATTCAACAGCAACCGCAACATTGAAAAACACCAACAAATTCAACAACAACCTCAACTTCTAAAAGTACAAAAAAGTTCAATAAAGAACATTGATAAAACCAACAAATTCAACAACCTCAATATTGAAAATCACCAACAAATTCAACAACAACCTCAACATTGAAAAACACCAACAAATTCAACAACAACCTTAACTTTTAAAAATACAAACAAGTTCAGTAAAAAACATTGATCAAACCAACAAATTCAACAACAATCTCAACAATGAAAAAAACCAACAAATTCAACAACAACCTCAAATTGAATAACACCAACAAATTCTACAACAACCTCAACTTTTAAAAGAGAGAAAGTTCAAAAAAAACATTAATATCACCAACAAATTCAACAACAACCTCAACTTTTAAAAGAAGATAAAAAGTTCAAAAAAACATTGATAACACCAACAAATTCAACAACAACCTCAATATTGAAAAGCACCAACAAATTCAACAACAAGCTCAATATTGAAAAACACCAACAAATTCAACAACCTCAACATTGAAAAGCACCAACATATTCAACAACAACCTCAATATTGAAAGACACCAACAAATTCAACAACAACATCAACATTTAAAATCACCAACAACTTCAACAACTTCAATATTTATAATCACCAACAAATTCAACAACAACCTCAACATTGAAAAACACCAACAAATTCAACAACAACTTCAACATTGAAAATCACCAAAAATTCAACATGAACCACAATATTGAAAATCACCAACAAATTCAACAACAACCTCAATATTGAAAGACACCAACAAACTCAACAACAACCTCAACATTGAAAATCACCAACAAATTCAACAACTTCAATATTGAAAATCACCAACAAATTCAACAACAACCGCAACATTGAAAAATACCAACAAATTCAACAACAACCTCAACTTCTAAAAGAAGAGAAAAAGTTCAAAAAAAACATTGATAACAACAACAAATTCAACAACAACCTCAACATTGAAAAATACCAACAAATTCAACAACCTCAACATTGAAAAACACCAACATATTCAACAACAACCTCAATATTGAAAATCATCAACATATTCAACAACTTCAATATTTAAAGTCACCAACAATTCTACAACAACCTCAAAATTGAAAAACACCAACAAATTCAACAACAACCTCAAATTTCATTGAGAAGAAATGGCGTGAAGAAGCCTTTTGTCTTTGTTTTTGAATATTATATGCAAAGATGGTTTATTCTAATTTCCACTCCTTGAACATTGGATTTCTGTAACTTTTTTTAGCAGCCGCACACCACAGAAGAAAACCTCAGTAGGTCTTAGGTATCCTGCTCAAGTGCTGCACTACTTCTGTGCCACAGTCAAAATAAAAATTTGGATAATAAGTCCATCTGGAGTTCTCCATGCAATTTGTATTTCACATATTTTATAGATTTCCAGATCACTCATTCCTCAGCTAACTGAAGACCCATGTAGAAAAGTTTATTAGATTGTTAATTGAGTTTTGCCACTGACCATATCCCATCTTTGAGTCCGTTATCTGTTGCATGGATCACTGCTGTTAATTGCTGCTGCCTATGGAGCACTTTCTCAACAGTTTCAATAAATAAAAACCTGGCTTGAATTACAAATCATTTTAAGAATATAGCTATATTTTAGACAGAAAATCTGCTACGTCTGGATATGAGTTTGATGTATAATTCAATATGTGGATGTCTTCTCCCAAAGCAAGTCTTGCTTTTGGATTACTCCTTCCCTTGTTGATCTATATTGGCTCCCTGTTAACTGGCACATTAGCCATTAAATTTTTATTCCTCACCCTTTAAATCCCTCTGTGTCCCACATCATCCTATTTCTAGAATATTCCCTAGCCCAATGTTGTCTTACCACACTTGTACCTTTTTATGTATTTCCCCATTCCCTTTGCCATGCATTTGTCAACAGAGCTGACCAATCTCTGTTTTCCTTGCATCTGAAAAACCTCCAAGGTATTTTCTACATTAAAGGTCTATGCAAATGCAAGTTGTTAAATGATTTGCTGAAAGTTACACTATTAAGTGGGGATATTAAGTTATACTACAACACATGAAAATGAAAAATACATGAAAAAGCACTTGCTATGCCTTTCATATCCTCATGATGCTAAAGCGCTTACTTTTTAAACTTAAATACTTATGCAGTGCAGTTACTGTTGCTATGTAAGCATATAATGGAACCAGTCTTGGCACAGCAAGGGCCCACAATTGACAAATGAGGTAAATGACCAAGTTGTTTTTGTGTATTAGTAGAGGTATCAGTATTGTTCTGGGTATTGAGAGAACTGCCTCCTCTACAAATTATTACCCTGGGATCTTTTATGTTGACTTAAATTGACTGACAGGGACATGTCATCCAAAAGATGGCACCACTGACATTGCAGTACTCCCTCAGTTCTGAGCTTGATAGCATTACTTGACATTGTTATAAAGTCTTTCATGTTTCTAGAGCGTGCAATTGTGCTTTATGCATTCTGGAAAAAGGACACTTCTTTGTAAAATGAAAAAGCTCTATAATCCAAAATGACACCATTATTATCTTGATAAATTTGTACTTCTGTTTTCTTAATGCTGCCACCAGCTGTTATGACACTTCTGTCTTCTCATCAAACATTAGCCGCAAACTTAAAAAGTACATAATAAGCTTGACTTCAGTTGTGGTTTTGCTGAGGAGAGCTGCCAGAATTGTATAAAAGTTGTATAAAATGGTGATCATATGAATGCAGTTCTGTGGCTCAAGAAACTAAGAAATAGCCACAATTCTAATTATGATGTTTAAAGCAGTTATTTTCTTTTTGTTCCATGTTAACAACCTTTTAAATCCCACTGTGGAGCACAGAAAGGAAGGCTGCATTTCTGCAGCACCTTTCATGATCTCAGGACATCTCAAAGCTCCTTTCGATCAATGAAGTGTTTGTTGAATGCAGTTGCTGTTGTAATATGAGTTTGACCGCCAGGTTTTAAACTGCAAGCTTTGACAAAACAGCAATGTGGTAGTAACCAGATAATCTCTTTTTTTGTGATATTGATTGAGGGATAAATATTGATAAACAATCCACTGTGAAATGTAATACTCCACCTGGGAGATATGATTGTAATTCCTGTTCACGGGTTTACTCAGGAAATGCTGGGTATTCCTTCTGTGACCAGATTCCCTGTACAGCAAATGACACAAAGCAATATGATTTTAAATAATAGTAAAAATTCTCTTGGAAACTGCCTAATTAGATTTGTTTGATGCTGATAGATTTTTATAGGATAGGAATCCAGGCTGACACTCCCAGTGCAGTGCTGAGGGAATGCTATACAATTGGGGGTGCAATCTTTCAAATGGCACATGAGGCCCTGTCTATCTCTTCAGGTGGATGTAAAAGATCCCATGGCACTATTTTGAAGAAGAACAGGGAAGTTGTCTCCAGTGCCCTGACAAATATTTATCCCTCTATTAATATCACAAAAAAACATTATCCGGTCAGTATCACATGGCTGTTTTTTTGGGAGTTTGTTGTAATGTTGGAAACACAACTTCACTGCACAGTAAACTTACTTCAATAGCTGTAAAGCACTTTAGGAGGTATTGAGGTAATGAAAGGTGTTCTATGAATTTAATGTCTTTTTATTATAGTTTGCCTAGGGCTACTCTAGTTTTTAGCTAAAGGTCTTGATCGAATACACTTAAAATTTTTCAATCGTAAAATATTTCTATCCAACAAGTATTTTGTGCAGTGATATTTAACTGTAGGTAGTTAGGAGACAATAGGATAAGAAGTTTTAAAACAAAATATGCTTCGTACTATTTTGTGTAAAAGCATTGTAGTATTGTCCTGTATGTAGTGTTACTTCATTGAATTATAACTGAAGAATACTGAGATGTGTGAGACATGTAATGCTATATTCCATGTAAAAATGTGTTGAGCCAAGGAGCAGGTTAATTTCAAGGAAAAGTTTAATATTTTTACAACGAGACCTGTGTGGCCTTCAACCTGAGATAGCATAAAACTGGCCTGAAGCACAGTATCCTGATTTAAGAGGCTATTTGCTTTGGCTAATATGGTGACAATTAGCCAAAAACCCAAAGGAAGCTGGTGAAGTTTTTGAAAACCATATGAAAAGAGTTCTGATATTTTCTTAGTAGTTTGGTAAATTGTTCATAATTTGTACCAAAACACAGCTGAAGTTAATTTCATTTAGCTCTTCGTTGACTGGCACCTCAAACAATGTTGTTTTAAATGTCCTTCAAAAACTGCATCAACAAACTTTATAAAGATGCTGCTAAACTGACCACTGTCTAGTCTTTGTTGTGTAATTGATGGTTTAGTTGCCTGTTACAGTTTGTTGTATACGGAGACAGAGAACTCTAATTGGAGTTAATAGGCAGATTTAATTGTGGATGTTTCTAGAGCTGTCAAATCAAGTTTCACCACGTAATTACCATATTTAGCAAATTGGTATTTACCTGAAGTAATTGTAGTTTAGGCGTACAGTCTTTGAGCCTTAACAGGTATTCAGTTAAGGAATAGAATGCCTGGGCTTGCTTATGGCATTGTATATAATATATATCTTTATCCTACCCTCATTAAGAAAACATATATATATATGTGCGTGTGTGTGTGTATATATATATATATATATATATATATACTTTCTTATAAGTATTTTGGGATAGGATTAATATATCTCTCACCCCTTCCCCTTTCACTTATTTCCAGCCTGTGTCACAGCAGAACAAAGAAGTGTGTGGGAGGGGAAAGTAGCTGACTATAGATGTACGTACAGGATTTGAGGAAAGCTGTAAGTTAACCATTATTCCATTGCCTATGGCAAATGAACCATGCCTCAGGACAGCTAAGTTCTGTCAATTGCTGCCTGGTAAAACAATTGATGTCAGTGTTCAATAGACATAAAACTGAATTTTAGGCATGGTGTTGCACATCTGAACTTCAACAGAGACACAATGAGATTACAGAATCAGTTCCTTCCTATGGTTTGCTTATCTGGATCATGCCAGAGGCTTGTTTCCCTCGGCAACAACAGCTTGGACTTTTTTTATTAAATGGAAGATGTTGTACATGCCAAGGCCTTTTGCAGGAGCATTAGGACTTGATCAAAAGCTTGGTCAAAGAGGTAAATTTTATTGAGGATCTCAAAGAAGGGCAGAAGTAGAGAGGAAGGGAATTCAGAGTTGGGCTTCCTTATCTACTTTTGAACATCAGTGCTAAATTATCAGGTTATGCAAATGGTTTGCATGTTGTAGATCCCTCCCTTCTGATATAATGCATTTCAAAATGAAGTTATTTTGTATATATCTGAGCAGACGAATTAGGGGAAATGTACCTCTCAACTGGACTTGAAAAGTGCGATAAAATTCCATGATCTCAATGTCCCAAAACACAAGCTGGCTGATTAAGTACTGTTGGAAGAGTCGCCATTGCTGTAATGTAGATGCAGCAACCATCTTGCATATAACAAATCACCAAATGACCAGGTAATCTTTTTTAATAAGTGTCGGCTGAGGAGTAAATATTGAGGAAAATGTTCCTTTTTTCAGAATAATGCCACTGGATCGTTCTTGTACACCTGAGAGTGCAAATAGGGCCATGATTGAATGCAGGCTTTCCCTCCTCACTCACTCTCACTTTGTCTCTGCCCCTCCACCCACGTACTCTCGCTGACCACCTCGTGCGCATGCCCGCCCTCCTCCTCCTCCTCTCCCCCACCCCAAGCTCACTTTCTCAGATGCCATTGGGCACTGCTCCTGCTGCCTCGTGTTCCGTTTCCGGCTGCCTGGGCCCTGATCCAGCGGCCACAGTGGCCAGGCTCCGAACTCACCGGCTCTGGAGTTTGCTGATCCTCCAGTCACTAATTGTTTCTTTCCCACATTTGCTGCTGTTAGGCTCACGGGAGAGAAACAGCTTGCGATTGGAAGAACATCACGGGAGAGAAACAGCTTGCTATTGGAAGAACTCTGCCACCTCTCCTTCAAAACATTCCAAGTTAGTTAAACACAATTTTCCCTTAAGAAATCCATGCTGGCTCTTCCTAATCAACCCACATTTTTTCATATATGACTCCTAATTCTATCCCGAATAATTGTTTCTCGAAGCTTCCCCACTACCAACGTTAAACTGGCTGGTCTGTAATTGCTGGGCTTATCCTTACAATCTATTTTGGACAAGGGTGTAATGTTTGCAATTTTTCAGTCCTCTGGCACCTCCCCTGAATCTAGGGAAGACTGAAAGGTTATGGCCAGTGCCCCTGCAATTTCCAATCTCGCTTCCTTCAATATCCTTGGATGCTTCTCATCTGGTCCTGGTGCCTTGTCAACTTTAAGCACCGACTGTTTATCCCCCCCCTCCCTTATCAATTTTGAACCCTTCTAGTGACAGGATTGCCTCCTCTGTCACCATGGCCTGCCTCCATGACCCCTGCCTCTATGTCCCTAATCGGTCCTACTCCTTTTATCTCCTTTTATCACCCTTTTACTATTTATGTGCCTACAAAGCCTTTGGGATTCCCCTTTATGTTGGCTGGTAGTCTTTTCTCACAATCCCTCTTCGCTTCTCTTATTTGCTTCTTCACCTCTCCTCAACCGTCTATACTCAGCTTGGTTCTCAATCGTATTTCCTACTTTACATCTGTCATAAGCACACTTTTTTTTCTTTATCTTAATTTCTATCTCCTTTTTCATCCAGAGAACTCTGGATTTGTTTGCCCACCTTTCCCCTTTGAGGGAGTATACCTTTACCGTGCCCGAACAATTGTTATGACCGATGCAGTTGGTAAAGCGGAGCTATTTAAAAATCTCAGAGGGAAACTTTAAACAACTGTCAATCAATAATTTTAAGTGCTATGTTTGAGATGCAACTCTAAACTCAGGAATCAGACCACTAGTTCAAGGTTTTACATTAAACTAAATGAAGCATTTTATTAATTTACACAGGTTAAAATATATGTACACATGGCTACAAATTACTACTATCATAACTTTTAAATTCCCAAACTAATCTCCATTAAGGCAACAGCAACTTATAGACTTAACCAAACACCAGGCAAAGCATTTTCACCTTATGAATTCAAAATGAGGTTCCTTTCACTGTGGAGCCAGTTGGAGGCTTGCAGCTGTCTTTTGATCTTCCATTGCCTCTTTGAATGTAGCCCATTGTTCAGCTACAGCTTTTCCCACCAACCTTTGGTTCCAATCTACCTGGCCAGCTCCGTTCTTGTCCCATTGAAGTCTGCTGTCTCCCAGTTAATTATTCTTACTCTGGATTGCCCATTGTCCTTTTCTGCCGTCATCCTAAACCTTATGATACAATTATCGCTGTCTCCTAAATGTTCTCCCATTGACACTTGATCTCCTTGGCCCACTTCATTTCCAAGAATCAGGCCTAGCAGTGCCTCCTTTCTTGTTGTACTGGACACATATTGCTGTAGAAAATTCTCCTGAACATTCGCTAGGAACTCTTGCCTCTCTCTGCCCTTTACACTACCATTACCCCAGTATATATTTGGATAATTAAAATCCCCTATTATAACTATTCTATAATAGTTGCTATAATTTCCCTGCAGATTTGTTCCTCTATATCCTTTCCACTAGTTGGTGGCCTATAAACTACACGAGCACGTAATTGCGCCCTTTTTGTCCCTTGGCTCTAGCCAAATTGAGCCTGTCCTTGAACCCTCTGGGACATCCTCTTTCTCCAGCACTGCAATGCTCTCCTTAACCAATACAGCCTCCTGCCCTATTTTTCCTGAACACCTTGTACCCAGAATATTTAACACTCAGTCCTGCCCTTCCTTGAGCCAGGTCTCTGTTATTGCCACAACATAATTCCGCATGGCAATCTGCTCCTGTAACTCACCAAACTTATTTACTATACTCTGTGCTTTCACATACATACAACACATGATTCTTTGAAATGAAGTGGGCCAAGGAGATCAAGTGTCAATGGGAGAACATTTAGGAGACGGTGAAAATTGCATCATAAGGTTTAGGATGACGGCAGAACCTGATTTAGACTTCATTACTTCCTCCATTATTCCAACTCTGCCTATTAACTCCCTATTCACTATCCTAGTGCTAATTGTCTTTCCTAGTATTTTGTGCACCTTGGTATTACTCTAATATTTTCTCCTGGTTCCTACACCCCTGCTGAGTTAATTTAAAGCACCCCCTCCAACAGCTCTAGCAGAATGCCCCGCAAGGAACTCAGTCCCAGCTCTATTCAAGTGCAACCAGGCCGGCTTGTACAGGTGCCATCTCCCCCAGAGCCAGTCCCAGTGTCCCAGGAATCTAAATCCCTCCCTCTTGCACTATCTTTCCAGCCACGCATTCACCTGCCTTATCCTCCTATTTCTGTACTCACTTGCACATGACACCAGAGATTACTACGTTTGAGGTCCTGCTTGTTTTTCTTGGGATCCACTACCAACCTGGTTTTCCCAGTCTACCTGCATATTGAAATCCCCCATGATCACTATAACCTTGCCTTTCTTACACGCCTTTTCTATCTCCTGGTGTATCTTGTGCCCCACATCCTGACTATTGTTCGGAGGCCTGTACATAACTCCCATTATGTTTTTTTTTACCTTTGCGGTTCCTCAACTCTACCCACACAGATTCTACATCATCTGACCCTACGTCATTTCTTGCTATCGATTTAATTTCATTTCTTACTAACAAAGCAACCCCACCCCCTCTGCCAACCTGCCTATCTTTTCGATAGGATGTATATCCTTGGATATTTAGCTCCCAGTCCTGATCCCCTTGCAGCCATGTCTCCGTGATGCCTCCACATCATACCTGCCAATTTCAATTGCACCACAAGCTCATTTACCTTATTTCGTATACTGCGTGCATTCAGATACAACACCTTCAGTCTTGTATCCCCCGTCCCCTTTCTCATTGTCGTCCCTTCATCTGATGTGCTTGAAGTTAGATTCCTAGCCCTTTCCAAACACTCTGTCCTATTTTGTGTTCTGGGGACTTTAATAGTCTCTCCTGGGCTCTCCTTTTTAGTTTTTTCATAATTTTCCATGAAGTTGAATCCACCCCCCTACACGCTAACCTGCTGTTTTGTTTCCCATTAGTCATACTTCTTGGAGTTTTACCTTTCCCTCCACCCCCCCAACTTTCTAGTTTAAAGTCCTGTTGACCACCCTATTTACCCTTTTCGCTAGAACAATCACCCAATCAAGTTGACCCTGCAAAAAAAAAACAAACAGGGTAAGTTCAATCCGACTAATTACTGCCCCATCAGTCCATTCTCAGTCATCAGCAAAAGTGGTGAAAGGTATCATTAACAGTGCTATCAAGCAGCATTTACTCATCAGTAACTGATAATCAGCTTGCGTTTTGCCAGGACCACTTGGTTCCAGATCTCTTTACAGTCCTTGTCCAAACATCGACAAAAATTCCGAAGTGAGGTGAGATTCACTGCCTTTGACATCAGTGCAGCGTTTAACCAAATGTGGCATCAAGGAGCTCAAGAAAAATTGAAGTCGATGGGAATTGGAGAGAGAACTCTCCACTGGCTAGCTTACTACATTACACAAGGGAGATGATTGTGGTTGTTGGAGGCCAATCATCTCAGCCCCAAGGCATTGCTGCAGGAGTCCTTCAAGAACGTGTCCAACGCCTAACCTACTGAGACTGCACACTGTTCAATTCAATTTGCTACAACTCCGATACCGAAGCAGTTTGTGCACGCATGCAGCAAGACCTAGGTAACGTTCAGGCTTGGGCTGATATGTGGCAAGTAATATTTGTGCCACACAAGTGCCAGGCGATGGCTGTCTCTAACAAGAGAGAATCTAACCATTTCTCCTTGATAATCAACTGCATTTCTATCATTGAATCCCCAGCCATCAACATCCTGGGAAGGAAGGGAGGTGGGGTGAGGAGGGTCACCATTGACGTGAAACTTAACTAAACCAAACACCTAAGTTAAAAGCAAAATACTGCAGATGCTGGAAATCTGAAACAAAAACAGAAAATGCTGAGTTGAAAATGAACAGAGTTAAGGTTTCGAGTTTTACCTTTATGCCATTATCAGCACCTTTATTAGCCATAATCACCATTAACATTCCCTTTGTCCTTTAATTCATGACATCTTTGTCAATCTCTCCTTTGTCCCCACCTATCTCTGGCCTTCTATCCAGCTTCACCGGTTCCACCCCCCCTTAAACAGTATAAATTTCATCACATTTCCACTTCTCTTCAGCTCTGAAGAAGGGTCAAACGGACTCGAAACGTTAACTCTGTTTCTCTCTCCACAGATGCTGTTGGACCTGCTGAGCTTTTCCAGCATTTTCTGTTTTTGTTTCAGATTTCCAGCATCTGGAGTATTTTGCTTTTATCCGGGAACACACGGTTGCCACAAGGACTGTGGCCGTTCAAGAAGGTGGCTCACTACTGATTTTTCAAGGCAATAAATTCTAACCTTGCCAGCAATGCCCACATTCTGTAAATGAATGACGAAAAGACTGGGCAATACTTTGCATGAGAAAGATTTACTTTTTTTTTCACTTCAGAAAAGAAAGTGTGACCAGAAGCGACTCTCGTCAGGCTGGGTAACAACAGTTGAACTAAGAGTATAGTTATTGTGAACTGGGACTTGCTTGAATAGAAGAATAAGATTGAAGGAAGAGCATTGGAGTGGGTAAATCACTCCTGGTTCACATTATTTATATTTTGACATGCATAAATATATGTTTTTGCTGCCGTCCAGGTACCTGTGCAACTAGGTTTTGACTTAAGAAAAGAAAATCTGTATAAGAAGCTCCAGCTGCCTTTTACAAGGCACCTCCTGCCATTCTTGTGGCGATGGCAATAAATCAGCCTTATGTTTTTATTTATATTCTTTAGTTCAATAAGTGGTAAAATGAGAGGTGAGTTGTTTTTCAACAACATCAAGATACAAATTATAATGTTCTCTATATCTTGTATTTGTATGTGAGTAGCAGTGAATGATGTATGAACTTTGGCCATTAAAACCAGCCTTGGAATAGTATTGCCCGCATAAATTGCACATCCATTGAATTGCTTTTCTTCTTCCCTTTTTTCCTTTTCTCTATTTCAGCAGGTTAGGAGTTTGTAGGATGTTTATTGCAGAGCCCTCTGTGTGTTCAGTTAAGAAGAAATCTGATTCTGTAGAATGTCTCTGGGAATAATAGTGTTAAATAATGTTGCTGTGAATTTGCCAAATTTTAAAAGTACACTTGAATGCCTAAGGAGCAGCGGTCCATCAGTTGACTGAAGATTGAAGAATCTCTGCAGTGTTGGCAAGGGAATATGCATAGTGTCCAACTGTCTCTCTCCACCCCACACAACATATTATGGTGGCATGGTTGGTTAAGTTTACAAAAGAAACTAAGCACTCCCGCATATTGCAATGCAGTTTATTGAAGCATAGATTATTGCTTGCACCAAGGCACTTACTTGTCCAAAGATTGTAATGGGTCAAACACAGAAGAAGACCGAGAACTGATGCTAGCATCTGAACTGCTGAGAATTTGTCTCAGTGTCTCTATCGCATGTTGGTTTGTGGGCAATAAAATGTTTCCTTTTAACTGATGGTTAATTTTCGAACACTGCTCTACAACTGAATGGATTAATGTTTTCTCCATTCTGCTGCTTTCTTATTTATGATGCCTTTTTCATAATTGAAATGATAAGCTCTCATTAGATGTTTAATCATTCATTATTTTTATGACTACAATAAGAAGCTGTATTAAGTGCAGTGCCTTGAATGTAGAAAGATATCTCAAGGCACTTCATAGAGGAGCAATTTGTAAAAATATAGAAAACTAACTGACAATGGAAAGTTAACCATTTGTGAAGGTCTAAAAGTTTGTATTCCACCAATTTTATAATTAACGTGGAGATTTTGAAAATAGTTAGTTTTCAACCTGATCCGAACAAAGGCAAAAAGAAAAGTGCGTAGTTCACCTTTGGCGAGGATACCAATTTGAATATATTAACACTGACATCTCTGCTGAATAAATATGATTATATATTCATTCTCCCATCCCACAAGAATGCAGATTAATCTGCTTTCTTTGAAACCTAAATCTGAGTAAGGTTTATCAAACAGAGCACCAAAGATCTTCCAGATATTTGAGAAGTTGTGGAGCTTTTAACATCCATTGGATTTTTTCAATGCGTATCTTACCATGTATAAGTGAATAGAATACATTTAACAATGCCATTCTTATTTTCTTTCTTTTGCACCTCTATTATGGTTGTATATTAATGATAGTGACAAAGTCTTAAGTGTTAGCTGCATTCATACTCTGATTTAATCGAGTATTGACTAAACAAAATCCAGTGGTATCAAAAGGAAGCCATTTTCAGTCAAACTAATTGTTGTCACTTGTAACTTTAGTTCTGATTATCAGAGCAAAATGCATGTCCCTTTCCTATGGCACCTTCCCATGCGACCGCAGCAGGTGTAACACCTGCCCCTTTATCTCCTCCCGCCTCACCATCCAAGGCCCCAAACACACCTTGCAGGTGAGGCAGCGATTCACTTGCACTTCTTTCAATTTAGTCTACTACATTCGCTGTTCACAGTACGGTCTCCTCTACACTGGGACGACTAAACGCAGATTGGGTGACTGCTTTGCTGAACACCTTCACTCAGTCTGCAAGCATGACCGCGACCTTCCTGTCGCTTGCCACTTCAATTCACCATCTTGCTGTCATGTCCGCATTTCTGTCCTTGGCCTGCTGCAATGTTCTAGTGAAGCCCAATGCAAACTGGAGGAACAGCACCTCATTAGGCACTTCACAGCCTTCTGGACTTAACGTTGTGTTCAACAATTTCAGACTGTGAACTCTCTCCTCCATTTTGGTCTTTTTTTCCCATCACCCTCCGCCCATAGGGCCAGTGTGTAACTTGTTCTTATGTTTTGCTTTCAAAGAAAGTTCTGCTATTAACACATTCTGCTATTTGACCTTCATGCCACTATTAACACCTGTCTTAGTCTTTAACACTATCATTACCACTCCCTTTGTCTTATGTCCATGGCATCTTTGTCAAATCTCTCCTGAGCTCCCACCTATTCCTGACCTTGTTTGCTCCACCTGCTCCAACCCCTCTCTTCAACAGTATAAAACCCATACGTTTCTACCTCTGTTCAGCCCTGAAGAAGAGTCACGTGGACTCGAAAAGTTAACTGTTTCCCTCTCCACAGATGCTGCTAGACCTGCTGAGTTTTTCCGGCATTTTCTGTTTTTATTTCAAACACCTAAGTCATTGTCGCCAAGTCAAAATCCAAGAACACTGTTGCCACAAGGACAAGAAGGTGGCTCACTACTAATTTCGCAAGGCTTCAGAGGGAAGTGCACGTTCAGTTTTGAAAATCGGTCTTTTTCTTGTTAGAAACAATTCATTTATATTTAGTGTCTTTAGAGTAGTAAACCGCCCCGAGACGCTTCACGTGAGTATTACAGAACAAATATGACACTGAGCTAAATGAAGAGATATTAGGTCAGATGACCAAAATCTTGGTCAGAGAGCTAGGTTTTAAGGAGTGTCTTAAAGAAGGAAAGTGAGTTAGAGTGGCAGAGAGGTGTAAGGAGGGAATTTCGAAGCTTAGGACTGAGGTGCGGCTATTAATGGTGCAGCGATTAAAATTGGGGATTTGCAAGAGGCCAGAATTAGAGGACTGCAGATAAAAGAAAGACTTTTAGCAGTTTTCACAACTACCGAACATCTCAAAGCACTTTACAGCAAGTGTTTTTGATGTCACAGAAGTAATGCAGAAAACACAGCAACCAATTTATGTGCAGCGTACTTGAGAGATTAAATATTGTCCAGGACGCCCCAGATAACTGAAATGAATACAGAAAATTGTGGAAAGCTGTTTTAGTTTTTGATTTCCAGCATCTGCAGTGTTTTGCTTTTGCATCAGGAATATCTCCCCTGCTCTCCTTCAAAATAGTGTAATTGGATCTTTTGCATCCTCCAAACGGGCAGATTTAGCTTAATGCTTCATCCAGTAGGCAGCACCTCTGAGTGCAGCATTTCATGGGCACTGCACTTGAGTGTCAGCCTTGATTTTTGCGCTCAGGCACTGGAGTTGGACTTGAACCTAGAACCTTGTGACTTAGAGGTGGGAGTGGTACTAACTGAGCTCAGACTAATACTTATCTCGGAGAGCTGTGAGGTTGGAGGAGATTACAAGGATAGGGAGAGGTGAGGCCATGGAGGACTTTGGAAAGAAGGATGAGAATTTTAAAATTGCGATATTGCTTGACAGGAAGCCAGTGTAGGTCAGCGAGCACAGGGGCGATAGGGGAATGGGACCTGGTGTGAGTTAAGGCCCAGGCAGCAGATAAGACTCAGGCAACAGAGTTTTGAATGACTTCAAAAGCTTACAAAGGGGTTGAATGTGGGAGACCGGCCATGAAAGTTGAGTCTAGAGTAATGAATGCATGAATAAGGGTTTCAGCAGCAGACGAGTTGAGACTGGTGAAGTTGGGCATTGTTATGAAGGTGGAAATAGGGGTTCTCGGTGATTGCGTCAACATGAGGTTAGAAGTTCATCACGGGGTTGAATGTGACATCGAGGTTGCGATCAGACTGACTTAATCTCAGACTGTGGCCAGGGAGAGGATAGAGTCGGTAGTTAGAGGACAAGAAACAAAAAGGGAAACACGGCACATTCAACAGGTCAACCAACACCTGTCCAGAAAACACGAATCACTTGACATTTCAGATTTAAACCCTTCCTCAAGACTGCAAGATATGATGGGCGACAGCATTTTAAAAGAAACCAAAACCCACACTGACCATACACAACAAAGGTGTAAGATGAATTGTAAAAGCCTATGGTGACAGAAACTGCTGCAGCAACTATATCTTTGCTTATTCTCAGCTTCTCGATCTAGCTTCGGTCGTCTTCAATGTTCTGGTCTCCATCAGCTTGCTTGTACTGCACCAGTGGACTCACCAACTGCTACTGCTCAGGTTGGACTTTTTATATCTTTTAAACAGGGTCAGTTTGCCCAGAAGTTTTGGTTTCCAAACCTTAGTTTGTTTTTGTTTCCTGTTATGAAGATGTATTATAGAAAATATTAATTTTATAATGTCATCAGCTGGACATACATGTGTATTGAACCTTTTTTTTTTGAAAAGAATACTCTTCCTGAGCAAAGGCCACTGACTTACAGCAGCTACTGTGTTGCATTTGTGAGGGTCACGAGCTGCTTTTAAAGTGATACAAGTTCTATGGAGCTTTCAGAGAGAGGTCATGTGATCCCGTTCTTGGGTGTAAAAACGATACTGGATTTTTGGATAGTTGGAGAGCGACTTCCCCAGGGGCAACAGCCTTACCCTATCTCTCATTCTTCCACAACCCCTCTCATCAAAGCTGAACTGTCTGTGGTTTGAAAGCCCATTGCTGTAAACCGAGAGTTCTTATAAAAGAATTTTGAATCAACACTGCTGTCTCCAGTGAGAAACCTCCAAGAACCAGCAGCTACTGTGAACTGGGTCTCTGCAGCTGTGAACAAGCATCTGGTTATTCTGTGAATAATTTTTTTTCTGACTTGTTACTTGGCCACGTTTTTATTAGCTGATACACTGCAATTTTACTTTTTTGTGCATGCTTGGGCGGGATTCTGTATGTATTTTTTTTGCATTAGTAGGTAGTTGAACATATTTGTTCATTTTAAGCTTTTTAAAAATTTCTGCATCAATTTTACATTTATTTACATTTACATATATATGCATATTTACATATATGTGTATTTACACACACATATATGTATTTACACACACACATAAGTATATATATATATGCAATATCAGCTCCCTTTTTAAATTCAAACTGCTACAACCAACTCAGGAGTGGGACAAAGAGAGGAGTCCATTCACCCTGTTAACCTGGTCATAGCATTCCTTAGAAACTGGGAGGGTCAGATTCCTTTCTATGTTTACCAACTGTTCTGTTTCCCTTTCTGTTCCCTTTTCAATACAGTTTCTGTTTTAGCAATGGTCTGCCTCAAAGTCCTACAAATTAAATTTAAAAACACAGATTCCCTCACAGCATGCAGAAGCAAATTGACTAGAATGCTGGCACTTTTGATGTTGACAACCTTGGGAGGAAGCACTTTTGGCTGAAAACAATTGCAAGTACTTCAAATTGTCTCTCGTACTTGTGATACGTTGTACTATTTTTAAGGATTGGAATGTTCACAGACCCTCCCTAGTTGCCTGATTGCCCATTACCATTCTGAGCTTGGTAGCATTTGCACTGTTTTTCTATCTATCCAATAAGTCAAGGTTGATAATGGTTTATGGAATTTAGGAACGTAAATCAGTAATGGATGCCCGGGAGTGATTTCAAGGTTGTAATTAAATCGAATGGATCAGATCACATAAAGCACATAGCTGGTGTTGTAATCAACAGTACCCGAAGGATTATCTTAGAGCCTTGAAATGACTGATTAATTCTTAAATAGTATTATATAGGCTGGCTATTCTGTTGTGTTGGCATTAGCTGTTAGTGCTGCACTACCTCAGCCCTTTGAATACTCTTGTGTGATGGCATTCATTACCAGTAATTGTAAAATGGAAGATTGCGATCAATTCTTATTTCCAACTTGCTTTTCTTTTTTATTATTCCAACATCAGATTTTAAAAGTTTATATTTGCTCATGTTGCACTATTTTTGTATAGCTTTGAAACTGCAGTTGTTTCATTGCCTTCATTAAATTGAGAGAAATCAACACAAATTCCTGAATATAGTTACTCCTAGTATCATTGGTTATTTGCAGTTGGGTTGAATTTCATTGCATGGTTTGTGAACTTGTGGTGCTGGCACTTTTGACTGGCTTCTGGCTCTGTGGTTAGTTGGAATGCAACTGATGGGTGTACTCTTTGTGTGATCTCTCATTTGATGTTACTGAAGTTAGTCTCTGTTCAGACAACTTAAATACCTTCCAAATTGTTAGAGTAAACAAACCCATTTATTCTGTCTCCCCCTCAGCTCCTTAGCTGTACTCTGCACAGATCCTAACTAGTTGTTCCCATTTGGAGGTAACAAAATGTTTTCAGCAACCACTTGTGTCAGAGTTGGCAGGTTTCTTGACCATGGAAGAATGTGAATGTGACCCTGTCTTCACCTGAGCACTCATGAGAACTTGCAACAGGAGTTATTGGATAGCACATGCTGATTTTCCTCTTTGATCCAATAGCACTTAGGCCATTTGCGACGCCCTTACTGCTGTCTCAGCCAAGATCGGTGAGGCATTTTATCTGGGACTTCCTTGGTTTATGTAGGTCACTTACTCACCCAAATAAACTTGCTGAGCTAAATTTATTTTGAAATGTAAATTGTTTTATTCCAGCTATTGAACCTTTTTGTAATGTGTTGAAAAGGCAAAGTTAATTTTCTAACTGCCTGGCTTAAGCTGGTTTCATTCACAAAATGTACTTGCCAAAATGGACAGGGTTACTTTGACAAGCACAAGCCTTAGGTGCCCACTGCAGCTCAAGCTTTGTTCCAGATGATCCATATTTATAGCAACTGAGGATAAGCACCGCTCCAACTTGAAGTTTAAATTCAAGGACTGGAAGGCTACATACTATAAACCTGAAAGCTAACATTTTTGTATACAATTTGATTTAAATATATCTCGCAACAGCTAACAGACAGAACATTGCTCCCCAACTGAGACTACATGTGTTGAACTGATAAGAGATGATGTTGAAGCAGCAGTCTGTTTTCAAAGTCTTCTCTGAAAGGAATTAGACTGTGCTTTTCCAGACAATTGAGTTCAGCAATGAGATCCTGTCAGTACCACAAACTTCTTCACAGTCCCTTATTGCGAAACCTTTCACAGTTGACATTTAAAAGGATTTGTACCCATTAAATATTTGTACAGACTCTATCTAAATCACTTTTACAAGCATGGCCACACACCTAATGCAGAAAATGTGCTGCAGAATAGAGTGGTTATATTTAAACTTTACATGTGTGAAGTATATATGGTATTCAATGTTATCTATAACAGAGGTAATTAACTTGATATTGGAAGCAAGATGGGTGCATTTCTGGTTTAAAAAAAATAATTGTTTCCCGCTCTGCATGCAGAAGACCATAAAAAGCTCCATCACCACCCTCATTTTCAGTCACACAAAAGGAGAGCTTTAATCGTGAGGCCTCTGGGATGCAAATCTTCTGATTCCACATTGGGGCCAGTGGGCAAGAATTCCCTCAGTTACTTCTGTTCTGCCACCGCTACTTGGCGACAGTGCAGTGAGAACTCTGTTTATGTCGTACTTCTGGTGAAGTTATAGCAGTGGGGCTAAAGCAGAGTTCCCACCCATTGTCTCAATACCTTCAGATTGGTTTTCAGAGTTCAGACCACCACCCTTTTTCTCCTCCTGCCTTTCACAGTCATCCTTTTGCTAAGTGAATGGGATCCTCTGGAATCCATATTGGAATCATAGTGAACCCTCCTTACACTTGATTTACGTGATTAAGACAGTCAGAGATCATTATTTTATTGAGCATCTTGAAAACTATATTAGGAAGGAAATGTTACAATATGAGTGTCGATAGCTTGAACAATGAAAAACTGGAATTGCTGGCTCATTCAGGCCACAACAGGAAGTCAAAATTCAACAAGATTTCCAGCTGTGTTAATTTTGCTATTCCATTGGTCAGTTGCACAATATTTAGCACCAGTCTTCACCTCTGTAACATAAAATAGATTATTTTGCAAGTGTGCCTCAAACATTGGCAGGACATTGTGGTTCCTTCAGATTTATTTTCCAGCTATGCGGTGCAAAATTGGTTATATAGTTTAGTCGTTGCAGTTTTAATGCCAGTTATACTTACCTGGTCTCTCACAAATTTGGATTATTTGTAAGCAGGTCTAAGATAAGACTAGTTGCACTGTGATTAGTGGGGAGGATGGTCACAACTTGGAAGCATGGTTGGGGGAAGCTGCATGTTCTCTTCCCTGTAGTGCCCCTGGCAAATATAAAATGAGTCAAATTGTAAACCAACTACTGTTGGGCTAGGTACTTCTAAGCTGGATTGCTAAGTGTGCATTTACTTGCTTAAAACAGAAGGAAAAGAACACTCAGCCCCTTGAGCTCATCCTTCTAGCATTTCAACCAAACATCCAACTGCATTTTGAATTCCCGCATAATGTCCTTTGAGCGATTTCATGTCTTGTTGGAGGCTGGGAGATACATGGGACCAACTTCATATCACTTACAAGTGAAATGAAGCAGAACCAATTGCTGCAAAAATCAATCCTTCAACAAATGCCTCTTAAATTATACGTATGAGAGTATTTAACTTTGAAATATGGGCATGACATCAGTCCTTCATTTCCATACAGCCACAAAGATGCCAAGCACAACCCACATTAAAAAGACCTTGGCCACATCTTGCTTCGCAGTGGTTCAGGAACCAAAGGTAAATAGGGAAGCAGAGTACTCAGGCATTTGAGTACAGTTTTTTTTTAGAACCTACACTTAAATGTTCCAGTACCTTTTGCTGCCCAGACAAGGTGTGATTGAAATGTGCAGTTAATGAAAGCAATTTGAAGATCCTGGCTAGCAGTTCCTTCTACAGTTCCCACTGTTATATGCAGCTGTTCAAGTCCCCATTGGACAATAATGAATCTACATTGAGTTTATGGTTTATACATGTTAACATTACTGTCACAAGCTCAATTTTGGAGTCCATTCTATGACATGTGACTGCTTATGCAAAAGCCCCAGTGCTGAAGCACAGCATTTACAGATCCGATTCATATACTAGGTGTTAAAAACACAAGAGGGAATTCAAGGTCTTCACTCCCTGACTTTAGTGGAAAACAAAACAATGCAAAATGTTGAGGCCTGCAGTTTGAAACCCTAGGGTATTTCAGATTGCTGAGATGTCAAAATGCACAAGGGCCGCTGAAAGTGAAATCTGTTTCCCTACAAAACTCAATGTACATTGAAAAACGCCAACAAATTTAACAACAACCACAACTTTTAAAACAAGAGAAAAAGTTCAAAAAAACATTGATAACACCAACAAATTCAACAACAACCTCAACATTGAAAAACACCAACAAATTCAACAACAACCTCAAGAATGAAAAACACCAACAAATTGTACAACAACCTCAACTCATAAAAGAGAAAAAGTTCAAAAAAACATTAGATAAAACCAACAAATTCAACTACAACCTCAACATTGAAAAACACCAACAAATTGAACAACAACCTTAATATTGAAAAACAGCAACAAATTGAACAACAAACTCAACTTTTAAAAGAGAAAAAGTTCAAAAATACATTGATAACACCAACAAATTCTACAACAACCTCAACATTGAAAAATATAAAAAAGTTCAAAAAATAACATTGATAACACCAAAAAATTCAACAACAAACTCAACTTTGAAAAAAATCAACAAATTCATCAACAACCTCAACTTTTAAAAGTACAAAAAAGTTCAAAAAAGATTATTGATAACACCAACAAATTCAAGAACAACCTCAATATTGAAAAGCAGCAACAAATTCAACAAGAATCTCAGCATGGAAAAACACCAAAAAATTTACGAAAACCTCAACATTGAAAAACACCAACAAATTCAACAACAACCACAACTTATAAAAATACAAACAAGTTCAACAAAATAAACATTGATGACACTATCCTTTTCAACAACAACCTCAACATTAAACATCACCGACAAATTCAGCAACCACAACACTAAAAATCACCAACAAATTCAACTACAAACTCAACATTGAAAAACACCAACAAATTGAACAACAACCTCAACTTATAAAAGAAGAGAAAAAGTTCAAAAAAAAATTTGATGACACCAACAAATTCAACAACAACCTCAACATTGTAAAACGTGAACAATTTCAACAACAACCTCAATACCTCCCCGTGATCTCTCTCTCTGTCCCTTTAACCTCCCCGTGATCTCACTCTCTGTCCCTTTAACCTCCCCGTGATCTTATTCCCTGTACCTTTAACATCCCCATGATCACAGTCTCTGTCCTTTTAAACTCGCCGTGATCTCTCTCTCTGTCCCTTTAACCACCCCGTGATCTCATTCTCTGTCCTTTTAACCTCCCCGTCATCTAACTCTCTGGCCCTTTAACCGCCCCGTGATCACACTCTCTGTCTCTTTAACCTCCCCGTGATCTCACTCTCTGGTCCTTTAACCCACCCGTGATCTCTCTCGCTGTCCTTTTAACCTCCCCGTGATCTCACTCTCTGTCCTTCTAAACTCCCCGTGATCTCACTATCTGTCCCTTTAACATCCCCGTGATCTCACGCTCTGTCCCTTTAACCTCCCCGTGATCTAACTCTCTGTCCCTTTCAATGTTCCTGATCTTACTCTCTGTCCTTTTAACTATGCCCGATCTCAATTTCTGTCCCTTTAACAGTCCCTGATCTCAATCTCTGTCCCTTTCACTGTCTCTGTTCTAACACTCTGTCCCTTTAACGTCCCCGTGATGTCAGCCTCTGTCCCTTTAACCTCCCCATGATCTCACTCTCAGTCCCCTTAACCTCGCCGTGATCTCACTCACTGTCCCATTAACCTCCCCGTGATCTCACTCACTGTCCCTCTAACCTCCCCTGATCTCACTATCTGTCCCTTTAACCTCCCGGTGATCTCACTCTCTGCCCCCTTAACCTCCCCGTGATCTCATTCTCTGCCCCTTTAACCTACCTGTGATCTCACTCTCTGTCCATTTAAACTCCCCGTGATCTCACTCTCTGTCCCTTTAACACTCCAATAGTGCAGCACACCCTCAATTACTGACATTCCAATAGTGCAGCACACCCTCAATTACTGACACTCCAATAGTGCAGCACACCCTCAATTACTGACTCCCCAATAGTGCAGCACACCCTCAATTACTGACACTCCAATAGTGCAGCACACCCTCAATTACTGACACTCCAATAGTGCAGCACACCCTCAATTACTGACACTCCAATAGTGCAGCACACCCTCAATTACTGACACTCCAATAGTGCAGCACACCCTCAATTACTGACTCACCAAAAGTGCAGCACACCCTCAATTACTGACACTCCAAAAGTGCAGCACACCCTCAATTACTGACTCACCAAAAGTGCAGCACACCCTCAATTACTGACTCTCCAATAGTGCAGCACACCCTCAATTACTGACACTCCAACAGTGCAGCACACCCTCAATTACTGACACTCCAATAGTGCAGCACACCCTCAATTACTGACACTCCAATAGAGCAGCACACCCTCAATTACTGACACTCCAATAGTGCAGCACACCCTCAATTACTGACACTGAAATAATGCAGCACACCCTCAATTACTGACACTCCAATAGTGCAGCACACCCTCAATTACTGACACTCCAATAGTGCAGCACACCCTCAATTACTGACACTCCAATAGTGCAGCACACCCTCAATTACTGACACTCCAATAGTGCAGCACACCCTCAATTACTGACACTCCAAGAGTGCAGCACACCCTCAATTACTGACCCTGCAATAGTGCAGCACACCCTCAATTACTGACACTCCAATAGTGCAGCACACCCTCAATTACTGACACTCCAAGAGTGCAGCACACCCTCAATTACTGACCCTGCAATAGTGCAGCACACCCTCAATTACTGACCCTCCAATAGTGCAGCACACCCTCAATTACTGACACTCCAATAGTGCAGCACACCCTCAATTACTGACACTGAAATAATGCAGCACACCCTCAATTACTGACCCTCCAATAGTGCAGCACACCCTCAATTACTGACACTCCAATAGTGAAGAACACCCACAATTACTGACACTCCAATAGTGCAGCACACCCTCAAATACTGACACTCCAATAGTGCAGCACACCCTCAATTACTGACAGTCCAATAATGCAGCACACCCTCAATTACTGACCCTCCAATAGTGCAGCACACCCTCAATTACTGACAGTCCAATAATGCAGCACACCCTCAATTACTGACACTCCAATAGTGCAGCACACCCTCAATTACTGACCCTGCAATAGTGAAGCACACCCTCAATTACTGACCCTCCAATAGTGCAGAACACCCTCAATTACTGACACTACAATAGTGAAGCACACCCTCAATTACTGCCCCCCAATAGTGCAGCACACCATCAATTACTGACACTCCAATAATGCAGCACACCCTCAATTACTGAACCTCAAATAGTGCTGCACACCCTCAATTACTGAAACTCCAATAGTGCAGCACACCATCAATTACTGACACACCAATAGCGCAGCACACCCTCAATTACTGACCCTCCAATAGTGCAGCACCCCCTCAATTACTGATACTGCAATAGTGCAGCACACCCTCAATTACTGACACTCTAATAGTGCAGCACACCGACAAATACTGACACTCCAATAGTGCAACACACCCTCAATCACTGACACTCCAATAGTGCAGCACATCCTCAATTACTGACACTCCAATAGTGCAGCACACCCTCAATTACTGACACTCCAATAGTGCAGCACAACCGTAATTACTGACCCTCCAATAGTGCAGCACAACCTCTACTACTGACTCTCCAATAATGCAGAACACCCTCAATTACTGTCACTCCAATAGTGCGGCACACCCTCAATTACTGACACTCCAATAGTGCAGCACACCCTCAATTACTGACACTCCTATAGTGCAGCACACCCTCAATTACTGACCCTCCAATAGTGCAGCACACCCTCAATTACTGACCCTCCAATAGTGCAGCACACCCTCAATTACTGACACTGCAATAGTGCAGCACACCGTCAATTACTGACACTCCTATAGTGCAGCACACCCTCAATTACTGACACTCCTATAGTGCAGCACACCCTCAATTACTGACCCTCCAATTGTGCAGCACACCCTCAATTACTGACCCTCCAATAGTGCAGCACACCCTCAATTACTGACACTGCAATAGTGCAGCACACCGTCAATTACTAACGCTCCAATAGTGCAGCACACCCTCCATTACTGACACTCCAATAGTACAGCACACCCTCAATTATTGACACTCCAATGGTGCAGAATTCCCTCAATTACTGACACTCCAATAGTGCAGCACACCCTCAATTACTGACACTCTGATAGTGCTGCACACCCTCAATTACTGACCCTCCAATAGTGCAGCACACCCTCAATTACTGACCCTCCAATAGTGCAGCACACTCTCAATTACTGACCCTCCAATAGCGCAGCACACCCTCAATTACTGACACTCTGATAGTGCTGCACACCCTCAATTACTGACCCTCCAATAGTGCAGCACACCCTCAATTACTGACCCTCCAATAGTGCAGCACACCCTCAATTACTGACACTCCAATAGTGCAGCACACCCTCAATTACTGACACTCCAATAGTGAAGAACACCCTCAATTACTGACTCTCTAATATTGCAGCACACCCTCAATAACTGACCCTCCAATAGTGCAGCACACCCTCAATTACTGATACTCCAACAGTGCAGCACACACTCAATTTCTGACCCTCAAATAGTGCAGCCCACCCTCAATTACTGATACTGCAATAGCGCAGCACACCCTCAATTACTGACACTCCAATAGTGTAGCACACCCTCAATTACTGACACTCCAATAGTGCACCACACCCTCAATAACTGACACCCCAATAGTTCAGCGCACCCTCAATTACTGACACACCAATAGTGCGGCACACACTCAATTACTGACAATCCAATAGTGCAGCACACCCTCAATTACTGATCCTCCAATAGTGCAGCAAACCCCATTTTACCGGGCACTCCAACAGTGCAGCACACCCTCAATTACTGACACTCCAATAGTGCAGCACACCCTCAATTACTGACACTCCAATAGTGCAGCACACCCTCAATTACTAACCCCCCAATAGTGCAGCACACCCTCAATTACTGACACTCCAATAGTGCAGCACACCCTCAATTACTGATCCTCCAATAGTGCAGCAAACCCCATTTTACCGGGCACTCCAACAGTGCAGCACACCCTCAATTACTGACACTCCAATAGTGCAGCACACCCTCAATTACTGACACTCCAATAGTGCAGCACACCCTCAATTACTAACCCCCCAATAGTGCAGCACACCCTCAATTACTGACACTCCAATAGTGCAGCACACCCTCAATTACTGACACTCCAATAGTGCAGCACACCCTCAATAACTGACCCTCCAAAAGTGCAGCACACCCTCAATTACTGATCCTCCAATTGTGTAGCCAACCCTCAATAACTGACCCTCCAATAGTGCAGCCAACCCTCAATTACTGACCCTCCAAAATTGCAGCACACCCACATTTACTGTCACACCAATAGTGAAGCACATCCTCAATTACTGACACTCCAATAGTGCAGCACAACATCAATTACTGACACTACTATAGTGCAGCACGGCCTCAATTACTGACACTCCAATAGTGCAGCACACCCTCAATTGCAGACTTTCTAATAGTGCAGCACACCCCCCATTACTGACCCTCCAATAGTGCAGCACACCCCCAATTACTGACACTCCAATCGTGCAGCACACCCTCAATTACTGACACTCCAATAGTGCAGCACACCCTCAATTACTGACCCTCCAATAGTGCAGCACACCCTCAATTACTGACACTCCAATATTGCAGCATACCCTCAATTACTGACACTCCATTAGTGCAGCACACCCTCAATTACTGACCCTCCAATAGGGCAGCACACACTCAATTACTGACCCTCCAATAGGGCAGCACACCCTCAATTACTGAGACTCCAATAGTGCAGCACACCCTCAATTACTAACCCTCCGATGGTGTATTATTGGAATTGGTGTGGGCAGTGGTTTAAAGCTGTGGGAGCGGTGTGGGCAGTGGTGTAGCGCTGTGGCAGTGGTGTGGGCAGTGGTGTAGCGCTGTGGGAGTGGTGTGGTCAGTGGTGTAGCGCTGTGGCAGTGGTGTGGGCAGTGGTTTAGCGCTGTGGCAGTGGTGTGGGCAGTGGTGTAGCGCTGTGGGAGTGGTGTGGGCAGTGGTGTAGCGCTGTGGGAATGTTGTGGGCAATAGTGTAGCGCTGTGGGTGTGGTGTGGGCAGTTATGTAGCGTTGTGGGAGTGGTGTGGGCAGTGTTGTAGTGCTGTGGGAGTGGTGTGGGCAGTGGTGTTGTGCTGTGGGTGTGGTGTGGGCAGTGGTGTAGCGCTGTGGGAGTGGTGTGGGCAGTTATGTATCGCTGTGGGAGTGGTGTGGGCAGTGGTGTTGTGCTGTGGGATTGGTGTGGGCAGTGGTGTTGCGCTGTTTGTGTTGGTGTGGACATTAGTGTAGCGCTGTGGGAGTGGTGTGGGAAGTGGTGTGTTGCTGTGGGAGTGGTGTGGGCAGTGGTTTAGCGCTGTGGGAATGTTGTGGGCAGTTGTGTAGCGCTGTGGGTCTGGTGTGGGCAGTGGTGTAGCGCTGCGGGAGTGGTGTGGCCAGTGGTTTAACGCTGTGGGAGTGGTGTGGGTAGTGGTGTAGTGCTGTGGGAGTGGTGTGGGCAGTGGTGTAGCGCTGTGAGAGTGGTGTGTGTAGTGGTGTATTGCTGTGGGAGTGGTGTGTGCAGTGGTGTAGCGCTGTGGGAGTGGTGTGGGCAGTGGTGTAGTTCTGTGGGACTGGTGTGGGCAGTGGTGTAGCTCTGCTGGAGTTGCGTGGGCAGTGGTGTAGCGCTGTGAGAGTGGTGTGTGTAGTGGTGTATTGCTGTGGGAGTGGTGTGGGCAGTGGTGTAGCGCTGTGGGAGTTGTGTGAGCAGTGGTGTAGTGCTGTGGGAGTGGTGTGGGCAGTGGTGTAGCGCTGTGGGAGTGGTGTGTGTTGTGTAGCGTTGCAGGAGTAGTGTGGGCAGTGGTGTTGCGCTGTGGGAGAGGTGTGTTCAGTGGTGTAGTGCTGTGGGAGTGGTGTGGGCAGTGGTGTAGGGCTGCTGGAGTGGTGTGGGCAGTGGTGTAGCACTGCGGGAGTGGTGTGGGCAGTGGTGTTGCGCTCTGGGAGTGGTGTTGGCAGTGGTGTAGCGCTGTGGGAGTGGTGTAGGAGGTGGTGTAGCGCTGTGGGAGTGGTGTGGGCAATGGTGTAGTGCTTTGGGAGTTGTGTGGGCAGTGGTGTAGTACTCTGGCTGTGGTGTGGGCATTCGTGTAACGCTGTGGGAGAGGTTTGGGAAGTGGTGTGGGCAGTGGTGTAGTTCTGTGGGAGTGGTGTGGGCAGTGGTGTGGGCAGTGGTGTAGTGCTGTGGGTGTGGTGTGTGCAGTGGTGTAGTTCTGTGGGAGTGGTGTGGGTAGTGTTGTGGGCAGTGGCGTAGTGCTGTGGGAGTGGTGTGGGCAGTGGTGTAGTTCTGTGGGAGTGGTGTGGTTTGTGGTGTAGCGACGTGGGAGTGGTGTGTGCAGTGGTGTAGCGACGTGGGAGTGGTGTGGGCAGTGGTGTAGCGCTGTGCGAGTGGTGTGGGCAGTGGTGTAGTGCTGTGGGAGTGGTGTGGGCATCGGTGTAATGCTGTGTGAGTGGTGTGGGTAGTGGTGTAGTGCTGTGGGAGTGGTGTGAGTTGTGGTGTAGTGCTGTTTTAGTGTTGTGGGCAGTGGTGTAGCTCTGTGGGAGTGGTGTGGGCAGTGTTGTAGCTCTGTGGGAGTGGTGTGGGCAGTGGTGTTTCGCTGTGTGGTTTGGTGTGGGCTGTGGTGTAGCGCTGTGGGCGTGTTGTGGCATTACTATACCGCTGCTGGAGTGGTGTGGGTTGTGGTGTAGCCTTTGGGAGTGATGTGGGCAGTGGTTTAGCGCTGTGTGAGTGATTTGGGATGTGGTGTAGCGCAGTGGGAGTGGTGTGGGTTTGGTGTAATGCTGTGGGAGTGGTGTGGGTAGTGCTGTAGTGCTGTGGGAGTGGTGTGGGCAGTGGTGCTGCGCTGTGGGAGTGGTGTGGGTAGTCGTGTAGTGCTGTGGGAGTGGTGTGGGTTTGGTGTAACGCTGTGGGAGCGGTGTGGGCATTAGTGTAGGGGTGTTGGAGTGGTGTGGGCAGTGGTGTAGTGCTGTGGGAGTCGTGTGGGCAGTGGTGTAGTGCAGTCGGAGTGGCGTTGGCAGAGGATTAGTGCTGTGGGAGTGGTGTGGGCAGTGGTGTAGTGCTGTGGGAGTGGTGTGGGCAGTGGTGTAGTGCAGTGGTAGTGGCGTTGGCAGTGCAGTTGGAGTGGTGTGGGTAGTGGTGTAACGCTGAGGGAGTGGTTTGGACAGTGGTGTAGTGCTGTGGGGGTGGCGGGGGCAGTGGTGTAGTGCTGTTGGAGTGGTGTTGGCAGTGGTGTATCGCTGCTGGAGTGGTGTGGGAATTTGTGTAGTGCTGTGCGAGTGATGTGGGCAATGGTGTAGTGCTGTGGGAGTGGTGTGGGCAGTGCTGTAACGCTGCGGGAGTGGTGTGGGCAATGGTGTAGCACTGCGGGTGTGGTGTGGGCAGTGGTGTAGCGATGCTGCAGTGGTCTGTGCGCTGGTATAGTGCTGCTGCAGCGTTGCGGGCTTTAGTTTAGCGCTGTTGGAGTGGTGTGGACAGTGGTGTAGCGCTGTGGGAGTCTTGAGGGCAGTGGTGTAGCGCTGTGGGAGTGTTGTGGGCATTTTTGTAGCGCTGTTGGAGTGGTGTGGGCATTGGTGTAGCGCTGTGGGAGTCTTGAGGGCAATGGTGTAAAGCTGTGGGAGTGTTGTGGGCAGTGATGGTGCGCTGTGGGCGTGGTGTGGGCAGTGGTGTAGCGCTGTGGGAGTGGTGTGGGCAGTGGTGTAGCGCTGTGGGAGTTGTGTGGGCATTGGTGTAACGCTGTGGGTGTGGTGTGGGTAGTCGTGTAGTGCTTTAGGAGTGGTGTGGGCAGTGCTGTAGTTCTGAAGGATTGGTGTGGGCAGTGGTGTAGTTCTGTGGGAGTGGTGTGGGCAGTGGTGTGGGCAGTGCTGCAGTTCTGAGGGAGTGTTGTGGGATGTGTTGTAGCGCTTTGGGAGTGGCGTGGGCAGTGGTGTTGCGCTGTGGGAGTGGTGGGGCAGTGGTGTTGCGCTGTGGGAGTGGTGTGGGCAGTGGTGTTGCGCTGTGGGAGTGTTGTGGGAGGTGGTGTAGCGCTGTGGGTGTGGTGTGGGCTGTGGTGTAGTGCTGTGGGAGTTGTGTGGGCAGTGGTGTAACGCTGTGGGAGTGGTTTGGGAAGTGGTGTAGTGCCTTAGGAGTGGTGTGGGCAGTGGTGTAGTTCTGTGGGAGTGGTGTGGGCAGTGGTGTGGGCAGTGGTGTAGTGCTGTGGGTGTGGTGTGTGCAGTGGTGTAGTTCTGCGGGAGTGGTGTGGGTAGTGTTGTGGGCAGTGGTGTAGTGCTGTGGGAGAGGTGTGGGCAGTGGTGTAGTTCTGTGGGATTGGTGTGGGTTGTGGTGTATCGATGTGGGAGTGGTGTGGGCAGTGGTGTAGCGCTGTGGGAGTGGTGTGGGCAGTGGTGTAATGCAGTGGGAGTGGTGTGGGCAGTGGTGTAGCGCTGTGGGAGTGGTGTGGGCGGTGGTGTAGCGCCTTGGGAGTGGTGTGGGCATTGGTGTAAGGCTGTGGGAGTGGTGTGGGCAGTGGTGTAGTGCCTTAGGAGTGGTGTGGGCAGTGGTGTAGTTCTGTGGGAGTGGTGTGGGCAGTGGTGTGGGCAGTGGTGTAGTGCTGTGGGTGTGGTGTGTGCAGTGGTGTAGTTCTGCGGGAGTGGTGTGGGTAGTGTTGTGGGCAGTGGTGTAGTGCTGTGGGAGAGGTGTGGGCAGTGGTGTAGTTCTGTGGGATTGGTGTGGGTTGTGGTGTATCGATGTGGGAGTGGTGTGGGCAGTGGTGTAGCGCTGTGGGAGTGGTGTGGGCAGTGGTGTAATGCAGTGGGAGTGGTGTGGGCAGTGGTGTAGCGCTGTGGGAGTGGTGTGGGCGGTGGTGTAGCGCCTTGGGAGTGGTGTGGGCATTGGTGTAAGGCTGTGGGAGTGGTGTGGGCAGTGGTGTAGCGCTGTGGAAGTCGTGTGGGCAGTGGTGTAGCGCTGTGGGAGTGGTCTGTGTTGTGTAGCGCTGTGGGAGTGGTGTGGGCAGTGGTGTAGTGCTGTGGGAGTGGTGTTGGCATTGGTGTAACTCTGTGGGATTGGTGTGGGTAGTGGTGTAGTGCTGTAGGAGTGGTGTGGGTTGTGGTGTAGTGCTGTGGGAGTGTTGTGGGCAGTGGTGTAGCGCTGTGGGAGTGGTGTGGGCAGTGGTGTCGCGCTGTGGGAGTGGTGTGGGCAGTGGTGTTTCGCTGTGTGGGTTGGTGTGGGCATTAGTGTAGCGCTGTGGGAGTGTTGTGGCATTACTATACCGCTGTTGGAGTGGTGTGGCTTATGGTGTAGCCCTGTGGGAGTGATGTGGGCTGTGGTGTAGCGCTGTGGGAGTGGTGTGGGCAGTGGTGTGGGCAGTGGTGTAGTGCTGTGGGTGTGGTGTGTGCAGTGGTGTAGTTCTGCGGGAGTGGTGTGGGTAGTGTTGTGGGCAGTGGTGTAGTGCTGTGGGAGAGGTGTGGGCAGTGGTGTAGTTCTGTGGGAGTGGTGTGGGTTGTGGTGTATCGATGTGGGAGTGGTGTGGGCAGTGGTGTAGCGCTGTGGGAGTGGTGTGGGCAGTGGTGTAGCGCTGTGGGAGTGGTGTGGGCGGTGGTGTAGCGCCTTGGGAGTGGTGTGGGCATTGGTGTAAGGCTGTGGGAGTGGTGTGGGCAGTGGTGTAGCGCTGTGGAATTCGTTTGGGCAGTGGTGTAGCGCTGTGGGAGTGGTCTGTGTTGTGTAGCGCTGTGGGAGTGGTGTGGGCAGTGGTGTAGTGCTGTGGGAGTGGTGTTGGCATTGGTGTAACTCTGTGGGATTGGTGTGGGTAGTGGTGTAGTGCTGTAGGAGTGGTGTGGGTTGTGGTGTAGTGCTGTGGGAGTGTTGTGGGCAGTGGTGTAGCGCTGTGGGAGTGGTGTGGGCAGTGGTGTCGCGCTGTGGGAGTGGTGTGGGCAGTGGTGTTTCGCTGTGTGGGTTGGTGTGGGCATTAGTGTAGCGCTGTGGGAGTGTTGTGGCATTACTATACCGCTGTTGGAGTGGTGTGGGTTATGGTGTAGCCCTGTGGGAGTGATGTGGGCAGTGGTTTTGCGCTGTGGGAGTGATGTGGGCAGGGGTGTAGCGCAGTGGGTGTGGTGTGGGCTGTGGTGTAGCGCTGTGGGAGTGGTGTGGGTTTGGTGTAACGCTGTGGGAGTGGTGTGGGAATTAGTGTAGCGGTGTGGGAGTCGTGTGGTCAGTGGTGTATCGCTGTGGGAGTGGTATAGGCAGTGGTGTTGCGCTGTGGGAGTTTTGTGGGCATTGGTGTAACTCTGTGGGAGTGGTGTGGGTAGTTGTGTTGTACTGTGGGAGAGGTGTGGGTAGTGGTGTATTGCTGTGGGAGTGGTGTGGGCAGTTGTGTAGCGCTGTGAGTGTGGTGTGTGTAGTGGTGTATTGCTGTGGGAGTGGTGTGTGCAGTGGTGTAGCGCTGTTGGTGTGGTGTGGGCAGTGGTGTAGTGCTGCGGGAGTGGTGCGTGTAGTGGTGTGGCGCTGTGGGAGTAGTGTGGGCAGTGGTTTAGTGCTGTGGGAGTGGTGCTACCAGTGGTGCAACGCTGTGGGAGTGGTGTGGGCAGTGGTGTAGTGCAGTGGGAGTGGTGTGGGCTGCGGTGTAGGTCTGTGGGAGTGGAATGGGCATGGGTGTAGTGCTGCTGGAGTGGTGTGGGCAGTGGTGTAGCGCTGCGGGAGTGGTGTGCGCAGTGGTGTAGCGCTGTGGGAGTGGTGTTGGCAGTGGTGTAGTGCTGTGGGAGTTGTGTGGGCAGTGGTGTAGCGCTGTGGGAGTGGTGTGTGTTGTGTCGCGCTGTGGGAGTGGCGTTGGCAGTGGTGTAGAGCTGTGGGAGTTGTGTTGTCAGTGGTGTACTGCTGTGGGAGTGGCGTGGGCAGTGGTGTAGCGCTGTGGGTGTGGTGTGGGCAGTGGTGTAGCGCTGTGGGAGTGGTGAGGGCAGGAGTGTAGCGTTGCAGGAGTAATGTGGGCAGTGGTGTAGCGCTGTGGGAGTGGTGTGGGCAGTGGTATAACGCTGTGGGAGTGGGATGGTTAGTGGTGTAGTGCTTTGGGTGTGGTGTGGGCAGTGGTGTGGCGCTGTGGGAGTGGTGTGGGCAGTGGTGTTTCGCTGTGTGGGTTGGTGTGGGCATTAGTGTATCGCTGCTGGAGTGGTGTGGGCAGTGGTGTAGCGCTGCTGGAGTGGTGTGGGCAGTGCTGTACCGCTGCGGGAGTAGTGTGGGCAGTGGTGTAGCACTGCGGGAGTGGTGTGTGCAGTGGTGTTCCGCTCTGGGAGTGGTGTGGGCAGTGGTGTTGCGCTGTGGGAGTTGCATGGGCAGTAGTGTGGGATGTGGTGTAGAGCGGTGGGAGTGGTGTGGGCAGTGGTGTAGCGCTGTGGGAGTGGTGAGGGCAGTGGTGTAGCGCTGTGGGAGGGGTGAGGGTTGTGGTGTAGCCTTTGGGAGTGATGTGGGCAGTGGTTTAGCGCTGTGGGAGTGATTTGGGATGTGGTGTAGCGCAGTGGGAGTGGTGTGGGCTGTGGTGTCGCGCTGTGGGAGTGGTGTGGGTTTGGTGTAACGCTGTGTGAGTGGCGTGGGCAGTGGTGTAGTGCTGCAGGAGTGGTGTCGGCATTAGTGTAGCGGTGTGGGAGTCGTGTGGGCAGTGGTGTAGCGCTGTGAGAGTTGTGAGGGTAGTGGTGTAACGCAGTGGGAGGGGTGATGGCAGTGGTGTACTGTTCTGGGAGTGGTGTGGACAGTGGTGTAGCGCTGTGGAAGTGGTGAGGGTAGTGCTGTAGTGCTGTGGGAGTGGGGTGAGCAGTGGTGTAGTGCTGTGGGAGTGGTGTGGGTAGTGGTGTAGTGCAGTTGGATTGGTGTGGGTAGTGGTGTAGTGCTGTGGGAGTGGTGTGGGCAGAGGTGCTGCGCTGTGGGAGTGGTGTGGGTAGTCGTGTAGTGCTGTGGGAGTGGTGAGGGAAGTGGTGTAGTGCAGTCGGAGTGATGTGGCTTGTGGTGTAGTGCTGTGGGAGTGGTGTGGGTTTGGTGTAACGCTGTGGGAGCGCTGTGGGCATTAGTGTAGGGGTGTTGGAGTGGTGTGGGCAGTGGTGTATTGCTGTGGAGGTCGTGTGGGCAGTGGTGTAGTGCAGTCGGAGTGGCGTTGGCAGAGGATTAGTGCTGTGGGAGTGGTGTGGGCAGTGGTGTAGTGGTGTGGGAGTGGTGTGGGCAGTGGTGTAGTGCTGTGGGAGTGGTGTGGGCAGAGGTGCTGCGCTGTGGGAGTGGTGTTGGGTAGTCGTGTAGTGCTGTGGGAGTGGTGTGGGTTTGATGTAACGCTGTGGGAGCGGTGTGGGCATTAGTGTAGGGGTGTTGGAGTGGTGTGGGCAGTGGTGCAGTGCTGTGGGAGTCGTGTGGGCAGTGGTGTAGTGCAGTCGGAGCGATGTGGCTTGTGGTGTAGTGCTGTGGGAGTGGTGTGGGCGTTTCAGTAGGGGTGTTGGAGTGGTGTGGTCAGTGGTGTAGTGCTGTGGAGGTCGTGTGGGCAGTGGTGTAGTGCAGTCGGAGTGGCGTTGGCAGAGGATTAGTGCTGTGGGAGTGGTGTGGGCAGTGGTGTAGTGCAGTGGTAGTGGCGTTGGCAGATGATTAGTGCTGTGGGAGTGTTGTGGGCAGTGGTGTAGTGCAGTTGGAGTGGTGTGGGCAGTGGTGTAACGCTGAGGGGGTGGTTTGGACAGTGGTGTAGTGCTGTGCGATTGGTGTGGGCAGTGGTGTAGTGCAGTGGTAGTGGTGTGGGCAGTGGTGTAGTGCAGTGGTAGTGGTGTGGGTAGTGGTGTAGTGCTGTGCGAGTGATGTGGGCAATGGTGTAGTGCTGTGGGAGTGGTGTGGGCAGTGCTGTAACGCTGCGGGAGTGGTGTGGGCAGTGGTGTAGCACTGCGGGAGTGGTGTGGGAAGTGGTGTAGCGATGCTGGAGTGGTCTGGGCGCTGGTATAGTGCTGCTGCAGCGGTGCGGGCTTTAGTTTAGCGCTGTTGGAGTGGTGTGGGCAGTGGTGTAGCGCTGTGGGAGTCTTGAGGGCAGTGGTGTAGCGCTGTGAGAGTGTTGTGGTCATTTTTGTAGCGCTGTGGGAGTGGTGTGTGCAGGGGTGTAGCGCTGTGGGAGTGTTGTGGGCAGTGGTGGTGCGCTGTGGGCGTGGTGTGGGCAGTGGTGTAGCGCTGTGGGAGTAGTGTTTTGCTGTAGGAGTGGGGTGGGCAGTGGTGTAGTACTGTGGGAGTTGTGTGGGCATTGGTGTAACGCTGTGGGAGTGGTGTGGGTTGTCGTGTAGTGCTTTAGGAGTGGTGTGGGCATTGGTGTAACGCTGTGGGAGTGGTGTGGGCAGTGGTGTAGCGCTGTGGAAGTCGTGTGGGCAGTGGTGTAGCGCTGGGGGAGTGGTCTGTGTTGTGTCGCGCTGTGGGAGTGGCGTGGGCAATGGTGTAGCGCTGTGGGAGTGGTGTGGGCAGTGGTGTAGTGCTGTGGGAGTGGTGTTGGCATTGGTGTAACTCTGTGGGATTGGTGTGGGTAGTGGTGTAGTGCTGTAGGAGTGGTGTGGGTTGTGGTGTAGCGCTGTGGGAGTGGTGTGGGCAGTGGTGTCGCGCTGTGGGAGTGGTGTGGGCAGTGGTGTTTCGCTGTGTGGGTTGGTGTGGGCATTAGTGTAGCGCTGTGGGAGTCTTGTGGCATTACTATACCGCTGTTGGAGTGGTGTGGGCAGTGGTGTAGTGCTGTGAGAGTGGTGTGTGTAGTGGTGTATTGCTGTGGGAGTGGTGTGGGCAGTGGTGTAGCGCTGTGAGAGTGGTGTGGGCAGTGGTGTAGTGCTGTGGGAGTGGTGAGGGCAGGAGTGTAGCGTTGCAGGTGTAGTTTGGGCAGTGGTGTAGCGCTGTGGGAGAGGATTGCTCAGTGGTGTAGTGCTGTGGGAGTGGTGTGGGCAGTGGTGTGGCGCTGTGGGAGTGGTGTGGGCAGTGGTGTAGCGCTGTGGGAGTGGTGTGGGCAGTGGTGTAGTGCTGTGGGAGTTGTGTGGGCAGTGGTGTAGTACTGTGGCTGTGGTGTGGGCATTCGTGTAACGCTGTGGGAGAGGTTTGGAAAGTGGTGTAGTGCTTTAGGAGTGCTGTGGGCAGTGGTGTAGTTCTGTGGGAGTGGTGTGGGCAGTGGTGTGGGCAGTGGTGTAGTGCTGTGGGTGTGGTGTGTGCAGTGGTGTAGTTCTGTGGGAGTGGTGTGGGTAGTGTTGTGGGCAGTGGTGTAGTGCTGTGGGAGAGGTGTGGGCAGTGGTGTAGTTCTGTGGGAGTGGTGTGGGTTGTGGTGTAACGCTGTGGGAGTGGTGTGGGCCGTGGTGTAGCGCTGCGGGAGTGGTGTGTGCAGTGGTGTAGCGATGTGGGAGTGTTGTGGGCAGTGGTGTAGTGCTGTGGGAGTGGTTAAGGCAGTGGTATAGTGCTATGGGAGTGGTGTGGGCAGTGGTGTAGCGCTGTGCGAGTGGTGTGGGCAGTGGTTTAGTGCTGTGGGAGTGGTGTGGTTATCGGTGTACTGCTGTGGGAGTGGTTTGGGTAGTGGTGTAGTGCTGTGGGAGTGGTTTGGGCAGTGGTGTAGCGCTGTGTGCGTGGTGTGGTTAGTGGTGTAGTGCTGTGGGAGTGGTGTGGGTTGTGGTGTAGTGCTGTGGGAGTGGTGTGGGCAGTGGTGTCGCGCTGTGGGAGTGGTGTGGGCAGTGGTGTTTCGCTGTGTGGTTTGGTGTGGGCATTAGTGTAGCGCTGTGGGTGTGTTGTGGGAGGTGGTGTAGCGCTGTGGGAGTGGTGTGGGCTGTGGTGTAGTGCTGTGGGAGTTGTGTGGGCAGTGGTGTAGTACTGTGGCGGTGGTGTGGGCATTCGTGTAACGCTGTGGGAGAGGTTTGGGAAGTGGTGTAGTGCTGTGGGAGTGGTGTGGGCTTCGATGTAATGCTGTGGGAGTGGTGTGGGTAGTGGTGTAGTGCTGTGGGAGTGGTGTGAGTTGTGGTGTAGTGCTGTGCGAGTGTTGTGGGCAGTGCTGTAGCGCTGTGGGAGTGGTGCGGGCAGTGGTGTCGCGCTGTGGGAGTGGTGTGGGCAGTGGTGTTTCGCTGTGTGGTTTGGTGTGGGCATTAGTGTAGCGCTGTGGGTGCGTTGTGGCATTACTATACCGCTGCTGGAGTGGTGTGGGTTGTGGTGTAGCCTTTGGGAGTGATGTGGGCAGTGGTTTAGCGCTGTGGGAGTGATTTGGGATGTGGTGTAGCGCAGTGGGAGTGGTGTGGGCTGTGGTGTCGCGCTGTGGGATTGGTGTGTGCAGTGGTGTAGTTCTTCGGGAGTGTTGTGGGCAGTGGTGTAGTGCTGTGGGAGAGGTGTGTGCAGTGGTGTAGCGATGTGGGAGTGTTGTGGGCAGTGGTGTAGTGCTGTGGGAGTGGTTAAGGCAGTGGTATAGTGCTATGGGAGTGGTGTGGGCAGTGGTGTAGCGCTGTGCGAGTGGTGTGGGCAGTGGTTTAGTGCTGTGGGAGTGGTGTGGTTATCGGTGTACTGCTGTGGGAGTGGTGTGGGTAGTGGAGTAGTGCTGTGGGAGTGGTTTGAGCAGTGTTGTAGCGCTGTGTGAGTGGTGTGGGTAGTGGTTTAGTGCTGTGGGAGTGGTGTGGGTTGTGGTGTAGTGCTGTGCGAGTGTTGTGGGCAGTGGTGTCGCGCTGTGGGAGTGGTGTGGGCAGTGGTGTCGCGCTGTGGGAGTGGTGTGGGCAGTGGTGTTTCGCTGTGTGGTTTGTTGTGGGCAGTGGCGTAGCGCTGTGGGTGTGTTGTGGCATTACTATACCGCTGCTGGAGTGGTGTGGGTTGTGGTGTAGCCTTTGGGAGTGATGTGGGCAGTGGTTTAGCGCTGTGGGAGTGATTTGGGATGTGGTGTGGCGCAGTGGGAGTGGTGTGGGCTGTGGTGTTGCGCTGTGGGAGTGGTGTGGGTTTGGTGTAACGCTGTGGGAGTGGCGTGGGCAGTGGTGTATTGCTGCGGGAGTGGTGTCGGCATTAGTGTAGCGGTGTGGGAGTCGTGTGGGCAGTGGTGTAGCGCTGTGAGAGTTGTGAGGGTAGTGGTGTAACGCTGTGGGATTGTTGTGGGCAGTGGTGTAGCGCTCTGGGAATGGTGTGGGCAGTGGTGTTTTGCTGTAGGAGTGGTGTGGGCAGTGGTGTAGTACTGTGGGAGTTGTGTGGGCATAGGTGTAACGCTGTGGGAGTGGTTTGGGTAGTCGTGTAGTGCTTTAGGAGTGGTGTGGGCAGTGCTGTAGTTCTGAAGGAGTGGTGTGGGCAGTGGTGTAGTTCTGTGGGAGTGGTGTGGGCAGTGGTGTGGGCAGTGCTGTAGTTCTGAGGGAGTGGTGTGGGCAGTGGTGTAGCGCTGTGGGTAGTCGAGTGGGCAGTGGTGTAGTGCTGTGGGAGTGGTGTGAGCAGTGGTGTAGTTCCGTGGGAGTGGTGTGGGCAGTGGTGTAGTTCTGTGGGAGTGGTGTAGATTGTGGTGTAGCGCAGTGGGAGTGTTGTGGGCAGCGTTGTAACGCTGCGGGAGTGGCGTGGGCAGTGGTTTAGCGATGTGGGAGTGGTGTGGGCAGTGGTGTAGTTCTGTGGGAGTGGTGTGGGCAGTGGTGTAATTATGTGGGAGTGGTATGTGTTGTGGTGTAACGCTGTTGGAGTGTTGTGGGCAGTGTTGTAGCGCTTTGGGAGTGGCGTGGGCAGTGTTGTAGCGCTTTGGGAGTGGTGTGGGAAGTGGTGTAGTGCTGTGGCAGTGGTGTGGGCAGTAGTGTAGCGCTCTGGGAGTGTTGTGGGCAGTGGTGTTGCGCTGTGGGAGTGATGTGGGCAGTGGTGTAGTGCTGTGGGAGTGGTTTGGGCAGTGGTGTAGTGCTGTGTGAGTGGTGTGGGTAGTGGTGTAGTGCTGTGGGAGTGGCTTGAGTTGTGGTGTAGTGCTGTGCGAGTGTTGTGGGCAGTGCTGTAGCGCTGTGGGAGTGGTGTGGGCAGTGGTGTCGCGCTGTGGGAATGGTGTGGGCAGTGGTGTTTCGCTGTGTGGTTTGGTGTGGGCATTAGTGTAGCGCTGTGGGTGTGTTGTGGCATTACTATACCGCTGCTGGAGTGGTGTGGGTTGTGGTGTAGCCTTTGGGAGTGATGTGGGCAGTGGTTTAGCGTTGTGGGAGTGATTTGGGATGTGGTGTAGCGCAGTGGGAGTGGTGTGGGCTGTGGTGTCGCGCTGTGGGAGTGGTGTGGGTTTGGTGTAATGCTGTGGGAGTGGCGTGGGCAGTGGTGTAGTGCTGCGGGAGTGGTGTCGGCATTAGTGTAGCGGTGTGGGAGTCGTGTGGGCAGTGGTGTAGCGCAGTGAGAGTTGTGAGGGTAGTGGTGTAACGCTGTGGGATTGTTGTGGGCAGTGGTGTTGCGCTCTGGGAGCGGTGTGGGCAATGGTGTAGTGCTGTGGGAGGGGTGATGGCAGTGGTGTACTGCTCTGGGAGTGGTGTGGGCAGTGGTGTAGCGCTGTGGGAGTGGTGTGGGTAGTGGTGTAGTGCAGTGGGAGTGGTGTGGGCAGTGGTGCTGCGCTGTGGGAGTGGTGTGGGTAGTCGTGTAGTGCTGTGGGAGTGGTGTGGGTTTGGTGTAACGCTATGGGAGCGGTGTGGGCATTAGTGTAGGGGTGTTGGAGTGGTGTGGGCAGTGGTGTAGTGCTGTGGGAGTGGTGTGGGTTTGGTGTAACGGTGTGGTAGCGCTGTGGGCATTAGTGTAGGGGTGTTGGAGTGGTGTGGGCAGTGGTGTAGTTCTGTGGAGGTCGTGTGGGCAGTGGTGTAGTGCAGTCGGAGTGGCGTTGGCAGAGGATTAGTGCTGTGGGAGTGGTGTGGGAAGTGGTGTAGTGCTGTGGGTGTGGAGTGGGCAGTGGTGTAGTGCAGTGGAAGTGGTGTGGGCAGTGCAGTTGGAGTGGTGTAGGCAGTGGTGTAACGCTGAGGGAGTGGTTTGGACAGTGGTGTAGTGCTGTGGGAGTGGCGGGGGCAGTGGTGTAGTGCTGTGCGAGTGGTGTGGGCAGTGGCATAGTGCAGTGGTAGTGGTGTGGGCAGTGGTGTAGTGCTGTGGGTGTGGTGTGGGCAGTGGTGTAGTGCTGTTGGAGTGGTGTTGGCAGTGGTGTATCGCTGCTGGAGTGGTGTGGGAATTTGTGTAGTGCTGTGCGAGTGATGTGGGCAATGGTGTAGTGCTGTGGGAGTGGTGTGGGCAGTGCTGTAACGCTGCGGGAGTGGTGTGGGCAATGGTGTAGCACTGCGGGAGTGGAGTGGGCAGTGGTGTAGCGATGCTGCAGTGGTCTGTGCGCTGGTATAGTGCTGCTGCAGCGGTGCGGGCTTTAGTTTAGCACTGTTGGAGTGGTGTGGGCAGTGGTGTAGCGCTGTGGGAGTCTTGAGGGCAGTGGTGTAGCGCTGTGGGAGTGTTGTGGGCATTTTTGTAGCGCTTGTGGGAGTGGTGTGTGCAGGGGGGTAGCGCTGTGGGAGTGTTGTGGGCAGTGGTGGTGCGCTGTGGGCGTGGTGTGGGCAGTGGTGTAGCGCTGTGGGAGTGGTGTGGGCAGTGGTGTAGTACTGTGGGAGTTGTGTGGGCATTGGTGTAACGCTGTGGGAGTGGTGTGGGTAGTCGTGTAGTGCTTTAGGAGTGGTGTGGGCAGTGCTGTAGTTCTGAAGGATTGGTGTGGGCAGTGGTGTAGTTCTGTGGGAGTGGTGTGGGCAGTGGTGTGGGCAGTGCTGTAGTTCTGAGGGAGTGGTGTGGGCAGTGGTGTAGCGCTGTGGGTAGTGGTGTGGGCAGTGGTGTAGTTCTGTGGGAGTGGTGTGGGCAGTGGTGTAGGTCTGTGGGAGTGGTGTGGATTGTGGTGTAGCGCAGTGGGAGTGTTGTGGGCAGTGTTGTAGCGCTGTGGGTAGTGGTGTGGGCAGTGGTGTAGTTCTGTGGGAGTGGTGTGGGCAGTGGTGTAGCGCTGTGGGTAGTGGTGTGGGCAGTGCTGTAGTTCTGAGGGAGTGGTGTGGGCAGTGGTGTAGCGCTGTGGGTAGTGGTGTGGGCAGTGGTGTAGTTCTGTGGGAGTGGTGTGGGCAGTGGTGTAGTTCTGTGGGAGTGGTGTGGGCTGTGGTGTAGTGCTGTGGGAGTTGTGTGGGCAGTGGTGTAGTACTGTGGCGGTGGTGTGGGCATTCGTGTAACGCTGTTGGAGAGGTTTGGGAAGTGGTGTAGTGCTTTAGGAGTGGTGTGGGCAGTGGTGTAGTTCTGTGGGAGTGTTGTGGGCAGTGGTGTGGGCAGTGGTGTACTGCTGTGGGTGTGGTGTGTGCAGTGGTGTAGTTCTTCGGGAGTGGTGTGGGTAGTGTTGTGGGCAGTGGTGTAGTGCTGTGGGAGAGGTGTGGGCAGTGGTGTAGTTCTGTGGGAGTGGTGTGGGTTGTGGTGTAACGATGCGGGAGTGGTGTGCGCAGTCGTGTAGCACTGCTGGAGATGCGTGGGCAGTGGTGTAGCGCTGTGGGAGTGGTGTGTGTTGCGTAGCGCTGTGGGAGTGGCGTTGGCAGTGGTGTAGCGCTGTGGGAGTTGTGTGAGCAGTGGTGTAGTGCTGTGGGAGTTGTGTGGGCAGTGGTGTACTGCTGTGGGAGTGGCGTGGGCAGTGGTGTAGCGCTGTGGGAGTGGTGTGGGCAGTGGAGTAGCGCTGTGGGAGTGATGAGGGCAGGAGTGTAGCGCTGTGGGAGTAGTGTGGGCAGTGGTGCAGCGCTGTGGGAGAGGAGTGTTCAGTGGTGTAGTGCTGTGGGAGTGGTGTGGGCAGTGGTGTGGCGCTGTGGGAGTGGTGTGGGCAGTGGTCTAACGCTGTGGGAGTGGGATGGTTAGTGGTGTAGTGCTTTGGTTGTGGTGTGGGCAGTGGTGTGGCGCTGTGGGAGTGGTGTGGGCAGTGGTGTTTCGCTGTGTGGGTTGGTGTGGGCATTAGTGTATCGCTGTGGGAGTGTTGTGGCATTACTATACCGCTGCTGGAGTGGTGTGGGCAGTGGTGTAGCGCTGCTGGAGTGGTGTGGGCAGTGCTGTAGCGCTGCGGGAGTGTTGTGGGCAGTGGTGTAGCACTGCGGGAGTGGTGTGGGCAGTGTTGTTCCGCTCTGGGAGTGGTGTGGGCAGTGGTGTAGCGCTGTGGGAGTGGTGTAGGAGGTGGTGTAGCGCTGTGGGAGTGGTGTGCGCAGTGGTGTAGTGCTGTGGGAGTTGTGTGGGCAGTGGTGTAGTTCTGTGGGAGTGGTGTAGGAGGTGGTGTAGTGCTGTGGGAGTTGTGTGAGCAGTGGTGTAGTACTGTGGCTGTGGTGTGGGCATTCGTGTAACGCTGTGGGAGAGGTTTGGGAAGAGGTGTAGTGCTTTAGGAGTGGTGTGGGCAGTGGTGTAGTTCTGTGGGAGTGGTGTGGGCAGTGGTGTGGGCAGTGGTGTAGTGCTGTGGGTGTGGTGTGTGCAGTGGTGTAGTTCTGTGGGAGTGGTGTGGGTAGTGTTGTGGGCAGTGGTGTAGTGCTGTGGGAGAGGTGTGGGCAGTGGTGTAGTTCTGTGGGAGTGGTGTGGGTTGTGGTGTAACGATGTGGGAGTGGTGTGGGCCGTGGTGTAGCGCTGCGGGAGTGGTGTGTGCAGTGGTGTAGCGATGTGGGAGTGTTGTGGGCAGTGGTGTAGTGCTGTGGGAGTGCTTAAGGCAGTGGTATAGTGCTATGGGAGTGGTGTGGGCAGTGGTGTAGCGCTGTGCGAGTGGTGTGGGCAGTGGTGTAGTGCTGTGGGAGTGGTGTGGGCATCGGTGTAATGCTGTGGAAGTGGTGTGGGTAGCGGTGTAGTGCTGTGGGAGTGGTTTGGGCAGTGGTGTAGCGCTGTGTAAGTGGTGTAGGTAGTGGTGTAGTGCTGTGGGAGTGGTGTGGGTTGTGGTGTAGTGCTGTGCGAGTGTTGTGGGCAGTGGTGTAGCGCTGTGGGAGTGGTGTGGGCAGTGGTGTTTCGCTGTGTGGTTTGGTGTGGGCATTAGTGTAGCGCTGTGGTTGTGTTGTGGCATTACCATACCGCTGCTGGAGTGGTGTGTGTTGTGGTGTAGCCTTTGGGAGTGATGTGTGCAGTGGTTTAGCGCTGTGGGAGTGATTTGGGATGTGGTGTAGCGCAGTGGGAGTGGTGTGGGCTGTGGTGTCGCGCTGTGGGAGTGGTGTGGGTTTGGTGTAACGCTGTGTGAGTGGCGTCGGCAGTGGTGTAGTGCTGCGGGAGTGGTGTCGGCATTAGTGTAGCGGTGTGGGAGTCGTGTGGGCAGTGGTGTAGCGCTGTGAGAGTTGTGAGGGTAGTTGTGTAACACTGTGGGATTGTTGTGGGCAGTGGTGTAGCGCTCTGGGAGTGGTGTGGGCAGTGGTGTAGTGCTGTGGGAGGGGTGATGGCAGTGGTGTAGTGCTCTGTGAGTGGTGTGGACAGTGGTGTAGCGCTGTGGTAGTGGTGTGGGTAGTGCTGTAGTGCTGTGGGAGTGGGGTGAGCAGTGGTGTAGCGCTGTGGGAGTGGTGTGGGTAGTGGTGTAGTGCAGTGGGAGTGGTGTGGGTAGTGGTGTAGTACTGTGGGAGTGGTGTGGGCAGAGGTGCTGCGCTGTGGGATTGGTGTGGGTAGTCGTGTAGTGCTGTGGGAGTGGTGTGGGTTTGGTGTAACGCTGTGGGAGCGGTGTGGGCATTAGTGTAGGGGTGTTGGAGTGGTGTGGGCAGTGGTGTAGTGCTGTGGGAGTCGTGTGGGCAGTAGTGTAGTGCAGTCGGAGTGATGTGGCTTGTGGTGTAGTGCTGTGGGAGTGGTGTGGGTTTGGTGTAACGCTGTGGGAGCGCTGTGGGCATTAGTGTAGGGGTGTTGGAGTGGTGTGGGCAGTGGTGTAGTGCTGTGGAGGTCGTGTGGGCAGTGGTGTAGTGCAGTCGGAGTGGCGTTGGCAGAAGATTAGTGCTGTGGGAGTGGTGTGGGCAGTGGTGTAGTGCTGTGTAAGTGGTGTAGGTAGTGGTGTAGTGCTGTGGGAGTGGTGTGGGTTGTGGTGTAGTGCTGTGCGAGTGTTGTGGGCAGTGGTGTAGCGCTGTGGGCAGTGGTGTCGCGCTGTGGGAGTGGTGTGGGCAGTGGTGTTTCGCTGTGTGGTTTGGTGTGGGCATTAGTGTAGCGCTGTGGGTGTGTTGTGGCATTACTATACCGCTGCTGGAGTGGTGTGGGTTGTGGTGTAGCCTTTGGGAGTGATGTGTGCAGTGGTTTAGCGCTGTGGGAGTGATTTGGGATGTGGTGTAGCGCAGTGGGAGTGGTGTGGGCTGTGGTGTCGCGCTGTGGGAGTGGTGTGGGTTTGGTGTAACGCTGTGTGAGTGGCGTGGGCAGTGGTGTAGTGCTGCGGGAGTGTTGTCGGCATTGGTGTAGCGGTGTGGGAGTCGTGTGGGCAGTGGTGTAGCGCTGTGAGAGTTGTGAGGGTAGTTGTGTAACACTGTGGGATTGTTGTGGGCAGTGGTGTAGCGCTCTGGGAGTGGTGTGGGCAGTGGTGTAGTGCTATGGGAGGGGTGATGGCAGTGGTGTACTGCTCTGTGAGTGGTGTGGACAGTGGTGTAGCGCTGTGGGAGTGGTGTGGGTAGTGCTGTAGTGCTGTGGGAGTGGGGTGAGCAGTGGTGTAGCGCTGTGGGAGTGGTGTGGGTAGTGGTGTAGTGCAGTGGGAGTGGTGTGGGTAGTGGTGTAGTGCTGTGGGAGTGGTGTGGGCAGAGGTGCTGCGCTGTGGGATTGGTGTGGGTAGTCGTGTAGTGCTGTGGGAGTGGTGTGGGTTTGGTGTAACGCTGTGGGAGCGGTGTGGGCATTAGTGTAGGGGTGTTGGAGTGGTGTGGGCAGTGGTGTAGTGCTGTGGGAGTCGTGTGGGCAGTAGTGTAGTGCAGACGGAGTGATGTGGCTTGTGGTGTAGTGCTGTGGGAGTGGTGTGGGTTTGGTGTAACGCTGTGGGAGCGCTGTGGGCATTAGTGTAGGGGTGTTGGAGTGGTGTGGGCAGTGGTGTAGTGCTGTGGAGGTCGTGTGGGCAGTGGTGTAGTGCAGTCGGAGTGGCGTTGGCAGTAGATTAGTGCTGTGGGAGTGGTGTGGGCAGTGGTGTAGTGCTGTGGGAGTGGTGTGGGCAGTGGTGTAGTGCTGTGGGAGTGGTGTGGGCAGAGGTGCTGCGCTGTGGGAGTGGTGTTGGGTAGTCGTGTGGTGCTGTGGGAGTGGTGTGGGCAGTGCTGTAGTGCAGTGGTAGTGGTGTGGGCAGTGGTGTAGTGCTGTGGGTGTGGTGTGGGCAGTGGTGTAGTGCTGTTGGAGTGGTGTTGGCAGTGATGTATCGCTGCTGGAGTGGTGTGGGAATTTGTGTAGTGCTGTGGGAGTGGTGTGGGCAGTGGTGTAGCACTGCGGGAGTGGTGTAGGCAGTTGTGTAGCGATGCTGGAGTGGTCTGGGCGCTGGTATAGTGCTGCTGCAGCGGTGCGGGCTTTAGTTTAGCGCTGTTGGAGTGGTGTGGGCAGTGGTGTAGCGCTGTGGGAGTCTTGAGGGCAGTGGTGTCGCGCTGTGGGAGTGTTGTGGTCATTTTTGTAGCGCTGTGGGAGTGGTGTGTGCAGAGGTGTAGCGCTGTGGGAGTGGTGTGGGAGTGGTGTTTTGCTGTAGGAGTGGTGTGGGCAGTGGTGTAGTACTGTGGGAGTTGTGTGGGCATTGGTGTAACGCTGTGGGAGTGGTGTGGGTAGTCGTGTAGTGCTTTAGGAGTGGTGTTAGCAGTGCTGTAGCGCTGTGGGAGTGGTGTGGGCGGTGGTGTAGCGCCTTGGGAGTGGTCTGGGCATTGGTGTAACGCTGTGGGAGTGGTGTGGGCAGTGGTGTAGTGCTGCGGGAGTGTTGTGGGCAGTGGTGGTGCGCTGTGGGCGTGGTGTGGGCAGTGGTGTAGCACTCTGGGAGTGGTGTGGGCAGTGGTGTTTTGCTGTAGGAGTGGTGTGGGCATTGATGTAGTACTGTGGGAGTTGTGTGGGCATTGGTGTAACGCTGTGGGAGTGGTGTGGGTAGTCGTGTAGTGCTTTAGGAGTGGTGTGGGCAGTGCTGTAGTTCTGAAGGAGTGGTGTGGGCAGTGGTGTAGTTCTGAGGGAGTGGTGTGGGCAGTGGTGTAGCGCTGTTGGTAGTGGAGTGGGCAGTGGTGTAGTGCTGTGGGAGTGGTGTGAGCAGTGGTGTAGGTCTGTGGGAGTGGTGTGGGCAGTGGTGTAGTACTGTGGGAGTGGTGTGGGTTGTGGTGTAGCGCTGTGGGAGTGGTTTGGGCAGTGGTGTAGTTCTGTGGGAGTGGTGTAGATTGTGGTGTAGTGCAGTGGGAGTGTTGTGGGCAGCGTTGTAACGCTGCGGGAGTGGCGTGGGCAGTGGTTTAGCGATGTGGGAGTGGTGTGGGCAGTGGTGTAGTTCTGTGGGAGTGGTGTGGGCAGTGGTGTAATTATGTGGGAGTGGTGTGTGTTGTGGTGTAACGCTGTGGGAGTGTTGTGGGCAGTGTTGTAGCGCTTTGGGAGTGGCGTGGGCAGTGTTGTAGCGCTGTGGGAGTGGTGTGGGAAGTGGTGTAGTGCTGTGGGTGTGGTGTGGGCAGTAGTGTAGCGCTGTGGGAGTGTTGTGGGCAGTGGTGTTGCGCTGTGGGAGTGGTGTGGGCAGTGGTATTGCGCTGTGGGAGTGTTGTGGGAGGTGGTGTAGCGCTGTGGGAGTGGTGTGGGCAGTGGTGTAGTGCTGTGGGAGTTGTGTGGGCAGTGGTGTAGTACTGTGGCGGTGGTGTGGGCATTCGTGTAACGCTGTGGGAGAGGTTTGGGAAGTGGTGTAGTGCTTTAGGAGTGGTGTGGGCAGTGGTGTAGTTCTGTGGGTGTGGTGTGGGCAGTGGTGTGGGCAGTGGTGTAGTGCTGTGGGTGTGGTGTGTGCAGTGGTGTAGTTCTGCGGGAGTGGTGTGGGTAGTGTTGTGGGCAGTGGTGTAGTGCTGTGGGAGAGGTGTGGGCAGTGGTGTAGTTCTGTGGGAGTGGTGTGGGTTGTGGTGTAACGATGTGGGAGTGGTGTGGGCAGTGGTGTAGCGCTGCGGGAGTGTTGTGTGCAGTGGTGTAGCGATGTGGGAGTGGTGTGGGCAGTGGTGTAGTGCTGTGGGAGTGGTGTGGGCAGTGGTGTAGCGCTGTGGGAGTGGTGTGGGCAGTGGTGTAGTTCTGTGGGAGTGGTGTGGGCAGTGGTGTAATTATGTGGGAGTGGTGTGTGTTGTGGTGTAACGCTGTGGGAGTGTTGTGGGCAGTGTTGTAGCGCTTTGGGAGTGGCGTGGGCAGTGTTGTAGCGCTGTGGGAGTGGTGTGGAAAGTGGTGTAGTGCTGTGGGAGTGGTGTGGGCAGTAGTGTAGCGCTGTGGGAGTGTTGTGGGCAGTGGTGTTGCGCTGTGGGAGTGGTGTGGGCAGTGGTGTGGCGCTGTGGGAGTGTTGTGGGAGGTGGTGTAGCGCTGTGGGAGTGGTGTGGGCAGTGGTGTAGTGCTGTGGGACTTGTGTGGGCAGTGGTGTAGTACTGTGGCGGTGGTGTGGGCATTCGTGTAACGCTGTGGGAGAGGTTTGGGAAGTGGTGTAGTGCTTTAGGAGTGGTGTGAGCAGTGGTGTAGTTCTGTGGGAGTGGTGTGGGCAGTGGTGTCGGCAGTGGTGTAGTGCTGTGGGTGTGGTGTGTGCAGTGGTGTAGTTCTGCGGGAGTGGTGTGGGTAGTGTTGTGGGCAGTGGTGTAGCGCTGTGGGAGATGTGTGGGCAGTGGTGTAGTTCTGTGGGAGTGGTGTGGGTTGTGGTGTAACGATGTGGGAGTGGTGTGTGCAGTGGTGTAGCGATGTGGGAGTGGTGTGGGCAGTGGTGTAGTGCTGTGGGAGTGGTGTGGGCAGTGGTGTAGCGCCTTGGGAGTGGTGTGGGCATTGGTGTAGCGCTGTGGGAGTGGTGTGGGCAGTGGTGTAGCGCTGTGGAAGTCGTGTGGGCAGTGGTGTAGTGCTGTGGGAGTGGTCTGTGTTGTGTGCCCCCCTTGGGAGTGGTGTGGGCAGTGGTGTAGTGCTGTGGGAGTGGTGTTGGCATTGGTGTAACTCTGTGGGATTGGTGTGGGTAGTGGTGTAGTGCTGTAGGAGTGGTGTGGGTTGTGGTGTAGCGCTGTGGGAGTGGTGTGGGCAGTGATGTAGCGCTGTGGGAGTGGTGTGGGCAGTGGTGTAGTGCTGTGGGAGTGGTGTTGGCATTGGTGTAACTCTGTGGGATTGGTGTGGGTAGTGGTGTAGTGCTGTAGGAGTGGTGTGGGTTGTGGTGTAGCGTTGTGGGTGTGGTGTGGGCAGTGGTGTCGCGCTGTGGGAGTGGTGTGGGCAGTGGTGTTTCGCTGTGTGGGTTGGTGTGGGCATTAGTGTAGCGCTGTGGGAGTGTTGTGGCATTACTATACCGCTGTTGGAGTGGTGTGGGTTATGGTGTAGCCCTGTGGGAGTGATGAGGGCAGTGGTTTTGCGCTGTGGGAGTGATGTGGGCAGGGGTGTAGCGCAGTGGGTGTGGTGTGGGCTGTGGTGTAGCGCTGTGGGAGTGGTGTGGGCATTAGTGTAGCGGTGTGGGAGTCGTTTGGGCAGTGGTGTAGCGCTGTGTGAGTGGTGTGGGCAGTGGTGTAACGCCGTGGGATTGGTGTGGGCCGTGGTGTAGCGCTGGTGGAGTGGTGTTGTCAGTGGTGTAGTGCTGTGGGAGTAGTGTGGGCAGTGGTGTATCGCTGCTGCAGTGGTGTGGGAAGTGGTCTAGTGCTGTGCGAGTGATGTGGGCAGTGGTGTAGTGCTGTGGGAGTGGTGTGGGCAGTGCTGTAACGCTGCGGGCGTGGTGTGGGCAGTTGTGTAGCACTGCGGGAGTGGTGTGGGCAGTGGTATAGCAATGCTGGAGTGGTCTGCGCACTGGTATAGTGCTGCTGGAGCGGTGCGGGCTTTAGTTTAGCGCTGTGGGACTCGTGTGGGCAGTGGTGTAGCGCTGTGGGATTCTTGTGGGCAGTGGTGTAGCGCTGTGGGATTGGTGTGGGCAGTAGTGTTGCGCTGTGGGAGTGGTGTGTGTAGGGGTGTAGCGCTGTGGGAGTGTTGTTGGCAGTGGTGGTGCGTTGTGGGTGTGGTGTGGGCAGTGGTGTAGCGCAGTGGGAGTGGTGTGGGCAGTGGTGTTTTGCTGTGGGAGTGGTGTGGGCAGTGGTGTAGTACTGTGGGAGTGGTGTGGGCATTGGTGTAACGCTGTGGGAGTGGTGTGGGTAGTGGTGTAATGCTGTGGGAGTGGTTAAGGCAGTGTTATAGTGCTATGGGGGTGGTGTGGGCAGTGGTGTAGCGCTGTGGGAGTCGTGTGGGCAGTGGTGTAATGCAGAGGGAGTGGTGTGTGCGGTGGTGTAGCTCTGTGGGAGTGGTGTGGGCAGTGGTGTAGTGCTGTGGGAGTGGTGTTGGCATTGGTGTAACTCTGTGGGTTTGGTGTGGGTAGTGCTGTAGTGCTGTAGGAGTGGTGTGGGTTGTGGTGTAGTGCTGTGGGAGTGTTGTTGGCAGTGGTGTCGCGCTGTGGGAGTAGTCTGGGCAGTGGTGTTTTGCTGTGTGGGTTGGTGTGGTCATTAGTGTAGCGCTGTGGGAGTGTTGTCGCATTACTATACCGTTGCTGGACTGGTTTGGGTTATGATGTATGTAGGTGTGTAGGCATTGGTGTAACGCTGTGGGAGTGGTGTGGGTAGTGGTGTAGAGCTTTAGGAGTGGTGTGGGCAGCGCTGTAGTTCTGAGGGAGTGGTGTGGGCAGTGGTGTAGTTCTGTGGGAGTGGTGTGGGCAGTGGTGTAGCGCTTTGGGTAGTATTTTGTGCAATGGTGTAGTACTGTGGGAGTGGTGTGAGCAGTGGTGTAGTTCTGTGGGAGTGGTGCGGGCAGTGGTGTAGTTCTGTGGGAGTGGCGTGGGTAGTTGTGTAGCGCAGTGGGAGTGTTGTGGGCAGCGTTGTAACGCTGCGGGTGTGGTGTGGGCAATGGTTTAGTGATGTGGGAGTGGTGTGGGCAGTGGTGTAGTGCTGAGGGAGTGGTGTGGGCAGTGGTGTAGCCTTGTTGGAGTGGTGTGGGCAGTGGTGTAGTTCTGTCGGAGTGGTGTGGGTAGTGGTATAGTGCTGTAGGAGTGGTGTGGGTTGTGGTGTAGTGCTGTGGGAGTGTTGTGGGCAGTGTTGTAGCGCTGTGGGACTGGTGTGGGCAGTGGTGTCGCGCTGTGGGAGTGGTGTGGGCAGTGGTGTTTCGCTGTGTGGGTTGGTGTGGGCATTAGTGTAGCGCTGTGGATGTGTTGTGGCATTACTATACCGCTTTTGGAGTGGTGTGAGTTATGGTGTAGCCCTGTGGGAGTGATGTGGGCAGTGGTTTTGCGCTGTGGGAGTGATGTGGGCAGTGGTGTAGCGCAGTGGGTGTGGTGTAGGCTGTGGTGTAGCGCTGTGGGAGTGGTGTGGGTTTGGTGTAACGCTGTGGGAGTGGCGTTGGCATTAGTGTAGCGGTGTGGGAGTCGTGTGGGCAGTGGTGTAGCGCTGTGGGAGTTGTGTGGGCAGTGGTGTAGCGCTGCTGGAGTGGTGTGGGAAGTGGTCTAGTGCTGTGCGAGTGATGTGGGCAGTGGTGTAGTGCTGTGGGAGTGGTGTGGGCAGTGCTGTAACGCTGCGGGAGTGGTGTGGGCAGTGGTGTAGTGCTGCGGGAGTGGTTTGGGCAGTAATGTAGCAATGCTGGAGTGGTCTGGGCACTGGTATAGTGCTGCTGGAGAGGTGCGGGCTTTAGTTTAGCGCTGTGGGAGTGGTGTGGGTAGTGGTGTAGCGCTGTGGGATTCTTGTGGGCAGTGGTATAACGCTGTGGGAGTGGTGTGGGCAGTGGTGTTGCGCTGTGGGAGTGGTGTGTGCAGGGGTGTAGCGCTGTGGGAGTGTTGTGGGCAGTGGTGGTGCGCTGTGGGAGTGGTGTGGGCAGTGGTGTAGCGCTGTGGGAGTGGTGTGGGCAGTGGAGTTTTGCTGTGGGAGTGCTGTGGGCAGTGGTGTAGTACTGTGGGAGTGGTGTGTAGGCATTGGTGGAACGCTGTGGGAGTGGTGTTGGTAGTGGTGTAGTGCTATAGGAGTGGTGTGGGCAGTGCTCTAGTTCTGAGGGAGTGGTGTGGGCAGTGGTGTAGTTCTGTGGGAGTGGTGTGGGCAGTGGTGTGGGCAGTGGTGTAATTCTCTGGGAGTGGTTTGGGCAGTGCTGTAGTTCTGTGGGAGTGGTGTGAGCAGTGGTGTAGTTTTGTGGGAGTGGTGTGGGTTGTTGTGTAGCGCAGTGGGAGTGTTGTGGACTGGAGTGGTGTGGGCAATGGTTTAGTGATGTGGGAGTGGTGTGGGCAGTGGTTTAGTGCTGAGGGAGTGGTGTGGGCAGTGGTGTAGCCTTGTTGGAGTGGTGTGGGCAGTGGTGTAGTTCTGTCGGAGTGGTGTGGGTAGTGGTGTAATTCTCTGGGAGTGGTGTGGGTTGTGGTGTAACGCTCTGGGAGTGTTGTGGGCAGTGTTGTAGCGATTTGGGAGTGGTGTGGGCATGTTTTTGGCGCTGTGGGAGTGGTGTGGGAAGTGGTGTAGCGCTGTGGGAGTGGTGTGGGCAGTAGTGTAGCGCTGTGGGAGTGGTGTGGGCAGGTGTGTAGCGCTGTGGGAGTGTTGTGGGCAGTGGTGTAACACTGCGGGAGTGGTGTGGGCAGTGGTGTAGCGCTGCTGGAGTGGTGTGGGCAGTGGGGTAGCGCTGCGGGATTGGCGTGGGAAGTAGTGTAGTGCAGAGGGAATGGTGTGGGTTTAGGTGTAGCGCTGTGGGAGTGGGGTTGGGCAGTGGCGTAGCACTGCGGGAGTGGTGTGGGCAGAGGTGTAGCGCTGTGGAAGTGGTGTGGACAGTGGTGCCACGCTGTGGGAGTGGTGTGGGAAGTGGTGTAGTGCTGTAGGAGGGGTGTGGACATAGGTGTAAAGCTGTGGGAGTGGCGTGGACAGTGGTGTAGTGCTGTGGGAGTGGTGTGCGCAGTGCTGCAGCGCTGGGGGAGTGGTGTTGGCAGTGGTGTAGCGCTGTGGGAGTGGTGTGGGCAGTGGTGTAGCGCTGTGGGAGTGGTGTGTGTTCTGGTGTAGCGCTGTGGGAGTGGTTTGTGTTGTGTCGCGCTGTGGGAGTGGCGTGGGCAGTGGTGTAGCGCTGTGGGAGTGGCGTGGGCAGTGTTGTAGTGCTGTTCGAGTGGTGTGGGCTGTGGTGTAGTGCTGTGGGAATGGCGTGGGCAGTGGTGTAGTGATATTGGAGTGGTGAGGGCAGGATTCTAGCGTTGCGGGAGTTGTGTGGGCATTGGTGTAGAGCTGCGGGAGTGGTGTGGGCAGTGGTTTAGTGCTGTGGGATTGGTGTGGGCAGTGTTGTCGCGCTTTGGGAGTGGTGTGGGCAGTGGTGTAGCGCTGTGGGAGTGGTGTGGGCGGTGGAGTAGTGCTGTGGGAGTGTTGTGCGCAGTGGTGTAGTGCTGTGGGAGTGGTGTGGGTTGTGGTGTAGTGCTGTGGGAGTGGTGTGGGCAGTGGTATAGTGCTGTTGGAGTGGTGTGGGTTGTGGTGTAATGCTGTGGGAGTGGTGTGGGTAGTGGTGTAGCGCTGTGGGAGTGGTGTGGGTAGTGGTGTAGTGCTGTGGTAGTGGTATGGGTTGTGGTGTAGTGCTGAGGAAGTGGTGTGGGCAGTGGTGTAGGGCTGTGGGAGTGCTGTGGGTAGTTGTGTAGTGTTGTGGGAGTGGTGTGGGCAGTGGTGTAGGGCTGTGGGAGTGGTGTGGGCAGTGGTGTACCGCTGCGGGAGTGGTGTGGGATGTGGTGTAGCGCTGGGGGAATGGCTTGGGCAGTGGTGTACCGCCGGTGAGTGGTGTGGGCAGTGGTGTAGCGCTGTGGGAGTGGTGTGGGCAGTGGTGTAACGCTGTGTGAATGGTGTGGGCATTAGTGTAGCGCTGTGGGCGTGTTCTGGCATTACTATACCGCTTTAGGAGTCGTGTGGGTTGTGGTGTATCGCTGTGGGAGTGGTGTGGGCAATGGTGTAGTGCTGTGGGATTGGTGTGGGTTTGGTTTAACGCTGTGGGAGTGGTGTGGGCAGTGGTGCAACGCTGTGGGAGTGGTGTGGGTTGTGGTGTACCGCTGCGGGAGTGATGTGGGCAGTGGTGTAAAGCGGTGGGAGTGGTGTGAGTTGTGGTGTAGTGCTGCGGGAGTGTTGTGGGCAGTGGTGTAACACTGTGGGAGTGGTGTGGGTTGTGGTGTAGCGCTGTGGGAGTGGGGTAGGCATTAATGTAGCGGTGTGGGAGTGATGTGGGCAGTGGTGTAGCACTGTAGGAGTGGTGTGGGCAGTGGTGTAGTGCTGTGGGAGTGGTGTGGGCATTGATATAGCGCTGTGGGAGTGGTGTGGGTTGTGGTGTAGCGCTGTGGGTGTGGTTTGGGCAGTGGTGTAGTGCTGTGGGTGTGGTGTGTGCAGTGGTGTAGTGCTGTGGGAGTGGTGTGGCCAGTGTTGTAGTGCTGTGGGAGTGGTGTGGGCAGTGTTGTAGCGCTGTGGGAGTGGTGAAGGCAGTGGTATACTGCTGTGGGAGTGGTGTGGGCAGTGGTGTAGCGCTGTGGGTGTGGTTTGGGCAGTGGTGTAGTGCTGTGGGTGTGGTGTGTGCAGTGGTGTAGTGCTGTGGGAGTGGTGTGGCCAGTGTTGTAGTGCTGTGGGAGTGGTGTGGGCAGTGTTGTAGCGCTGTGGGAGTGGTGTGGGCAGTGGTTTTGCGCTGTGGGAGTGATGAGGGTTGTGGTGTAGTGCTCTGGGAGTGGTGTCGGTTTGGTGTAACGCTGTGGGAGTGGCGGGGGCAGTGGTGTAGCGCTGCGGGAGTGGTGCGGGCAGTGGTGCAGCGCTGTGGGAGCGGTGTGGCAGAGGTGTAGTGCTGTGGGAGTCGTGTGGGCAGTGGTGTAGTGCTGTGGGAGTGGTGTGTGCAGTGGTGTAGTGCAGTGGGAGTGGTGTGGGCAGTGGTGTAGTGCTGTGGGAGTGGTGTGTGCAGTGGTTTAGTGCTGTGGGAGTGGTGTGGGCAGTGGTGTAGTGCTGTGGGAGTCGTGTGGGCAGTGGTTTAGTGCTGTGGGAGTGGTGTGGGCAGTGGTGATGTGCTGTGGGAGTGGTGTGGGCAGTGGTGTATTGCTGTGGGAGTGTTGTGAGCAGTGGTGTAATGCTGTGCGAGTGGTGTGGGCAGTGGTGTAGAGCAGCTGGAGTGTTGTGGGCAGTGGTGTAACACTGCGGGAGTGGTGTGGGCAGTGGTGTAGCGCTGCTTGAGTGGTGTGGTCAGTGGGGTAGCGCTGCGGGATTGGCGTGGGAAGTAGTGTAGTGCAGAGGGAGTGGTGTGGGTTTAGGTGTAGCGCTGTGGGAGTGGGGTTGGGCAGTGGCGTAGTGCTGTGGTGGTGGTGTGGGCAGAGGTGTAGCGCTGTGGAAGTGGTGTGGACAGTGGTGCCACGCTGTGGGAGTGGTGTGGGAAGTGGTGTAGTGCTGTAGGAGGGGTGTGGACATAGGTGTAAAGCTGTGGGAGTGGCGTGGACAGTGGTGTAGCGCTGTGGGAGTGGTGTGGGCAGTGGTGTAGTGCTGTGGGAGTGGTGTTGGCAGTGTTGTAGTGCTGTGGGAGTGGTGTGCGCAGTGCTGCAGCGCTGTGGGAGTGGTGTGGGCAGTGGTGAAGCGCTGTGGGAGTGGTGTGGGCAGTGGTGTGTTTGCTGTGGGAGTGTTGTGGGCAGTGGTGTAGCGCTGTGGGAATGGTGTGGGCAGTTGTGTAGCGCTGCGGGAGAGGTGTGGACAGCGGTGTAGCGCTGTGGGAGTTGTGTGGGCAGTGGTGTAGCGCTGTTGGAGCTGTGTGGGCAGTGGTGTAGCGCTGTGGGAGTGGTGTGGGAAGTGGTGTAGCGCTGTGGGAGTGGTGTGGGCAGTGGTGTAGTGCTGTTGGATTGGTGGGGGCAGTGGTGTAGCGCTGTTAGAGCTGTGTGGGCAGTGGTGTAGCGCTGTGGGAGTGGTGTGGGAAGTCGCGTAGCGCTGTGGGAGTGGTGTGGTCAATGGTGTAGTGCTGTGGGAGTGGTGTGGGCAGTGTTGACGCGCTCTGGGAGTGGTGTGGGCAGTGGTGTAGTGCTATTGGAATGGTGTGGGCAGTGGTGCAGTGCAGAGGGAGGGATGTGGGCAGTGGTGTAACGCTGTGGGAGTGGTCTGGGCTTTAGTTTAGCGCTTTTTCAGTGGTGTGGGCATTAGTGTAGTCCTGTGGGAGTGGTGTGGGCAGTGGTGTAACGCTGTGGGAGTGGTGTGGGTTGTGGTTAGCGCTGTGGGAGTGGAGTGGGCAGTCGTGTAGCGCTGTGGGAGTGGTGTGGGCAGTGGTGTAGAGCTGCAGGAGTGGTGTGGGCAGTGGTGTAGCGCTGCGGGAGTGGCGTGTGCAGTTTTGTAGCGCTGCTGGAGTGGTGTGGGCAGTGGTGTCTCGTTGCGGGAGTGGCGTGGGAAGTAGTTTAGTGCTGTGGGAGTGGTGTGGGCAGTGGTGTAGTGCTGTGGTAGTGGTGTGGGCAGAGGTGTAGCGCTGTGAGAGTGGTGTGGGCAGTGGTGCAACGCTGTGGGAGTGGTGTGGAAAGTGGTGTAGTGCTGTAGGAGGGGTGTGGACATAGGTGTAACGCTGTGGGAGTGTTGTGGGCAGTGGTGGAGCGCTGTGGGAGTGGTGTTGGCAGTGGTGTAGAGCTGTGGGAGTGGTTTTGGCAGTGTTGTAGTGCTGTGGGAGTGGTGTGCGCAGTGGTGTAGCGCTGTGGGAGTGGTGTGGGCCGTGGTGTAGCGCTGTGAGAGTGGTGTGGGCAGTGGTGCTTTTGCTGTGGGAGTGGTGTGGGCAGTGGTGTAGTGCTGTGGAAGTGGTGTGGGCAGTGGTATAGCGCAGTGGGAGTGGTGTGGGCAGTGGTGTAGCCCTGTGGGAGTGGTGTGGGCAGTGGTGACGTGCTGTGGGAGTGGTGTGGGCAGTGGTGTAGTGCTGTTGGAATGGTGTGGGCAGTGGTGTAGTGCAGCGGGAGGGTTGTGGGCAGTGGTGTAACGCTGTGGGAGTGGTGTGGGCTTTAGTTTAGCCCTTTGTGAGTGGTGTGGGCATTAGTTTTGTGTTGTGGGAGTGGTGTGGGCAGTAGTGTAACGCTGTGGGAGTGGTTTTGGCAGTGGTGTAGCGCTGTGGGAGTGGTGTGGGCTGTTGTGTAGCGCTCTGGGAGTGGTGTGGGCTGTGGTGTAACGCTGCGGGAGTGGTGTGGGCAGTGGAGTTGTGCTGTGGGAGTGGTATGGGCAGTGGTGTAGCTCTGTGGGAGAGGTGTGGGCAGTGGTGTAGCGCTGTGGGAATGGTATGGGCAGTGGTGTAGCGCTGCGGAAGTGGTGTGGGCAGTGGTGCAGCGCTGTCGGAGTGGTGTGGGCAGTGGTGTATCGCAGTGGGACTGGTATGGGCAATGGTGTAGCGCTGTGGGAGTATTGTGTGCAGTGGTGTAGAGCTGTTGGACTGGTGTGTGCAGTGGATCAGTAGTGTGGGAGTGGTGTGGGCATTAGTGCAGCGCTGTGGGGTGGTGTCGGCAGTGGTGTAGCGCTGCGTGAGTGGTGTGCGCAGTGGTGTAGAGCTGTGGGTGTGGTGTGTGCAGTGGTGCTGTGGTGTGGGACTGATGCCGGCATTAGTGCAGTACTGTGGGGTGGTGTGGGCAGTGGTGTGGTGCTGTGGGAGTGGTGTGGGCAGTGGTTTAGCGCTGTGGGAGTGATGTGGGTTGCGGTGTAGCGATGTGGGAGTGGTGTGGGCAGTGGTGTAGCGCTGTGGGAGTGGTGTGGGTTTAGTGTAACGCTGTGGGAGTGGCGTGGGCAGTGGTGTAGCGCTGCGGGAGTGGTGTGGGCAGTGGTGTAACGCTGTGGGTGTGGTGTGGGTTGTGGTGTAGCGCTGTGGGAGTGGTTTGGGCATTAGTGTAGCTGTTTGGGAGTGGTGTGGTCAGTATGGTAGTGCTGTGGGAGTGGTGTGGGTAGTGGTGTAGTGCTGTAAGTGTAGGTTGTGCACTGCTGTTCTGCTGTGGGTGTGGAGTGGGCAGTGGTGTAGTGCTGTGGGAGGGGTGTGTGCAGTGGTGTAGTGCTGTGGGAGTGGTGTGGGCAGTGGTGTAGTGCTGTGGGAGTGGTGTGGGCAGTGGTGTAGTGCAGTGGGAGTGATGTGGGCAGTGGTGTAGCGCTGCTGGAGTGGTGTGGGCAGTGGTGTAGTGCTGTGGGAGTGGTGTGGGTTGTGGTATAGTGCTGTGGGTGTGGTGTGGGCAGTGGTGTAGTGCTGAGGGAGTGGTGTGGGCAGTGGTGTAGCGCTCTGGGAGTGGTGTGTGCAGTGGTGTAGTGCTGTGGGAGTGGCGTGGGCAGTGGAGTAGTGCTCTGGGAGTGGCGTGGGGAGTGGTGTAGTGCTGTTGGAGTGGTGTGGGCAGTGGTGTAGAGCAGTGAAAGTGGTGCAGGCAGTCGTGTTGTGCAGTGGGAGTGGTGTGGGTAGTGGTGTAGTGCTGTGGCATTGGTGTGTGCAGTGGTGTTCTGCTGTGGGAGTGGTGTGGGCAGTGGTGTAGTGCTGTGGGAGTGGTTTGGGCAGTGGCGTAGTGCAGTGGGAGTGGTGCAGGCAATCGTGTTGTTCAGTGGGAGTGGTGTGGTAGTGGTGTAGTGCTGTGGGAGTGGTGTGGGCAGTGGTGTAGTGCTGTTCGAGTGGTGTGGGCAGTGGTGTAGTGCTGTGGGAGTGGTGTGGGCAGTGGTGTAGTGCTGTGGGAGCGGTGTGGGCAGTGGTGTAGCGCTGCTGGAGGGGTGCGGGCAGAGGTGTAGTGCTGTGGGTGTGGTGTGGCCAGTGGTGTAGATCTGTGGGAGTGGTGTGGGCAGTGATGTACTGCAGTGGGAGTGGTGTGGGCAGTGGTGTAGTGCTGTTCGAGTGGTGTGGGCAGTGGTGTAGTGCTGTTCGAGTGGTGTGGGCAGTGGTGTAGTGCTGTGGGAGTGGTGTGGGCAGTGGTGTAGTGCTGTGGGAGCGGTGTAGGCAGTGGTGTAGCGCTGCTGGAGGGGTGCGGGCAGTGGTGTAGTGCTGTGGGTGTGGTGTGGCCAGTGGTGTAGATCTGTGGGAGTGGTGTGGGCAGTGATGTAGTGCAGTGGGAGTGGTGTGGGCAGTGGTGTAGTGCTGTTCGAGTGGTGTGGGCAGTGGTGTAGCGCTGCTGGAGTGGTGTGGGCAGTGGTGTAGTGCTGTGGGAGTGGTGTGGGTTGTGGTGTAGTGCTGTGGGAGTCGTGTAGGCATTGGTGTAGTGCTGAGGAAGTGGTGTGGGCAGTGGTGTAGCGCTCTGGGAGTGGTGTGGGCAGTGGTGTAGTGCTGTGGGAGTGGCGTGGGCAGTGCAGTAGTGCTCTGGGAGTGGCGTGGGCAGTGGTGTAGTGCTGTTGGAGTGGTGTGCGCAGTGGTATAGTGCTGTTCGAGTGGTGTGGGCAGTGGTGTAGTGCTGTGGGAGTGGTGTGGGCAGTGGTGTAGTGCTGTGGGAGCGGTGTGGTCATTGGTGTAGCGCTGCTGGAGGGGTGCGGGCAGTGCTGTAGTGCTGTGGGTGTGGTGTGGGCAGTGGTATAGCGCTGTGGGAGTGGTGTGGGCAGTGATGTAGTGCAGTGGGAGTGGTGTGGGCAATGGTGTTGTGCTGTTCGTGTGGTGTGGCAGTGTTGTAGTGCTGTGTGAGTGGTGTGCGCAGTGGTGTAGCGCTGTGGGAGTGGTGTTGGCAGTGGCCTAGTGCAGTGGGAGTGGTTTGGGCAGTGATGTAACGCTGTGGGAGTGGTGTGGGCAGTGGTGTAGTGCTGTGCGAGTGGTGTGGGCAGTGGTGCAGTGCTGTGGGAGTGGTGTGGGCAGTGGTGTAGTGCTGAGGGAGTGGTGTGGGCAGTGGTGTAGCGCTGCTGGAGTGGTGTGCGCAGTGGTATAGTGCTGTGGAAGTGGTGTGGGCAGTGGTGTAGCGCTGTGGGAGTGGCGTGGGCAGTGGAGTAGTGCTCTGGGAGTGGTGTGGGCAGTGGTGTAGTGTAGTTGGAGTGGTCTGGACAGTGTTGTAGTGCACTGGGAGTGGTGTGGGTAGTGGTGTAGCGCTGTGGGAGTGGTGTGGGTTGTGGTGTAGCGCTGTGGGTATGATGTGGGTTGTGGTGTAATTCGGTGGCAGTGGTGTGGGCAGTGGTGTAGCGCTGTGGAAATAGTGTGAGCAGTGGTGTAGCGCTGTGGGAGTGGTGTGGGCCGTGGTGTAGCGCTGTGGGAGTGGTGTGGGTAATGGTGTAGCGCTGTGGGAGCAGTGTGGGTTGTGGTGTAGCGCTGTGGGAGTGGTGTTTGTAGTGGTGTAGCGCTGTGGGAGTGGTGTGAGTTGTGGTGTTGCGCTGTGGGAGTGTTGTGTGTTGTGGTGTAGCCCTGTGGGAGTGGTGTGGGCAGTGTTGTTGTGCTGTGGCAGTGGTGTGGGTTGTGGTGTAGCGCTGTGGGAGTGTTGTTTCTTGTGGTGTAGCGCTGTGGGAGTGTTGTGGGCAGTGGTGTTGTGCTGTGGGAGTGGTGTTGATAGTGGTGTAGCGCTGTAGGAGTGGTGTGGTCAGTGGTGTAGTGCTGTAGGACTGGTGTGGGCAGTGCTGCAGTTCTGAGGGAATGGTGTGCGCAGTGGTGTAGTGCTGTGGGAGTGGTGTGGGCTGAGGTGTTGTTCTGTGTGAGTGGTGTGGGCAGAGGTGTGGTTCTTTGTAAGTGGTGTGGGCAGTGGTGTAGTTCTGTGGGAGTGGTGTGGGCAGTGGTGTAGATTTGTGGGAGTGGTGTGGGCAGTGGTGTAACGCTGTGGGAGTGGTGTGGGCAGTGGAGTAACACAGTGGGAGTGGTGTGGGCAGTGGTGTAGCGCTGTGGGAGTGGTGTTGGCAGTGCTGTATCGTTGTCGGAGTGGTGTGTGTTGTGGTGTAGCGCTACGCCAGTGGTGTGGGCAGTAGGGTAGCGCTGTGGGAGTGGTGTGGGTTGTGGTGTAGTGCTGTGCGAGTGGTGTGGACAGTGGTGTAGCGCTGTGGAGTGTTGTGGGTTGTGGTGTAGCACAGTGGGAGTGGTGTGGGCAGTGGTGTAGTACTGTGGTAGTGGTGTGGGCAGAGGTCTAGCGCTGTGGGAGTGGTGTCGGCAGTGGTGTAGCGCTGTGGGAGTGGTGTGGGCAGTGGTGTAGCGCTGTGGGAGTGGAGTGGGCAGTAGTGTAGTGCTGTGGGAATGGTGTGGGCAGTGGTGCAACGCTGTAGGAGTGGTGTGGACATTGGTGTAACGCTGTGGGATTGGTGTGGGCAGTGGTGCAGTGCTGTGGGAGTGGTGTGGGCAGTAGTGTAGTGCTTTGGGAGTGGTGTGCGCAGTGGTGTAGCGCTCTTGGAGTGTTGTGGGCAGTGGTGTAGCGCTGTCGGAATGGTGTGGGCAGTGGTGTAGTGCTGTTGGAGTGGTGTGGGCAGTGGTGCAGTGTAGCGGGAGGGATGTGGGCAGTGGTCTAACGCTGTTGGAGTGGTGCGTGCTTTGGTTTAATGCTGCGGGAGTGGTGAGTGCAGTGGTTTAGCGCTGCGGGAGTGATTTGGGCTTTAGTTTAGCGCTGTGGGATTGGTGTGGGCAATGCTGCAGTTCAGCGGCAGTGATGTGTGCAGTGGTGTAGTGCTTTGGGAGCGGTGTGGGCAGAGGCGTAGTTCTGTGGGAGTGGTGTGGGCAGTGGTGTGGTTCTGTGGGAATGGTGTGGGTTGTGGTGTAGCGCTGTGGGAGTGGTGTGGGTTGTGGTGTAGCGCTGCGCGAGTAATGTGGGCAGTAGGGTAGCGCTGTGGGTGTGGTGTGGGTTGTGGTGTAGCGCTGTTGGAGTGGTGTGGGCAGTCGTGTAGCGCTGTTGGAGTGGTGTGGGTTGAGGTGTAACGCTGTGCGAGTGGTGCGGGCAGTGGTGTAGTGCTGTTGGAGTGTTGTGGGCAGTGGTGTATCGCTGTGGGAGTGGTGTGGGCAGTGGTGTAGCGCTGCTGGAGTGGTGTGGGAAGTGGTGTAACACTGGGGGAGTGGAGTGGGCAGTGGTGTAGCGCTGTGGGAGTGGTGTGGGTTGTGGTGTAGTGCTGTCGGAGTGGTGTGGGCAGTGGTGTAGCGTTGTGGGAGTTTTGTGGGTTGTGGTGTAGTGCTGTGGGAGTGGTGTGGGCAGTGGTGTAGCGCTTTGCGAGTGGCTTGGGCAGTGGTGTAGTGCTGTGGGTTGTGGTGTAGCGCTGTGGGAGTGGTGTGGGCAGTGGTGTAGTGCTTTGGGAGTGGTGTGGGCAGAGGCGTAGTTCTGTGGGAGTGGCGTGGGCAGTGGTGTGGTTCTGTGGGAGTGATGTGGGCAGTGGTGTGGGCGGTCGTGTAGTTCTCTGGGCGTGGTGCGTGCAATGGTGTAGCGCTGTGGGAGTGGTGTGGGCAGTGGTGTAGCGCTGTGGGAGAGGTGTGGGCAGTGGTGTAGCGCTGTGGGAGTGGTGTGGGTTGTGGTGTAGCGCTGTCGGAGTGGTGTGGGTTGTGGTGTAGCGCTGCGCGAGTAGTGTGGGCATTAGGGTAGCGCTGTGCGAGTGGTGTGGGTTGTGGGGTAGCGCTGTTGGAGTGGTGTGGGCAGTCGGGTAGTGCTGTTGGAGTCTTGTGGGCAGTTGTGTATCGCTGTGGGAGTGGTGTGGGCAGTGGTGTAGCGCTGCTGGAGTGGTGTGGGAAGTGGTGTAACACTGCGGGAGTGGAGTGGGCAGAGGTGTAGCGCTGTGGGAGTGGTGTGGGTTGTGGTGTAGTGCTGTGGGAGTGGTGTTTGTAGTGGTGTAGCGCTGTGGGAGTGGTGTGGGTTGTGGTGTTGCGCTGTGGGAGTGATGTGTGTTGTGGTGTAGCGCTGTGGGAGTGGTGTGGGCAGTGTTGTTGTGCTGTGGCAGTGGTGTGGGTTGTGGTGTAGCGCTGTGGGAGTGTTGTTTCTTGTGGTGTAGCGCTGTGGGAGTGTTGTGGGCAGTGGTGTTGTGCTGTGGGAGTGGTGTTGATAGTGGTGTAGCGCTGTAGGAGTGGTGTGGTCAGTGGTGTAGTGCTGTAGGACTGGTGTGGGCAGTGCTGCAGTTCTGAGGGAATGGTGTGCGCAGTGGTGTAGTGCTGTGGGAGTGGTGTGGGCTGAGGTGTTGTTCTGTGTGAGTGGTGTGGGCAGAGGTGTGGTTCTTTGTAAGTGGTGTGGGCAGTGGTGTAGTTCTGTGGGAGTGGTGTGGGCAGTGGTGCAGATTTGTGGGAGTGGTGTGGGCAGTGGTGTAACGCTTTGGGAGTGGTGTGGGCAGTGGTGTAACACTGTGGGAGTGGTGTGGGCAGTGGTGTAGCGCTGTGGGAGTGGTGTTGGCAGTGCTGTATCGTTGTCGGAGTGGTGTGTGTTGTGGTGTAGCGCTACGCCAGTGGTGTGGGCAGTAGGGTAGCGCTGTGGGAGTGGTGTGGGTTGTGGTGTAGTGCTGTGCGAGTGGTGTGGACAGTGGTGTAGCGCTGTGGAGTGTTGTGGGTTGTGGTGTAGCACAGTGGGAGTGGTGTGGGCAGTGGTGTAGTACTGTGGTAGTGGTGTGGGCAGAGGTCTAGCGCTGTGGGAGTGGTGTCGGCAGTGGTGTAACGCTGTGGGAGTGGTGTGGGCAGTGGTGTAGCGCTGTGGGAGTGGAGTGGGCAGTAGTGTAGTGCTGTGGGAGTGGTGTGGGCAGTGGTGCAACGCTGTAGCAGTGGTGTGGACATTGGTGTAACGCTGTGGGATTGGTGTGGGCAGTGGTGTAGTGCTGTGGGAGTGGTGTGGGCAGTAGTGTAGCGCTGTCGGAATGGTGTGGGCAGTGGTGTAGTGCTGTTGGAGTGATGTGGGCAGTGGTGTAGTGTAGCGGGAGGGATGTGGGCAGTGGTCTAACGCTGTTGGAGTGGTGCGTGCTTTGGTTTAATGCTGCGGGAGTGGTGAGTGCAGTGGTCTAGCGCTGCGGGAGTGATTTGGGCTTTAGTTTAGCGCTGTGGGAGTGGTGTGGGCAATGCTGCAGTTCAGCGGCAGTGATGTGTGCAGTAGTGTAGTGCTTTGGGAGCGGTGTGGGCAGAGGCGTAGTTCTGTGGGAGTGGTGTGGGCAGTGGTGTGGTTCTGTGGGAGTGGTGTGGGTTGTGGTGTAGCGCTGTGGGAGTGGTGTGGGTTGTGGTGTAGCGCTGCGCGAGTAATGTGGGCAGTAGGGTAGCGCTGTGGGTGTGGTGTGGGTTGTGGTGTAGCGCTGTTGGAGTGGTGTGGGCAGTCGTGTAGCGCTGTGGGAGTGGTGTGGGTTGAGTTGTAACGCTGTGCGAGTGGTGCGGGCAGTGGTGTAGTGCTGTTGGAGTGTTGTGGGCAGTGGTGTATCGCTGTGGGAGTGGTGTGGACAGTGGTGTAGCGCTGCTGGAGTGGTGTGGGAAGTGGTGTAACACTGGGGGAGTGGAGTGGGCAGTGGTGTAGCGCTGTGGCAGTGGTGTGGGTTGTGCTGTAGTGCTGTCGGAGTGGTGTGGGCAGTGGTGTAGCGTTGTGGGAGTTTTGTGGGTTGTGGTGTAGTGCTGTGGGAGTGGTGTGGGCAGTGGTGTAGCGCTTTGCGAGTGGCTTGGGCAGTGGTGTAGTGCTGTGGGTTGTGGTGTAGCGCTGTGGGAGTGGTGTGAGCAGTGGTGTAGTGCTTTGGGAGTGGTGTGGGCAGAGGCGTAGTTCTGTGGGAGTGGCGTGGGCAGTGGTGTGTTTCTGTGGGAGTGATGTGGGCAGTGGTGTGGGCAGTCGTGTCGTTCTCTGGACTGGTGCGTGCAACGGTGTAGCGCTGTGGGAGTGGTGTGGGCAGTGGTGTAGCGCTGTGGGAGAGGTGTGGGCAGTGGTGAAGCGCTGTGGGAGTGGTGTGGGTTGTGGTGTAGCGCTGTCGGAGTGGTGTTGGTTGTGGTGTAGCGCTGCGCGAGTAGTGTGGGCATTAGGGTAGCGCTGTGCGAGTGGTGTGGGTTGTGGTGTAGCGCTGTTGGAGTGGTGTGGGCAGTCGGGTAGCGCTGTGGGAGTGGTGTGGGTTGAGGTGTATCGCTGTGCGAGTGGTGCGGGCAGTGGTGTAGTGCTGTTGGAGTCTTGTGGGCAGTTGTGTATCGCTGTGGGAGTGGTGTGGGCAGTGGTGTAGCGCTGCTGGAGTGGAGTGGGCAGTGGTGTAGCGCTGTGGGAGTGGTGTGGGTTGTGGTGTAGTGCTGTGGGAGTGGTGTGGGCAGTGGTGTAGCGTTGTGGGAGTTTTGTGGGTTGTGGTGTAGCGCTGTGCGAGTGGCTTGGGCAGTGGTGTAGTGCTGTGGGTTGTGGTATAGCGCTGTGGGAGTGGTGTGGGCAGTGGTGCAGTGCTCTTGTAGTGGTGTGGGCATAGGTGTAGGGCTGTGGGAGTGGTGTGGGCAGTGGTGCAACGCTGTGGGTGAGGTGTGGGCAGTGGTGTAGTGCTGTGGGAGTGGTGTGGACACTGGTGTAACGATGTGGGAGTGGTGTGGGCAGTCGTGTAGCGCTGTGGGAGTGGTGTGGGCAGTGGTGTAGTGCTGTGGGAGTGGTGTGCGCAGTGGTGTTGCGCTGTGGGAGTGGTTTGGGCAGTGGTTTAGAGCTGTGGGAGTGGTGTGGGCTGTGGTGTTGCGCTTTGGGAATGGTGTGGGCAGTGGTGTAACACTGTGGGAGTGTGTGGGCAGTGGATTTGTGCTGTGAGAGAGGTGTGGGCAATCGTGTAACACTGTGGGAGTGGTGTGGGCAGTGGTGTAGCGCTGTGCGATTGGTGTGGGCAGAGGCGTAGCGCTGTGTGAAGTGGTGTAGCGCTGTGGGAGTGGAGTGGTTTGTGGTGTAGAGCTGTTGGAGTGGTGTGAGCAGTAGGGTAGCGCTGTGGGAGTGGTGTGGGCTGTGTTGTAGCGCTGTGGGAGTGGTGTGAGCAGTAGGGTAGCGCTGTGGGAGTGGTGTGGGTTGTGGTGTAGCGCTGTGGGAGTGGTGTGGGCAGTACTGTAGCGCTGTGCGAGTGGTGTGGACAGTTGTGTAGCGCTCTTGGAGTGTTGTGGGCAGTGGTGTAGCGCTGTTGGAGTGGTGTGGGCAGTGGTGTAGTGCTGTTGGAGTGGTGTGGGCAGTGGTGTAGTGTAGCGGGAGGGATGTGGGCAGTGGTCTAACGCTGTTGGAGTGGTGCGTGCTTTGGTTTAATGCTGCGGGAGTGGTGAGTGCAGTGGTTTAGCGCTGCGGGAGTGATTTGGGCTTTAGTTTAGCGCTGTGGGAGTGGTGTGGGCAATGCTGCAGTTCAGAGGCAGTGGTGTGTGCAGTGGTGTAGTGCTTTGGGAGTGGTGTGGGCAGAGGCGTAGTTCTGTGGTAGTGGTGTGGGCAGTGGTGTAGCGCTGTGGGAGTGGTGTGGGTTGCGGTGTAGCGCTGTGCGTTTGGTGTGGACAGTAGGGTAGCGCTGTGGGAGTGGTGTGGGTTGTGGTGTAGCGCTGTGCGTTTGGTGTGGACAGTAGGGTAGCGCTGTGGGAGTGGTGTGGGTTGTGGTGTAGCCCTGTGGGAGTGGTTTGGGCAGTAGGGTAGTGCTGTGGGAGTGGTGTGGGTTGTGGTGTAGCGCTGTGGGAGTAGTGTGGGCAGTGATGTAGCGCTGTGCGAGTGGTGTGGACAGTGGTGTAGCAGTGTGGGAGTGTTGTGGGTTGTGGTGTAGCACAGTGGGAGTGGTGTGGGCAGTGGTGTGGTGCTGTGGTAGTGGTGTGGGCATAGGTCTAGCTCTGTGGGAGTGGTGTGGGCAGTGGTGGAACGCTGTGGGAGTGGTGTGGGCAGTGGTGTAGCGCTGTGGGAGTGGAGTGGGCAGTAGTGTAGTGCTGTGGGAGTGGTGTGGGCAGTGGTGCAACGCTGTAGGAGTGGTGTGGACAATGGTGTAACGCTGTGGGAGTGGTGTGTGCAGTGGTGTAGTGCTGTGGGAGTCGTGTGGGCAGTAGTGTAGTGCTGTGGGAGTGGTGTGTGCAGTGGTGTAGCGCTCTTGGAGTGTTGTGGGCAGTGATGTAGTGCTGTTGGAGTGGTGTGGGCAGTGGTGTAGTGTAGCGGGAGGGACGTGGGCAGTGGTCTAACGCTGTTGGAGTGGTGCGTGCTTTGGTTTAATGCTGCGGGAGTGATGAGTGCACTGGTTTAGCGCTGCGGGAGTGATTTGGGTTTAATTTAGCGCTGTGGGAGTGGTGTGGGCAATGCTGCAGTTCAGAGGCAGTGGTGTGCGCAGTGGTGCAGTGCTTTGGGAGTGGTGTGGGCAGAGGCGTAGTTCTGTGGGAGTGGTGTGGGCAGTGGTGTGGGCAGTCGTGTATTTCTATGGGAGTGGTGTGGGCAGTGATGTAGTTTTGTGGGAGTGGTGTGGGCAGTGGTGTATCGCTGTGGGAGTGGTGTGTGCAACGGGGTAGCGCTGTGGGAGTGGTGTGGGCATTGGTGTAGCGCTGTGGGAGTGGTGTGGGTTGTGGTGTAGCGCTGTGGGAGTGGATTGGTCAGTAGGGTAGCGCTGTGGGAGTGGTGTGGGTTGTGGTGTAGCGCTGTGGGAGTAGTGTGGGCAGTGATGTAGCGCTGTGCGAGTGGTGTGGACAGTGGTGTAGTGCTGTGGGAGTGTTGTGGGTTGTGGTGTAGCACAGTGGGAGTGGTGTGGGCAGTGGTGTAGTGCTGTGGTAGTGGTGTGGGCAGAGGTCTAGCGCGGTGGGAGTGGTGTGGGCAGTGGTGTAGCGCTGTGGGAGTGGTGTGGGCAATGGTGTAGCGCTGTGGGAGTGGAGAGGGCAGTAGTGTAGTGCTGTGGGAGTGGTGTGGGCAGTGGTGCAACGCTGTAGGAGTGGTGTGGACATTGCTGTAACGCTGTGGGAGTGGTGTGTGCAGTGGTGTAGCGCTCTTGGAGTGTTGTGGGCAGTGATGTAGCGCTGTCGGAGTGGTGTGGGCAGTGGTGTAGTGCTGTTGGAGTGGTGCGGGCAGAGGCGTAGTTCTGTGGGAGTATTGTGGGCAGTGGTGTGGTTCTGTGGGAGTGGTGTGGGCAGTGGTGTGGGCAGTCGTGTAGTTCTATGGGAGTGGTGTGGGCAGTGGTGTAGCGCTGTGGGAGTTGTTTGGGCAGTAGGGTAGCGCTGTGGGAGTGGTGTGGGTTGTGGTGTAGCGCTGTGGGAGTTGTTTGGGCAGTAGGGTAGCGCTGTGGGAGTGGTGTGGGTTGTGGTGTTGCGCTGTGGGAGTAGTGTGGGCAGTGATGTAGCGCTGTGCGAGTGGTGTGGACAGTGGTGTAGCAGTGTGGGAGTGTTGTGGGTTGTGGTGTAGCACAGTGGGAGTGGAGTGGGCAGTGGTGTAGTGCTGTGGTAGTGGTGTGGGCAGAGGTCTAGCGCTGTGGGAGTGGTGTGGGCAGTGGTGGAACGCTGTAGGAGTGGTGTGGGCAGTGGTGTAGCGCTCTTGGAGTGTTGTGGGCAGTGATGTAGCGCTGTCGGAGTGGTGTGGGCAGTGGTGTAGTGCTGTTGGAGTGGTGTGGGCAGTGGTGTAGTGTAGCGGGAGGGATGTGGGCAGTGGTTTAACGCTGTTGGAGTGGTGCGTGCTTTGGTTTAATGCTGCGGGAGTGGTGAGTGCAGTGGTTTAGCGCTGCGGGAGTGATTTGGGCTTTAGTTTAGCGCTGTTGGAGTGGTGTGGGCAATGCTGCAGTTCAGAGGCAGTGGCGTGTGCAGTGGTGTAGTGCTCTGGGTGTGGTGTGGGCCGAGGCGTAGTTCTGTGGGAATGGTGTGGGCAGTGGTGTGGTTCTGTGGGAGTGGTGTAGGCAGTGGTGTGGGCAGTCGTGTAGTTCTATGGGAGTGGTGTGGGCAGTGATGTAGTTTTGTGGGAGTGGTGTGGGCAGTGGTGTATCGCTGTGGGAGTGGTGTGTGCAACGGTGTAGCGCTGTGGGAGTGGTGTGTGCTGTGGTGTAGCGCTGTGGGAGAGGTGTGGGCAGTGGTGTAGCGCTGTGGGAGAGGTGTGGGTTGTGGTGTAGCGCTGTGGGAGTGGTGTGGGTTGTGTTGTAGCGCTGCGCGAGTAGTGTGGGCAGTAGGGTAGCGCTGTGGGAGTGGTGTGGGCAGTGGTATAGCGTTGTGGGAGTTTTGTGGGTTGTGGTCTGGTGCTGTGGGAGTGGTGTGGGCAGTGGTGTAGCGCTGTGCGAGTGGCTTGGGCAGTGGTGTAGTGCTGTGTGTTGTGGTGTAGCGCTGTGGGAGTGTGTGGGCAGTGGTGTAGTGCTTTGGGAGTGGTGTGGGCAGAGGCGTAGTTCTGTGGGAGTGGTGTGGGCAGTGATGTAGTTTTGTGGGAGTGGTGTGGGCAGTGGTGTAACGCTGTGGGCGTGGTGTGTGCCACGGTGTAGCGCTGTGGGAGTGGTGTGGGCAGTGGTGTAGCGCCGTGGGAGAGGTGTGGTCTGTGCTGTAGCGCTGTGGGAGTGGTGTGGGTTGTGGTGTAGCGCTGTGGGAGTGGTGTGGGTTGTGGTGTAGCGCTGCGCGAGTAGTGTGGGCAGTAGGTTAGCGCTGTGGGAGTGGTGTGGGCAGTGGTGTAGTGCAGCGGGAGGGATGTGGGCAGTGGTGTAACGCTGTGGGAGTGGTGTGGGCAGTGGTGTAATGCTGCGGGAGTGGTGAGGGCAGTAGTGTAGCGCTGCGGGAGTGGTTTGGGCTTCAGTTTAGCGCTTTGGGAGTAGTGTGGGCATTGGTGTAGCGCTGTGGGAGTGGTGTTGGCTGTGGTGTAGCGCTTTGGTAGTGGTGTAGGCAGTGGTGTTACGCTATGGGAGTAGTGTGGGCAGTGGTGTAGCGCTGAGGGAGTGGTGTGGGCTGTGGTGTTGCGCTGTGGGAATGGTGTGGGCAGTGGTGTAACGCTGTGGGAGTGTGTGGGCAGTGGATTTGTGCTGTGAGAGTTGTGTGGTCAATGGTGTAACGCTGTGGGAGTGGTGTGGGCATTGTTGTAGCGCTGTGGGAATGGTGTTGGCAGTTGTGTAGCGCTGTGGGAGTGGTATGGGCAGTGGTGTAGCGCTGCGTGAGTGGTGTGGGCAGTGGTTTAGCGCTGTGGGAGTGGTGTTGCAGTGCTGTAGAGCTGTGGGAGTGGTGTGTGCAGTGGTGATGTGGCGTGGGAGTGATGTGGGCAGTGGTGTAGCGCTATGGGAGTGGTGTGGGCAGTGGTGAAGCGTTGTGGGAGTGGTGTGGGTAGTGGAGTAGTGCTGCGGGTGTGGTGTAGTGCTGTGGGAGTGGTGTGTGTTCTGTTGTAACGCTGTATGGAGTGGCGTAGGCAGTGGTGTAGCGCTGAGGAGTGGTTTGGCCAGTGGTGTTGCGCTGTGGCAGTGCTGTGGGCAGTGGTGTAGCGCTGTGGGAGTGGTGTGGGTTTGCTGTAGTGCTGTAGGAGTGGTGTGGACAGTGATATAGCGCTGTAGGAGTGGTGTGGGCAGTGCTAGAGTTCTGAGGGAGTGGTGTGGGCAGTGCTGTAGTTCTGTGGGAGTAGTGTTGGCAGTGGTGTGGTTCTGTGGGAGTGGTGTGGGCAGTGGTGTGGGCAGTGGTGTAGTTCTATGGGAGTGATGTGGGCAGTGGTGTAGTTCTGTGGGAGTGATGTGGGCAGTCGTGTAACGCTGTGGGAGTGGTTTGGTTTGTGGTGTAACGATGTGGGAGTGGTGTGATCAGTGGTGTAGTGCTGTGGGAGTGGTGTGGGCAGTGATGTAGCGTTTGTGGCAGTGCTGTGTGTTGTGGTGTAACACTTTCGGAGTGGTGTGGGCAGTGGTGTAGCGCTGCTGGAGTGGTGTGGGCAGTGGTGTAGCGCTGCTGGAGTGGTGCGGGCTTTGGTTTAATACTGCGGGAGTGCTGTTGGTTGTTTAGTAGTGCTGTGGGAGTGGTGTGGGCAGTGTTGAAGTGCTGTGGGTGTGCTGTGGGCAGTGGTGTAACGCTCTGGGAGTGGTGTGGGTTGTGGTGTAGTGTTGTGGGAGTGGTGTGGGCTGTGGTGTAGCTCTGTGTGAGTGGTGTGGGCAGTGGTGTAGCTCTGTGGGAGTGAAGTTTGCAGTGGGGTAGCGCTGTGGGAGTGGTGTCAGCAGTGGTATAGAGCTGTTCGAATGGTGTGTGCAGTGTTGTAGTGGTGTGGGAGTGGTGTGGGCATTAGTGCAGCGTTGCGGGGTGGTGTGGGCAGTGGTGTAGCGCTGTGGGAATGGTGTGAGCAGTGGTGTATCGCTGTGGGAGTGGTGTGGGCTGTGGTATAGTGCTGTGCGAGTGGTGTGGGCATTAGTGTAGCGTTGTGGGAGTGGTGTGGGCATAAGTGTAGTGCTGTGGGAATGCTGTGGGCAGTGGTGTAGCGCTGTGGGAATGGTGTGGGCAGTGGTGTAGAGCTGTGCGAGTGGTGTGAGCAGTGGTGTAGCGCTGTGGGAGTGGTGTGGGAAGTGGAGTAGCGCTGTGGGAATGTTGTGGGCAGTGGTGTAACGCTGTGGGAGTGGTGTGAGCAGTGGTGTAGCGCTGTGGGAGTTGTGTGGGCAGTGGTGTAGCGCTGTGGGAATGGTGTGGACAGTGGTGTAGTGCAGTGGGATTGGTGTGGGCAGTGGTGTTGCGCTGCGGGAGTGGTGTGGGCATTAGTATAGCGCTGTGGGACTGGTGTGGGCTATGGAGTAGTGCTGTGGGAGTTGTGTGAGCAGTGGTGTAGCGCTTTGGGAGTGGTGTGGGCTGTGGTGTAGCGCTGCTGAAGTGGTGTGGGCAGTGGTGTAGTGCAGCGGGAGGGATGTGGGCAGTGGTGTAACGGTGTGGGAGTGGTACGGTCTTTGGTTTAATGCTGCGGGATTGGTGAGGGCTTTTGTTTAGCGCTTTGGTAGTGGTGTGGGCATTACCGTAGCGCTGTGGGAGTGGTGTGGGCAGCGGTGTAACGCTGTGGGAGTGGTGTGGGCAGTGTTGTAGTGATGTGGGAGTGGTGTGGGCAGTGGTGTAACGCTCTGGGAGTGGTGTGGGTTGTGGTGTAGTGTTGTGGGAGTGGTGTGGGCAGTGGTGTATCGCTGTGGGAGTGGTGTGGGCAGCTGTGTTGCGCTGTGCGAGTGCTGTGGGCTGTGGTGTAAACCTGTGTGAGTGGTGTGGGCAGTGGTGTAGCTGTGTGGGAGTGGCGTGTGCAGTGGGGTAGCGCTGTGGGAGTGGTCTGAGCAGTAGTGTAGAGCTGTTCGAGTGGTGTTTGCAGTGCTGTAGTGGTGTGGGAGTGGTGTGGGCATTAATGCAGCGCCGTGGGGTGGTGTGGGCAGTGGTGTAGCGCTGTAGGATTGGTTTGGGCAGTGGTGTATCGCTGTGGGAGTGGTGTGGGCTGTGGTGTGGTGCTGTGCGAGTGGTGTGGGCATTAGTGTAGCGTTGTGGGAGTGGTGTGGGCATAAGTGTAGTGCTGTGGGAATGATGTGGGCAGTGGTGTAGTGCTGTGCGAGTGGTGTGGGCAGTGGTGTAGCGCTGTGGGATTGGTGTGGGAAGTGGAGTAGCGCTGTGGGAATGTTGTGGGCAGTTTTGTAACGCTGTGGGAGTGGTGTGGGCAGTGGTGTAGCGCTGTGGGAGTTGTGTGGGCAGTGGTGTAGCGCTGTGGGAATGGTGTGGGCAGTGGTGTAGCGCTGTGGGAGTGGTGTGGGCAGTGGTGTAGTGCTGTGGCAGTATTGTGGGCTGTGGTGTAGCGTTGTGGTAGTGGTGTGGGCAGTGGTGTTGCGCTGCGGGTGTGGTGTGGGAATTAGTATAGCGCTGTGGGAGTGGTGTGGGCAGTGGTGTAGTGCTGTGGCTGTTGTTTGGGCAGTGGTGTAACGCTGTGGGAGAGGCGTGGGCAGTGGTGTGGCGCTGTGGGAGTGGTGTGTGCTGTGGTGTAGCGCTGTGGGAGTTGTGTGGGCAGTGGTGTAACGCTGTGGGAGTGGTGTGGGCAGTGGTGTAGCGCTGTGCGAGTGGTGTGGGCCGTGGTGTAGCACTGCGTGAGTGGTGTGGGCAGTGGTGTAGCGCTGTGGGGTGGTGTTGGCAGTAGTGTAGCGCTTTGTTAGTGGTGTGGGCAGTGGTTTAACGCTGTGGGAGTGGTGTGGGGGTTGGTGTTGTGCTGTGGGAGTGGTGCGGGCAGTGGTGCAGCGCTGTGCGTGTGCTGTGGGCAGTGGTGTAGTGCTGTGCGAATGGTGTGGGCAGTGGTGTAGCGCTGTGGGAGTGTTGTGGGCAGTGGTGTAGCGCTGCGGGAGTGTTGTGGGCAGTGGAGTAGCGCTGTGGGAGTGGTCTGGGCAGTGTTGTAGTGCTGTGGGATTGGCGTGGGCAGTGGTGTAGTGCAGCGGGAGGGATGTGTGCAGTGGTGTCATGCTGTGGGAGTGGTTTGGGCAGTGGTGTATCGCTTTGGGAGTGGTGTGGGCAGTGGTGTAGCGCTGTGGGTGTGGTGTGGGTTGTGGTGCAGTGCTGTGGGACTGGTGTGGGCAGTGGTGTAGCGCTGTTGGAGTGGCGTGGGCAGTGGTGTAGCGCTGTGGGAGTGGTTTGGGGTGTGGTGTAACGTGGTGGGAGTGATGTCGGCAGTGTTGTAGTGCTGTGGGAGTGGTGTCGGCAGAGGTGTAGTGCTGTGGTAGAGGTGTGGGCAGAGGTGTAGCGCTGTGGGAGTGGTGTGGGCTGTGGAGTAGCGCTTTGGGAGTGGTGTGGGCTGTGGTGTAGCGCTGCTGAAGTGGTGTGGGCAGTGGTGTAGTGCAGCGGGAGGGATGTGGGCAGTGGTGTAACGCTGGGGGAGTGGTGCGGTCTTTGGTTTAATGCTGTGGGAGTGGTGAGGGCTTTTGTTTAGCGCTTTGGGAGTGGTGTGGGCATTAGTCTGGTGCTTTGGGAGTGGTGTGGGCAGTGGGGTAACGCTGTGGGAGTGGTGTGGGCTGTGTTGTAGTGCTGTGGGAGTTGTGTGGGCAGTGGTCTAACGCACTGGGGGTGGTGTGGGTTGTGGTGTAGCGCGGTGGGAGAAGTGTGGGCAGTGGTGTAGCTCTGTGGGAGTGGTGTGTGCAGTGGGGTAGCGCTGTGGGAGTGGTCTGAGCAGTGGTGTAGAGCTGTGGGAGTGGTGTGTGCAGTGTTGTAGTGGTGTGGGAGTGGTGTGGGCATTAGTGCAGCGCTGTAGGGTGGTGTGGGCAGTGGTGTAGCGCTGTGGGAATGGTGTGGCCAGTGGTGTATCGCTGTGGGAGTGGTTTGGGATGTGGTGTAGTGCTGTGCGAGTGGTGTGGGCATTAGTGTAGCGTTGTGGGAGTGGTGTGGGCATAGGTGTAGTGCTGTGGGACTGCTATGGGCAGCGGTGTAGCGTGGTGGGAATGGTGTGGGCAGTGGTGTAGCGCTGTGCGAGTGGTGTGGGCAGTGGTGTAGCGCTGTGGGAGTGGTGTGGGAAGTGGAGTAGCGCTCTGGGAATCTTGTGGGCAGTGGTGTAACGCAGTGGGAGTGGTGTGGGCAGTGGTGTAGCGCTGTAGGAGTTGTGTGGGCAATGGTGTAGCGCTGTGGGAGCGGTGTGGGCAGTGGTGTAGTGCTGTTGGAGTGGCGTGGACATTGGTGTAGTGCAGTGGCATTGTTGTGGGCAGTGATGTTGCGCTGCGGGAGTGTTGTGGGCATTTGTATAGTGCTGTGGGAGTGGTGTTGGCAGTAATGTAGTGCTATGGGAGTGGTGAGGGCAATGGTGTAACGCTGTGGGAGTTGTGTGGGCAGTGGTGTAACGCTGTGGCAGTGGTTAGGGAAGTGGAATTGTGCTGTTGGAGTTGTGTGGGCAGTGGTGTAGCGCTGTGCGAGTGGTGTGGGCAGTGGTGTAGCACTGCGTGAGTGGTGTGGGCAGTTGTGTAGCGCTGTGGGAGTGAATGTGTGCAGTGGTGTAGGGCTGTGGGAGTGGTGTGTGCAGTGTTGTAGTGGTGTGGGAGCGGTGTGGGCATTAGTGCAGCGCTGTGGGGTGGTGTTGGCAGTGGTGTAGCGCTGTGTGAGTGGTGTGGGCAGTGGTTTAACGCTGTGGGAGTGGTGTGGGAGTTGGTGTTGTGCCGTGGGAGTGGTGCGGGCAGTGGTGCAGTGCTGTGCTTGTGCTCTGGGCAGTGGTGTAGCGCTGTGAGTGTGGTGTGCGCAGTGGTGTAGTGCTGTCGGAATGGTGTTGGCAGTGGTGTAGCGCTGTGGGAGTGGTGTGGGCAGTGGTGTAGCGCTGCGGGAGCGGTGTGGGCAGTGGAGTAGCGCTGTGGGAGTGGTGTGGGCAGTGGTGTAGGGCTGTGGGATTGGCGTGGGCAGTGGTGTAGTGCAGCGGGAGGGATGTGTGCAGTGGTGTCATGCTGTGGGAGTGGTATGGGCAGTGGCGTAGAGCTTTGGGAGTGGTGTGGGCAGTGGTGTAGCGCTGTGGGTGTGGTGTGGGTTGTGGTGTAGTGTTGTGGGAGTGGTGTGGGCAGTGGTGTAGCGCTGTTGGAGTGGCGTGGGCAGTGGTGTAGCGCTGTGGGAGTGGTGTGGGCTGTGGTGTAACGCTGTGGGAGTGATGTCGGCAGTGGTGTAGTGCTGTGGGACGGTGTCGGCAGTGGTGTAGCGCTGTGGTAGTGGTGTGGGCAGAGGTGTAGCGCTGTGGGAGTGATGTGGGCTGTGGAGTAGCGCTGTGGGAGTTGTGTGGGCAGTGGTGTAGCGCTTTGGGAGTGGTGTGGGCTATGGTGTAGCGCTGCTGAAGTGGTGTGGGCAGTGGTGTAGTGCAGCGGGAGGAAGGTGGGCAGTGGTGTAACGCTGGGGGAGTGGTGCGGTCTTTGGTTTAATGCTGCGGGAGTGGTGAGAGCTTTTGTTTAGCTCTTTCGCAGTGGTGTGGGCATTAGTGTAGCGCTTTGGGAGTGGTGTGGGCAGTGGGGTAACGCTGTGGGAGTGGTGTGGGCAGTGTTGTAGTGCTGTGGGAGTTGTGTGGGCAGTGGTGTAACGCACTGGGAGTGGTGTGGGTTGTGGTTTAGTGTTGTGTGAGTGGTGTGGGCAGTGATGTATCGCTGTGGGAGTGTTGTGGGCAGTGTTGTTGCGCTGTGGGAGTGATGTGGGCTGTGGTGTAGCGCGGTGGAAGTGGTGTGGGCAGTGGTGTAGCTCTGTGGGAGTGGTGTGTGCAGTGGGGTAGCGCTGTGGGAGTTGTCTGAGCAGTGGTGTAGAGCTGTGGTTGTGGTGTGTGCAGTGTTGTAGTGGTGTGGGAGTGGTGTGGGCATTAGTGTAGCGTTGTGGGAGTCGTTTGGGCATAGGTGTAGTGCTGTGGGACTGCTGTGGGCAGCGGTGTAGCGCGGTGGGAATGGTGTGTGCAGTGGTGCAGCGCTGTGCGAGTGGTGTGGGCAGTGGTGTAGCGCTGTGGGAGTGGTGTGGGAAGTGGAGTAGCGCTCTGGGAATGTTGTGGCCAGTGGTGTAACGCAGTGGGAGTGGTGTGGGCAGTGGTGTAGCGCTGTGGGAGTTGTGTGGGCAGTGGTGTAGCGCTGTGGGAGCGGTGTGGGCAATGGTGTAGTGCTGTTGGAGTGCTGTGGACATTGGTGTAGTGCAGTGGGATTGGTGTGGGCAGTGATGTTGCTCTGCGGGAATGTTGTGAGCATTAGTATAGCGCTTTGGGAGTGGTTTTGGCAGTAGTGTAGTGCTATGGGAGTGGTGTGGGCAGTGGTGTAACGCTGTGGGAGTGGCGTGGGCAGTGGTGTAGCGCTGTGGGAATGGTGTCAGCAGTGGTGCAGCGCTGTGCTTGTGGTGTGGGCAGTGGTGAAGCGCTGTGAGTGTGGTGTGGGCATTGGTGTAGTGCTGTGGGAGTGTTGTGGGCAGTGGTGTAGCGCTGTGGGAGTGGTGCGGGTTGCTGTGTAGCGTTGTGGGAGTGGTTAGGCAGTGGTGTAACGCTGTGGGAGTGGTGTGGGCAGTGGTGTAGCGCTGTGGGAGTGGTTTGGACGGTGGTGTTGCGCTGTGGGTGTGGTGTGGGTTCTGCTGTAGCGCTGCGGGAGCCGTGTGGGCAGTGGTGTAGCGCTGTTGGAGTGGCGTGGGCAGTGGTGTAGCGCTGTTGGTGTGGTGTGGGCAGTGGTGTAGCGCTGTGGGAGTGGTGTGGGCAGTGGTGTAACGCTTTGGGAGTGGTGTCGGCAGTGGTGTAGCGCTGTTTGGAGTGGTGTGGGCAGTGGTGTAGCGCTGTGGGAGTGGTGTGAGCAGTGGTGTAGCGCTGTGGGAGTGGTGTGGGCAGTGGTGTAGTGCTCTGGGAGTTTGTGGGCAGTGGTCTTGCGCTGTGCGATTGATGTGGGCAGAGGTGTAGCGCTGCGGGATAGGTGTGGGCAGTCGTGTAGCGCTGCGGGGGTGGTGTGGGCCGTGGTGTAGCGCTGTGGGAGTGTTGTGGGTTGTGGTGTAGCGCTGCGGTGGTGATGTGGGCAGTGGTGTAGCGCTGCCCGAGTGCTGTGGGTTGTGGTGTAGCGCTGCGGGAGTGGTGTGGGCATTGGTGTAGCGCTGTGGGTGTGGTGTGGGTTGTGTTGTAGTGCTGTGGGAGTGGTGTGGGCAGTGGTGTAGCGCTGTTGGAGTGGCGTGGGCAGTGGTGTAGCGCTGTGGGAGTGGTTTTGGCTGTGGTGTAACGCTGTGGGAGTGATGTCGGCAGTGGTGTAGTGCTGTGGGAGTGGTGTCGGCAGTGGTGTAGCGCTGTTTGGAGTGGTGTGGGCAGTGGTGTAGCGCTGTGGGAGTGGTGTGTGCAGTGGTGTAGCGCTGTGGGTGTGGTGTGGGTTGCGGTGTAGTGCTGTGGGACTGGTGTGGGCAGTGGTTTAGCGCTGTTGGAGTGGCGTGGGCAGTGGTGTAGCGCTGTGGGAGTGGTGTGGGCTGTGGTGTAACGCTGTGGGAGTGATGTCGGCAGTGGTGTAGTGCTGTGGGAGTGGTGTCTGTAGTGGTGTAGCGCTTTGGTAGTGGTGTGGGCAGAGGTATAGCGCTGTTGGAGTGGTGTGCGCTGTGGAGTAGCGGTGTGGGAGTTGTGTGGGCAGTGGTGTAGCGCTTTGGGAGTGGTGTGAGCAGTGGTGTAGCGCTGTGGGAGTGGTGTGGGCAGTGGTGTAGTGCTCTGGGAGTTTGTGGGCAGTGGTCTAGCGCTGTGCGATTGATGTGGGCAGAGGTGTAGCGCTGCGGGAGAGTTGTGGGCAGTGGTGTAGCGCTGCGGGGGTGGTGTGGGCCGTGGTGTGGCGCTGTGGGAGTGGTGTGGGTTGTGGTGTAGCGCTGCGGCGGTGATGTGGTCAGTGGTGTAGCGCTGCCCGAGTGCTGTGGGAAGTGGTGTAGCGCTGCGGGAGTGGTGTGGGCAGTGGTGTAGCGCTGTGGGTGTGGTGTGCGTTGCGATGTAGTGCTGTGGGACTGGTGTGTGCAGTGGTGTAGCGCTGTTGGAGTGGCGTGGGCAGTGGTGTAGCGCTGTGGGAGTGGTGTGGGCTGTGGTGTAACGCTCTGGGAGTGATGTCGGCTGTGGTGTAGCGCTGCTGAAGTGGTGTGGGCAGTGGTGTAGTGCAGCGGGAGGGATGTGGGCAGTGGTGTAACGCTGGTGGAGTGGTGCGGTCTTTGGGTTAATGCTGCGGGAGTGGTGAGGGATTTTGTTTAGCGCTTTGGGAGTGGTGTGGGCATTAGTGTAGCGCTTTGGGAGTGGTGTGGGCAGTGGGGTAACGCTGTGGGAGTGGTGTTGGCAGTGTTGTTGCGCTGTGGGAGTGGTGTGGGCTGTGGTGTAACGCACTGGGGGTGGTGTGGGTTGCGGTTAAGTGTTGTGGGAGTGGTGTGGGCAGTGGTGTATCGCTGTGGGAGTGGTGTGGGCAGTGTTGTTGCGCTGTGGGAGTGGTGTGGGCTGTGGTGTAGCGCGGTGGGAGTGGTGTGGGCAGTGGTGTAGCTCTGTGGGAGTGGTGTGTGCAGTGGGGTAGCGCTGTGGGAGTGGTCTGAGCAGTGGTGTAGAGCTGTGGGAGTGGTGTGTGCAGTGTTGTAGTGGTGTGGGAGTGGTGTGGGCATTAGTGCAGCGCTGTGGGGTGGTGTGGGTAGTGGTGTTGCGCTGTGGGAATGGTGTGGGCAGTGGTGTATCGCTGTGGGAGTGGTTTGGGCTGTGGTTTAGTGCTGTGCGAGTGGTGTGGGCATTAGAGTAGCGTTGTGGGAGCGGTGTGGGCATAGGTGTAGTGCTGTGGGACTGCTGTGGGCAGCGGTGTAGCGTGGTGGGAATGGTGTGGGCAGTGGTGTAGCGCTGTGCGAGGGTGTGGGCAGTGGTGTAGTGCTGTGGGAGTGGTGTGGGAAGTGGAGTAGCGCTGTGGGAATGTTGTGGGCAGTGGTGTAACGCAGTGGGAGTGGTGTGGGCAGTGGTGTAGCGCTGTGGGAGTTGTGTGGGCAGTGGTGTAGCGCTGTGGGAGCGGTGTAGGCAGTGGTGCAGTGCTGTTGGAGTGGTGTGGACATTGGTGTAGTGCAGTGGGATTGGTGTGGGCAGTGATGTTGTGCTGCGGGAGTGTTGTGGGCATTAGTATAGCGCTGTGGGAGTGTTGTTGGCAGTATTGTAGTGCTATGGGAGTGGTGTGGGCAGTGGTGTAACGCTGTTGGAGTGGCATGGGCAGTGGTGTAGCACTGCGTGAGTGGTGTGGGCAGTGGTGTAGCCCTGTGGGAGTGGTGTGGGCAGTGGTGTAGAGCTGTGAGAGTGGTGTGTGCAGTGTTGTAGTGGTGTGGGCGCGGTGTGGGCATTAGTGCAGCGCTTTGGGGTGGTGTTGGCAGTGGTGTAGCGCTGTGTGAGTGGTGTGGGCAGTGGTGTAACGCTCTGGGAGTGGTGTGGGGGTTGGTGTTGTGCTGTCGGAGTGGTGCGGGCAGTGTTGCAGCGCTGTGCGTGTATTGTGGGCAGTGGTGTAGCGCTGTGAGTGTGGTGTGGGCAGTGGTGTAGTGCTGTAGGAATGTTGTGTGCAGTGGTGTAGCACTGTGGGAGTGGTTGGGCAGTGGTTTAACGCTGTGGGTGTGGTGTGGGCAGCAGTGTAGCGCTGTGGGAGTGGTTAGGGCGGTGGTGTAGCGCTGCGGGAGTGGTGTGGGCAGTGGTGTACTGCTGTGGGATTGGTGTGGGTTGTGTTGTAGTGCTGCGGGGGTGATGTGGGCAGTGGTGCAGCGTTGTTGGAGTGGCTTGGGTTGTGGTGTAGCGCTGTGGGAGTGATGTGGGTTGTGGTGTAGCGCTGTGGGAGTTGTGTATGCAGTGATGTAGCGCTTTGGGAGTTGTGTGGGCTGTGGTGTAGCGCTGTGGGAGTCGTGTGGGCAGTGGTGTATCGCTGTGGGAGTGGTGTGGGTTGTGGTGTAGCGCTGTGGGAGTTGTGTATGCAGTGATGTAGCGCTTTGGGAGTTGTGTGGGCTGTGGTGTAGCGCTGCTGAAGCGGTGTGGGCAGTGGCGTAGTGCAGCGGTAGGGATGTGGGGAGTGGTGTAACGACTGGGGGAGTGGTGCGGTCTTTGGTTTAATGCTGCGGGATTGGTGAGTGCTTTTGTTTAGCGCTTTGGGAGTGGTGTGGGCATTAGTGTAGCGCTGTGGGAGTGGTGTGGGCAGTGGTGTAACGCTGTGGGAGTGGTGTGGGCGATGTTGTAGTGCTGTGGGAGTTGTGTGGGCAGTGGTGTAACGCACTGGGGGTGGTGTGGGTTGTGGTTTAGTGTTGTGTGAGTGGTGTGGGCAGTGGTGTATCGCTGTGGGAGTGTTGTGGGCAGTGTTGTTGCGCTGTGGGAGTGATGTGGGCTGTGGTGTAGCGCGGTGGGAGTGGTGTGGGCAGTGGTGAAGCTCTGTGGGAGTGGTGTGTGCAGTGGGGTAGCGCTGTGGGAGTTGTCTGAGCAGTGGTGTAGAGCTGTGGTTGTGGTGTGTGCAGTGTTGTAGTGGAGTGGGAGTGGTGTGGGCATTAGTGTAGCGTTGTGGGAGTCGTTTGGGCATAGGTGTAGTGCTGTGGGACTGCTGTGGGCAGCGGTGTAGCGCGGTGGGAATGGTGTGTGCAGTGGTGTAGCGCTGTGGGAGTGGTGTGGGAAGTGGAGTAACGGTCTGGGAATGTTGTGGGCAGTGGTGTAACGCAGTGGGAGTGGTGTGGGCAGTGGTGTAGCGCTGTGGGAGTTGTGTGGGCAGTGGTGTAGCGCTGTGGGAGCGGTGTGGGCAATGGTGTAGTGCTGTTGGAGTGCTGTGGACATTGGTGTAGTGCAGTGGGATTGGTGTGGGCAGTGATGTTGCGCTGCGGGAATGTTGTGGGCATTAGTATAGCGCTTTGGGAGTGGTGTGGGCAGTGGTGTAAAGCTGTGGGAGTGGCGTGGGCAGTGGTGTAGCGCTGTGGGAATGGTGTCAGCAGTGGTGCAGCGCTGTGCTTGTGGTGTGGGCAGTGGTGAAGCGCTGTGAGTGTGGTGTGGGCATTGGTGTAGTGCTGTGGGAGTGTTGTGGGCAGTGGTGTAGCGCTGTTGGAGTGGTGCGGGTTGCTGTGTAGCGCTATGGGAGTGGTTAGGCAGTGGTGTAACTCTGTGGGAGTGGTGTGGGCAGTGGTGTAGCGCTGTGGGAGTGGTTTGGGCAGTGGTGTTGCGCTCTGGGTGTGGTGTGGGTTCTGCTGTAGCGCTGCGGGAGTCGTGTGGGCAGCGGTGTAACGCTGTGGGAGTGATGTCGGCAGTGTTGTAGTGCTTTGGGAGTGGTGTCGGCAGTGGTGTAGCGCTGTTTGGAGTGGTGTGGGCAGTGGTGTAGCGCTGTGGGAGTGGTGTGAGCAGTGGTGTAGCGCTGTGGGAGTGGTGTGGGCAGTGGTGTAGTGCTCTGGGTGTTTGTGGGCAGTGGTCTTGCGCTTTGCGATTGATGTGGGCAGAGGTGTAGCGCTGCGGGAAAGGTGTGGGCAGTCGTGTAGTGCTGCGGGGGTGGTGTGGGCCGTGGTGTAGCGCTGTGGGAGTGTTGTGGGTTGTGGTGTAGCGCTGCTGTGGTGATGTGGGCAGTGGTGTAGCGCTGCCCGAGTGCTGTGGGAAGTGGTGTTGCGCTGCGGGAGTGGTGTGGGCAGTGGTGTAGCGCTTTGGGAGTGGTGTGAGCAGTGGTGTAGCGCTGTGGGAGTGGTGTGGGCAGTGGTGTAGTGCTCTGGGAGTTTGTGGGCAGTGGTCTAGCGCTGTGCGATTGATGTGGGCAGAGGTGTAGCGCTGCGGGAGTGGCGTGGGCAGTTGTGTAGCGCTGTGGGAGTGGTGTGGGCTGTGGTGTAACGCTCTGGGAGTGATGTCGGCTGTGGTGTAGCGCTGCTGAAGTGGTGTGGGCAGTGGTGTAGTGCAGCGGGAGGGATGTGGGCAGTGGTGTAACGCTGGGGGAGTGGTGCGGTCTTTGGGTTAATGCTGCGGGAGTGGTGAGGGATTTTGTTTAGCGCTTTGGGAGTGGTGTGGGCATTAGTGTAGCGCTTTGGGAGTGGTGTGGGCAGTGGGGTAACGCTGTGGGAGTGGTGTTGGCAGTGTTGTAGTGCTGTGGGAGTTGTGTGGGCAGTGGTGTAACGCACTGGGGATGGTGTGGGTTGTGGTTAAGTGTTGTGGGAGTGATGTGGGCAGTGGTGTATCGCTGTGGGAGTGGTGTGGGCAGTGTTGTTGCGCTGTGGGGGTGGTGTGGGCTGTGGTGTAGTGCTGTGGGACTGCTGTGGGCAGCGGTGTAGCGTGGTGGGAATGGTGTGGGCAGTGGTGTAGCGCTGTGCGAGTGGTGTGGGCAGTGGTGTAGCGCTGTGGGAGTGGTGTGGGAAGTGGAGTAGCGCTGTGGGAATGTTGTGGGCAGTGGTGTAACGCAGTGGGAGTGCTGTGGGCAGTGGTGTAGCGCTGTGGGAGTTGTGTGGGCAGTGGTGTAGCGCTGTGGGAGCGGTGTAGGCAGTGGTGCAGTGCTGTTGGAGTGGTGTGGACATTGGTGTAGTGCAGTGGGATTGGTGTGGGCAGTGATGTTGCGCAACGGGAGTGTTGTGGGCAGTGGTGTAGCGCTTTGGGAGTGGTGTGAGCAGTGGTGTAGCGCTGTGGGAGTGGTGTGGGCAGTGGTGTAGTGCTCTTGGAGTTTGTGGGCAGTGGTCTAGCGCTGTGCGATTGATGTGGGCAGAGGTGTAGCGCTGCGGGAGAGGTGTGGGCAGTGGTGTAGCGCTGCGGGGGTGGTGTGGTAAGTGGTGTAGCGCTGCCCGAGTGCTGTGGGAAGTGGTGTAGCGCTGCGGGAGTGGTGTGGGCAGTGGTGTAGCGCTGTGGGTGTGGTGTGGGTTGCGATGTAGTGCTGTGGGACTGGTGTGGGCAGTGGTGTTGCGCTGTTGGAGTGGCGTGGGCAGTTGTGTAGCGCTGTGGGAGTGGTGTGGGCTGTGGTGTAACGCTCTGGGAGTGATGTCGGCTGTGGTGTAGCGCTGCTGAAGTGGTGTGAGCAGTGGTGTAGTGCAGCGGGAGGGATGTGGGCAGTGGTGTAACGCTGGGGGAGTGGTGCGGTCTTTGGGTTAATGCTGCGGGAGTGGTGAGGGATTTTGTTTAGCGCTTTGGGAGTGGTGTGGGCATTAGTGTAGCGCTTTGGGAGTGGTGTGGGCAGTGGGGTAACGCTGTGGGAGTGGTGTTGGCAGTGTTGTAGTGCTGTGGGAGTTGTGTGGGCAGTGGTGTAACGCACTGGGGGTGGTGTGGGTTGTGGCTAAGTGTTGTGGGAGTGATGTGGGCAGTGGTGTATCGCTGTGGGAGTGGTGTGGGCAGTGTTGTTGCGCTGTGGGGGTGGTGTGGGTTGTTTTGTAGTGCTGTGGGACTGCTGTGGGCAGCGGTGTAGCGTGGTGGGAATGGTGTGGGCAGTGGTGTAGCGCTGTGCGAGTGGTGTGGTCAGTGGTGTAGCGCTGTGGGAGCGGTGTAGGCAGTGGTGCAGTGCTGTTGGAGTGGTGTGGACATTGGTGTAGTGCAGTGGGATTGGTGTGGGCAGTGATGTTGCGCAGCGGGAGTGTTGTGGGCATTAGTATAGCGCTGTGGGAGTGTTGTTGGCAGTATTGTAGTGCTATGGGAGTGGTGTGGGCAGTGGTGTAACGCTGTTGGAGTGGCATGGGCAGTGGTGTAGCGCTGTGGGAGTGGTGTGTGCTGTGGTGTAGCGCTGTGGGAGTTGTGTGGGCAGTGGTGTAACGCTGTTGGAGTGGTTAGGACAGTGGATTTGTGCTGTGGGAGTGGTGTGGTCAGTGGTGTAATGCTGTGGGAGTGGTGTGGGCAGTGGTGTAGTGCTGCGTGAGTGGTGTGGGCAGTGGTGTAGCCCTGTTGGAGTGGTGTGGGCAGTGGTGTAGAGCTGTGAGAGTGGTGTGTGCAGTGTTGTAGTGGTGTGGGCGCGGTGTGGGCATTAGTGCAGCGCTTTGGCGTGGTGTTGGCAGTGGTGTAGCGCTTTGTGAGTGGTGTGGGCAGTGGTGTAACGCTCTGGGAGTGGTGTGGGGGTTGGTGTTGTGCTGTCGGAGTGGTGCGTGCAGTGTTGCAGCGCTGTGCGTGTATTGTGGGCAGTGGTGTAGTGCTGTAGGAGTGTTGTGTGCAGTGGTGTAGCGCTGTGGGAGTGGTTGGGCAGTGGTGTAGTGCTGTGGGAGTGGTGTCGGCAGTGGTGTAGCGCTGTGGGAGTCGTGTGGGCAGTGGTGTATCGCTGTGGGAGTGGTGTGGGTTGTGGTGTAGCGCTGTGGGAGTTGTGTATGCAGTGGTGTAGCGCTTTGGGAGTTGTGTGGGCTGTGGTGTAGCGCTGCTGAAGCGGTGTGGGCAGTGGCGTAGTTAAGCGGTAGGGATGTGGGGAGTGGTGTAACGACTGGGGGAGTGGTGCGGTCTTTGGTTTAATGCTGCGGGATTGGTGAGTGCTTTTGTTTAGCGCTTTGGGAGTGGTGTGGGCATTAGTGTAGCGCTGTGGGAGTGGTGTGGGCAGTGGTGTAACGCTGTGGGAGTGGTGTGGGCAATGTTGTATTGCTGTGGGAGTTGTGTGAGCAGTGGTGTAACGCTCCTGGAGTGGTGTGGGTTGTGGTGTAGTGTTGTGGGAGTGGTGTGGGCAGTGGTGTATCGCTGTGGGAGTGGTGTGGGCAGTGGTGATGCGCTGTGGGAGTGGTGTGGGCTGTGGTGTAGCGCTGTGGCAGTGGTGTGGGCAGTGGTGTAGCTCTGTGGGTGTGGTGTGCGCAGTGGGGTATCGCTGTGGGGTAGCGCTGTGGGAGTGGTGTGTGCAGTGTTGTAGTGGTGTGGGAGTGGTGTGGGCATTAGTGCAGCGCTGTGGGGTGGTGTGGGCAGTGGTGTAGCGCTTTGGGAATGGTGTGGGCAGTGGTGTATCGCTGTGGGAGTGGTGTGGGCTGTGGCGTAGTGCTGTGCGAGAGGTGTGGGCATTAGTGTAGCGTTGTGGGAGTGGTCAGGGCATAGGTGTAGTGATGTGGGACTGCTGTGGGTAGTGGTGTAGCGCTGTGGGAATGTTGTGGGCAGTGGTGTAGTGCTGTGTGAGCGGTGTGGGCAGTGGTGTAGGGCTGTTGGATTTGTGTGGACATTGGTGTAGTGCAGTGGGAATGGTGTGGGCAGTGGTGTTGCGCTGTGGGAGTTGTGTGGGCAGTGGTGTAGTGCTATGGGAGTGGTGTGGGCAGTAGTGTAACGCTGTGGGAGTGGTGTGGGTAGTGGTGTAGCGCTGTGCGAGTGGTGTGGGCAGTGGTGTAGCACTGCGTGAGTGGTGGGGGCTGTGGTGTAGCGCTGTGTGAGTGGTGTGGGCAGTGGTGTGACGCTCTGGGAGTGGTGTGGGGGTTGGTGTTGTGCTGTGGAAGTGGTGCCGGCAGTGGTGCAGCGCTGTGAGTTTGGTGTGGGCATTGGTGTAGTGCTGTGGGAGTGTTGTGGGCAGTGGTGTAGCGCTGTGAGAGTGGTGCGGGTTGCGGTGTAGCGCTGTGGGAGTGTTTAGGCAGTGGAGTAGCGTTGCGGGAGTAGTGTGGGAGTGGTGTTTTGCTGTGGGATTGGTGTGTCTTGTGGTGTAGTGCTGCGGGGGTGATGTGGGCAGTGGTGTAGCGCTGTGGGAGAGGTGTGGGCAGTGGTGTAGTGCTGTAAAATTGGCGTGGGCAGTGGTGTATTGCAGCGGGAGGGATGTGTGCAGTGGTGTCATGCTGTGGGAGTGGTTTGGGCAGTGGTGTATCGCTTTGGGAGTGGTGTGGGCAGTGGTGTAGCGCTGTGGGAGTGGTGTGGGCAGTGGTGTAGCGATGTGGGAGTGGTGTGGGCAGTGGTGTCGCGATGTGGGAGTGGTGTGGGCTGTGGTGTACCGCTGTTGGAGTGGTGTGGTCAGTGGTGTAATGCTGTGGGAGTGATGTCCGCAGTGGTGTAGTGCTGTGGGAATGGTGTCGGCAGTGGTGTAGCGCTGTTTGGAGTGGTTTTGGGCAGTAGTGTAGCGCTCTGGGAGTTTGTGGTCAGTGGTCTAGCGCTGTGCGATTGATGTGGGCAGTGATGTAGCGCTGTGGGAGTGGTGTGGGCAGTTGTGTAGTGCTGTGGGAGTGGTGTGGGAAGTGGTGTAGTTCTGTGGGAGAGGTGTAGGCAGTGGTGTAGCGCTGCGGGGGTGGTGTGGGCCATGGTGTAGCACTGCGGCGGTGATGTGGGCAGTGGTGCAGCGCTGCCCGAGTGCTGTGGGAAGTGGTGTAGCGCTGCAGGAGTGGTGTGGGCTGTAGTGTAGAGCTGTGGCAGTGGTATTGTTTGTGGTGTAGCGCTGTGGGAGTGTTGTGGGCAATGGAGTTGCGCTGTGGGAGTGGTGTGGGCAGTGGTGTAGCGCTGTGGGAGTGGAGTGGGCACTGGTGTAGCGCTGTGGGAGTGGTGTGGGCTGTGGTGCAGCGCTGTTAGGAGTGGTGTAGGCTTTGATAGAGCGCTGTGGGAGTGGTTTGGGCAGTGGTGTAGTGCTGTGAAAGTGGTGTGGGCAGTGGTGTAGCGCTGTGGGAGTCGTGTGGGCAGTTGTGTATTGCTGTGGGAGTTGTGTGAACAGTGGTTTAGTGCTGTGGGAGTAGTGTGGGCAGTGGTGTAGTGCTGTGGGAGTGGTGTGGGCAGTGGTGTAGCGCTGTGGGAGTGGTGTGGGCAGTGGTGTAACGCTGCGGGAGTGGTGTGGGCAGTGGTGTAGTGCTGTGGGAGTCGTGTGGGCAGTGGTGTAGCGCTGTGGGTATGATGTGGGCAGAGGTTTAGTGCAGTGGGATTGGTGTGAGCAGTGGTGTAGCGCAGTGGGAGTGGTGTGGGCAGTGGTGTTGTGCTGCGGGTGTAGTGCTGTGGGAGTGGTGTGGGCAGTGGTGTAGCGCTGTGGGAGTGGTGTGGGCAGTGGTGTAACGCTGTGACAGTGGTGTGGGCATTAGTGTAGCGCTGCGGGAGAGGTGTGGGCAGTGGTGTAGTGATGAGGGAGTGGTGTGGGCAGTGGTATACCGCGGCGGGAGTGTTGTGGGCAGTGGTGTAACGCTGCGGGAGTGGTGTGGGCAGTGGTGTAGTGCTGTGGGAGTCGTGAGGGCAGTGGTGTAGCGCTGTGGGTATGATGTGGGCAGTGGTGTAGCGCTGTGGGAGTGGTGTGGGCAGAGGTTTAGTGCAGTGGGATTGGTGTGAGCAGTGGTGTAGCGCAGTGGGAGTGGTGTGGGCAGTGGTGTACAGCTGCGGGAGTGGTGTGTGCAGTGGTGTAGCGCAGTTGGAGTGATGTGGGCAGTGGTGTTGTGCTGCGGGTGTAGTGCTGTGGGAGTGGTGTGGGCAGTGGTGTAGCGCTGTGGGAGTGGTGTGGGCAGTTGTGTAACGCTGTGACAGTGGTGTGGGCATTAGTGTAGCGCTGCGGGAGAGGTGTGGGCAGTGGTGTAGTGATGAGGGAGTGGTGTGGGCAGTGGTATACCGCGGCGGGAGTGTTGTGGGCAGTGGTGTTGCGCTGCGGAGTGGTGCGGGCATTGGTTTAATGCGGCGGGTGTGGTGTGGGCCCTAGTGTAGCGCTATGGGCGTGTTGTGGGCAGTGGTGTAGCGCTGTGGGAGTGGCGTGGGCAGTGGTGTAACGCTGTGGGAGTGTTGTGGACAGTGGTGTAGTACTGTGCGAGTGGTGTGGGCAGTCGTGTAGTGCTGTGGGAGTGGTGTGGTCAGTGGTGTAACGTTGTAGGAGTAGTGTGGGCAGTGCTGGACCGCTGTTGGAGTGATGTGGGCATTAGTGTAGCGCGGTGGGAGTGGTGTGGGCCGTGGTGTAGCGCTGTGGGAGTGGCTTGGTAATTAGTGTAGCTCTGTGGGATTGGTGTGGGCATTAGAAGAGCGCTGTGGGAGTGGTTTGTGAATTAGTGTAGCGCAGGGGGAGTGGTGTGGACAGTGGTGTAATACTGTGGGTGTGGTGTGGGCAGTGTAGTTGCGCTGTGGGTGTGATGTGGGTTGTAGGGTAGCGCTGTCGGAGTGGTGTTGGTTCTGGTGTCATGCTTTGGGAGTGGTGAGGGCAGCGGTGTAGTGCTGTGGGACTCGTGTGGGTAGTGGTGTAGTACTGCGGTTGTGATGAGGGCAGTGGTGTAGAGCTGCGGGAGTGGTGTGGGCAGTGGTGTAGTGCTGTGGGAGTGGTGTGGGCAGTGGAGTAGTGCTGTGGGAGTGTTGTGTGCAGTGGTGTAGTGCTGTGGCAGTGATGTGGGCCGTGGTGTAGCGCTGTGAGAGTGGTGTGGGGAGTGGTGTAGTGCTGTGGGTGTGGTGTGAGCAGTGATGTAGTGCTGTGGGAGTGGTGTGGGCAGTGGTGTAGTGCTGTGGGAGTGGAGTGGGCAGTGGTGAAGTGCTGTGGGTGTGGTGAGGGCAGCGGTGTAGTGCTGTGGGAGTGGTTTGGGCAGTGGTGTAGTGCTGTGGGAGTGGTGTGGGCAGTGGTTTAGCGCTGCGGGAATGGTGTGGGAATTGTGTTAACGCTGCAGGAGAGGTGTGGGCATTAGTGCAGCGCTGTGGGAGTGGTGTGGGCAGTGGTGTAGCGCTGTGGGACTGTTGTGGTCATTAGTGTAGCGCTGTGGGAGCGGTGTTGACAGTGGTGTAGCGCTGCGGGAGTTGTGTGGGCAGTGGTGTAGCGCTGCGGGAGTGTTGTGGGCAGTGGTGTAGCACTGCGGGAGTGGTGTGGGCAGTGGTGTAGCGCTGCGGAAGTGGTGTGGGCAGTGGTGTAGCGCTGTAGGAGTGGTGCGGGTTCTGGTTTAATGCGGCGGGGGTGGTGTGGGCAGTGGTGTAGCACTGTGGGAGTGGTGTGGGCATTACTGTAGCGCTGTTTGGTGTTGTGTGGGCATTAGTGTAGCGCTGTGGGAGTGGTGTGGGCATTACTGTAGCGCTGTTTGGTGTTGTGTGGGCATTAGTGTAGCTGTGGGAGAGGTGTGGTTAGTGGTGTAGTGCTATGGGTGTGGTGTGGGCAGTGGTGTAGAGCTGTGGGAGTGGTGTGGGCAGTGGTGTAGCGCTGTGGGAGTGGTGCGGGCATGTTGTATCGCTGTCGGAGTGGTGTGGGCAGTGTTGTAGTGCTCTGGGAGTGGTGTGGGCAGTGGTGTTACGGTGTGGGTGTGCTGTGGGCAGTGGTGTAACGCTGTGGAAGTGGTGTGGGTAGTGGTGTAGCGCTGTGGGAGTGGCGTGTGCAGTGGTGTAGCGCTGTGGGAGTGGTGTGTGCAGTGTTGTACTGGTGTGGGAGCGGTGTGGGCATTAGTGAAGCGCTGTGGGGTGGTGTTGGCAGTGGTGTAGCACTGTGTGAGTGGTGTGGGCAGTGGTTTAACGCTGTGGGAGTGGTGTGGGGGTTGGTGTTGTGCTGTGGGAGTGGTGCGGGCAGTGGTGCAGCACTGTGCGTGTGGTGTGGGCAGTGGTGTTGCGCTGTGGGTGCGGTGTGGGCAGTGGTGTAGTGCTGCGGGGGTAATGTGGGCAGTGGAGTAGCGCTGTGGGAGTGGTGTGGCCAGTGGTGTAGTGCTGTGGGATTGGCGTGGGCAGTGGTGTAGTGCAGCGGGAGGGATGTGAGCAGTGGTGTCATGCTGTGGGAGTGGTATGGGCAGTGGTGTAGCGCTTTGGGAGTGGTGTGGGCAATGGTGTAGGGCTGTGGGTGTGGTGTGGGTTGTGGTGTAGCGCTGTGGGAGTGGTGTGGGCAGTGGTGTAGCGCTGTTGGAGTGGCGTGGGCAATTGTTTAGCGCTGTGGTAGTGGTGTGTGCTGTGGTGTAACGCTGTGGGAGTGGTGTCGGCAGTGGTGTAGCGCTGTGGTAGTGTTGTGAGCAGAGGTGTAGCGCTTTGGGATTGGTGTGGGCTGTGGTGTAGCGCTGCTGAAGTGGTGTGGGCAGTGGTGTAGTGCAGCGGGAGGGATGTGGGCTGTGGTCTAACGCTGGGGGAGTGGTGCAGTCTTTGGTTTAATGCAGCGGGAGTGGTGAGGGCTTCTGTTTAGCTCTTTGGGAATGGAGTGGGCATTAGTGTAGCGCTGTGGGAGTGGTGTGGGCAGTGTTGTAACGCTGTGGGAGTGGTGTGGGCAGTGTTGTAGTGCTGTGGGAGTTGTGCGGGCAGTGGTGTAACGCTCTGGGAGTGGTGTGGGTTGTGGTGTAGTGTTGTGGGAGTGGTGTGGGCAGTGGTGTAGTGCTGTGGGAGTGGTGTGGGCAGTGGTGTAGTGCTGTGGAAGTGGTGTGGGCAGTGGTGTTGCGCTGTGGGAGTGGTGTGTGCAGTGAGGTAGCTTTGTTGGAGTGGTGTGTGCAGTGAGGTAGCGCTGTGGGAGTGGTCTGAGCAGTAGTGTAGAGCTGTGGGAGTGGTGTGTGCAGTGTTGTAGTGGTGTGGGAGTGGTGTGGGCAGTTGTGTAGCTCTGTTCGAGTGGTGTGTGCAGTGGGGTAGCGCTGTGGGAGTGGTGTGAGCAGTGGTGTAGAGCTGTGGGAGTGGTGTGTGCAGTGTTGTAGTGGTGTGGGAGTGGTGTGGGCATTAGTGCAGCTGTGTGGTGGTGTGGGCAGTGGTGTAGCGCTGTGGGAATGGTGTGGGCAGTGGTGTATCGCTGTGGGAGTGGTGTGGGCTGTGGTGTAGTGCTGTGCGAGTGGTGTGGGCATTAGTGTAGCGTTGTGGGAGTGGTGTGGGCACAGGTGTAGTGCTGTGGGACTGCTGTGGGTAGTGGTGTAGCGCTGTGGGAATGGTGTGGGCAGTGGTGTAGCGCTGTGCGAGTGGTGTGGGCTGTGGTGTAGCGCTGTGGGAGTGGATGGGAAGTGGTGTGGCGCTGTGGGAGTTGTGTGGGCAGTGGTGTAGCGCTGTGCGAGTGGTGTGGGCTGTGGTATAGCGCTGTGGGAGTGGATGGGAAGTGGTGTGGCGCTGTGGGATTGGTGTGGGTTGTGGTGTAGTGCTGTGGGAGTGGTGTGTGCAGTGGTGTAGCGCTGTGGGAGTGGTGTGGGCAGTGGTGTAGTGCTGTTGGAGTGGTGTGGACATTGGTGTAGTGCAGTGGGATTGCTGTGGGCAGTGGTGTTGCGCTGCGGGAGGTTTGTGGGCATTAGTATAGCGCTGTGGGAGTGGTGTGTGCAGTGGTGTAGTGCTATTGGAGTGGTGTGGGCAGTGGTGTAACGCTGTGGGAGTGGCGTGGGCAGTGATGTAGCGCTGTGGGAGTGTTGTGTGCTGTGGTTTAGCTCTGTGGGAGTTGTGTGGGCAGTGGTGTAATGCTGTGGGAGTGGTGTGGGCAGTGGTGTGGCGCTATACGAATGGTGTGGGCAGTGGTGTAGCACTGCGTGAGTGGTGTGGGCAGTGGTGTAGCGCTGTGGGAGTGGCGTGTGCAGTGGTGTAGCTGCTTGGGTGTGGTGTGGGCAGTGGTGTATTGTTGTGGAATTGGCGTGGGCAGTGGTGTAGTGCAGCGGGAGCGATGTGTGCAGTGGTGTCATGCTGTGGGTGTGGTATGGGCAGTGGTTTATTGCTGTGGGAGTGGTTTGAACAGTGGTTTAGAGCTGTGGGAGTGGTATGGGCAGTGGTGTAGCGCTGTGGGAGTGGTGTGTGCTGTGGTGTATCGCTGTGGGCATTGTGTGGGCAGTGGTGTAACGCTGTGGTAGTGGTTTGGACAGAGGATTTGTGCTGTGGGAGTGGTGTGGTCAGTGGTGAAATGCTGTGGGAGAGTTGGGGGCAGTGGTGTAGTGCTGTTGGAGTGGTGTGGACATTGGTGTAGTGCAATGGGATTGTTGTGGGCAGTGGTGTTGCGCTGCGGGAGGTTTGTGGGCATTAGTATAGCGCTGTGGGAGTGGTGTGTGCAGTGGTGTAGTGCTATTGGAGTGGTGTGGGCAGTGGTGTAACGCTGTGGGAGTGGCGTGGGCAGTGATGTAGCGCTGTGGGAGTGTTGTGTGCTGTGGTTTAGCTCTGTGGGAGTTGTGTGGGCAGTGGTGTAATGCTGTGGGAGTGGTGTGGGCAGTGGTGTGGCGCTATACGAATGGTGTGGGCAGTGGTGTAGCACTGCGTGAGTGGTGTGGGCAGTGGTGTAGCGCTGTGGGAGTGGCGTGTGCAGTGGTGTAGCTGCTTGGGTGTGGTGTGGGCAGTGGTGTATTGTTGTGGAATTGGCGTGGGCAGTGGTGTAGTGCAGCGGGAGCGATGTGTGCAGTGGTGTCATGCTGTGGGTGTGGTATGGGCAGTGGTTTATTGCTGTGGGAGTGGTTTGAACAGTGGTTTAGAGCTGTGGGAGTGGTATGGGCAGTGGTGTAGCGCTGTGGGAGTGGTGTGTGCTGTGGTGTATCGCTGTGGGAATTGTGTGGGCAGTGGTGTAACGCTGTGGTAGTGGTTTGGACAGAGGATTTGTGCTGTGGGAGTGGTGTGGTCAGTGGTGAAATGCTGTGGGAGAGTTGGGGTCAGTGGTGTAGTGCTGTTGGAGTGGTGTGGACATTGGTGTAGTGCAATGGGATTGTTGTGGGCAGTGGTGTAACGCTGTGAGAGTGGCGTGAGCAGTGGTGTAGCGCTGTGGGAGTGGTGTGTGCTGTGGTGTAGCTCTGTGGGAGATGTGTGGGCAGTGGTGTAACGCTGTGGGAGTGGTTAGGACAGTGGATTTGTGCTGTGGGAGTGGTGTGGTCAGTGGTGCAATGCTGTGGGAGTGGTGTGGGCAGTGGTGTAGCGCTGTGCGAGTGGTGTGGGCAGTGGTGTAGCGCTTTGAGTGTGGTGTGGGCAGTGGTGTAGCGCTGGGGGAGTGGTGCGGGTTGTGGTGTAGCGCTGTGGGAGTGGTTGCGCAGTGGTGTAACGCTGTGGGAGTGTTGTGGGCAGTGGTGTAGCGCTGTGGGAGTGGTTTGGGCAGTGGTGTAGCGCTGCGGGAGTGGTGTGGGCAGTGGTGTAGTGCTGTGGGATTGTTGTGGGTTGTGGTGTAGTGCTGCGGGGGTGATGTGGGCAGTGGTGTAGCGCTGTGGGAGTGGTGTTGGCAGTGGTGTAGTGCTGTGGAATTGGCGTGGGCAGTGGTATAGTGCAGCGGGAGGGATGTGTGCAGTGGTGTCATGCTGTGGGTGTGGTATGGGCAGTGGTGTAGCGCTTTGGGAGTGGTGTGGGCAGTGGTGTAGCGCTGTGGGAGTGGTGTGGGCAGTGGTGTAGCGCTGTGGGAGTGGTGTGGGTTGTGGTGTAGCGCTGTGGGAGTGTTGTGGGCATTAGTGTAGCGTTGTGGGAGTGGTGTGGGCATTTGTGTAGCGCTGTGGGAGAGGTGTGATTAGTGGTGTAGAGCTGCGGGAGATGGGTGGGCAGTGGTGTAGTGCTGTTGGAGTGGTGTGGGCAGTTATGTAGTGTTGTGGGAGTGTTGTGGGGTGTGGTGTAACGGTGTGGGAGTCGTGTGGGCAGTAATGTAGTGCTGTGGGAGTGGTGATGGTAGTAGTGTAGTGCTGTGGGAGTGTTGTGTACAGTGGTGAAGTGCTGTGGGAGTAGTGTGGGCAGTGGTGTAGTCCTGCGGGAGTGGTGTGGGCAGGGGTGTAGTGCTGTGGGAGTGTTGTGGTCAGTGGTGTAGTCCTGTGGGAGTGGTTAGGGCTGTGGTGTAGCGCTGTGGGAGTGTTGTGGGCAATGGTGTAGCGCTGTGGGAGTGGTGTAGGCAGTGGTGTAGCGCTGTGGGTGTGGAGTGGGCAGTGGTGTAGCGCTGTTGGAGTGGTGTGGGCTGTGGTGTAGCGCTGTGGGAGTGGTGTGGGCAGTGATAGAGCGTTGTGGGAGTGGTGTAGTGCTGTGAAAGTGGTGTGGGCAGTGGTGTAGCGCTGTGGGAGTCGTGTGGGCAGTTGTGTATTGCAGTGGGAGTGGTGTGAACAGTGGTGTAGAGCTGTGGGAGTGGTGTGGGCAGTGGTGTAGTGCTGTGGGAGTGGTGTGGGCAGTGGTGTAGCGCTGTGGGAGTGGTGTGGGCAGTGGTGTAGTGCTGTGGGAGTGGTGTGGGCAGTGATAGAGCGCTGTGGGAGTGTTGTGGGCTGTGGTGTAGTGCTGTGAGAGTGGTTTGGGCAGTTGTGTAGCGCTGTGGGAGTCGTGTGGGCAGTTGTGTATTGCTGTGGGAGTGGTGTGAACAGTGGTGTAATGCTGTGGGAGAGTTGTGGGCAGTGGTGTTGTGCTGTTGGAGTGGTGTGGACATTGGTGCAGTGCAGTGGGATCGGTGTGGGCAGTGGTGTTGCGCTGCTGGAGTGTTATGGGCATTAGTATAACGCTGTGGGAGTGGTGTGTGCAGTGGTGTAGTGCTATGGGAGTGGTGTGGGCAGTGGTGTAACGCTGTGGGAGTGGCGTGAGCAGTGGTGTAGCGCTGTGGGAGTGGTGTGTGCTGTGATGTAGCGCCGTGGGAGTTGTGTGGGCAGTGGTGTAACGCTGTGGGAGTGGTTAGGACAGTGGATTTGTGCTGTGGGAGTGGTGTGGTCAGTGGTGTAATGCTGTGGGAGTGGTGTGGGATGTGGTGTAGTGCTGTGGGAGTGGCTTGTGCCGTGGTGTAGCGCTGTGGGAGTGGTGTGGGCAGTGGTGTAGAGCTGTGGGAGTGGTGTGTGCAGTGTTGTAGTGGTGTGGGAAAGATGTAGGCATTAGTGCAGCGCTGTGGGTTGGTGTTAGCAGTGGTGTAGCGCTGTGGGAGTGGTGCGGGCAGTGGTGCAGCGCTGTGCGTGTGGTGTGGGCAGTGGTGTAGCGCTGTGAGTGTGGTGTGGGCAGTGGTGTAGTGCTGTGGGAGTGTTGTGGGCAGTGGTGTAGCGCTGTGGGAGTGGTGCGGGTTGTGTTGTAGCGCTGTGGGAGTGGTTGCGCAGTGGTGTAACGCTGTGGGAGTGGTGTGGGCAGTGGTGTAGTGCTGTGGGATTGGTGTGGATTGTGGTGTAGTGCTGCGGGGGTAATGTGGGCAGTGGTGTAGCGCTGTGGGAGTGGTGTGGGCAGTGGTGTAGCGCTGTGGGAGTGGTGTGGGCAGTGGTGTAGTGCAGCGGGAGGGATGTGTGCAGTGGCGTCATGCAGTGGTTGTGGTATGGGCAGTGGTGTAGCACTTTGGGAGTGGTGTGGGCAGTGGTGTAGCGCTGTTGGAGTGGTGTGGGCAGTGGTGTAGCGCTGTGGGAGTGGTGTGGGCAGTGGTGTAGTGCTGTGGGACTGGTGTGGGTTGTGGTGTAGCGCTGTGGGAGTGGTGTGGGCAGTGATGTAGTGCTGCGGGAGTTGTGTGGGCACTGGTGTAGCGCTGTGGGCGTATTGTGGGCATTAGTGTAGCGCTGTGGGAGTGGTGTGGGCATTTGTGTAGCGCTGTGGGAGAGGTGTGGTTAGTGGTGTAGAGCTGCGGGAGTTGGGTGGGCGTGGTGTAGTGCTGTTGGAGTGGTGTGGGCAGTTATGTAGCGCTGTGGGAGTGTTGTGGGGTGTGGTGTAACGGTATGGGAGTCGTGTGGGCAGTAATGTAGTGCTGTGGGAGTGGTGATGGTAGTGGTGTATTGCTGTGGGAGTGTTGTGGACAGTTGTGTAGTGCTGTGGGAGTAGTGTGGGCAGTGGTGTAGTCCTGCGGGAGTGGTGTGGGCAGAGGTGTATTGCTGTGGGAGTGTTGTGGTCAGTGGTGTAGTCCTGTGGGAGTGGTTTTAGCTGTGGTGTAGCGCTGTGGGATTGGTGTGGGCAGTGGTGTATTGCTGTGAGAGTGGTGTGGGCAGTGGTGTAGTGCTTTGGGAGTGGTGTGGGCATTAGTGCTGCGCTGTGGGAGTGGTGTGGGTAGTGTTATAGCGCTGTGGGAGTGTTGTGGGCATTAGTGCAGATCTGTGGGAGTGGTGTGGGCAGTAGTGTAGCGCTGTGGGAGTGGTGTGGGCATTAGTGAAGCTCTGTGGGAGTGGTGTGGGCATCAGTGTAGCGCTGTGGGAGTGTTGTGTGTAGTGGTGTAGTGCTGTGGGAGTGGTGTGGGCTGTGGGGTATCGCTGTGGGAGTGGTGTGGGCATTGGTGTAGCGGTGTGGGAGTGGTGTGGGCATTGGTGTAGTCCTCTGGGAGTGGTGTGTGTAGTGGTGTAACGCTGTGGAAGTGGTGTGGGTAGTGGTGTAGTGCTGTGGGACTGGTGTGTGCAGTGGTGTAGTGCTGTTGGAGTGGTGTGGGCAATGATGTAGTGCTGCGGGAGTGGTGTATGCAGGGGTTTAGTGCTGAGGGAGTGGTGTGGGGAGGGTGTAGTGCTGTGGGAGTGGTATGGGCAGAAGTGTAGCGCTCTGGGACTGGTGTGGGCAGCAGTTTAGTGCTGTGGGATTGGTGTGGGCAGTTTTGAAGTGCTGTGTGAGTGGTGAGGGTCGTGGTGTAATGCTGTGGGAGTGGTGTTGCCAATGGTGTATTGCTCTGTGAGTGGTGTGGGCAGTGGTGTAGTACTGTGGGAGTGGTGTAGACAGTGGTGTAGCGCTATGGGACTGGTTTAGGCAGTGGTGTAGCGCTGTGGGAGTGGTGTGAGCAGTGTTGTAGCGCTGTGGGAGTGGTGTAGGCATTAGTGCAGCGCTGATGGACTGGTGTGAGCAGTGGTGTAGCGCTGTGGGAGTGGTGTGTGCATTATTTTAGCGCTGTGGGAGTGGTGTTTGTTGTTGTGTAGTGCTGTGGGAGTGGTGTGGGCATTGGTGTAGTGCTGTGGTAGGTGTGTGCAGTGGTGTAGTGCTGTGGGAGTGGTGTGGGAATTAGTGCAGCGCTGTCGGACCGGTGTGGGCAGTGGTGTTGTGCTGTGGTAGTGGTTTGGGCAGTGGTGTAGTGCTGTGGGAGTGGTGTGTGCATTAGTTTAGCGCTGTTGGAGTGGCGTGGGCATTAGTGTAGCGCAGTGGGAGTGGTGTGGGCATTAATGTAGCGCTGGGCCAGTGGTATGGGCAGTGGTGTAGTCCTGTGGTTGTGGTCTGGGCAGTGTTGTTGCGCTATGGGAGTGGTGTGGTTTGTAGTGTAGCTCTGTCGGAGTGGTGTTGGTTGTGGTGACACGATGTGGGAGTGGTGTGGGCAGCGGTAGGGTGCTGTAGGATTGGTGTAGGCACTTGTGTAGCGCTGTGGGAGTGGTGTGGGCAGTGGTGTAGTGCTTTGGGAGGGTTGTGTGCAGTGGTGTAGTGCTGCGGGTGTGGTGTGGGCAGTGGTGTAGTGCTGTGGGAGTGCTTTGGGTATTGCTCTAGTGCTGCGGAGGTGATGTGGTCTGTGGTGTAGCGTTGCGGGATTGATGTGGGCAGTGGCATAGTGATGTGGAGAGTGGTGTAGAGCTGTGGAAGTGGTGTGGGCAGTGGTGTAGTGCTGTGGGTGTGGTGTGGCCAGTGGTCTAGTGCTGCTGGAGTTGTGTGGGCAGGGTTGTAGCGCTGTATGAGTGGTGTGAGCAGTGGTGTAGTGCTGTGGGAGTGTTGTGGGCTGTGGTGTAGTGCTGTTGTACTGGTGTGGGCAGCGGTGTAGCGCTGTGGGTGTGGTGTGGGCATTAGTGTAGCGCTGTGGGAGTGGTTTGGGCATTAGTGTAGCGCTTTGGGAGTGGTGTGGACAGTGGTGTTGTCTTGTGGGTGTAGTGTGGCAGTGGGTTGTAGTGTAGCCATGTCGGAGTGATGTTGGTTGTGGTGTAGCGCTGTGGGAGTGTTGTGGACAGCGTTGTAGTGTAGTGGTACTGGTGTGGGCAGTGGTGTAGTGCTGCGGAGGTGTTGTGGGCAGTGGTGTAGAGCTGCGGGAGTGGTGTGGGCAGTGGTCCAGCGCTGTGGGAGTGGTGTGTGCAGTGGTGTTGTGCTGCGGGAGTGGTGTGGGCGGTGGTGAAGTTCTGTGGGAGTGGTGTGGGCAGCGGTGTAATGTTGCGGGAGTTGAGGTTGATGTTGAATTTATTGGTGTTTTTCATTGTTGATCTTCTTGTTGAATTTGTTGGTGTTTTTCAATGTTGAGGTTGTTGTTGAATTTGTTGGTGATTTTCAATATTGAGGTTGTAGTTGAATTTGTTGGTGTTTGAATGGTTTTTTTGTGAACTTTTTTGTGTTTTTAAATTTGAGGTTGTTGGTGGAATTATTGGCATTTATGAATGTTGAGGTTGTTGTTAAATTTGTTCGTGATCTTCAATATTGAGGTTGTTGTTGAATTTGCTGGTGTTATCAACGTTTTTTAAAAAACTTTTTTGTACTTTTAAAAGTTGAGGTTGTTGTTAAATTTGTTGGTGTTTTTCAATGTTGAGGTTGTAGTTTAATTTCTTGGTGCTGTCAATGTTTATTTTGCTGAACTTGTTTGTAATTTTTAAAGTTATGGTTGTTGTTGAATTTCTTGGTGTTATCAATGTTTATTTTGTTGAACTTATTTGTACTTTTAAAAGTTGAGGTTGTTGATTAATTTGTTGGTATTTTTCAATGTTGAAGTCGTTGAATTTGTTGGTGATTTTCAATATCGAGATTGTTAATCAATTTGTTGGTGATATGAATGGTTTTTTTTGAACTTTTTTGCGTTTTTCAAAGTTGAGGTTGTTGGTGAAATTGTTGGTAATTTTCAATGATGAGTTTGTTGTTGAGTTTGTTGGTGTTTTTCAATATTGAGGTTGTTGATTAATTTGTTGGTGTGATCAATGTTTAATTTGAACCATTTTGTGTTTTTCAAAGTTGAGGTTGTTGAATTTGCTGGTGATTTTCAATATTGAGGTTGTTGATTAATTTGTTGGTGTGATCAATGTTTAATTTGAACCTTTTTGTGTTTTTCAAAGTTGAGGTTGTTGCTGAATTTCTTGGTGATATTCAGTGTTGAGTTTCTTGAATTTGTTGGTGATTTTCAATATTGAGGTTTTTGTTGAATTTGTTGGTGTTATCAATGTTATTTTTTGAACTTTTTTGTATTTTTCAAAGTTGAAGTTGTTGTGGAATTTGTTGGTGTTTTTCAATGTTGAGGTTGTAGATGAATTTGTTGGTGCTTTTCAATTTTGAGGTTGTTGTTGAATTTGTTGGTGTAATCAATGTATTTTTTTAAACTATTTTTAATTTTTGTAACTTGAGTTTGTCGTTGAATTTGTTGGTGTTTTTCAATGTTGAGTTTGTTTTTGAATTTGTTGGTGTTTTTCAATGTTGAGGTTGTTGTTGCATTTGTTGATGATTTTCAATATTGAGGTAGTTGTTGAATTTGTTGGTGTTATCAATGTTCTTTTGTTGAACTTGTTTATGTTTTTCAAAGTTGAGGTGGTTGCTGAATTTGTTGGTGATTTTCAGTGTTATTCTTGTTGAATATGTTGTTGATTTTCAATATTGAGGTTGTTGCTGAATTTGTTGGCGTTATCAACATTTATTTTGTTGAACTTTTTTGCACTTTTAAAAGCTGAGGTTGTTGTTGAATTTTTTGGGATTTTCAATATTGAGCTTGTTGTTGAATTTGTTGGTGTTTTTCAATATTGAGGTTTTTGTTGAATTTGTTGGTGTTATCAATGTTATTTTTTGAACTTTTTTGTATTTTTCAAAGTTGAAGTTGTTGTGGAATTTGTTGGTGTTTTTCAATGTTGAGGTTGTAGATGAATTTGTTGGTGCTTTTCAATTTTGAGGTTGTTGTTGAATTTGTTGGTGTAATCAATGTATTTTTTTAAACTATTTTTAATTTTTGTAACTTGAGTTTGTCGTTGAATTTGTTGGTGTTTTTCAATGTTGAGTTTGTTTTTGAATTTGTTGGTGTTTTTCAATGTTGAGGTTGTTGTTGCATTTGTTGATGATTTTCAATATTGAGGTAGTTGTTGAATTTGTTGGTGTTATCAATGTTCTTTTGTTGAACTTGTTTATGTTTTTCAAAGTTGAGGTGGTTGCTGAATTTGTTGGTGATTTTCAGTGTTATTCTTGTTGAATATGTTGTTGATTTTCAATATTGAGGTTGTTGCTGAATTTGTTGGCGTTATCAACATTTATTTTGTTGAACTTGTTTGAACTTGTAAAAGTTGAGGTTGTTGTTTAATTTGTTGGCAATTTCAATATTGAGGTGTTGTTGAGTTTGTTGGCGTTTTTCAACGTTGAGGTTGTTGTTGAAATTGTTGGTGATTTTCAATATTGAGGTAGTTGTTGAATTTTTTGGTGTTATCAATGTTTTTATTAAAACTTTTTCGTACTTTTAGAAGTTGAGGTTGTTGTTGAATTTGTTGGTGTTTTTCAATGGTGAGGTTTTTGTTGATTTTGTTGGTGATTTTCAATATTGAGGTTGTTGTTGAATTTGTTGGTGTTATCAATGTTATTTTTTGAACTTTTTTCTGTTTTTCAAAATTGAGGTTGTTGTTGAATTTGTTGGTCATTTTTAATATTGGGGTTGTTGTTGAATTTGTTGGTGTTGTCAATGTTTATTTTGTTGAAATTGTTTGTATTTTTAAAGGTGGATGTGGTTGCTGAATCTTTTATTGTTTTTCAATGTTGATGTTGTTGTTGAATTTATTGGTGATTTTCAGTGTTGAGGTTGGTGAATTTGCTGGTGATTTTAAATGGTCAACTTGCTTTTGAATTGGATAGTGTCATCAATATTTATTTTGTTGAATTTTTTTGTACTTTTAAAAGTTGAGGTTGATTTTGAATTTGTTAGTGTTTTTCAATGTTGATGTTGTTCAATTTGTTGGTGATTTTCAATTTTGTCTTTGTTGTTGAATTTGTTGGTGCTTTTAAATATTGAGGTTGTTGTTGAATTTATTGGTGTTTTTCAATGTGGCGGTTGTTGTTGATTTTGTTACTGTTTTTCAATGTTGAGGTTGTTGTTGAATTTGTTGGTGTTGTCAATGTTTTTTTTGTTGAACTATTTTGTAGTATAAAAGTTGAGGTTGTTGCTGAATTTTTTATTGTTTTTCAATGTTGATGTTGTTGTTGAATTTGTTGGTGATTTTCAGTGTTGAAATTGCTGAATTTGTTGGTGATTGTAAATGTTGAGATTGTTGTTGAATTGGATATTGTCATCAATGTTTATTTTGTTGGACTTGGTGAATTTTTAAAAGTTGTGGTTGTTCTTGAATTTATTGGTGTTATCAATGTTTATTTTGTTGAACTTTTTTATATTTTCAAAAGTTGAGGTTGTTGTTTAATTTGTTGGTGTTTTTCAAAGTTGAGGTCGTTGAATTTGTTGGTGATTTTCAATATTGAGATTGTTGATGAAAGTGTTGGTGTTATGAAAGTTTTTTTTGAACTTGTTTGTGTTTTTCAAAGTTGAGGCTGTTGCTGAATTTGTTGGTGATTTTCAGTGTTGATCTTGTTGAATTTGTTGATGATTTTCAATATTGAGGTTGTTGTTGAATTTGTTGGCGTTTTTCAATGTTGAGGGTGTTGAATTTGTTGGTGATTTTCAAAATTGAGATTCTTGTTCAATTTGTTGGTGTTATCAATATTATTTTATGAACTTTTTTGTACTTTTAAAAGTTGAGGTTGTTGTTGAACTTGGCGTTTTTCAATGTTGAGTTTGTTGTTGAATTTGTTGGTAATTTTCAATATTGATGTTCTTGTTGAATTTGTTGGTGTTATCAATGTTTTTTAAAAACTTTTTTGTACTTTTAAAAGTTGAGGTTGTTGGTGAATTTGTTGGTGTCTTTCAATAGTGAGGTTTTTGTTGAATTTTTTGGTGTTTTTATTTTTGAAGTTGTTGTTAAATTTGTTGGTGTTTTTCAATGTTTAGGTTGTTGTTGAATTTGTTTTTTTTGTCAATGTTTAATTTGTTGAACCTGTTTGTATTTTTTAAAGTTGAGGTTGTTGTTTTCTTTAATGGTGCTATCAATGTTTATTTTGTTGAACGTTTTTGTAGTATTAAAAGTTGAGGTTGTTGCTGATATTTTTTATTGTTTTTCAATTTTGATGCTGTTGTTGAATTTGTTGTTGATTTTAAATTTTGAAGTTGTAGTTGAATTGGATAGTGTCAGCAATGTTTATTTTACTGAACTTGTTTGTATTTTTAAAGATTTAGTTTGTTGTTGATTTTCTTGGTGTTATCAATGTTTATTTTGTTGAACTTTTTTGTACTTTTAAAAGTTGAGGTTGATTTTGAATTTGTTGAAGTTTTTCATTGTTGAGGTTTTTGTTGAATTTGTTGGCGTTTATCAATGTTGAGGTTGTTCTTGAATTTTTTGGTGTTTTTCATTGTTGTGGTACTTGGTGAATTTGTTGGTGTTTTTCAATGTTGATGTTGTTGTTGAATTTGTTGGTGTTTTTCAATGTTGAGGTTGCTGAATTTGTTGGTGATTTTCAATATTGAGGTTCTTCTTGAATTTGGTCGTGTTATCAATATTCTTTTTTGAACTATTTTGTACCTTTAAAAGTTGAGGTTGTTGTTGAAATTGTTGGTATTTATCATTGTTGATGAAAGTGTTGATGTTATGAATGTTTTTTATGAAATTATTTGTGTTTTTAAAAGTTGAGGCTGTTGCTGAATTTGTTGGTGATTTTCAATGTTGAGGTTGTTGTTGAATTTGCTGGCGTTTTTCAATGTTGAGGTTGTTGTTGAATTTGATGGTGATTTTCAATATTGAGGTTTTTGTTGAATTTGTTGTCGTTATCAATGTTATTTTTTGAACATTTTTGTATTTTTCAATGTTGAGGTTGTTGTTGAATTTGTTGGTGTTTTTCATTGTTGAGGTTGTTGTTGAATTTATTAGTGTTATCAATGTTTTTTGTTGAACTTGTTTGTATTTTTAAAAGTTAAGGTTGTTGTTCAATTTGTTGGTGTATTTCAATGTTGAGGGTGTTGAATTTGTTGGTGATTTTCAAAATTGAGATTGTTGTTCAAATTATTGGTGTTATCTATATTCTTTTTTTGTACTTTTTTATACTTTTAAAAGTTGAGGTTGGTTTTGAATTTGTTGGTGTTTTGCATTGTTGAGGTTGCTGTTGCATTTGTTGATGAGTTTCAATATTGAGGTTGTTGTTGCATTTGTTGATGATTTTCAATATTGAGGTTGTTGTTGAGTTTGTTGGTGTTATTAGTGTTTTTTTAAAAACTTTTTTGTACTTTTAAAAGTTGACGTTGATTTTGATTTTGTTGGTGTTTTTCAATGTAGAGGTTGTTGTTGAAGCTTTTGGGTTTTCAATGCAGAGGTTGTTGTTCAAGTTTTTGGTGTTTTTCAACGTTGAGGTTTTTGAATTTGTTGGTGATTTTCAATACTGAGGTTGTTGTTGAATTTGTTGGTGTAATCAATGTTTTTTTAAAAACTTTTTTGTACTTTTAAAAGTTAAGGTTGTTCTTGAATTTGTTGGTGTTTTTCAATGTTGAGGTTTTTGTTGAATTTTTTGCTGTTTTCATTGTTGAGGTTGTTGCTGAATTTGTCAGTGTTTTTCAATGTTGAGTTTTTTTGTTGAATTTGTTAGTGATTTTCAATATTGATATTGTTGTTGATTTTGTTGGTGTTTTTCAATGTAGAGGTTGTTGTTGAAGCTTTTGGGTTTTCAATGTAAAGGTTGTTGTTCATGTTTTTGGTGTTTTTCAACGTTGAGGTTTTTGAATTTGTCGTTATTATCAATATTGAGGTTGTTGTTGAATTTGTTGGTGTAATCAATGTTTTTTTAAAAACTTTTTTGTACTTTTAAAAGTTGAAGTTGTTTTTGAATTTGTTGGTGTTTTTCATTGCTCAAGTTGTTGATGAATTTGTTGGTGTTTTTCAATGTTGAGGATGTTGTTGAAGTTGTTGGTGTTTTTCAATGTTGTGGTTGTTGATGAATTTGTTGGTGTTATCAATGTTTTTTAAAAAAACTTTTTTTAACTTTTAAAAGTTGAGGTTGTTGATGAATTTATTGCTGATTTTCAATATTGTGCTTGTAGTTGAATTTCATGGTGTCATCAATATTTTTTTAAAAACTTTTTTGTACTTTTAAAAGTTGAGGTTGTTGTTGAATTTGTTGGTGTTTTTCACTGTTGAGGTTGTTGTTGAATTTATTGGTGATTTTCAATGTTGAGGTTGTTATTGAATTTATTGTTGATTTTCAATATTGTGGTTGTTGTTGAATTTGTTGGTGTTTTTCAATGTTGAGGTTGTTGTTGAAATTGTTGGTGTTTTTCAACATTGAGTTTGTTGTTGAATTTGTTGGTGTTATCCATGTTATTTATTTGAACTTTTTGTACTTTTAAAAATTGGGGTTGATTTTGAATTTGTTGGTGTTTTTCATTGTTGAGGTTTTTGTTGAATTTTTGGGTGTTTTCATCGTTGAGGTTGTTGTTAAATTTGTTGGTGTTTTTCAATATTGAGGTTGCAGTTGAATTTGTTGGTGTTGTCACTGTTTATATTGTTGAACTGTTTTGTAGTTTTGAAAGTTGAGGTTGTTCCTGAATTTTTTATTTTTTTTCAGTGATGATGTTGTTGCTGAGTTGGTTGGTGATTTTCAGTGTTGAGGTTGCTGAATTTGTTGGTAACATTTAATGTTGAGGTTGTTGTTGAAATGGATAGTGTCATCAATGTTTATTTTGTTCAACTTGTTTGTACTTTTAAAAGTTGAGGTTTTTTTTGAATTTGTTGGTGTTTTTCATTGTTGACGTTGTTGTTGAATTTTTTGGTGTTTTCCTATGTTGAGGTTGTTATTGAATTTGTTGGTGATTTTCAATATTGAGTTTGTAGTTGAATTTGTTGGTGTTTTTCAATCTTGAGGTTGTTGTTGAATTTGTTGGTGTTATCAATGTTATTTTTTGAACTTTTTTGTATTTTTCAATCTTGAAGTTGTTGTGGAATTTGTTGTTGATTTTCAATATTGAGTTTGTTGTTGAATTTGTTGGTGTTATCAATGTTATTTTTTGAAAATGTTTGTAGTTTTCAATGTTGAGGTTGTTGTTCAATTTGTTGGCGTTTGTCAAGGTTGAGGTTGTTGTTGAAGTTGTTGGTGTTATCAATGTTTTTTTGAAAATTTTCTCTCCTTTTAAAAGTTGAGTTTGCTGTTCAAATTGTTGGTGTTTTTCAATGTTGAGGTTGTTGTTAAATTTGTTTGCTTTTTTCAATGTTGAGGTTGTTGTTGAATTTGTTGTCGTTTTTCAATGTCGAGGTTGTTGTAGAATTTGTTGGTGATTTTAAATATTGAAGTTGTTGAATTTGTATGTGTTTTTCAATGTTGAGGTTGTTGTTGAATTTGTTGTTGTCATTCACTAATGAGGTTGTTGATGAATTTATTGGTGATTTTCAATCTTGAGGTTGTTGTTGAATTTGTTGTTGATTTTCAAAATTGAGCTTGTTGTTTAATTTGTTGGTGTTATAAATGTTTTTATTAAAACTTTTTTGTACTTTTGAAATTTGAGGTTGTTGTTGGATTTGATGGTGTTTTACAATGTGGAGTTTGTTGTTCAATTCGTTGGTTTCTTTCAATGTTGAGGTTGTTATTGAATTTGTTGGTGTTATCAATGTTATTTATTGAACTTTTTTGTATTATTCAATGTTGAATTTGTTGTTGAATTTGTTGGTGATTTTCAATATTGAAGTTGTTGAATTTGTTGGTCATTTTAAATGTTGAGGTTGTTGTTCAATTTGTTGGTGTCTTTCAATATTGAGGTTGTTGTTGAATTTGTTGGCGTTTTTCAATGTTGGGGTTGTTGTTGAATTTGTTGGTGATTTTCAATGTTAAGCTTGTTGTTGAATTTGTTGGTTTTTTTCAATGTTGAATTTGCTATTGAATTTGTTGGTGTTATCAATGTTATTTTTCGAACTTTTTCATATTTTTCAATGTTGAGGTTGTTGTTGAATTTGTTGGTGTTTTTCAAGGTTGTGGTTGTTGTCGAATTTGTTGGTGTTTTTCAATGTTGAGGTTGTTGTTGAATTTTTTGGTTACTATCAATATTGTGGTTGTTGTTGAATTTGCTGGTGTTCTCATTGTTTTTTTCAATTTTTTCTCTTCTTTTTAAAGTTGAGGTTGTTGTTCAATTTGTTGGTGTTTTTCAATGTTGAGGTTGTTGTTGCATTTGTTGATGTTATCAATGTTTTTTTGAACTTTTTCTCTTCTTTTATAAGTTGGCGTTGTTGTACAATTTGTTGTTGTTTTTCAATGTTGAAGTTGAATTTGAAATTGTTGGCGCGTTTCAATATTGAGTTTGTTGTTGAATTTGTTGGCGTTTTTCAATATTGAGGTTGTTGTTGAATTTGTAGGTGTTTGTCTATGTTGAGGTTATTTTTGAATTTGTTGGTGTTATCAATGTTTTTTTGATCCTTTTCTCTTCTTTTAAAAGTTGAGGTTGTTGTTGAATCTGTTGATGTTTTTCAATGTTTAGGTTGTTCTTGAATTTGTTGATGATTTTCAATATTGAGGTTGTTGTTGAATTTGTTGGCGTTTTTCAATGTTGAGGTTGCTGTTGAATTTGTTGACGTTTTTCAATGTTGAGATTCTTTTTGAATTTGTTTCTGATTTTCAATGTTGAGTTTGTTGTTGAATTTGTTGGTGTTATCAATGTTAGTTTTTGAACTTTTTGTATTTATCAATGTTGAGGTTGTTGTTGAATTTGTCGGCGTTTTTCAATGTTGATGTTGTTGTTGAGTTTGTTGGCGTTTTTCAATGTTGAGTTTGTTCTTGAATTTGTTGGTGATTTTCAATATTGATGTTGTTGAATTTGTTCGTGATTTTCAATGTTGAGCTTGTTGTTGAATTTGTTGGTGTTTTTCAAAGTTGTGGTCCTTGTTGAATTTGTTGGTCATTTACAATGTTGAGATTGTTATCAACGTTATTTTTTGAACATTTTTGTAGTTTTCCACGTTGAGGTTGTTGTTGAATTTGTTGGTGTTAACAATGTTATTTTTTGAACTTTTGTGTATTTTTCAATATTGAGGTTATTGTTGAATTTGTTGGTGTTATCAATGTTTTTTTGAATTTTTTCTCTTTTAAAAGTTGAGGTTGTTGTTGAATTTGTTGGTGATTTTCAATATTGACGTTGTTGATGAATTTGTTGGTGTCTTTCAATATTGAGGTTGTTGTTGAATTATTTGGCGTTTTTCAATGTTGAGTTTTCTGTTGAATTTGCGGGTGTTATCAATGTTTTTTTTAACTTTTTATCTTCATTTAAATCTTGTGGTTGTTGTTGAATTAGTTTGTGTTTTTCAAGTTGGAGGTTGTTGTTGAATTTGTTTGTGTTATCATTGTTATTTTTCAAATTTTTTGTATTTTTCAATATTGAGGTTGATGTTGAATTTGTTGGTGTTATCAATGATTTTTTTTGAACTTTTTCTCTTCTTTTAAAAGTTGAGGTTGTTGTTGAATTTGTTGGTGTTTTTCAATGTTGCCGTTGTTGTTGAATTTGTTGGTGTCTTTCAATATTGAGGTTGTTGTTGAATTTGTTTGTCTTTTTCAATGTTGAGGTTGTTGTTGAATTTGCTGGTGTTGTCAATGTTTTTTTTTTGAACTTTTTATCTTCCTTTAAATGTTGAGGTTGTTGTTGAATTAGTTTGTGTTTTTCAAGTTTGAGGTTGTTCTTGAATTTGTTGGTGTTTTTCAAAGTTGTGGTCCTTGTTGAATTTGTTGGTGATTTTTAATGTTGAGATTGTTTTTAAATTTGTTGGTTATTTTCAATATTGAGGTTGTTGTTGAATTTGTAGGTGTTATCAATGTTTGTTTTGCTGAACTTTTTTGTATTTTTCAATGTTGTGGTTGTTGTTGAATTTGTTGACGTTTTGCAATGTTGAGAATCTTTTTGAATTTGTTGCTGATTTTCAATGTTGAGGTTGTTGTTGAATTTGTTGGTGTTATCAATGTTATTTTTTGAACTTTTTTGTATTTATCAATGTTGAGGTTGTTGTTGAATTTGTTGGTGTTATCAATGTTTTTTTGATCTTTTTCTCTTCTTTTAAAAATTGAGGTTGTTGTTGAATTTTTTTGTGTTTTTCATTATTGAGGTTGTTGTTGAATTTGGTGGTGACTTTCAATATTGAGGTTGTTGTCGAATTTGTTAGCGTTTTTCAATGTTGAGTTTCTTGTTGAATTTGTTGGTGTTATCAATGATTTTTTTCAACTTTTTCTCTTTTTTTTAAAAGTTGAGGGTGTTGTTGAATTTGTTGTTGTTTTTCAATATTGAGCTTGTTGTAGAATGTGTTGATTTTTTTCAATATTGAGGTTGTTGTTGAATTTGTTGGCGTTTTTCAATGTTGAGGTTCTTCTTGAATTTGTTGCTGTCTTTCAATATTGAGGTAGTTGTTGAATTTCTTTGTGTTTTTCAATGTTGAGGTTGTTGTTGAATTTGTTGGTGTTATCAATTTTTTTTTGAACTTTTTCTCTTCTTTTAAAAGTTGAGGGTGTTGTTGAATTTGTTGGTGTTTTTCAATGTTGAGGTTGTTATTGAATTTGTTGGTGTTTTTCAATATTGATGTTGTTGTTGAATTTGTTTGTCTTTTTCAATGTTGAGGTTGTAGTTGAATTTGCTCGTGTTGTCAATGTTTTTTTTTGAACTTTTTATCTTCTTTTAAATGTTGAGGTTGTTGTTGAAATAGTTTGTGTTTTTCAAGTTTGAGAGTGTTCTTGAATTTGTTGGTGTTTTTCAAAGTTGCGGTCCTTGTTGAATTTGTTGGTGATTTTTAATGTTGAGATTTTTTTTTAATTTGTTGGTTATTTTCAATATTGAGGTTGTTGTTGAATTTGTTGGTGTTATCAATGTTTATTTTGTTGAACTTTTTTGTATTTTTCAATGTTGAGGTTGTTGTTGAATTTGTTGACGTTTTGCAATGTTGAGAATCGTTTTGAATTTGTTGCTGATTTTCAATGTTGATGTTGTTGTTGAATTTGTTTGTGTTATCAATGTTTTTTTGATCTTTTTCTCTTCTTTTAAAAGTTGAGGTTTTTGTTGAATCTGTTGGTGTTTTTCAATGTTGAGGTTGTTGTTGAATTTGGTGGTGACTTTCAATATTGAGGTTGTTGTCGAATTTGTTGGCGTTTTTCAATGTTGAGTTTCTTGTTGAAATTGTTGGTGTTATCAATGATTTTTTTTACTTTTTCTCTTTTTTTAAAAGTTGAGGGTGTTATTGAATTTGTTGTTGTTTTTCAATGTTGAGCTTGTTGTAGAATTTGTTGATTTTTTTCAATATTGAGGTTGTTGTTGAATTTGTTGGCGTTTTTCAATGTTGAGGTTCTTCTTGAATTTGTTGCTGTCTTTCAATATTGAGGTAGTTGTTGAATTTCTTTGTGTTTTTCAATGTTGAGGTTGTTGTTGAATTTGTTGGTGTTATCAATTTTTTTTTGAACTTTTTCTCTTCTTTTAAAAGTTGAGGGTGTTGTTGAATTTGTTGGTGTTTTTCAATGTTGAGGTTGTTATTGAATTTGTTGGTGTTTTTCAATATTGATGTTGATGTTGAATTTGTTTGTCTTTTTCAATGTTGAGGTTGTAGTTGAATTTGCTCGTGTTGTCAATGTTTTTTTTTGAACTTTTTATCTTCTTTTAAATGTTGAGGTTGTTGTTGAAATAGTTTGTGTTTTTCAAGTTTGAGAGTGTTCTTGAATTTGTTGGTGTTTTTCAAAGTTGCGGTCCTTGTTGAATTTGTTGGTGATTTTTAATGTTGAGATTTTTTTTTAATTTGTTGGTTATTTTCAATATTGAGGTTGTTGTTGAATTTGTTGGTGTTATCAATGTTTATTTTGTTGAACTTTTTTGTAATTTTCAATGTTGAGGTTGTTGTTGAATTTGTTGACGTTTTGCAATGTTGAGAATCGTTTTGAATTTGTTGCTGATTTTCAATGTTGATGTTGTTGTTGAATTTGTTTGTGTTATCAATGCTTTTTTTTGATCTTTTTTGTATTTATCAATGTTGAGGTTGTTGTTGAATTGGTTGGTGTTATCAATGTTTTTTTGATCTTTTTCTCTTCTTTTAAAAGTTGAGGTTTTTGTTGAATCTGTTGGTGTTTTTCAATGTTGAGGTTGTTGTTGAATTTGGTGGTGACTTTCAATATTGAGGTTGTTGTCGAATTTGTTGGCGTTTTTCAATGTTGAGTTTCTTGTTGAATTTGTTGGTGTTATCAATGATTTTTTTCAACTTTTTCTCTTTTTTAAAAGTTGAGGGTGTTATTGAATTTGTTGTTGTTTTTCAATGTTGAGCTTGTTGTAGAATTTGTTGATTTTTTTCAATATTGAGGTTGTTGTTGAATTTGTTGGCGTTTTTCAATGTTGAGGTTCTTCTTGAATTTGTTGCTGTCTTTCAATATTGAGGTAGTTGTTGAATTTCTTTGTGTTTTTCAATGTTGAGGTTGTTATTGAATTTGTTGGTGTTATCAATGATTTTTTTGAACTTTTTCTCTTCTTTTAAAAGTTGAGGGTGTTGTTGAATTTGTTGGTGTTTTTCAATGTTGAGGTTGTAGTTGAATTTGTTTGTGATATCAATGCTATTTTTTGAACTTTTTTGTATTTATCAATGTTGAGGTTGTTGTTGAATTTGTTGGTGTTATCAATGTTTTTTTTGATCTTTTTCTCTTCTTTTAAAAGTTGAGGTTGTTGTTGAATTTTTTTGTGTTTTTCATTATTGAGGTTGTTGTTGAATTTGGTGGTGACTTTCAATATTGAGGTTGTTGTCGAATTTGTTGGCGTTTTTCAATGTTGAGTTTCTTGTTGAATTTGTTGGTGTTATCAATGATTTTTTTGATCTTTTTCTCTTCTTTTAAAAGTTGAGGGTGTTGTTGAATTTGTTGGTGCTTTTCAACGTTGTATTTTTCATCATTGAGGTTGTTGTTGAATTTGGTGGTGACTTTCAATATTGAGGTTGTTGTCGAATTTGTTGGCGTTATCAATGTTTATTTTGTTGAACTTTTTTGTATTTTACAATGTTGAGGTTGTTGTGAATTTGTTGACGTTTTGCAATGTTGAGAATCGTTTGGAATTTGTTGCTGATTTTCAATGTTGATGTTGTTGTTGAATTTGTTTGTGTTATCAATTGTTTTTTTTGAACTTTTTTGTATTTATCAATGTTGAGGTTGTTGTTGAATTGGTTGGTGTTATCAATGTTTTTTTGATCTTTTTCTCTTCTTTTAAAAGTTGAGGTTTTTGTTGAATCTGTTGGTGTTTTTCAATGTTGAGGTTGTTGTTGAATTTGGTGGTGACTTTCAATATTGAGGTTGTTGTCGAATTTGTTGGCGTTTTTCAATGTTGAGTTTCTTGTTGAATTTGTTGGTGTTATCAATGATTTTTTTCAACTTTTTCTCTTTTTTTAAAAGTTGAGGGTGTTATTGAATTTGTTGTTGTTTTTCAATGTTGAGCTTGTTGTAGAATTTGTTGATTTTTTTCAATATTGAGGTTGTTGTTGAATTTGTTGGCGTTTTTCAATGTTGAGGTTCTTCTTGAATTTGTTGCTGTCTTTCAATATTGAGGTAGTTGTTGAATTTCTTTGTGTTTTTCAATGTTGAGGTTGTTGTTGAATTTGTTGGTGTTATCAATGATTTTTTTGAACTTTTTCTCTTCTTTTAAATGATGAGGGTTTTGTTGAATTTGTTGGTGTTTTTCAATGTTGAGGTTGTTATTGAATTTGTTGGTGTTTTTCAATATTGATGTTGTTGTTGAATTTGTTTGTCTTTTTCAATGTTGAGGTTGTAGTTGAATTTGTTGGTCTTGTCAATGTTTTTTTTTGAACTTTTTATCTTCTTTTCAATGTTGAGGTTGTTGTTGAATTAGTTTGTGTTTTTCAAGTTTGAGATTGTTCTTGAATTTGTTGGTGTTTTTCAAAGTTGTGGTCCTTGTTGAATTTGTTGGTGATTTTTAATGTTGAGATTGTTGTTAAATTTGTTGGTTATTTTCAATATTGTGGTTGTTGTTGAATTTGTTGGTGTTATCAATGTTTATTTTGTTGAACTTTTTTGTATTTTTCAATGTTGAGGTTGTTGTTGAATTTGTTGACGTTTTGCAATGTTGAGAATCGTTTTGAATTTGTTGCTGATTTTCAATGTTGATGTTGTTGTTGAATTTGTTTGTGTTATCAATGCTTTTTTTTGAACTTTTTTGTATTTATCAATGTTGAGGTTGTTGTTGAATTTGTTGGTGTTATCAATGTTTTTTTGATCTATTTCACTTCTTTTAAAAGTTGAGGTTGTTGTTGAATTTTTTTGTGTTTTTCATTATTGAGGTTGTTGTTGAATTTGGTGGTGACTTTCAATATTGAGGTTGTTGTCGAATTTGTTGGCGTTTTTCAATGTTGAGGTTCTTCTTGAATTTGTTGGTGCCTTTCAATATTGAGGTAGTTGTTGAATTTCTTTGTGTTTTTCAATGTTGAGGTTTCTGTTGAATTTGCTGGTGTTATCAATGTTTTTTTTCAACTTTTTATCTTCTTTTAAATGTTGAGGTTGTTGTTGAATTAGGTTGTGTTTTTCAATATTGAGGTTGTTGTTGAATTTGTTGGTGTTATCAATGTTTTTTTTGAACTTTTTCTCTTTTAAAAGTTGAGGTTGTTGTTGAATTTGTTGGTTTTTTTCATTGTTGAGATGACTGTTGAATTTGTTGGTGTTATCTATTTTTTTAATTGAACTTTTTTGTATTTTTCAAAGTAAAGGTTGTTGTTGAATTTGATGCTGATTTTCAATGTTGAGGTTGATGTTGAATTTGTTGGTGTTTTTCAATGTTGAGGTTGTTGTTGAATTTGTTGGTAACTTTCAATATTGTTGGTGTTATCAATGTTTTTTTTGAAATTTTTATCTTCTTTTAGAAGTTGAGGGTGTTGTTGAATTTGTTGCTGCTTTTCAATGTTGAAGTTGTTGCCTTTGTTTGTGACTTTTTTGTAGTTTTAAATGATGAGGTTGTTGTTGAATTTGTTGTTGTTTTTCAATGTTGAGGTTGTTGAATTTGTTGGTGATATTCATTCTTGAGGTTGTTGTTGAATTTTTTGGTGATTTTCAATGTTGAGGTTGTTGTTGAATTTGTTGATGATTTTCAATGTTGAGGTTGTTGTTGAATTTGTTGGTGTTATCAATATTTTTTTATAAACTTTTTTGTACTTTTGAAAGTTGAGGTTGTTGTTGAATTTGGTGGTGTTTTTCAATTTTGGGGTTGTTGAAATTGTTGGTGATTTTCAATGTTGAGGTTGTTGTTGAATTTGTTTGTGTCTTTCAATGCTGAGGTTGTTGTTGAATTTGTTGGTATTTTTCAATTTTGAGGTTGTTGTTGAATTTGTTGGTGATTTTCAATATTGACGTTGTTGATGAATTTGTTGGTGTCTTTCAATATTGAGGTTGTTGTTGAATTGTTTGGCGTTTTTCAATGTTGAGGTTTCTGTTGAATTTGCTGGTGTTATCAATGTTTTTTAAAATTTTTTATCTTCATTTAAATCTTGTGGTTGTTGTTGAATTAGTTTGTGTTTTTCAAGTTGGAGGTTGTTGTTGAATTTGTTTGTGTTATCATTGTTATTTTTCGAATTTTTTGTATTTTTCAATATTGAGGTTGATGTTGAATTTGTTGGTGTTATCAATGATTTTTTTGAACTTTTACTCTTCTTTTAATAGTTGAGGGTGTTGTTGAATTTTCTGGTGTTTTTCAATGTTGAGGTTGTTGTTGAATTTGTTGGTGTCTTTCAATATTGAGGATGTTGTTGAATTAGTTGGTATTTTTCAATGTTGAGGTTGTTGTTGAATTTGTTGGTGATTTTCAATAATGAGGTTGTTGTTGAATTTGTTGGTGATTTTCAATGTTGAGATTGTTGTTGAATTTGTTTGTGCTATCAATGCTTTTTTTTGAACTTTTTCTCTTCTTTTAAATTTTGAGGTTGTTGTTCAAATTGTTGGAGTTTTTCAATGTTGAGGTTGTTGTTGCTTTTGTTTCTGACTTTCAATATAGAGGTTTTTGTTGAATTTGTTGTTTTTATCAATGTTCTTTTTTGAACTTTTTTGTAGTTTTAAATGTTGAGGTTCTTGTTGAATTTGTTGGTGTTTTTCAATGTTGAGGTTGTTGAATAGTTTGGTGTTATTCATTCTTGAGGTTGTTGTTGAATTTTTTGGTGATTTTCAATGTTGAGGTTGTTGTTGAACTTGTTGGTGATTTTCAATGTTGAGGTTGCAGTTGAATTTGTTGGTGTTTTGCAATGTTGAGGTTGTTGTTGAATTTGATGATGATTTTCAATATTGATGTTGTTGTTGAATTTGTTGGTGTTTTCAATGTTATTTTTTGAACTTTTATGTATTTTTCAATGTTGAGGTTGTTGTTGAATTTCTTGGTTTTTTTCACTGTTAAGGTTGTTGTTGAATTTGTTGGTGTTTTTGATTGTCGAGGTTGTTGTTGAATTTGTTGCTGTTTTTCAATGTTGAGGTTGTTGTTGAATTTGTTAGTGTTATCAATGTTATTTTTTGAACTTTTTTTATTCCTTGAAAGTTGAGATTGTTGCTAAATTTGTTTGTTTTTTTCAATGTTCAGGTTGTTATTGAATTTGTTGGTGTTTTTCAATGTTGAGGTTGTTTTTGAATTTGTTGGTGTTTTCAATGTTATTTTTTGAAATTTTATGTAATTTTCAATGTTGAGATTGTTGTTGAATTTATTGTTTTTTTTCAATGTTAAGTTTGTTGATGAATTTGTTGGTGTTTTTCAATGTTGAAGTTGTTGTTGAATTTGTAGGTCATTTTCAATATTGAGGTTGTTGTAGAATTTTTGGTGTTATCAATGTAATTTTTTGACCATTTTTGAATTTTTGAAAGTTGAGATTGTTGTTGAATTTGTTGTTGTTGTTCAATGTTGAGGTTGTTGTTGTATTTGTTGGTGATTTTCAATATTGAGGTTCATGTCGAATTTCTTGGCGTTTTTCAATGTTCTGGTTGCTGTTGAATTTGTTGGTGATTTTCAATGTTGAGGTTGTTGTTGAATTTGTTGGTGTCTTTCAATGTTGAGGTTGTTGTTGAATTTGCTGGTGTTTTTCAATGTTGAGGTTGTTGTTGAATTTCTTGTTGTTATCAATGTTATTTTTGAACTTTTACTCTTCTTTTAAAAGTTGAGGTTGCTGTTGAATTTTTTGGCGTTTTTCAATGTTCTGGTTGCTGTTGAATTTGTTGGTGATTTTCAATGTTGAGCTTGTTGTTGAATTTTTATGTTTCTTTCAATGTTGAGGTTGATGTTGAATTTGTTGGTGATTTTCAGTATTGAGGTTGTTGTTGAATTTGTTGGCGTTTTTCAATGTTGAGATTGTTGTTGAATTTGTTGCTGATTTTTAATGTTGAGGTCGTTGTTGAACTTGGTGGTGTCTTTCAATATTGAGTTTGTTGTTGAATTTGTTGGTGTTTTTCAATGTTGAGGTTGTTGTTGAATTTGTTGGTGAGTTTCGATATTGAGGTTGTTGTTGAATTTGTTGGTGTTTTTCAATGTTGATGTTGTTGTTGAATTTGTTGGTGATTTTCAATATTGATGTTGTTGTTGAATTTGTTGGTGTTTTTCAATATCAAGTTGTTGTTGAATTTGTTGGTTTTATCAATTTTATTTTTTGCTCTTTTTTGTTTTTTTTTCAATGTTGAGGTTGTTGTTGAATATGTTGGTCCTTTTCAATGTTGAGGTTGTTAAATTTTTGGGTGTTTTTCAATGTTGAGGTTGTTGTTCAATTTGCTGGTGTTTTTCAATGTTGAGGTTGTTGTTTAATTTGTTGATGATTTTCAATATTGATTTTGTTGTTGAATTTGTTGGTGTGATCAATTTTATCTTCTGAAATTTTTTGTCTTTTTCAATTTTGAGGTTGTTTTTGAATTTGTTGGCTTTTGTCAAGGTTGAGATTGTTGTTGAATTTGTTGGTGTAATCAATGTTTTTTTTTAAATTTTCTCCTCTTTTAAAACTTGAGGTTGTTGTTGAATTTGTTGGTGTTTTTCAATGTTGAGGTTGTTGTTAAATTTGTGGGTGATTTTCAATGTTGAGGTTGTGGTTGAATTTGTTGTTGATTTTCAATGTTGAGTTTGATGTTGAATTCGTTGTTGTTATCAATGCTATTTTTTTGAACTTTATGTATTTTTCAATGTTGAGGTTGTTGTTGAACTTGTTGATATTATCAATGTTTTTTTCGAACTTTTTTGTATTATTTAATGTTGAGGTTGTTGTTTAAGTTGTTATTGTTATAAATGTTTTTTTTTTAACCTTTTCTCTTCTTTTAAATGTTCAGGTTGTTGTTGAATTTTTATTATTTTTCAATGTTGCGGTTGTTGAATTTTTTGTGTTTTTCATAGTTGAGGTTGTTGTTGAATTTGTTGCTGATTTTCATTGTTGAGGTTGCTGTTGAATTTATTGGTGTTTTACAATGTTGCGGTTTTTGTTGAATTTGTCGGTGATTTTCAATATTGTGGTTCATGTTGAACTTTTCATGTTTTTCAATGTTGATGTTGTTGTTGAATTTACTGGTGATTTTCAAAATTGAAGTTGTTGAATTTGTTGTTCATTTTAAATGTTGAGGTTGTTGTTGAATATGTTGGTGTTTTTCAATGTTGATGTTGTTGAATTTGTTGGTATTTTGCAATGTTGAGGTTGTTGTTGAATTTGTTGGTGTTATCAATGTTATTATTTGAACTTTTTTGTATTTTTCAATATTGAGGTTGTTGTTGAATTTGTTGGTGATTTTCAATATTGATGTTGTTGAATTTTTTGGTGATTTTCAATGTTGAGGTTGTTGTTGAATTTGATGGTGATTTTCAATATTGATGTTGAATTTGTTGGTAATTTTCAATATTGATGTTGAATTTGTTGGCGTCTTTCAATGTTGAGGTTGTTGTTGAATTACTTCGTGTTATCAATGTTTTTATTGAACTTTTTCTCCTCTTTTAAAAGTTGAGGTTGTTGTTGAATTTGTTGGTGTTTTTCAATGCTTAGCTTGTTGTTGAAATTGTAAGTTGTTTTCAATGTTGAGGTTCTTTTTGAATTTGTTAGTGTTTTTCAATGTGGAGGTTGATGTTGAATTTGTTGGTGGTTTTCAATATCTAGGATGTTGTTGAATTTGTTGGCGTTTTTCAATGTTGAGGTTGTGGTCGAATTTGTTGCTGATTTTGAATGTTGAGGTCGTTGTTGATCTTGTTGGTGTCTTTCAATATTGGGGTTGTTGTTGAATTTGTTGGTGTTTTTCAATTTTGAGGTTGTTGTTGAATTTGTTGGTGATTTTCTATATTGAGGTTGTTGTGAATTTGTTGGTATTATCAATGTTATCTTTTGAACTTTTTTGTATTTTTCAATGTTGAGGTTGTTGTTGAATTTGTTGGTATTTTTCAATGTTGAGGTTGTTGTTGAATTTGTTGGTGTTTTTCAATGTTGAGGTTGTTGTTGAATTTGTTGGTGTCATTCAATGTTGAGTTTCTTGTTGAATTTGTTGGTGTTATCAATGATTTTTTTGAACTTTTTCTCTTCTCTTAAAAGTTGAGGGTGTTGCTGAATTTGTTGGTATTTTTCAATGTTGAGCTTGTTGTAGAATTTGTTGATGATTTTCAATATTGAGGTTGTTGTTGAATTTATTGCCGTTTTTCAAAGTTGAGGTTCTTCTTGAATTTGTTGGTGTCTTTCAATATTGAGGTAGTTGTTGAATTTCTTTGTGTTTTTCAATGTTGAGGTTTCTGTTGAATTTGCTGGTGTTATCAATGTGTTTTTTCAAATTTTTAGCTTCTTTTAAATGTTGAGGTTGTTGTTGAATTAGGTTGTTTTTTTCAAGTTTGAACTTGTTGTTGAATTTGTTGGTGTTTTTCAATTTTGAGGTTGTTGTTGAATTTGTTGGTGTTATCAATGTTGAGGTTGTTGTTGAATTTGTTGGTGTTTTTCAATGTTGAGGTTGTTGTTGAATTTGTTGGTGTTATCAATGTTTTTTTTGAAATTTTTCTCTTCTTTTAAAAGTTGAGGGTGTTGTTGAATTTGTTGCTGTTTTTCAATGTTGAGGTTGTTGTTGCTTTTGTTTGTGACTTTTTTGCAGTTTTAAATGATGAGGTTGTTGTTGAATTTGTTGGTGTTTTTCAATGTTGAGGTTGTTGAATTTGTTGGTGTTATTCATTCTTGATGTAGTGGTTGAATTTTTTGGTGATTTTCAATGTTGAGGTTGTTGTTGAATTCGTTGATGATTTTCAATGTTGAGGTTGCTTTTGAATTTGTCGGTGTTATCAATATTTGTTTAAAAACTTTTTTGTACTTTTATAAGTTGAGGTTGTTGTTGAATTTGGTGGTGTTTTTCAACTTTGAGGTTGTTGAAATTGTTGGTGATTTTCAATATTGAAGTTGTTGTTGAATTTGTTTGTGTCTTTCAATTCTGAGGTTGTTGTTGAATTTGTTGGTATTTTTCAATGTTGAGGTTGTTGTTGAATTTGTTGGTGTTATCAATGTTATTTTTTGAACTTTTTTGTATTTTTCAATGTTGAGGTTGTTGTTGAATTTGTTGGTGTTATCAATGTTTTTTTGATCTTTTTCTCTTCTTTTAAAAGTTGAGGTTGTTGTTGAATTTTTTTGTGTTTTTCATTATTGAGGTTGTTGTTGAATTTGGTGGTGACTTTCAATATTGAGGTTGTTGTCGAATTTGTTGGCGATTTTCAATGTTGAGTTTCTTGTTGAATTTGTTGGTGTTATCAATGATTTTTTTGAACTTTTTCTCTTCTTTTAAAAGTTGAGGGTGTTGTTGAATTTGTTGGTGTTTTTCAATGTTGAGCTTGTTGTAGAATTTGTTGGTGATTTTCAATATTGAGGTTGTTGTTGAATTTCTTGGCGTTTTTCAATGTTGAGGTTCTTCTTGAATTTGTTGGTGTCTTTCAATATTGAGGTAGTTGTTGAATTTCTTTGTGTCTTTCAATGTTGAGGTTTCTGTTGAATTTTCTGGTGTTATCAATGTTTTTTTTGAACTTTTTATCTTCTTTTAAATGTTGAGGTTGTTGTTGAATTAGGTTCTGTTTTTCAAGTTTGAGGTTGTTGTTGAATTTGTTGGCGTTTTCCAATTTTGAGGTTGTTGTTGAATTTGTTGGTGTTATCAATTTTTTTTTGAACTTTTTCTCTTTTAAAAGTTGAGGTTGTTGTTGAATTTGTTGTTTTTTTCATTGTTGAGATGATTGTTGAATTTGATGGTGTTATCTATTTTTTTTATTGAACTTGTTTGTATTTTTCAAAGTAAAGGTTGTTGTTGAATTTGTTGATGATTTTCAATGTTGAGGTTGTTGTTGAATTTGTTGGTGACATTCAATATTGTGGTTGTTGTTGAATTAGTTGGTGTTATCAATGTTTTTTTTGAAATTTTTCTCTTCTTTTAAACGTTGAGGGTGTTGTTGAATTTGTTGCTGTTTTTCAATGTTGAGGTTGTTGTTGCTTTTGTTTGTGAGTTTTTTGTAGTTTTAAATGATGAGGTTGTTGTTGAATTTGTTGGTGTTTTTCAATGTTGTGGTTGTTGAATTTGTTGGTGTTATTCATTCTTGAGGTTGTTTTTGAATTTTTTGGTGATTTTCAATGTTGAGGTTGTTGTTGAATTTGTTGATGATTTTCAATGTTGAGGTTGTTGTTGAATTTGTTGGTGTTATCAATATTTTTTAAAAAACATTTTTTGTACTTTTAAAAGTTGAGGTTGTAGTTGAATTTTGTGGTGTTTTTCAATTTTGAGGTTGTTGAAATTGTTGGTGATTTTCAATATTGAAGTTATTGAATTTGTTGATGATTTTCAATGTTGAGGTTGTTGTTGAATTTGTTAGTGCCTTTCAATACTGAGGTTGTTGTTGAATTTGCTGGTATTTTTCAATGTTGAGGTTGTTGTTGAATTTGTTGGTGATTTTGAATGTTGAGGTTGTTGTTGAATTTGTTGGTGTTATCAATATCATTTTTTGAACTTTTTTGTATTTTTCAATGTTGAGGTTGTTGTTGAATTTGTTGGTTTTATCAATGTTATTAATTGAACTTTTTTGTACTTTTCAATAATGAGGTTGTTTTTGAATTTGTTGGTGATTTTCAATGTTGAGGTTGTTGTTGAATTTGTTGGTGTCTTTCAATATTGAAGGTGTTAATTAATTTGTTGGCATCTTTCAATGTTGAGGTTGTTGTTGAATTTCTTGGTGTTATCAATGTTTTTATTGAACTTTTTCTCTTCTTTTAAAAGTTTGAGGTTGTTGTTGAATTTGTTGGTGATTTTCAATGTTGAGCTTGTTGTTGAATTTGTAGGTTTTTTCAATTTTGAGGTTGTTGTTGAATTTGTTGGTGCTTTTCAATGTTGTGGTTGATGTTGAATATGTTGGTGATTTTTTGTTGGTGCTTTTCAATATTGAGGTTGCTGTTGAATTTGTTACTGATTTTCAATGTTGAGGTCGTTGTTGAATTTGTTGGTGTTTTTCATTGTTGATGTTGTTGTTGAATTTGTCGCTGTTTTTCAATGTTGAGGTTGTTGTTGAACTTGTTGGTGTTATCAATGTTTTTTGTTGAACTTGTTTGTACTTTTAAAGTTGCGGTTGTTGGTGAATTTGTTAGTGTTTTACAATGTTGAGTTTGTTGTTGCATTTGATTGGTTTTTTTTCCATGTTGTGGTTGTTGTTGAATTTATTGGTGTTTTTCAATGTTGAGGTTGTTGTTGAATTTGTTGTTGCTTTTCAATGTTGAGTTTGATGTTGAATTCGTTGTTGTTATCAATGTTATTTTTTGAACTTTTTTCTATTATTTAAAGTTGAGGTTGTTGTTTAATTTGATGTTGTTATCCATGATTTTTTTGAACTTTTTCTCTTCTTTTCAAAGTTGAGGTTGTTGTGGAATTTGTTCGTATTTTTCAATGTTGCGGTTGTTGAATTTTTTGTGTTTTTCATTGTTGATGATGCTGTTGAATTTGTTGGTGTTTTTCAATGTTGCTGTTTTTGTTGAATTTGTTGGTTATTTTCAATATTGAAGATGTTGAATTTGTTGGTCATTTTTAATGTTGACGTTCTTGTTGAATATGTTGGTGTCTTTCAATATTGAGGTTGCTGTTGAATATGTTGATGTTTTTCAATGTTGAGGTTGTTGAATTTGTTGGTATTTTTCATTGTTGAGGTTGTTGTTGAATTTGTTGCTGTTTTTCAATGTTGAGGTTGTTGTTGAATTTGTTGGTGTCATCAATGTTGCTATTTGAACTTTTTTGTATTTTTCAATATTGAGGTTGTGGTTGAATTTGTTGGTGATTTTCAACATTGTTGTTGTTCAATTTGTTGGTGATTTTCAATGTTAAGGTTGTTGTTGAATTTGTTGGTGATTTTCAATGTTGAGGTTGTTGTTGAATTTGTTGGTGTCTTTCAATATTGAGGTTGCTATTGAGTTTGTTGGCGTCTTTCAATGTTGAGGTTGTTGTTGAATTTCTTGTTGTTATCAATGTTTTTATTGAACTTTTTCTCATCTTTTAAAATTTGAGGTTGTTGTTGAATTTGTTGGTGTTTTTCAAAGTTGAGCTTGTTGTTGAAATTGTAAGTTTTTTTCAATGTTGAGGTTGTTTTTAAATTTGTTAGTGTTTTTCAATGTGGAGGTTGATGTTGAATTTGTTGGTGCTTTTCAATATCGAGGTTGTCGTTGAATTTGTTGGCGTTTCTCAATGTTGCGTTTGTTGTTGAATTTGTAGCTGATTTTCAATGTTGAGGTCGTTGTTGAACTTGGTGTTGTCTTTCAATATTTGGGTTGTTGTTGAATTTGTTGGTGTTTTTCAATTTTGAGGTTTTTGTAGAATTTGTTGGTGACTTTCAATATTGAGGTTGTTGTTGAATTTGTTAGTATTATCAATGTTATCTTTTGAACTTTTTTAATTTTTCAATGTTGAGGTTGTTGTTGAATTTGTTGGTATTTTTCAATGCTGAGGTTGTTGAATTTGTTGGTGTTTTTCAATGCTGAGGTTGTTGATGAAGTTGTTGGTGTTATCAATGTCATTTTTTGAACTTTTTTGTATTTTTCAATGTTGAGGTTGTTGAATTTATTGGTGTTTTCAATGTTATTACTTGAACTTTTTTGTTTTTTTCAATATTGAGGTTGTTTTTGAATTTGTTGGCATTTTTCAATGTTGAGGTTGTTTTTGAATTTGTTGGTGATATTCAATATTGATGTTGTTGAATTTGTTGGTGATTTTCAATGTTGAGGTTGTTGTTGACTTTGTTGATGAATTTGTTGGTGTTATCAATGTCATTTTTTGAACTTTTTTGTATTTTTCAATGTTGAGGTTGTTGTTTAATTTGTTGGTGTAATCAATGTTATTACTTGAACTTTTTTGTATTTTTCAATATTGAGGTTGTTTTTGAATTTGATGGCGTTTTTCAATGTTGAGGTTGTTGTTGAATTTGTTGGTGATATTCAATATTGATGTTGTTGAATTTGTTGGTGATTTTCAATGCTGAGGTTGTTGTTGAATTTGTTGGTGTCATCAATGTTGCTATTTGAACTTTTTTGTATTTTTCAATATTGAGGTTGTGGTTGAATTTGTTGGTGATTTTCAACATTGTTGTTGTTCAATTTGTTGGTGATTTTCAATGTTAAGGTTGTTGTTGAATTTGTTGGTGATTTTCAATGTTGAGGTTGTTGTTGAATTTGTTGGTGTCTTTCAATATTGAGGTTGCTATTGAGTTTGTTGGCGTATTTCAATATTGAGGTTGTTGTTGAATTTCTTGTTGTTATCAATGTTTTTATTGAACTTTTTCTCATCTTTTAAAATTTGAGGTTGTTGTTGAATTTGTTGGTGTTTTTCAAAGTTGAGCTTGTTGTTGAAATTGTAAGTTTTTTTCAATGTTGAGGTTGTTTTTAAATTTGTTAGTGTTTTTCAATGTGGAGGTTGATGTTGAATTTGTTGGTGCTTTTCAATATCGAGGTTGTCGTTGAATTTGTTGGCGTTTCTCAATGTTGAGTTTGTTGTTGAATTTGTAGCTGATTTTCAATGTTGAGGTCGTTGTTGAACTTGGTGTTGTCTTTCAATATTTGGGTTGTTGTTGAATTTGTTGGTGTTTTTCAATTTTGAGGTTTTTGTAGAATTTGTTGGTGACTTTCAATATTGAGGTTGTTGTTGAATTTGTTAGTATTATCAATGTTATCTTTTGAACTTTTTGTATTTTTCAATGTTGAGGTTGTTGTTGAATTTGTTGGTATTTTTCAATGCTGAGGTTGTTGAATTTGTTGGTGTTTTTCAATGCTGAGGTTGTTGATGAAGTTGTTGGTGTTATCAATGTCATTTTTTGAACTTTTTTGTATTTTTCAATGTTGAGGTTGTTGAATTTATTGGTGTTTTCAATGTTATTACTTGAACTTTTTTGTTTTTTTCAATATTGAGGTTGTTTTTGAATTTGTTGGCATTTTTCAATGTTGAGGTTGTTTTTGAATTTGTTGGTGATATTCAATATTGATGTTGTTGAATTTGTTGGTGATTTTCAATGTTGAGGTTGTTGTTGACTTTGTTGATGAATTTGTTGGTGTTATCAATGTCATTTTTTGAACTTTTTTGTATTTTTCAATGTTGAGGTTGTTGTTTAATTTGTTGGTGTAATCAATGTTATTACTTGAACTTTTTTGTATTTTTCAATATTGAGGTTGTTTTTGAATTTGATGGCGTTTTTCAATGTTGAGGTTGTTGTTGAATTTGTTGGTGATATTCAATATTGATGTTGTTGAATTTGTTGGTGATTTTCAATGCTGAGGTTGTTGTTGAATTTGTTGGTGTCTTTCAATGTTGAGGTTGTTGTTGAATTTCTTGGTGTTATCAATGTTTTCATTGAACTTTTTCTCTTCTATTAAAAGTTGAGGTTGTTGTTGAATTTGTTGGTGCTTTTCAATGTTGAGCTTGTTGTTGAATTTGTTGGTCTCTTTCAATATTGATGTTGTTGTTGAATTTGTTGGTGTTTTTCAATGTTGAGGTTGTTGTTGAATTAGTTTGTGTTTTTCAAGTTTGAGGTTGTTCTTGAATTTGTTGGTGTTTTTCAAAGTTTTGGTCCTTGTTGAATTTGTTGGTGTTTTTCAATGTTGAGGTTGTTGTTGAATTTGCTGGTGTTCTCATTGTTTTTTTGAATTTTTTCTCTTTTAAAAGTTGAGGTTGTTGTTCAATTTGTTGGTGCTTTTCAATGTTGAGGTTGTTGTTGAATTTGTTGATGTTATCAATGTTTTTTTGAACTTTTTCTCTTCTTTTATATGTTGACGTTGATGTACAATTTTTTGTTGTTTTTCAATGTTGAAGTTGATTTTGAAATTGTTGGCGTTTTTCAATATTGAGTTTGTTGTTGAATTTGTTGGCGTTTTTCAATGCTGAGGTTGTTGTTGAATTTGTTGGCGTTTTTCAATATTGAGGTTGTTGTTGAATTTGTAGGTGTTTGTCAATGTTGAGGTTATTGTTGAATTTGTTGGTGTTATCAATGTTTTATTGATCCTTTTCTCTTCTTTTAAAAGTTGAGGTTGTTGTTGAATCTGTTGATGTTTTTCAATGTTTAGGTTGTTCTTGAATTTGTTGATGATTTTCAATATTGAGGTTGTTGTTGAATTTGTTGGTGTTATCAATGTTATTTTTTGAACTTTTTTGTATTTATCAATGTTGAGGTTGTTGTTGAATTTGTCGGCGTTTTTCAATGTTGAGGTTGTTGTTGAATTTGTTGGTGTTATCAATGTTATTTTTTGAACTTTTTGTATTTATCAATGTTGAGGTTGTTGTTGAATTTGTCAGCGTTTTTCAATGTTGATGTTGTTGTTGAATTTGTTGGCGTTTTTCAATGTTGAGGTTGTTCTTGAATTTGTTGGTGATTTTCAATATTGATGTTGTTGAATTTGTTCGTGATTTTCAATGTTGAGCTTGTTGTTGAATTTGTTGGTGTTTTTCAAAGTTGTGGTCCTTGTTGAATTTGTTGGTCATTTACAATGTTGAGATTGTTATCAACGTTATTTTTTGAACATTTTTGTAGTTTTCCACGCTGAGGTTGTTGTTGAATTTCTTGGTGTTAACAATGTTATTTTTTGAACTTTTGTGTATTTTTCAATATTGAGGTTATTGTTGAATTTGTTGGTGTTATCAATGTTTTTTTGAATTTTTTCTCTTCTTTTAAAAGTTGAGGTTGTTGTTGAATTTGTTGGTGATTTTCAATATTGACGTTGTTGATGAATTTGTTGGTGTCTTTCAATATTGAGGTTGTTGTTGAATTATTTGGCGTTTTTCAATGTTGAGGTTTCTGTTGAATTTGCGGGTGTTATCAATGTTTTTCTTTAACTTTTTATCTTCATTTAAATCTTGTGGTTGTTGTTGAATTAGTTTGTGCTTTTCAAGTTGGAGGTTGTTGTTGAATTTGTTTGTGTTATCATTGTTATTTTTCAATTTTTTTGTATTTTTCAATATTGAGGTTGATGTTGAATTTGTTGGTGTTTTTCAATGTTGAGGTTGTTATTGAATTTGTTGGTGTTTTTCAATATTGATGTTGTTGTTGAATTTGTTTGTCTTTTTCAATGTTGAGGTTGTAGTTGAATTTGCTCGTGTTGTCAATGTTTTTTTTTGAACTTTTTATCTTCTTTTAAATGTTGAGGTTGTTGTTGAATTAGTTTGTGTTTTTCAAGTTTGAGAGTGCTCTTGAATTTGTTGGTGTTTTTCAAAGTTGCGGTCCATGTTGAATTTGTTGGTGATTTTTAATGTTGAGATTGTTTTTAAATTTGTTGGTTATTTTCAATATTGAGGTTGTTGTTGAATTTGTTGGTGTTATCAATGTTTATTTTGTTGAACTTTTTTGTATTTTTCAATGTTGAGGTTGTTGTTGAATTTGTTGACGTTTTGCAATGTTGAGAATCGTTTTGAATTTGTTGCTGATTTTCAATGTTGATGTTGTTGTTGAATTTGTTTGTGTTATAAATGCTTTTTTTTGAACTTTTTTGTATTTATCAATGTTGAGGTTGTTGTTGAATTTGTTGGTGTTATCAATGTTTTTTTGATCTTTTTCTCTTCTTTTAAAAGTTGAGGTTTTTGTTGAATCTGTTGGTGTTTTTCAATGTTGAGGTTGTTGTTGAATTTGGTGGTGACTTTCAATATTGAGGTTGTTGTCGAATTTGTTGGCGTTTTTCAATGTTGAGTTTCTTGTTGAATTTGTTGGTGTTATCAATGATTTTTTTCAACTTTTTCTCTTTTTTTAAAAGTTGAGGGTGTTGTTGAATTTGTTGTTGTTTTTCAATGTTGAGCTTGTTGTAGAATTTGTTGATTTTTTTCAATATTGAGGTTGTTGTTGAATTTGTTGGCGTTTTTCAATGTTGAGGTTCTTCTTGAATTTGTTGCTGTCTTTCAATATTGAGGTAGTTGTTGAATTTCTTTGTGTTTTTCAATGTTGAGGGTTTTGTTAAATTTGTTGGTGTTTTTCAATGTTGAGGTTGTTATTGAATTTGTTGGTGTTTTTCAATATTGATGTTGTTGTTGAAACTGTTTGTCTTTTTCAATGTTGAGGTTGTAGTTGAATTTGCTGGTGTTGTCAATGTTTTTTTTTGAACTTTTTATCTTCTTTTAAATGTTGAGGTTGTTGTTGAATTAGTTTGTGTTTGACAAGTTTGAGATTGTTCTTGAATTTGTTGGTGTTTTTCAAAGTTGAGGTCCTTGTTGAATTTGTTGGTGATTTTTAATGTTGAGATTGTTGTTAAATTTGTTGGTTATTTTCAATATTGTGGTTGTTGTTGAATTTGTTGGTGTTATCAATGTTTATTTTGTTGAACTTTTTTGTATTTTTCAATGTTGAGGTTGTTGTTGAATTTGTTGACGTTTTGCAATGTTGAGAATCGTTTTGAATTTGTTGCTGATTTTCAATATTGAGGTTGTTGTTGAATTTGTTGGTGTTATCAATGTTATTTTTTGAACTTTTTTGTATTTATCAATGTTGAGGTTGTTGTTGAATTTGTTGGTGTTATCAATGTTTTTTTGATCTTTTTCTCTTCTTTTAAAAGTTGAGGTTGTTGTTGAATTTTTTTGTGTTTTTCATTATTGAGGTTGTTGTTGAATTTGGTGGTGACTTTCAATATTGAGGTTGTTGTCGAATTTGTTGGCGTTTTTCAATGTTGAGTTTCTTGTTGAATTTGTTGGTGTTATCAATGATTTTTTTGATCTTTTTCTCTTCTTTTAAAAGTTGAGGTTGTTGTTGAAATTGTTGGTGATTTTCAATATTGACGTTGTTGATGAATTTGTTGGTGTCTTTCAATATTGAGGTTGTTGTTGAATTGTTTGGCGTTTTTCAATGTTGAGGTTTCTGTTGAATTTGCTGGTGTTATCAATGTTTTTTTTAAACTTTTTATCTTCATTTAAATCTTGTGGTTGTTGTTGAATTAGTTTGTGTTTTTCATGTTGGAGGTTGTTGTTGAATTTGTTTGTGTTATCATTGTTATTTTTCGAATTTTTTGTATTTTTCAATATTGAGGTTGATGTTGAATTTGTTGGTGTTATCAATGATTTTTTTGAACTTTTTCTCTTCTTTTAAAAGTTGAGGGTGTTGTTGAATTTGTTGGTGTTTTTCAATGTTGAGGTTGTTGTTGAATTTGTTGGTGTCTTTCAATATTGATGTTGTTGTTGAATTTGTTGGTATTTTTCAATGTTGAGGTTGTTGTTGAATTTGTTGGTGATTTTCAATAATGAGGTTGTTGTTGAATTTGTTGGTGATTTTCAATGTTGAGATTGTTTTTGAATTTGTTGGTGCTATCAATGTTTTTTTTGAACTTTTTCTCTTCTTTTAAATGTTGAGGTTGTTGTTCAAATTGTTGGAGTTTTTCAATGTTGAGGTTGTTGTTGCTTTTGTTTCTGACTTTCAATATAGAGGTTTTTGTTGAATTTGTTGTTTTTATCAATGTTCTTTTTTGAACTTTTTTGTAGTTTTAAATGTTGAGGTTGTTGTTGAATTTGTTGGTGTTTTTCAATGTTAAGGTTGTTGAATAGTTTGGTGTTATTCATTCTTGAGGTTGTTGTTGAATTTTTTGGTGATTTTCAATGTTGAGGTTGTTGTTGAACTTGTTGGTGATTTTCAATGTTGAGGTTGCAGTTGAATTTGTTGGTGTTTTGCAATGTTGAGGTTGTTGTTGAATTTGATGATGATTTTCAATATTGAGGTTGTTGATGAATTTGTTGGTGTTTTCAATGTTATTTTTTGAACTTTTATGTATTTTTCAATGTTGAGGTTGTTGTTGAATTTATTGGTTTTTTTCACTGTTAAGGTTGTTGTTGAATTTGTTGGTGTTTTTGATTGTTGAGGTTGTTGTTGAATTTGTTAGTGTTATCAATGTTATTTTTTGAACTTTTTTTATTCCTTGAAAGTTGAGATTGTTGCTAAATTTGTTTGTTTTTTTCAATGTTCAGGTTGTTATTGAATTTGTTGGTGTTTTTCAATGTTGAGGTTGTTTTTGAATTTGTTGGTGTTTTCAATGTTATTTTTTGAAATTTTATGTAATTTTCAATGTTGAGATTGTTGTTGAATTTATTGTTTTTTTTCAATGTTAAGTTTGTTGATGAATTTGTTGGTGTTTTTCAATGTTGAAGTTGTTGTTGAATTTGTAGGTCATTTTCAATATTGAGGTTGTTGTAGAATTTTTGGTGTTATCAATGTAATTTTTTGACCATTTTTGAATTTTTGAAAGTTGAGATTGTTGTTGAATTTGTTGGTGTTGTTCAATGTTGAGGTTGTTGTTGTATTTGTTGGTGATTTTCAATATTGAGGTTCATGTCGAATTTCTTGGCGTTTTTCAATGTTCTGGTTGCTGTTGAATTTGTTGGTGATTTTCAATGTTGAGGTTGTTGTTGAATTTGTTGGTGTCTTTCAATGTTGAGGTTGTTGTTGAATTTCTTGTTGTTATCAATGTTATTTTTGAACTTTTACTCTTCTTTTAAAAGTTGAGGTTGCTGTTGAATTTTTTGGCGTTTTTCAATGTTCTGGTTGCTGTTGAATTTGTTGGTGATTTTCAATGTTGAGCTTGTTGTTGAATTTTTATGTTTCTTTCAATGTTGAGGTTGATGTTGAATTTGTTGGTGATTTTCAGTATTGAGGTTGTTGTTGAATTTGTTGGCGTTTTTCAATGTTGAGATTGTTGTTGAATTTGTTGCTGATTTTTAATGTTGAGGTCGTTGTTGAACTTGGTGGTGTCTTTCAATATTGAGGTTGTTGTTGAATTTGTTGGTGTTTTTCAATGTTGAGGTTGTTGTTGAATTTGTTGGTGAGTTTCGATATTGAGGTTGTTGTTGAATTTGTTGGTGTTTTTCAATGTTGATGTTGTTGTTGAATTTGTTGGTGATTTTCAATATTGATGTTGTTGTTGAATTTGTTGGTGTTTTTCAATATCAAGTTGTTGTTGAATTTGTTGGTTTTATCAATTTTATTTTTTGCTCTTTTTTGTTTTTTTTCAATGTTGAGGTTGTTGTTGAATATGTTGGTCCTTTTCAATGTTGAGGTTGTTAAATTTTTGGGTGTTTTTCAATGTTGAGGTTGTTGTTCAATTTGCTGGTGTTTTTCAATGTTGAGGTTGTTGTTTAATTTGTTGATGATTTTCAATATTGATTTTGTTGTTGAATTTGTTGGTGTGATCAATTTTATCTTCTGAAATTTTTTGTCTTTTTCAATTTTGAGGTTGTTTTTGAATTTGTTGGCTTTTGTCAAGGTTGAGATTGTTGTTGAATTTGTTGGTGTAATCAATGTTTTTTTTTAAATTTTCTCCTCTTTTAAAACTTGAGGTTGTTGTTGAATTTGTTGGTGTTTTTCAATGTTGAGGTTGTTGTTAAATTTGTGGGTGATTTTCAATGTTGAGGTTGTGGTTGAATTTGTTGTTGATTTTCAATGTTGAGTTTGATGTTGAATTCGTTGTTGTTATCAATGCTATTTTTTTGAACTTTATGTATTTTTCAATGTTGAGGTTGTTGTTGAACTTGTTGATATTATCAATGTTTTTTTCGAACTTTTTTGTATTATTTAATGTTGAGGTTGTTGTTTAAGTTGTTATTGTTATAAATGTTTTTTTTTTAACCTTTTCTCTTCTTTTAAATGTTCAGGTTGTTGTTGAATTTTTATTATTTTTCAATGTTGCGGTTGTTGAATTTTTTGTGTTTTTCATAGTTGAGGTTGTTGTTGAATTTGTTGCTGATTTTCATTGTTGAGGTTGCTGTTGAATTTATTGGTGTTTTACAATGTTGCGGTTTTTGTTGAATTTGTCGGTGATTTTCAATATTGTGGTTCATGTTGAACTTTTTATGTTTTTCAATGTTGATGTTGTTGTTGAATTTACTGGTGATTTTCAAAATTGAAGTTGTTGAATTTGTTGTTCATTTTAAATGTTGAGGTTGTTGTTGAATATGTTGGTGTTTTTCAATGTTGATGTTGTTGAATTTGTTGGTATTTTGCAATGTTGAGGTTGTTGTTGAATTTGTTGGTGTTATCAATGTTATTATTTGAACTTTTTTGTATTTTTCAATATTGAGGTTGTTGTTGAATTTGTTGGTGATTTTCAATATTGATGTTGTTGAATTTTTTGGTGATTTTCAATGTTGAGGTTGTTGTTGAATTTGATGGTGATTTTCAATATTGATGTTGAATTTGTTGGTAATTTTCAATATTGATGTTGAATTTGTTGGCGTCTTTCAATGTTGAGGTTGTTGTTGAATTACTTCGTGTTATCAATGTTTTTATTGAACTTTTTCTCCTCTTTTAAAAGTTGAGGTTGTTGTTGAATTTGTTGGTGTTTTTCAATGCTTAGCTTGTTGTTGAAATTGTAAGTTGTTTTCAATGTTGAGGTTCTTTTTGAATTTGTTAGTGTTTTTCAATGTGGAGGTTGATGTTGAATTTGTTGGTGGTTTTCAATATCTAGGATGTTGTTGAATTTGTTGGCGTTTTTCAATGTTGAGGTTGTGGTCGAATTTGTTGCTGATTTTGAATGTTGAGGTCGTTGTTGATCTTGTTGGTGTCTTTCAATATTGGGGTTGTTGTTGAATTTGTTGGTGTTCTTCAATTTTGAGGTTGTTGTTGAATTTGTTGGTGATTTTCTATATTGAGGTTGTTGTGAATTTGTTGGTATTATCAATGTTATCTTTTGAACTTTTTTGTATTTTTCAATGTTGAGGTTGTTGTTGAATTTGTTGGTATTTTTCAATGTTGAGGTTGTTGTTGAATTTGTTGGTGTTTTTCAATGTTGAGGTTGTTGTTGAATTTGTTGGTGTTTTTCAATGTTGAGGTTGTTGTTGAATTTGTTGGTGTCTTTCAATATTGAGGGTGTTAATGAATTTGTTGGCGTCTTTCAATGTTGAGGTTGTTGTTGAATTTCTTGGTGTTATCAATGTTTTTATTGAACTTTTTCTCTTCTATTAAAAGTTAAGGTTTTTGTTGAATTTGTTGGTGATTTTCAATGTTGAGATTGTTGTTGAATTTGTAGGTTTTTTTCAATTTTGAGGTTGTTGTTGAATTTGTTGGTGTTTTTCAATGTTGAGATTGTTGTTGAATTTGTTACCGATTTTCAATGTTGAGGTCGTTGTTGAATTTGTTGGTGTTTTTCATTGTTGAGGTTGTTGTTGAATTTGTTGGTGTTATCAATGTTTATTTTGTTGAACTTTTTTGTATTTTTCAATGTTGAGGTTGTTGTTCAATTTGTTGACGTTTTGCACTGTTGAGAATCGTTTTGAATTTGTTGCTGATTTTCAATGTTGATGTTGTTGTTGAATTTGTTTGTGTTATAAATGCTTTTTTTTGAACTTTTTTGTATTTATCAATGTTGAGGTTGTTGTTGAATTTGTTGGTGTTATCAATGTTTTTTTGATCTTTTTCTCTTCTTTTAAAAGTTGAGGTTTTTGTTGAATCTGTTGGTGTTTTTCAATGTTGAGGTTGTTGTTGAATTTGGTGGTGACTTTCAATATTGAGGTTGTTGTCGAATTTGTTGGCGTTTTTCAATGTTGAGTTTCTTGTTGAATTTGTTGGTGTTATCAATGATTTTTTTCAACTTTTTCTCTTTTTTTAAAAGTTGAGGGTGTTGTTGAATTTGTTGTTGTTTTTCAATGTTGAGCTTGTTCTAGAATTTGTTGATTTTTTTCAATATTGAGGTTGCTGTTGAATTTGTTGGCGTTTTTCAATGTTGAGGTTCTTCTTGAATTTGTTGCTGTCTTTCAATATTGAGGTAGTTGTTGAATTTCTTTGTGTTTTTCAATGTTGAGGTTGTTGTTGAATTTGTTGGTGTTATCAATGATTTTTACCGATTAGTTAGTATTAGTATTAATTAGTATTAGTTAGTATTTACCGTTAGTATTTTTCAATGTTGCGGTTGTTGAATTTTTGGTGTTTTTCATTGTTGAGGTTGTTGTTGAATTTGTTGCTGTTTTTCATTGTTGAGGTTGCTGTTGAATTTGTTGGTGTTTTTCAATGTTACGGTTTTTGTTGAATTTGTTGGTGATTTTCAATGTTGAGGTTGTTGTTGAATTTGTTGGTGTCTTTCAATATTGAGGTTGCTATTGAATTTGTTGGCGTCATTCAATGTTGAGGTTGTTGTTGAATTTCTTGGTGTTATCAATGTTTTTATTGAACTTTTTCTCTTCTTTTAAAAGTTGAGGTTGTTGTTGAATTTGTTGGTGTTTTTCAATGTGAGCTTGTTGTTGAAATTTTAAGTATTTTTCAATGTTGAGGTTGCTTTTGAAGTTGTTAGTGTTATTCAATGTGGAGGTTGATGTTGAATTTGTTGATGATTTTCAATAACGAGGTTGTTGTTGAATTTGTTGGCGTTTTTCAATCTTGAGGTTGTGGTTGAATTTGTTGGTGTTTTTCATTGTTGAGGTTGTTGTTGAATTTGTCGCAGTCTTTCAATGTTGAGGTTGTTGTTAAACTTGTTGGTGTTATCAATGTTTTTTATTGAACTTGTTTGTACTTATTAATGTTGCGGTTGTTTCTGAATTTGTTGATGTTTTACAATGTTGAGTTTGTTGATGAATTTGTTGTTTTTTTAACATGTTGTGGTTGTTGTTGAATTTATTGGTGTTTTTCAATGTTGAGTTTGTTGTTGAATTTGTTGTTGATTTTCAATGTTGAGTTTGATGTAGAATTCGTTGTTGTTATCAATGTTATTTTTTGAACTTTTTTGTATTATTTAATGTTGAGGTTGTTGTTTAATTTGTTGTTGTTATCCATGTTTTTTTCGAACTTTTCTCTTCTTTTAAAAGTTGAGGTTGTTGTTGAATTTGTTAGTATTTTTCAATGTTGCGGTTGTTGAATTTGTTGCTGTTTTTCATTGTTGAGGTTGCTGTTGAATTTGTTGGTGTTTTTCAATGTTACGGTTTTTGTTGAATTTGTTGGTGATTTTCAATGTTGAGGTTGTTGTTGAATTTGTTGGTGTCTTTCAATATTGAGGTTGCTATTGAATTTGTTGGCGTCATTCAATGTTGAGGTTGTTGTTGAATTTCTTGGTGTTATCAATGTTTTTATTGAACTTTTTCTCTTCTTTTAAAAGTTGAGGTTGTTGTTGAATTTGTTGGTGTTTTTCAATGTGAGCTTGTTGTTGAAATTTTAAGTATTTTTCAATGTTGAGGTTGCTTTTGAAGTTGTTAGTGTTTTTCAATGTGGAGGTTGATGTTGAATTTGTTGATGATTTTCAATAACGAGGTTGTTGTTGAATTTGTTGGCGTTTTTCAATCTTGAGGTTGCGGTTGAATTTGTTGCTGATTTTCAATGTTGAAGTCGTTGTTGAACTTTTTGGTGTCTTTCAATGTTGAGGTTGTTGTTGAATTTCTTGGTGTTATCAATGTTTTTATTGAACTTTTTCTCTTCTTTTAAAAGTTGAGGTTGTTGTTGAATTTGTTGGTGATTTTCAATGTTGTGCTTATTGTTGAATTTGTAGGTTTTTTTTCATTTTTGAGGTTGTAGTTGAATTTGTTGCTGTTTTTCAATGTTGTGGTTGATGTTGAATGTGTTCGTGATTTTTTGTTGGTGATTTTCAATATTGAGGTTGTTGTTGAATTTGTTGGCATTTTTCAATGTTGAGGTTGTTGTTGAATTTGTTGGTGTTATCAATGTTATTTTCTGAACTTTTTTGTATTTTTCAATGTTGAGGTTTTTGTTGAATTTGTTGGTATTTTTCAATGTTGAGGTTGTTGTTGAATTTGTTTGTGTTTTTGATTGTTGAGGTTGTTGTTGAATTTGTTGGTGTAATCAATGTTTTCTTTTGGTCTTTTATTTATTTTTGAACGTTGAGCTTATTGTTGAATTTGTTGTTTTTTTTCAATGTTGAGATTGATGTTTGAATTTGTTGCTGATTTTCAATGTTGAGGATGTTGTTGAATTTGCTGGTGTCTTTCAATATTGAGGTAGTTGTTTGAATTTGTTGGCGTTTTTCAATGTTGAGGTTGTTGTTCAATTTGTTGTTGTTATCACTGTATTTTTTGAACATTTTCTCTTTTAAAAGTTGAGGTTGTTGTTGAATTTGTTGGTGTTTTTCAATATTGATGTTGTTGTTGAATTTGTTTTTCAATGTTGAGGTTGTTGTTGAATTTGTTGGTGATTTCCAATATTGATGTTGTTGAATTTTTTGTTGATTTTCAATGTTGAGGTTGTTGTTGTATTTGTTGGTGTCTTTCAATATTGAGGTTGTTGTTGAATTTGTTGGCGTCTTTCATTGTTGAGGTTGTTGTTGAATTTCTTGGTGTTATCAATGTTTTTATTGAACTTTTTCCCCCCATAAAAGTTGAGGATGTTGTTGAATTTGTTGGTGTTTTTCAATGTTGAGCTTGTTGTTGAAATTGTAGGTTTTTTTTCAATGTTGAGGTTGTTTTTGAATTTGTTAGTGTTTTTCAATGTGGCGGTTGATGTTGAATTTGTTGGTGATTGTCAATATCGAGGTTGTTGTTGAATTTGTTGGCGTTTTTCAATGTTGAGGTTCTTGTTGAATTTCTTGGTGTTATCAATGTTTTTATTGAACTTTTTCTCTTCTATTAAAAGTTGAGGTTGTTGTTGAATTTGTTGGTGATTTTCAATGTTGAGCTTGTTGTTGAATTTGTAGGTTTTTTTCAATGTTGAGGTTGTTGTTGAATTTGTTGGTGTTTTTCAATGTTGTGGTTGATGTTGAATTTGTTGGTGATTTTTTGTTGTTGATTTTCAATATTGAGGTTGTTGTTGAATTTGTTGGCGTTTTTCAATGTTGAGATTGTTGTTGAATTTGTTACTGATTTTCAATGTTGAGGTCGTTGTTGAATTTGTTGGTGTTTTTCATTGTTGAGGTTGCTGTTGAATTAGTCGCAGTCTTTCAATGTTGAGGTTGTTGTTGAACTTGTTGGTGTTATCAATGTTTTTTGTTGAACTTGTTTGTACTTCTTAATGTTGCGGTTGTTTCTGAATTAGTTGATGTTTTACAATGTTGAGTTTGTTGTTGAATTTGTTGGTTTTTTTACCATGTTGTGGTTGTTGTTGAATTTATTGGTTTTTTTCAATGTTGAGGTTGTTGTTGAATTTGTTGTTGATTTTCAATGTTGAGTTTGATGTAGAATTCGTTGTTGTTATCAATGTTATTTTTTGAACTTTTTTGTATTATTTAATGTTGAGGTTGTTGTCTAATTTGTTGTTGTTATCCATGTTTTTTTCGAACTTTTCTCTTCTTTTAAAAGTTGAGGTTGTTGTTGAATTTGTTAGTATTTTTCAATGTTGCGATTGTTGAATTTGTTGCTGTTTTTCATTGTTGAGGTTGCTGTTGAATTTGTTGGTGTTTTTCAATGTTACGGTTTTTGTTGAATTTGTTGGTGATTTTCAATGTTGAGGTTGTTGTTGAATTTGTTGGTGTCTTTCAATATTGAGGTTGCTATTGAATTTGTTGGCGTCATTCAATGTTGTGGTTGTTGTTGAATTTCTTGGGGTTATCAATGTTTTTATTGAACTTTTTCTCTTCTTTTAAAAGTTGAGGTTGTTGTTGAATTTGTTGGTGTTTTTCAATGTGAGCTTGTTGTTGAAATTTTAAGTATTTTTCAATGTTGAGGTTGCTTTTGAAGTTGTTAGTGTTTTTCAATGTGGAGGTTGATGTTGAATTTGTTGATGATTTTCAATAACGAGGTTGTTGTTGAATTTGTTGGCGTTTTTCAATCTTGAGGTTGCGGTTGAATTTGTTGCTGATTTTCAATGTTGAAGTCGTTGTTGAACTTTTTGGTGTCTTTCAATGTTGAGGTTGTTTTTGATTTTCTTGGTGTTATCAATGTTTTTATTGAACTTTTTCACTTCTTTTAAAAGTTGAGGTTGTTGTTGAATTTGTTGGTGATTTTCAATGTTGTTCTTATTGTTGAATTTGTAGGTTTTTTTTTTCATTTTTGAGGTTGTTGTTGAATTTGTTGCTGTTATTCAATGTTGTGGTTGATTATTGAATGTGTTCGTGATTTTTTGTTGGTGATTTTCAATATTGAGGTTGTTGTTGAATTTGTTGGCGTTTTTCAATGTTGAGGTTGTTGTTGAATTTGTTGGTATTTTTCAATGCTGAGGTTGTTGAATTTGTTGGTGTTTTTCAATGTTGAGGTTGTTGTTGAATTTGTTGGTGTTATCAATGTCATTTTTTGAACTTTTTTGTATTTTTCAATGTTGAGGTTGTTGTTGAATTTGTTGGTGTTATCAATGATATTACTTGAACTTTTTTGTATTTTTCAATATTGAGTTTGTTTTTGAATTTGTTGGCGTTTTTCAATGTTGAGGTTGTTGTTGAATTTGTTGGTGATATTCAATATTGATGTTGTTGAATTTGTTGGTGATTTTCAATGTTGAGGTAGTTGTTGAATTTGTTGGTGTTATCAATGTCATTTTTTGAACTTTTTTGTATTTTTCAATGTTGAGGTTGTTGTTGAATTTGTTGGAGTTATCAATGTTATTACTTGAACTTTTTTGTATTTTTCAATATTGAATTTGTTTTTGAATTTGTTGGCGTTTTTCAATGTTGAGGTTGTTGTTGAATTTGTTGGTGATATTCAATATTGATGTTGTTGAATTTGTTGGTGATTTTCAATGTTGAGCTTGTTGTTGAATTTGTTGGTGTCTTTCAATATTGAGGTTGTTCATGAATTTGTTGGCGTCTTTCAATGTTGAGGTTGTTCTTGAATTTCCTGGTGTTATCAATGTTTGTATTGAACTTTTTCTCTTCTTTTAAAAGTTAAGGTTTTGTTGAATTTGTTGGTGATTTTCAATGTTGAGCTTGTTGTTGAATTTGTAGGTTTTTTTTCATTTTTGAAGTCGTTGTTGAATTTGTTGGGGTTTTTCAATGTTGAGGTTGTTGTTGAATTTGTTGATATTTTTCAATGCTGAGGTTGTTGAATTTGTTGGTGTTTTTCAATGTTGAGGTTGTTGTTGAATTTGTTGGTGTTATCAATGTCATTTTTTGAACTTTTTTGTATTTTTCAATGTTGAGATTGTTGTTGAATTTGTTACTGATTTTCAATGTTGAGGTCGTTGTTGAATTTGTTGGTGTTTTTCATTGTTGAGGTTGTTGTTGAATTAGTCGCAGTCTTTCAATGTTGAGGTTGTTGTTGAACTTGTTGGTGTTATCAATGTTTTTTGTTGAACTTGTTTGTACTTCTTAATGTTGCGGTTGTTTCTGAATTAGTTGATGTTTTACAATGTTGAGTTTGTTGTTGAATTTGTTGGTTTTTTTACCATGTTGTGGTTGTTGTTGAATTTATTGGTTTTTTTCAATGTTGAGGTTGTTGTTGAATTTGTTGTTGATTTTCAATGTTGAGTTTGATGTAGAATTCGTTGTTGTTATCAATGTTATTTTTTGAACTTTTTTGTATTATTTAATGTTGAGGTTGTTGTCTAATTTGTTGTTGTTATCCATGTTTTTTTCGAACTTTTCTCTTCTTTTAAAAGTTGAGGTTGTTGTTGAATTTGTTAGTATTTTTCAATGTTGCGATTGTTGAATTTGTTGCTGTTTTTCATTGTTGAGGTTGCTGTTGAATTTGTTGGTGTTTTTCAATGTTACGGTTTTTGTTGAATTTGTTGGTGATTTTCAATGTTGAGGTTGTTGTTGAATTTGTTGGTGTCTTTCAATATTGAGGTTGCTATTGAATTTGTTGGCGTCATTCAATGTTGTGGTTGTTGTTGAATTTCTTGGGGTTATCAATGTTTTTATTGAACTTTTTCTCTTCTTTTAAAAGTTGAGGTTGTTGTTGAATTTGTTGGTGTTTTTCAATGTGAGCTTGTTGTTGAAATTTTAAGTATTTTTCAATGTTGAGGTTGCTTTTGAAGTTGTTAGTGTTTTTCAATGTGGAGGTTGATGTTGAATTTGTTGATGATTTTCAATAACGAGGTTGTTGTTGAATTTGTTGGCGTTTTTCAATCTTGAGGTTGCGGTTGAATTTGTTGCTGATTTTCAATGTTGAAGTCGTTGTTGAACTTTTTGGTGTCTTTCAATGTTGAGGTTGTTTTTGATTTTCTTGGTGTTATCAATGTTTTTATTGAACTTTTTCACTTCTTTTAAAAGTTGAGGTTGTTGTTGAATTTGTTGGTGATTTTCAATGTTGTTCTTATTGTTGAATTTGTAGGTTTTTTTTTTCATTTTTGAGGTTGTTGTTGAATTTGTTGCTGTTATTCAATGTTGTGGTTGATTATTGAATGTGTTCGTGATTTTTTGTTGGTGATTTTCAATATTGAGGTTGTTGTTGAATTTGTTGGCGTTTTTCAATGTTGAGGTTGTTGTTGAATTTGTTGGTATTTTTCAATGCTGAGGTTGTTGAATTTGTTGGTGTTTTTCAATGTTGAGGTTGTTGTTGAATTTGTTGGTGTTATCAATGTCATTTTTTGAACTTTTTTGTATTTTTCAATGTTGAGGTTGTTGTTGAATTTGTTGGTGTTATCAATGATATTACTTGAACTTTTTTGTATTTTTCAATATTGAGTTTGTTTTTGAATTTGTTGGCGTTTTTCAATGTTGAGGTTGTTGCTGAATTTGTTGGTGATATTCAATATTGATGTTGTTGAATTTGTTGGTGATTTTCAATGTTGAGGTAGTTGTTGAATTTGTTGGTGTTATCAATGTCATTTTTTGAACTTTTTTGTATTTTTCAATGTTGAGGTTGTTGTTGAATTTGTTGGAGTTATCAATGTTATTACTTGAACTTTTTTGTATTTTTCAATATTGAATTTGTTTTTGAATTTGTTGGCGTTTTTCAATGTTGAGGTTGTTGTTGAATTTGTTGGTGATATTCAATATTGATGTTGTTGAATTTGTTGGTGATTTTCAATGTTGAGCTTGTTGTTGAATTTGTTGGTGTCTTTCAATATTGCGGTTGTTAATGAATTTGTTGGCGTCTTTCAATGTTGAGGTTGTTCTTGAATTTCCTGGTGTTATCAATGTTTGTATTGAACTTTTTCTCTTCTTTTAAAAGTTAAGGTTTTGTTGAATTTGTTGGTGATTTTCAATGTTGAGCTTGTTGTTGAATTTGTAGGTTTTTTTTTCATTTTTGAAGTCGTTGTTGAATTTGTTGGGGTTTTTCAATGTTGAGGTTGTTGTTGAATTTGTTGGTATTTTTCAATGCTGAGGTTGTTGAATTTGTTGGTGTTTTTCAATGTTGAGGTTGTTGTTGAATTTGTTGGTGTTATCAATGTCATTTTTTGAACTTTTTTGTATTTTTCAATGTTGAGATTGTTGTTGAATTTGTTACTGATTTTCAATGTTGAGGTCGTTGTTGAATTTGTTGGTGTTTTTCATTGTTGAGGTTGTTGTTGAATTAGTCGCAGTCTTTCAATGTTGAGGTTGTTGTTGAACTTGTTGGTGTTATCAATGTTTTTTGTTGAACTTGTTTGTACTTCTTAATGTTGCGGTTGTTTCTGAATTAGTTGATGTTTTACAATGTTGAGTTTGTTGTTGAATTTGTTGGATTTTTTACCATGTTGTGGTTGTTGTTGAATTTATTGGTTTTTTTCAATGTTGAGGTTGTTGTTGAATTTGTTGGTGATTTTCAATGTTGAGGTTGTTGTTGAATTTGTTGCTGTCTTTCAATATTGAGGTTGCTATTGAATTTGTTGGCGTCATTCAATGTTGAGGTTGTTGTTGAATTTCTTGGGGTTATCAATGTTTTTATTGAACTTTTTCTCTTCTTTTAAAAGTTGAGGTTGTTGTTGAATTTGTTGGTGTTTTTCAATGTGAGCTTGTTGTTGAAATTTTAAGTATTTTTCAATGTTGAGGTTGCTTTTGAAGTTGTTAGTGTTTTTCAATGTGGAGGTTGATGTTGAATTTGTTGATGATTTTCAATAACGAGGTTGTTGTTGAATTTGTTGGCGTTTTTCAATCTTGAGGTTGCGGTTGAATTTGTTGCTGATTTTCAATGTTGAAGAATGTTGTTGAACTTTTTGGTGTCTTTCAATGTTGAGGTTGTTGTTGAATTTCTTGGTGTTATCAATGTTTTTATTGAACTTTTTCTCTTCTTTTAAAAGTTGAGGTTGTTGTTGAATTTGTTGGTGATTTTCAATGTTGTGCTTATTGTTGAATTTGTAGGTTTTTTTTCATTTTTGAGGTTGTAGTTGAATTTGTTGCTGTTTTTCAATGTTGTGGTTGATGTTGAATGTGTTCGTGATTTTTTGTTGGTGATTTTCAATATTGAGGTTGTTGTTGAATTTGTTGGCGTTTTTCAATGTTGAGGTTGTTGTTGAATTTGTTGGTGTTATCAATGTTATTTTCTGAACTTTTTTGTATTTTTCAATGTTGAGGTTTTTGTTGAATTTGTTGGTATTTTTCAATGTTGAGGTTGTTGTTGAATTTGTTTGTGTTTTTGATTGTTGAGGTTGTTGTTGAATTTGTTGGTGTAATCAATGTTTTCTTTTGGTCTTTTATTTATTTTTGAACGTTGAGCTTATTGTTGAATTTGTTGGTTTTTTTCAATGTTGAGATTGATGTTTGAATTTGTTGCTGATTTTCAATGTTGAGGATGTTGTTGAATTTGCTGGTGTCTTTCAATATTGAGGTAGTTGTTTGAATTTGTTGGCGTTTTTCAATGTTGAGGTTGTTGTTCAATTTGTTGTTGTTATCACTGTATTTTTTGAACATTTTCTCTTTTAAATTTTCAATGTTGAAGTCGTTGTTGAACTTTTTGGTGTCTTTCAATGTTGAGGTTGTTTTTGATTTTCTTGGTGTTATCAATGTTTTTATTGAACTTTTTCACTTCTTTTAAAAGTTGAGGTTGTTGTTGAATTTGTTGGTGATTTTCAATGTTGTTCTTATTGTTGAATTTGTAGGTTTTTTTTTTTCATTTTTGAGGTTGTTGTTGAATTTGTTGCTGTTATTCAATGTTGTGGTTGATTATTGAATGTGTTCGTGATTTTTTGTTGGTGATTTTCAATATTGAGGTTGTTGTTGAATTTGTTGGCGTTTTTCAATGTTGAGGTTGTTGTTGAATTTGTTGGTATTTTTCAATGCTGAGGTTGTTGAATTTGTTGGTGTTTTTCAATGTTGAGGTTGTTGTTGAATTTGTTGGTGTTATCAATGTCATTTTTTGAACTTTTTTGTATTTTTCAATGTTGAGGTTGTTGTTGAATTTGTTGGTGTTATCAATGATATTACTTGAACTTTTTTGTATTTTTCAATATTGAGTTTGTTTTTGAATTTGTTGGCGTTTTTCAATGTTGAGGTTGTTGTTGAATTTGTTGGTGATATTCAATATTGATGTTGTTGAATTTGTTGGTGATTTTCAATGTTGAGGTAGTTGTTGAATTTGTTGGTGTTATCAATGTCATTTTTTGAACTTTTTTGTATTTTTCAATGTTGAGGTTGTTGTTGAATTTGTTGGAGTTATCAATGTTATTACTTGAACTTTTTTGTATTTTTCAATATTGAATTTGTTTTTGAATTTGTTGGCGTTTTTCAATGTTGAGGTTGTTGTTGAATTTGTTGGTGATATTCAATATTGATGTTGTTGAATTTGTTGGTGATTTTCAATGTTGAGCTTGTTGTTGAATTTGTTGGTGTCTTTCAATATTGAGGTTGTTAATGAATTTGTTGGCGTCTTTCAATGTTGAGGTTGTTCTTGAATTTCCTGGTGTTATCAATGTTTGTATTGAACTTTTTCTCTTCTTTTAAAAGTTAAGGTTTTGTTGAATTTGTTGGTGATTTTCAATGTTGAGCTTGTTGTTGAATTTGTAGGTTTTTTTTTCATTTTTGAAGTCGTTGTTGAATTTGTTGGGGTTTTTCAATGTTGAGGTTGTTGTTGAATTTGTTGGTGTTATCAATGTCATTTTTTGAACTTTTTTGTATTTTTCAATGTTGAGGTTGTTGTTGAATTTGTTGGTGTTATCAATGATATTACTTGAACTTTTTTGTATTTTTCAATATTGAGTTTGTTTTTGAATTTGTTGGCGTTTTTCAATGTTGAGGTTGTTGTTGAATTTGTTGGTGTTTTTCATTGTTGAGGTTGTTGTTGAATTAGTCGCAGTCTTTCAATGTTGAGGTTGTTGTTGAACTTGTTGGTGTTATCAATGTTTTTTGTTGAACTTGTTTGTACTTCTTAATGTTGCGGTTGTTTCTGAATTAGTTGATGTTTTACAATGTTGAGTTTGTTGTTGAATTTGTTGGTTTTTTTACCATGTTGTGGTTGTTGTTGAATTTATTGGTTTTTTTCAATGTTGAGGTTGTTGTTGAGTTTGTTGTTGATTTTCAATGTTGAGTTTGATGTAGAATTCGTTGTTGTTATCAATGTTATTTTTTGAACTTTTTTGTATTATTTAATGTTGAGGTTGTTGTCTAATTTGTTGTTGTTATCCATGTTTTTTTCGAACTTTTCTCTTCTTTTAAAAGTTGAGGTTGTTGTTGAATTTGTTAGTATTTTTCAATGTTGCGATTGTTGAATTTGTTGCTGTTTTTCATTGTTGAGGTTGCTGTTGAATTTGTTGGTGTTTTTCAATGTTACGGTTTTTGTTGAATTTGTTGGTGATTTTCAATGTTGAGGTTGTTGTTGAATTTGTTGGTGTCTTTCAATATTGAGGTTGCTATTGAATTTGTTGGCGTCATTCAATGTTGTGGTTGTTGTTGAATTTCTTGGGGTTATCAATGTTTTTATTGAACTTTTTCTCTTCTTTTAAAAGTTGAGGTTGTTGTTGAATTTGTTGGTGTTTTTCAATGTGAGCTTGTTGTTGAAATTTTAAGTATTTTTCAATGTTGAGGTTGCTTTTGAAGTTGTTAGTGTTTTTCAATGTGGAGGTTGATGTTGAATTTGTTGATGATTTTCAATAACGAGGTTGTTGTTGAATTTGTTGGCGTTTTTCAATCTTGAGGTTGCGGTTGAATTTGTTGCTGATTTTCAATGTTGAAGTCGTTGTTGAACTTTTTGGTGTCTTTCAATGTTGAGGTTGTTTTTGATTTTCTTGGTGTTATCAATGTTTTTATTGAACTTTTTCACTTCTTTTAAAAGTTGAGGTTGTTGTTGAATTTGTTGGTGATTTTCAATGTTGTTCTTATTGTTGAATTTGTAGGTTTTTTTTTTCATTTTTGAGGTTGTTGTTGAATTTGTTGCTGTTATTCAATGTTGTGGTTGATTATTGAATGTGTTCGTGATTTTTTGTTGGTGATTTTCAATATTGAGGTTGTTGTTGAATTTGTTGGCGTTTTTCAATGTTGAGGTTGTTGTTGAATTTGTTGGTATTTTTCAATGCTGAGGTTGTTGAATTTGTTGGTGTTTTTCAATGTTGAGGTTGTTGTTGAATTTGTTGGTGTTATCAATGTCATTTTTTGAACTTTTTTGTATTTTTCAATGTTGAGGTTGTTGTTGAATTTGTTGGTGTTATCAATGATATTACTTGAACTTTTTTGTATTTTTCAATATTGAGTTTGTTTTTGAATTTGTTGGCGTTTTTCAATGTTGAGGTTGTTGTTGAATTTGTTGGTGATATTCAATATTGATGTTGTTGAATTTGTTGGTGATTTTCAATGTTGAGGTAGTTGTTGAATTTGTTGGTGTTATCAATGTCATTTTTTGAACTTTTTTGTATTTTTCAATGTTGAGGTTGTTGTTGAATTTGTTGGAGTTATCAATGTTATTACTTGAACTTTTTTGTATTTTTCAATATTGAATTTGTTTTTGAATTTGTTGGCGTTTTTCAATGTTGAGGTTGTTGTTGAATTTGTTGGTGATATTCAATATTGATGTTGTTGAATTTGTTGGTGATTTTCAATGTTGAGCTTGTTGTTGAATTTGTTGGTGTCTTTCAATATTGAGGTTGTTAATGAATTTGTTGGCGTCTTTCAATGTTGAGGTTGTTCTTGAATTTCCTGGTGTTATCAATGTTTGTATTGAACTTTTTCTCTTCTTTTAAAAGTTAAGGTTTTGTTGAATTTGTTGGTGATTTTCAATGTTGAGCTTGTTGTTGAATTTGTAGGTTTTTTTTTCATTTTTGAAGTCGTTGTTGAATTTGTTGGGGTTTTTCAATGTTGAGGTTGTTGTTGAATTTGTTGGTATTTTTCAATGCTGAGGTTGTTGAATTTGTTGGTGTTTTTCAATGTTGAGGTTGTTGTTGAATTTGTTGGTGTTATCAATGTCATTTTTTGAACTTTTTTGTATTTTTCAATGTTGAGATTGTTGTTGAATTTGTTACTGATTTTCAATGTTGAGGTCGTTGTTGAATTTGTTGGTGTTTTTCATTGTTGAGGTTGTTGTTGAATTAGTCGCAGTCTTTCAATGTTGAGGTTGTTGTTGAACTTGTTGGTGTTATCAATGTTTTTTGTTGAACTTGTTTGTACTTCTTAATGTTGCGGTTGTTTCTGAATTAGTTGATGTTTTACAATGTTGAGTTTGTTGTTGAATTTGTTGGTTTTTTTACCATGTTGTGGTTGTTGTTGAATTTATTGGTTTTTTTCAATGTTGAGGTTGTTGTTGAATTTGTTGTTGATTTTCAATGTTGAGTTTGATGTAGAATTCGTTGTTGTTATCAATGTTATTTTTTGAACTTTTTTGTATTATTTAATGTTGAGGTTGTTGTCTAATTTGTTGTTGTTATCCATGTTTTTTTCGAACTTTTCTCTTCTTTTAAAAGTTGAGGTTGTTGTTGAATTTGTTAGTATTTTTCAATGTTGCGATTGTTGAATTTGTTGCTGTTTTTCATTGTTGAGGTTGCTGTTGAATTTGTTGGTGTTTTTCAATGTTACGGTTTTTGTTGAATTTGTTGGTGATTTTCAATGTTGAGGTTGTTGTTGAATTTGTTGGTGTCTTTCAATATTGAGGTTGCTATTGAATTTGTTGGCGTCATTCAATGTTGTGGTTGTTGTTGAATTTCTTGGGGTTATCAATGTTTTTATTGAACTTTTTCTCTTCTTTTAAAAGTTGAGGTTGTTGTTGAATTTGTTGGTGTTTTTCAATGTGAGCTTGTTGTTGAAATTTTAAGTATTTTTCAATGTTGAGGTTGCTTTTGAAGTTGTTAGTGTTTTTCAATGTGGAGGTTGATGTTGAATTTGTTGATGATTTTCAATAACGAGGTTGTTGTTGAATTTGTTGGCGTTTTTCAATCTTGAGGTTGCGGTTGAATTTGTTGCTGATTTTCAATGTTGAAGTCGTTGTTGAACTTTTTGGTGTCTTTCAATGTTGAGGTTGTTTTTGATTTTCTTGGTGTTATCAATGTTTTTATTGAACTTTTTCACTTCTTTTAAAAGTTGAGGTTGTTGTTGAATTTGTTGGTGATTTTCAATGTTGTTCTTATTGTTGAATTTGTAGGTTTTTTTTTTCATTTTTGAGGTTGTTGTTGAATTTGTTGCTGTTATTCAATGTTGTGGTTGATTATTGAATGTGTTCGTGATTTTTTGTTGGTGATTTTCAATATTGAGGTTGTTGTTGAATTTGTTGGCGTTTTTCAATGTTGAGGTTGTTGTTGAATTTGTTGGTATTTTTCAATGCTGAGGTTGTTGAATTTGTTGGTGTTTTTCAATGTTGAGGTTGTTGTTGAATTTGTTGGTGTTATCAATGTCATTTTTTGAACTTTTTTGTATTTTTCAATGTTGAGGTTGTTGTTGAATTTGTTGGTGTTATCAATGATATTACTTGAACTTTTTTGTATTTTTCAATATTGAGTTTGTTTTTGAATTTGTTGGCGTTTTTCAATGTTGAGGTTGTTGTTGAATTTGTTGGTGATATTCAATATTGATGTTGTTGAATTTGTTGGTGATTTTCAATGTTGAGGTAGTTGTTGAATTTGTTGGTGTTATCAATGTCATTTTTTGAACTTTTTTGTATTTTTCAATGTTGAGGTTGTTGTTGAATTTGTTGGAGTTATCAATGTTATTACTTGAACTTTTTTGTATTTTTCAATATTGAATTTGTTTTTGAATTTGTTGGCGTTTTTCAATGTTGAGGTTGTTGTTGAATTTGTTGGTGATATTCAATATTGATGTTGTTGAATTTGTTGGTGATTTTCAATGTTGAGCTTGTTGTTGAATTTGTTGGTGTCTTTCAATATTGAGGTTGTTAATGAATTTGTTGGCGTCTTTCAATGTTGAGGTTGTTCTTGAATTTCCTTGTGTTATCAATGTTTGTATTGAACTTTTTCTCTTCTTTTAAAAGTTAAGGTTTTGTTGAATTTGTTGGTGATTTTCAATGTTGAGCTTGTTGTTGAATTGGTAGGTTTTTTTTCATTTTTGAAGTCGTTGTTGAATTTGTTGGGGTTTTTCAATGTTGAGGTTGTTGTTGAATTTGTTGGTATTTTTCAATGCTGAGGTTGTTGAATTTGTTGGTGTTTTTCAATGTTGAGGTTGTTGTTGAATTTGTTGGTGTTATCAATGTAATTTTTTGAACTTTTTTGTATTTTTCAATGTTGAGATTGTTGTTGAATTTGTTACTGATTTTCAATGTTGAGGTCGTTGTTGAATTTGTTGGTGTTTTTCATTGTTGAGGTTGTTGTTGAATTAGTCGCAGTCTTTCAATGTTGAGGTTGTTGTTGAACTTGTTGGTGTTATCAATGTTTTTTGTTGAACTTGTTTGTACTTCTTAATGTTGCGGTTGTTTCTGAATTAGTTGATGTTTTACAATGTTGAGTTTGTTGTTGAATTTGTTGGATTTTTTACCATGTTGTGGTTGTTGTTGAATTTATTGGTTTTTTTCAATGTTGAGGTTGTTGTTGAATTTGTTGTTGATTTTCAATGTTGAGTTTGATGTAGAATTCGTTGTTGTTATCAATGTTATTTTTTGAACTTTTTTGTATTATTTAATGTTGAGGTTGTTGTCTAATTTGTTGTTGTTATCCATGTTTTTTTCGAACTTTTCTCTTCTTTTAAAAGTTGAGGTTGTTGTTGAATTTGTTAGTATTTTTCAATGTTGCGATTGTTGAATTTGTTGCTGTTTTTCATTGTTGAGGTTGCTGTTGAATTTGTTGGTGTTTTTCAATGTTACGGTTTTTGTTGAATTTGTTGGTGATTTTCAATGTTGAGGTTGTTGTTGAATTTGTTGGTGTCTTTCAATATTGAGGTTGCTATTGAATTTGTTGGCGTCATTCAATGTTGTGGTTGTTGTTGAATTTCTTGGGGTTATCAATGTTTTTATTGAACTTTTTCTCTTCTTTTAAAAGTTGAGGTTGTTGTTGAATTTGTTGGTGTTTTTCAATGTGAGCTTGTTGTTGAAATTTTAAGTATTTTTCAATGTTGAGGTTGCTTTTGAAGTTGTTAGTGTTTTTCAATGTGGAGGTTGATGTTGAATTTGTTGATGATTTTCAATAACGAGGTTGTTGTTGAATTTGTTGGCGTTTTTCAATCTTGAGGTTGTTGTTGAATTTGTTGCTGATTTTCAATGTTGAAGTCGTTGTTGAACTTTTTGGTGTCTTTCAATGTTGAGGTTGTTTTTGATTTTCTTGGTGTTATCAATGTTTTTATTGAACTTTTTCACTTCTTTTAAAAGTTGAGGTTGTTGTTGAATTTGTTGGTGATTTTCAATGTTGTTCTTATTGTTGAATTTGTAGGTTTTTTTTTTCATTTTTGAGGTTGTTGTTGAATTTGTTGCTGTTATTCAATGTTGTGGTTGATTATTGAATGTGTTCGTGATTTTTTGTTGGTGATTTTCAATATTGAGGTTGTTGTTGAATTTGTTGGCGTTTTTCAATGTTGAGGTTGTTGTTGAATTTGTTGGTATTTTTCAATGCTGAGGTTGTTGAATTTGTTGGTGTTTTTCAATGTTGAGGTTGTTGTTGAATTTGTTGGTGTTATCAATGTCATTTTTTGAACTTTTTTGTATTTTTCAATGTTGAGGTTGTTGTTGAATTTGTTGGTGTTATCAATGATATTACTTGAACTTTTTTGTATTTTTCAATATTGAGTTTGTTTTTGAATTTGTTGGCGTTTTTCAATGTTGAGGTTGTTGTTGAATTTGTTGGTGATATTCAATATTGATGTTGTTGAATTTGTTGGTGATTTTCAATGTTGAGGTAGTTGTTGAATTTGTTGGTGTTATCAATGTCATTTTTTGAACTTTTTTGTATTTTTCAATGTTGAGGTTGTTGTTGAATTTGTTGGAGTTATCAATGTTATTACTTGAACTTTTTTGTATTTTTCAATATTGAATTTGTTTTTGAATTTGTTGGCGTTTTTCAATGTTGAGGTTGTTGTTGAATTTGTTGGTGTTATCAATGTTATTTTCTGAACTTTTTTGTATTTTTCAATGTTGAGGTTGTTGTTGAATTTGTTGGTATTTTTCAATGTTGAGGTTGTTGTTGAATTTGTTTGTGTTTTTGATTGTTGAGGTTGTTGTTGAATTTGTTGGTGTTATCAATGTTATTTTTTGGTCCTTTATTTATTTTTGAAAGTTGAGCTTATTGTTGAATTTGTTGGTTTTTTACAATGTTGAGATTGATGTTTGAATTTGTTGCTGATTTTCAATGTTGATGCTGTTGTTGAATTTGCTGTTGTCTTTCAATATTGAGGTAGTTGTTGAATTTGTTGGCGTTTTTCAATGTTGAGGTTGTTGTTGAATTTGTTGTTGTTATCACTTTATTTTTTGAACTTTTTCTCTTTTAAAAGTTGAGGTTGTTGTTGAATTTGTTGGTGTTTTTCAATTTTGAGGTTGTTGTTGAATTTGTTTTTGTTATCACTGTATTTTTTGAATTTTATTTCTCTTTTAAAAGTTGAGGTTGTTGTTGAATTTGTTCGTGTTTTTCAATATTGATGTTGTTGTTGAATTTGTTTTTCAATGTTGAGGTTGTTGTTGAATTTGTTGGTGATTTTCAATATTGATGTTGTTGAATTTTTTGTTGATTTTCAATGTTGAGGTTGTTGTTGAATTTGTTGGTGTCTTTCAATATTGAGGTTGTTTTTGAATTTGTTGGTGTCTTTCAATGTTGAGATTGTTGTTGATTTTCTTGGTGTTATCAATGTTTTTATTGAACTTTTTCTCTCCTTTAAAAGTTGAGGTTGTTGTTGAATTTGTTGTTGTTTTTCAATGTTGAGCTTGTTGTTGAAATTGTAAGTTTTTTTCAATGTTGAGGTTGTTGTTGAATTTGTTGACGTTTTTCAATGTTGAGGTTCTTGTTGAATTCGTAGCTGATTTTCAATTTGAGGTCGTTGTTGAACATGTTGGTGTCTTTCAATATTGGGTTTGTTGTTGAATTTGTTGGTATTATCAATGTTTTCTTTTGAACTTTTTTGTAGTTTTCAATGTTGAGGTTGTTGTTGAATTTGTTGGTATTTTTCAATGCTGAGGTTGTTGAATTTGTTGGTGTTTTTCAATGTTGAGGTTGTTGTTGAATTTGTTGGTGTTATCAATGTTATTACTTGAACTTTTTTGTATTTTTCAATATTGAGTTTTTTTTGAATTTGTTGGCGTTTTTCAATGTTGAAGTTGTTGTTGAATTTGTTGATGATATTCAATATTGATGTTGTTGAATTTGTTGGTGTCTTTCAATATGAGGTTGTTGTTAAATTTGTTGGTGTTTTTCAATGTTGAGGTTGTTGTTGAAATTGTTGTCGTTATCAATGTATTTTTTGAACTTTTTCTCTTTGAAAAGTTGAGGTTGTTGTTGAATTTGTTGGTGTTTTTCAATGTTGAGATTGTTGTTGAATTTGTTGGCGTTTTTCAATGTTGTGGTTGTTGTTGAATTTGTTGGTGATTTTCAATGTTGAGGTTGTTGTTGAATTTGTTGGTGTCTTTCAATATTGAGGTTTGTATTGAATTTGTTGGCGTCTTTCAGTGTTGAGGTTGTTGTTGAAGTTCTTGGTGCTATCAATGTTTTTATTGAACTTTTTTTCTTCCTTTGAAAGTTGAGGTTGTTGTTGAATTTGTTGGTGTTTTTCAATGCGAGCTTGTTGTTGAAATTGTAAGTTTTTTTCAATGTTGAGGTTGTTTTTGAATTTGTTAGTGTTTTTCAATGTGGAGGTTGATGTTGAATTTGTTGGTGATTTTCAATATCGAGGTTGTTGTTGAATTTGTTGGCGTTTTTCAATGTTGAGGTTCTTGTTGAATTTGTAGCTGATTTTCAATTTGAGGTCGTTGTTGAACATGTTGGTGTCTTTCAATATTGGGGTTGTTGTTGAATTTGTTGGTGTTTTTCAATATTGAGGTTGTTGTTGAATTTGTTGGTATTATCAATGTTTTCTTTTGAACTTATTTGTATTTTTCAATGTTGAGGTTGTTGTTGAATTTGTTGGTATTTTTCAATGCTGAGGTTGTTGAATTTGTTGGTGTTTTTCAACTTTGAGGTTGTTGTTGAATTTGTTGGTGATTTTCAATGTTGAGGTTGTTGTTGAATTTGTTGGTGTAATCAATGATATTACTTGAACTTTTTTGTATTTTTCAATATTGAGTTTGTTTTTGAATTTGTTGGCGTTTTTCAATGTTGAGGTTGTTGTTGAATTTGTTGGTGATATTCAATATTGATGTTGTTGAATTTGTTGGTGATTTTGAATGTTGAGGTAGTTGTTGAATTTGTTGGTGTTATCAATGTCATTTTTTGAACTTTTTTGTATTTTTCAATGTTGAGGTTGTTGTTGAATTTGTTGGAGTTATCAATGTTATTACTTGAACTTTTTTGTATTTTCAATATTGAATTTGTTTTTGAATTTGTTGGCGTTTTTCAATGTTGAGGTTGTTGTTGAATTTGTTGGTGATATTCAATATTGATGTTGTTGAATTTGTTGGTGATTTTCAATGTTGAGCTTGTTGTTGAATTTGTTGGTGTCTTTCAATATTGAGGTTGTTAATGAATTTGTTGGCGTCTTTCAATGTTGAGGTTGTTCTTGAATTTCTTGGTGTTATCAATGTTTGTATTGAACTTTTTCTCTTCTTTTAAAAGTTAAGGTTGTTGTTGAATTTGTTGGTGATTTTCAATGTTGAGCTTGTTGTTGAATTTGTAGGTTTTTTTTCATTTTTGTAGTCGTTGTTGAATTTGTTGGGGTTTTCAATATTGAGGTTGTTGTTGAATTTGTTGGTGTTTTTCAATGTTGAGGTTGTTGTTGAATTTGTTGGTGTTATCAATGTTATTATTTGAACTTTTATTTATTTTTGAAAGTTGAGCTTATTGTTGAATTTGTTGGTTTTTTTCAATGTTGAGGTTGATGTTTGAATTTGTTGCTGATTTTCAATGTTGAGGTTGTTGTTGAATTTGTTGGTGTCTTTCAATATTGAGGTTTTTGTTGAATTTACTGGTGTTTTTCAATGTTGAGGTTGTTGTTGAATTTGTTGGTGACTTTCAATATTGAGGTTGTTGTTGAATTTGTTGGCGATTTTCAATGTTGAGGTTGTTGTTGAATTTGTTGTTGTTATCAACGTATTTTTTGAACTTTTTCTCTTTTAAAAGTTGTGCTTATTGCTGAATTTGTTTGTTTTTTTCTATGTTGTGGTTGATGTTAGATTTTGTTGCTGATTTTCAATGTTCAGGTTGTTGTTGAATTTGTTGGTGATATTCAATATCGATGATGTTGAATTTGTTGGTGATTTTCAATGTTGAGGTTGTTGTTGAATTTGTTGGTGTCTTTCAATATTGAGGTTGTTAATGAATTTGTTGGCGTCTATCAATTTTGTTGGTTGTTGTTGAATTTCTTGGTGTTTTCAATGTTTTTATTGAACTTTTTCTCTTCTTTTAATAGTTGAGGTTGTTGTTGAATTTGTTGGTGATTTTCAATGTTGAGCTTATTGTTGAAAATTTTAGGTTTTTTTTCATTTTTGAATTTGTTGTTGAATTTGTTGGGATTTTTAATGTTGCGGTTGATGTTGAATTTGTTGGTGACTTTCAATGTTGAGGTTGTTGTTGAAAATTGTTGGTGATTTTCAATATTGATGTTGTTGAATTTGTTGCTGTTTTTCAATGTTGAGGTTGTTGTTGAATTTGTTGGTGTTTTTCAATATTGAGGGTGTTAATGAATTTGTTGGCGTCTTTCAATGTTGAGGTTGTTGTTGAATTTCTTGGTGTTATCAATGTTTTTATTGAACTTTTTCTCTTCTATTAAAAGTTAAGGTTTTTGTTGAATTTGTTGGTGATTTTCAATGTTGAGCTTGTTGTTGAATTTGTAGGATTTTTTTCAATTTTGAGGTTGTTGTTGAATTTGTTGGTGTTTTTCAATGTTGTGGTTGATGTTGAATTTGTTGGTGATTTTTTGTTGTTGATTTTCAATATTGAGGTTGTTGTTGAATTTTTTGGCGTTTTTCAATGCTGAGATTGTTGTTGAATTTGTTTCTAATTTTCAATGTTGAGGTCGTTTTTGAATTTGTTGGTGTTTTTCATTGTTGAGGTTGTTGTTGAATTTGTCGCAGTCTTTCAATGTTGAGGTTGTTGTTGAACTTGTTGGTGTTATCAATGTTTTTTGTTGAACTTGTTTGTACTTATTAATGTTGCGGTTGTTTCTGAATTTGTTGATGTTTTACAATGTTGAGTTTGTTGTTGAATTTGTTGGTTTTTTTACCATGTTGTGGTTGTTGTTGAATTTATTGGTTTTTTTCAATGTTGAGGTTGTTGTTGAATTTGTTCTTGATTTTCAATGTTGAGTTTGATGTTGAATTCGTTGTTGTTATCAATGCTATTTTTTGAACTTTTTCTATTTTTCAATGTTGAGGTTGTTGTTGAATTTGTTGATGTTATCAATGTTATTTTTTGAACTTTTTTGTATTATTTAATGTTGAGGTTGTTGTTTAATTTGTTGTTGTTATCCATGTTTTTTTCGAACTGTTCTCTTCTTTTAAAAGTTGAGGTTTTTGTTGAATTCGTTAGTATTTTTCAATGTTGCGGTTGTTGAATTTTTTGTGTTTTTCATTGTTGAGGTTGTTGTTGAATTTGTTGCTGTTTTTCATTGTTGAGGTTGCTGTTGAATTTGTTGGTGTTTTTCAATGTTACGGTTTTTGTTGAATTTGTTGGTGATTTTCAATGTTGAGGTTGTTGATGAATTTGTTGGTGTCTTTCAATATTAAGGTTGCTATTGAATTTGTTGGCGTCATTCAATGTTGAGGTTGTTGTTGAATTTCTTGGTTTTATCAATGTTTTTATTGAACTTTTTCTCTTCTTTTAAAAGTTGAGGTTGTTGTTGAATTTGTTGGTGTTTTTCAATGTGAGCTTGTTGTTGAAATTTTAAGTATTTTTCAATGTTGAGGTTGCTTTTGAAGTTGTTAGTGTTTTTCAATGTGGAGGTTGATGTTGAATTTGTTGATGATTTTCAATAACGTGGTTGTTGTTGAATTTGTTGGCGTTTTTCAATCTTGAGGTTGTTGTTGAATTTGTTGCTGATTTTCAATGTTGAAGTCGTTGTTGAACTTTTTGGTGTCTTTCAATGTTGAGGTTGTTGTTGAATTTCTTGGTGTTATCAATGTTTTTATTGAACTTTTTCTCTTCTTTTAAAAGTTGAGGTTGTTGTTGAATTTGTTGGTGATTTTCAATGTTGTGCTTATTGTTGAATTTGTAGGTTTTTTTTTCATTTTTGAGGTTGTTGTTGAATTTGTTGCTGTTTTTCAATGTTGTGGTTGATGTTGAATGTGTTCGTGATTTTTTGTTGGTGATTTTCAATATTGAGGTTGTTGTTGAATTTGTTGGCATTTTTCAATGTTGAGGTTGTTGTTGAATTTGTTGGTGTTATCAATGTTATTTTCTGAACTTTTTTGTATTTTTCAATGTTGAGGTTGTTGTTGAATTTGTTGGTATTTTTCAATGTTGAGGTTGTTGTTGAATTTGTTTGTGTTTTTGATTGTTGAGGTTGTTGTTGAATTTGTTGGTGTTATCAATGTTATTTTTTGGTCCTTTATTTATTTTTGAAAGTTGAGCTTATTGTTGAATTTGTTGGTTTTTTACAATGTTGAGATTGATGTTTGAATTTGTTGCTGATTTTCAATGTTGATGCTGTTGTTGAATTTGCTGTTGTCTTTCAATATTGAGGTAGTTGTTGAATTTGTTGGCGTTTTTCAATGTTGAGGTTGTTGTTGAATTTGTTGTTGTTATCACTTTATTTTTTGAACTTTTTCTCTTTTAAAAGTTGAGGTTGTTGTTGAATTTGTTGGTGTTTTTCAATTTTGAGGTTGTTGTTGAATTTGTTTTTGTTATCACTGTATTTTTTGAATTTTATTTCTCTTTTAAAAGTTGAGGTTGTTGTTGAATTTGTTCGTGTTTTTCAATATTGATGTTGTTGTTGAATTTGTTGGTGATTTTCAATATTGATGTTGTTGAATTTTTTGTTGATTTTCAATGTTGAGGTTGTTGTTGAATTTGTTGGTGTCTTTCAATATTGAGGTTGTTTTTGAATTTGTTGGTGTCTTTCAATGTTGAGATTGTTGTTGATTTTCTTGGTGTTATCAATGTTTTTATTGAACTTTTTCTCTCCTTTAAAAGTTGAGGTTGTTGTTGAATTTGTTGTTGTTTTTCAATGTTGAGCTTGTTGTTGAAATTGTAAGTTTTTTTCAATGTTGAGGTTGTTGTTGAATTTGTTGACGTTTTTCAATGTTGAGGTTCTTGTTGAATTCGTAGCTGATTTTCAATTTGAGGTCGTTGTTGAACATGTTGGTGTCTTTCAATATTGGGTTTGTTGTTGAATTTGTTGGTATTATCAATGTTTTCTTTTGAACTTTTTTGTAGTTTTCAATGTTGAGGTTGTTGTTGAATTTGTTGGTATTTTTCAATGCTGAGGTTGTTGAATTTGTTGGTGTTTTTCAATGTTGAGGTTGTTGTTGAATTTGTTGGTGTTATCAATGTTATTACTTGAACTTTTTTGTATTTTTCAATATTGAGTTTTTTTTGAATTTGTTGGCGTTTTTCAATGTTGAAGTTGTTGTTGAATTTGTTGATGATATTCAATATTGATGTTGTTGAATTTGTTGGTGTCTTTCAATATGAGGTTGTTGTTAAATTTGTTGGTGTTTTTCAATGTTGAGGTTGTTGTTGAAATTGTTGTCGTTATCAATGTATTTTTTGAACTTTTTCTCTTTGAAAAGTTGAGGTTGTTGTTGAATTTGTTGGTGTTTTTCAATGTTGAGATTGTTGTTGAATTTGTTGGCGTTTTTCAATGTTGTGGTTGTTGTTGAATTTGTTGGTGATTTTCAATGTTGAGGTTGTTGTTGAATTTGTTGGTGTCTTTCAATATTGAGGTTTGTATTGAATTTGTTGGCGTCTTTCAGTGTTGAGGTTGTTGTTGAAGTTCTTGGTGCTATCAATGTTTTTATTGAACTTTTTTTCTTCCTTTGAAAGTTGAGGTTGTTGTTGAATTTGTTGGTGTTTTTCAATGCGAGCTTGTTGTTGAAATTGTAAGTTTTTTTCAATGTTGAGGTTGTTTTTGAATTTGTTAGTGTTTTTCAATGTGGAGGTTGATGTTGAATTTGTTGGTGATTTTCAATATCGAGGTTGTTGTTGAATTTGTTGGCGTTTTTCAATGTTGAGGTTCTTGTTGAATTTGTAGCTGATTTTCAATTTGAGGTCGTTGTTGAACATGTTGGTGTCTTTCAATATTGGGGTTGTTGTTGAATTTGTTGGTGTTTTTCAATATTGAGGTTGTTGTTGAATTTGTTGGTATTATCAATGTTTTCTTTTGAACTTATTTGTATTTTTCAATGTTGAGGTTGTTGTTGAATTTGTTGGTATTTTTCAATGCTGAGGTTGTTGAATTTGTTGGTGTTTTTCAACTTTGAGGTTGTTGTTGAATTTGTTGGTGATTTTCAATGTTGAGGTTGTTGTTGAATTTGTTGGTGTAATCAATGTCATTTTTTGAACTTTTTTGTATTTTTCAATGTTGAGGTTTGTGTTGAATTTGTTGGTGTTATCAATGTTATTACTTGAACTTTATTTATTTTTCAATTTTGAGTTTGTTTTTGAATTTGTTGGCGTTTTTTAATGTTGAGGTTGTTGTTGAAATTGTTGGTGATAATCAATATTGATGTTGTTGAATTTGTTGGTCATTTTAAATGTTGAGGTGGTTGTTGAATATGTTGGTGTCTTTCAATATTGGGTTTGCTGTTGAATATGTTGGTGTTTTTCAATTTTGAGGTTGTTGTTGAATTTGTTGGTGACTTTCAATATTGAGGTTGTTGTTGAATTTGTTGGCGATTTTCAATGTTGAGGTTGTTGTTGAATTTGTTGTTGTTATCAACGTATTTTTTGAACTTTTTCTCTTTTAAAAGTTGAGCTTATTGCTGAATTTGTTTGTTTTTTTCTATGTTGAGGTTGATGTTTGATTTTGTTGCTGATTTTCAATGTTCAGGTTGTTGTTGAATTTGTTGGTGATATTCAATATTGATGTTGTTGAATTTGTTGGTGATTTTCAATGTTGAGGTTGTTGTTGAATTTGTTGGTGTCTTTCAATATTGAGGTTGTTAATGAATTTGTTGGCGTCTTTCAATTTTGTTGGTTGTTGTTGAATTTCTTGGTGTTTTCAATGTTTTTATTGAACTTTTTCTCTTCTTTTAATAGTTGAGGTTGTTGTTGAATTTGTTGGTGATTTTCAATGTTGAGCTTATTGTTGAAAATTTTAGGTTTTTTTTCATTTTTGAATTTGTTGTTGAATTTGTTGGGGTTTTTAATGTTGCGGTTGATGTTGAATTTGTTGGTGACTTTCAATGTTGAGGTTGTTGTTGAAAATTGTTGGTGATTTTCAATATTGATGTTGTTGAATTTGTTGCTGTTTTTCAATGTTGAGGTTGTTGTTGAATTTGTTGGTGTTTTTCAATATTGAGGGTGTTAATGAATTTGTTGGCGTCTTTCAATGTTGAGGTTGTTGTTGAATTTCTTGGTGTTATCAATGTTTTTATTGAACTTTTTCTCTTCTATTAAAAGTTAAGGTTTTTGTTGAATTTGTTGGTGATTTTCAATGTTGAGCTTGTTGTTGAATTTGTAGGATTTTTTTCAATTTTGAGGTTGTTGTTGAATTTGTTGGTGTTTTTCAATGTTGTGGTTGATGTTGAATTTGTTGGTGATTTTTTGTTGTTGATTTTCAATATTGAGGTTGTTGTTGAATTTTTTGGCGTTTTTCAATGCTGAGATTGTTGTTGAATTTGTTTCTAATTTTCAATGTTGAGGTCGTTTTTGAATTTGTTGGTGTTTTTCATTGTTGAGGTTGTTGTTGAATTTGTCGCAGTCTTTCAATGTTGAGGTTGTTGTTGAACTTGTTGGTGTTATCAATGTTTTTTGTTGAACTTGTTTGTACTTATTAATGTTGCGGTTGTTTCTGAATTTGTTGATGTTTTACAATGTTGAGTTTGTTGTTGAATTTGTTGGTTTTTTTACCATGTTGTGGTTGTTGTTGAATTTATTGGTTTTTTTCAATGTTGAGGTTGTTGTTGAATTTGTTCTTGATTTTCAATGTTGAGTTTGATGTTGAATTCGTTGTTGTTATCAATGCTATTTTTTGAACTTTTTCTATTTTTCAATGTTGAGGTTGTTGTTGAATTTGTTGATGTTATCAATGTTATTTTTTGAACTTTTTTGTATTATTTAATGTTGAGGTTGTTGTTTAATTTGTTGTTGTTATCCATGTTTTTTTCGAACTGTTCTCTTCTTTTAAAAGTTGAGGTTTTTGTTGAATTCGTTAGTATTTTTCAATGTTGCGGTTGTTAAATTTTTTGTGTTTTTCATTGTTGAGGTTGTTGTTGAATTTGTTGCTGTTTTTCATTGTTAAGGTTGCTGTTGAATTTGTTGGTGTTTTTCAATGTTACGGTTTTTGTTGAATTTGTTGGTGATTTTCAATGTTGAGGTTGTTGATGAATTTGTTGGTGTCTTTCAATATTGAGGTTGCTATTGAATTTGTTGGCGTCATTCAATGTTGAGGTTGTTGTTGAATTTCTTGGTGTTATCAATGTTTTTATTGAACTTTTTCTCTTCTTTTAAAAGTTGAGGTTGTTGTTGAATTTGTTGGTGTTTTTCAATGTGAGCTTGTTGTTGAAATTTTAAGTATTTTTCAATGTTGAGGTTGCTTTTGAAGTTGTTAGTGTTTTTCAATGTGGAGGTTGATGTTGAATTTGTTGATGATTTTCAATAACGTGGTTGTTGTTGAATTTGTTGGCGTTTTTCAATCTTGAGGTTGTTGTTGAATTTGTTGCTGATTTTCAATGTTGAAGTCGTTGTTGAACTTTTTGGTGTCTTTCAATGTTGAGGTTGTTGTTGAATTTCTTGGTGTTATCAATGTTTTTATTGAACTTTTTCTCTTCTTTTAAAAGTTGAGGTTGTTGTTGAATTTGTTGGTGATTTTCAATGTTGTGCTTATTGTTGAATTTGTAGGTTTTTTTTTCATTTTTGAGGTTGTTGTTGAATTTGTTGCTGTTTTTCAATGTTGTGGTTGATGTTGAATGTGTTCGTGATTTTTTGTTGGTGATTTTCAATATTGAGGTTGTTGTTGAATTTGTTGGCATTTTTCAATGTTGAGGTTGTTGTTGAATTTGTTGGTGTTATCAATGTTATTTTCTGAACTTTTTTGTATTTTTCAATGTTGAGGTTGTTGTTGAATTTGTTGGTATTTTTCAATGTTGAGGTTGTTGTTGAATTTGTTTGTGTTTTTGATTGTTGAGGTTGTTGTTGAATTTGTTGGTGTTATCAATGTTATTTTTTGGTCCTTTATTTATTTTTGAAAGTTGAGCTTATTGTTGAATTTGTTGGTTTTTTACAATGTTGAGATTGATGTTTGAATTTGTTGCTGATTTTCAATGTTGATGCTGTTGTTGAATTTGCTGTTGTCTTTCAATATTGAGGTAGTTGTTGAATTTGTTGGCGTTTTTCAATGTTGAGGTTGTTGTTGAATTTGTTGTTGTTATCACTTTATTTTTTGAACTTTTTCTCTTTTAAAAGTTGAGGTTGTTGTTGAATTTGTTGGTGTTTTTCAATTTTGAGGTTGTTGTTGAATTTGTTTTTGTTATCACTGTATTTTTTGAATTTTATTTCTCTTTTAAAAGTTGAGGTTGTTGTTGAATTTGTTCGTGTTTTTCAATATTGATGTTGTTGTTGAATTTGTTTTTCAATGTTGAGGTTGTTGTTGAATTTGTTGGTGATTTTCAATATTGATGTTGTTGAATTTTTTGTTGATTTTCAATGTTGAGGTTGTTGTTGAATTTGTTGGTGTCTTTCAATATTGAGGTTGTTTTTGAATTTGTTGGTGTCTTTCAATGTTGAGATTGTTGTTGATTTTCTTGGTGTTATCAATGTTTTTATTGAACTTTTTCTCTCCTTTAAAAGTTGAGGTTGTTGTTGAATTTGTTGTTGTTTTTCAATGTTGAGCTTGTTGTTGAAATTGTAAGTTTTTTTCAATGTTGAGGTTGTTGTTGAATTTGTTGACGTTTTTCAATGTTGAGGTTCTTGTTGAATTCGTAGCTGATTTTCAATTTGAGGTCGTTGTTGAACATGTTGGTGTCTTTCAATATTGGGTTTGTTGTTGAATTTGTTGGTATTATCAATGTTTTCTTTTGAACTTTTTTGTAGTTTTCAATGTTGAGGTTGTTGTTGAATTTGTTGGTATTTTTCAATGCTGAGGTTGTTGAATTTGTTGGTGTTTTTCAATGTTGAGGTTGTTGTTGAATTTGTTGGTGTTATCAATGTTATTACTTGAACTTTTTTGTATTTTTCAATATTGAGTTTTTTTTGAATTTGTTGGCGTTTTTCAATGTTGAAGTTGTTGTTGAATTTGTTGATGATATTCAATATTGATGTTGTTGAATTTGTTGGTGTCTTTCAATATGAGGTTGTTGTTAAATTTGTTGGTGTTTTTCAATGTTGAGGTTGTTGTTGAAATTGTTGTCGTTATCAATGTATTTTTTGAACTTTTTCTCTTTGAAAAGTTGAGGTTGTTGTTGAATTTGTTGGTGTTTTTCAATGTTGAGATTGTTGTTGAATTTGTTGGCGTTTTTCAATGTTGTGGTTGTTGTTGAATTTGTTGGTGATTTTCAATGTTGAGGTTGTTGTTGAATTTGTTGGTGTCTTTCAATATTGAGGTTTGTATTGAATTTGTTGGCGTCTTTCAGTGTTGAGGTTGTTGTTGAAGTTCTTGGTGCTATCAATGTTTTTATTGAACTTTTTTTCTTCCTTTGAAAGTTGAGGTTGTTGTTGAATTTGTTGGTGTTTTTCAATGCGAGCTTGTTGTTGAAATTGTAAGTTTTTTTCAATGTTGAGGTTGTTTTTGAATTTGTTAGTGTTTTTCAATGTGGAGGTTGATGTTGAATTTGTTGGTGATTTTCAATATCGAGGTTGTTGTTGAATTTGTTGGCGTTTTTCAATGTTGAGGTTCTTGTTGAATTTGTAGCTGATTTTCAATTTGAGGTCGTTGTTGAACATGTTGGTGTCTTTCAATATTGGGGTTGTTGTTGAATTTGTTGGTGTTTTTCAATATTGAGGTTGTTGTTGAATTTGTTGGTATTATCAATGTTTTCTTTTGAACTTATTTGTATTTTTCAATGTTGAGGTTGTTGTTGAATTTGTTGGTATTTTTCAATGCTGAGGTTGTTGAATTTGTTGGTGTTTTTCAACTTTGAGGTTGTTGTTGAATTTGTTGGTGATTTTCAATGTTGAGGTTGTTGTTGAATTTGTTGGTGTAATCAATGTCATTTTTTGAACTTTTTTGTATTTTTCAATGTTGAGGTTTGTGTTGAATTTGTTGGTGTTATCAATGTTATTACTTGAACTTTATTTATTTTTCAATTTTGAGTTTGTTTTTGAATTTGTTGGCGTTTTTTAATGTTGAGGTTGTTGTTGAAATTGTTGGTGATAATCAATATTGATGTTGTTGAATTTGTTGGTCATTTTAAATGTTGAGGTGGTTGTTGAATATGTTGGTGTCTTTCAATATTGGGTTTGCTGTTGAATATGTTGGTGTTTTTCAATTTTGAGGTTGTTGTTGAATTTGTTGGTGACTTTCAATATTGAGGTTGTTGTTGAATTTGTTGGCGATTTTCAATGTTGAGGTTGTTGTTGAATTTGTTGTTGTTATCAACGTATTTTTTGAACTTTTTCTCTTTTAAAAGTTGAGCTTATTGCTGAATTTGTTTGTTTTTTTCTATGTTGAGGTTGATGTTTGATTTTGTTGCTGATTTTCAATGTTCAGGTTGTTGTTGAATTTGTTGGTGATATTCAATATTGATGTTGTTGAATTTGTTGGTGATTTTCAATGTTGAGGTTGTTGTTGAATTTGTTGGTGTCTTTCAATATTGAGGTTGTTAATGAATTTGTTGGCGTCTTTCAATTTTGTTGGTTGTTGTTGAATTTCTTGGTGTTTTCAATGTTTTTATTGAACTTTTTCTCTTCTTTTAATAGTTGAGGTTGTTGTTGAATTTGTTGGTGATTTTCAATGTTGAGCTTATTGTTGAAAATTTTAGGTTTTTTTTCATTTTTGAATTTGTTGTTGAATTTGTTGGGGTTTTTAATGTTGCGGTTGATGTTGAATTTGTTGGTGACTTTCAATGTTGAGGTTGTTGTTGAAAATTGTTGGTGATTTTCAATATTGATGTTGTTGAATTTGTTGCTGTTTTTCAATGTTGAGGTTGTTGTTGAATTTGTTGGTGTTTTTCAATATTGAGGGTGTTAATGAATTTGTTGGCGTCTTTCAATGTTGAGGTTGTTGTTGAATTTCTTGGTGTTATCAATGTTTTTATTGAACTTTTTCTCTTCTATTAAAAGTTAAGGTTTTTGTTGAATTTGTTGGTGATTTTCAATGTTGAGCTTGTTGTTGAATTTGTAGGATTTTTTTCAATTTTGAGGTTGTTGTTGAATTTGTTGGTGTTTTTCAATGTTGTGGTTGATGTTGAATTTGTTGGTGATTTTTTGTTGTTGATTTTCAATATTGAGGTTGTTGTTGAATTTTTTGGCGTTTTTCAATGCTGAGATTGTTGTTGAATTTGTTTCTAATTTTCAATGTTGAGGTCGTTTTTGAATTTGTTGGTGTTTTTCATTGTTGAGGTTGTTGTTGAATTTGTCGCAGTCTTTCAATGTTGAGGTTGTTGTTGAACTTGTTGGTGTTATCAATGTTTTTTGTTGAACTTGTTTGTACTTATTAATGTTGCGGTTGTTTCTGAATTTGTTGATGTTTTACAATGTTGAGTTTGTTGTTGAATTTGTTGGTTTTTTTACCATGTTGTGGTTGTTGTTGAATTTATTGGTTTTTTTCAATGTTGAGGTTGTTGTTGAATTTGTTCTTGATTTTCAATGTTGAGTTTGATGTTGAATTCGTTGTTGTTATCAATGCTATTTTTTGAACTTTTTCTATTTTTCAATGTTGAGGTTGTTGTTGAATTTGTTGATGTTATCAATGTTATTTTTTGAACTTTTTTGTATTATTTAATGTTGAGGTTGTTGTTTAATTTGTTGTTGTTATCCATGTTTTTTTCGAACTGTTCTCTTCTTTTAAAAGTTGAGGTTTTTGTTGAATTCGTTAGTATTTTTCAATGTTGCGGTTGTTAAATTTTTTGTGTTTTTCATTGTTGAGGTTGTTGTTGAATTTGTTGCTGTTTTTCATTGTTGAGGTTGCTGTTGAATTTGTTGGTGTTTTTCAATGTTACGGTTTTTGTTGAATTTGTTGGTGATTTTCAATGTTGAGGTTGTTGATGAATTTGTTGGTGTCTTTCAATATTGAGGTTGCTATTGAATTTGTTGGCGTCATTCAATGTTGAGGTTGTTGTTGAATTTCTTGGTGTTATCAATGTTTTTATTGAACTTTTTCTCTTCTTTTAAAAGTTGAGGTTGTTGTTGAATTTGTTGGTGTTTTTCAATGTGAGCTTGTTGTTGAAATTTTAAGTATTTTTCAATGTTGAGGTTGCTTTTGAAGTTGTTAGTGTTTTTCAATGTGGAGGTTGATGTTGAATTTGTTGATGATTTTCAATAACGTGGTTGTTGTTGAATTTGTTGGCGTTTTTCAATCTTGAGGTTGTTGTTGAATTTGTTGCTGATTTTCAATGTTGAAGTCGTTGTTGAACTTTTTGGTGTCTTTCAATGTTGAGGTTGTTTTTGATTTTCTTGGTGTTATCAATGTTTTTATTGAACTTTTTCACTTCTTTTAAAAGTTGAGGTTGTTGTTGAATTTGTTGGTGATTTTCAATGTTGTTCTTATTGTTGAATTTGTAGGTTTTTTTTTTCATTTTTGAGGTTGTTGTTGAATTTGTTGCTGTTATTCAATGTTGTGGTTGATTATTGAATGTGTTCGTGATTTTTTGTTGGTGATTTTCAATATTGAGGTTGTTGTTGAATTTGTTGGCGTTTTTCAATGTTGAGGTTGTTGTTGAATTTGTTGGTATTTTTCAATGCTGAGGTTGTTGAATTTGTTGGTGTTTTTCAATGTTGAGGTTGTTGTTGAATTTGTTGGTGTTATCAATGTCATTTTTTGAACTTTTTTGTATTTTTCAATGTTGAGGTTGTTGTTGAATTTGTTGGTGTTATCAATGATATTACTTGAACTTTTTTGTATTTTTCAATATTGAGTTTGTTTTTGAATTTGTTGGCGTTTTTCAATGTTGAGGTTGTTGTTGAATTTGTTGGTGATATTCAATATTGATGTTGTTGAATTTGTTGGTGATTTTCAATGTTGAGGTAGTTGTTGAATTTGTTGGTGTTATCAATGTCATTTTTTGAACTTTTTTGTATTTTTCAATGTTGAGGTTGTTGTTGAATTTGTTGGAGTTATCAATGTTATTACTTGAACTTTTTTGTATTTTTCAATATTGAATTTGTTTTTGAATTTGTTGGCGTTTTTCAATGTTGAGGTTGTTGTTGAATTTGTTGGTGATATTCAATATTGATGTTGTTGAATTTGTTGGTGATTTTCAATGTTGAGCTTGTTGTTGAATTTGTTGGTGTCTTTCAATATTGAGGTTGTTAATGAATTTGTTGGCGTCTTTCAATGTTGAGGTTGTTCTTGAATTTCCTTGTGTTATCAATGTTTGTATTGAACTTTTTCTCTTCTTTTAAAAGTTAAGGTTTTGTTGAATTTGTTGGTGATTTTCAATGTTGAGCTTGTTGTTGAATTGGTAGGTTTTTTTTCATTTTTGAAGTCGTTGTTGAATTTGTTGGGGTTTTTCAATGTTGAGGTTGTTGTTGAATTTGTTGGTATTTTTCAATGCTGAGGTTGTTGAATTTGTTGGTGTTTTTCAATGTTGAGGTTGTTGTTGAATTTGTTGGTGTTATCAATGTAATTTTTTGAACTTTTTTGTATTTTTCAATGTTGAGATTGTTGTTGAATTTGTTACTGATTTTCAATGTTGAGGTCGTTGTTGAATTTGTTGGTGTTTTTCATTGTTGAGGTTGTTGTTGAATTAGTCGCAGTCTTTCAATGTTGAGGTTGTTGTTGAACTTGTTGGTGTTATCAATGTTTTTTGTTGAACTTGTTTGTACTTCTTAATGTTGCGGTTGTTTCTGAATTAGTTGATGTTTTACAATGTTGAGTTTGTTGTTGAATTTGTTGGATTTTTTACCATGTTGTGGTTGTTGTTGAATTTATTGGTTTTTTTCAATGTTGAGGTTGTTGTTGAATTTGTTGTTGATTTTCAATGTTGAGTTTGATGTAGAATTCGTTGTTGTTATCAATGTTATTTTTTGAACTTTTTTGTATTATTTAATGTTGAGGTTGTTGTCTAATTTGTTGTTGTTATCCATGTTTTTTTCGAACTTTTCTCTTCTTTTAAAAGTTGAGGTTGTTGTTGAATTTGTTAGTATTTTTCAATGTTGCGATTGTTGAATTTGTTGCTGTTTTTCATTGTTGAGGTTGCTGTTGAATTTGTTGGTGTTTTTCAATGTTACGGTTTTTGTTGAATTTGTTGGTGATTTTCAATGTTGAGGTTGTTGTTGAATTTGTTGGTGTCTTTCAATATTGAGGTTGCTATTGAATTTGTTGGCGTCATTCAATGTTGTGGTTGTTGTTGAATTTCTTGGGGTTATCAATGTTTTTATTGAACTTTTTCTCTTCTTTTAAAAGTTGAGGTTGTTGTTGAATTTGTTGGTGTTTTTCAATGTGAGCTTGTTGTTGAAATTTTAAGTATTTTTCAATGTTGAGGTTGCTTTTGAAGTTGTTAGTGTTTTTCAATGTGGAGGTTGATGTTGAATTTGTTGATGATTTTCAATAACGAGGTTGTTGTTGAATTTGTTGGCGTTTTTCAATCTTGAGGTTGTTGTTGAATTTGTTGCTGATTTTCAATGTTGAAGTCGTTGTTGAACTTTTTGGTGTCTTTCAATGTTGAGGTTGTTTTTGATTTTCTTGGTGTTATCAATGTTTTTATTGAACTTTTTCACTTCTTTTAAAAGTTGAGGTTGTTGTTGAATTTGTTGGTGATTTTCAATGTTGTTCTTATTGTTGAATTTGTAGGTTTTTTTTTTCATTTTTGAGGTTGTTGTTGAATTTGTTGCTGTTATTCAATGTTGTGGTTGATTATTGAATGTGTTCGTGATTTTTTGTTGGTGATTTTCAATATTGAGGTTGTTGTTGAATTTGTTGGCGTTTTTCAATGTTGAGGTTGTTGTTGAATTTGTTGGTATTTTTCAATGCTGAGGTTGTTGAATTTGTTGGTGTTTTTCAATGTTGAGGTTGTTGTTGAATTTGTTGGTGTTATCAATGTCATTTTTTGAACTTTTTTGTATTTTTCAATGTTGAGGTTGTTGTTGAATTTGTTGGTGTTATCAATGATATTACTTGAACTTTTTTGTATTTTTCAATATTGAGTTTGTTTTTGAATTTGTTGGCGTTTTTCAATGTTGAGGTTGTTGTTGAATTTGTTGGTGATATTCAATATTGATGTTGTTGAATTTGTTGGTGATTTTCAATGTTGAGGTAGTTGTTGAATTTGTTGGTGTTATCAATGTCATTTTTTGAACTTTTTTGTATTTTTCAATGTTGAGGTTGTTGTTGAATTTGTTGGAGTTATCAATGTTATTACTTGAACTTTTTTGTATTTTTCAATATTGAATTTGTTTTTGAATTTGTTGGCGTTTTTCAATGTTGAGGTTGTTGTTGAATTTGTTGGTGTTATCAATGTTATTTTCTGAACTTTTTTGTATTTTTCAATGTTGAGGTTGTTGTTGAATTTGTTGGTATTTTTCAATGTTGAGGTTGTTGTTGAATTTGTTTGTGTTTTTGATTGTTGAGGTTGTTGTTGAATTTGTTGGTGTTATCAATGTTATTTTTTGGTCCTTTATTTATTTTTGAAAGTTGAGCTTATTGTTGAATTTGTTGGTTTTTTACAATGTTGAGATTGATGTTTGAATTTGTTGCTGATTTTCAATGTTGATGCTGTTGTTGAATTTGCTGTTGTCTTTCAATATTGAGGTAGTTGTTGAATTTGTTGGCGTTTTTCAATGTTGAGGTTGTTGTTGAATTTGTTGTTGTTATCACTTTATTTTTTGAACTTTTTCTCTTTTAAAAGTTGAGGTTGTTGTTGAATTTGTTGGTGTTTTTCAATTTTGAGGTTGTTGTTGAATTTGTTTTTGTTATCACTGTATTTTTTGAATTTTATTTCTCTTTTAAAAGTTGAGGTTGTTGTTGAATTTGTTCGTGTTTTTCAATATTGATGTTGTTGTTGAATTTGTTTTTCAATGTTGAGGTTGTTGTTGAATTTGTTGGTGATTTTCAATATTGATGTTGTTGAATTTTTTGTTGATTTTCAATGTTGAGGTTGTTGTTGAATTTGTTGGTGTCTTTCAATATTGAGGTTGTTTTTGAATTTGTTGGTGTCTTTCAATGTTGAGATTGTTGTTGATTTTCTTGGTGTTATCAATGTTTTTATTGAACTTTTTCTCTCCTTTAAAAGTTGAGGTTGTTGTTGAATTTGTTGTTGTTTTTCAATGTTGAGCTTGTTGTTGAAATTGTAAGTTTTTTTCAATGTTGAGGTTGTTGTTGAATTTGTTGACGTTTTTCAATGTTGAGGTTCTTGTTGAATTCGTAGCTGATTTTCAATTTGAGGTCGTTGTTGAACATGTTGGTGTCTTTCAATATTGGGTTTGTTGTTGAATTTGTTGGTATTATCAATGTTTTCTTTTGAACTTTTTTGTAGTTTTCAATGTTGAGGTTGTTGTTGAATTTGTTGGTATTTTTCAATGCTGAGGTTGTTGAATTTGTTGGTGTTTTTCAATGTTGAGGTTGTTGTTGAATTTGTTGGTGTTATCAATGTTATTACTTGAACTTTTTTGTATTTTTCAATATTGAGTTTTTTTTGAATTTGTTGGCGTTTTTCAATGTTGAAGTTGTTGTTGAATTTGTTGATGATATTCAATATTGATGTTGTTGAATTTGTTGGTGTCTTTCAATATGAGGTTGTTGTTAAATTTGTTGGTGTTTTTCAATGTTGAGGTTGTTGTTGAAATTGTTGTCGTTATCAATGTATTTTTTGAACTTTTTCTCTTTGAAAAGTTGAGGTTGTTGTTGAATTTGTTGGTGTTTTTCAATGTTGAGATTGTTGTTGAATTTGTTGGCGTTTTTCAATGTTGTGGTTGTTGTTGAATTTGTTGGTGATTTTCAATGTTGAGGTTGTTGTTGAATTTGTTGGTGTCTTTCAATATTGAGGTTTGTATTGAATTTGTTGGCGTCTTTCAGTGTTGAGGTTGTTGTTGAAGTTCTTGGTGCTATCAATGTTTTTATTGAACTTTTTTTCTTCCTTTGAAAGTTGAGGTTGTTGTTGAATTTGTTGGTGTTTTTCAATGCGAGCTTGTTGTTGAAATTGTAAGTTTTTTTCAATGTTGAGGTTGTTTTTGAATTTGTTAGTGTTTTTCAATGTGGAGGTTGATGTTGAATTTGTTGGTGATTTTCAATATCGAGGTTGTTGTTGAATTTGTTGGCGTTTTTCAATGTTGAGGTTCTTGTTGAATTTGTAGCTGATTTTCAATTTGAGGTCGTTGTTGAACATGTTGGTGTCTTTCAATATTGGGGTTGTTGTTGAATTTGTTGGTGTTTTTCAATATTGAGGTTGTTGTTGAATTTGTTGGTATTATCAATGTTTTCTTTTGAACTTATTTGTATTTTTCAATGTTGAGGTTGTTGTTGAATTTGTTGGTATTTTTCAATGCTGAGGTTGTTGAATTTGTTGGTGTTTTTCAACTTTGAGGTTGTTGTTGAATTTGTTGGTGATTTTCAATGTTGAGGTTGTTGTTGAATTTGTTGGTGTAATCAATGATATTACTTGAACTTTTTTGTATTTTTCAATATTGAGTTTGTTTTTGAATTTGTTGGCGTTTTTCAATGTTGAGGTTGTTGTTGAATTTGTTGGTGATATTCAATATTGATGTTGTTGAATTTGTTGGTGATTTTGAATGTTGAGGTAGTTGTTGAATTTGTTGGTGTTATCAATGTCATTTTTTGAACTTTTTTGTATTTTTCAATGTTGAGGTTGTTGTTGAATTTGTTGGAGTTATCAATGTTATTACTTGAACTTTTTTGTATTTTCAATATTGAATTTGTTTTTGAATTTGTTGGCGTTTTTCAATGTTGAGGTTGTTGTTGAATTTGTTGGTGATATTCAATATTGATGTTGTTGAATTTGTTGGTGATTTTCAATGTTGAGCTTGTTGTTGAATTTGTTGGTGTCTTTCAATATTGAGGTTGTTAATGAATTTGTTGGCGTCTTTCAATGTTGAGGTTGTTCTTGAATTTCTTGGTGTTATCAATGTTTGTATTGAACTTTTTCTCTTCTTTTAAAAGTTAAGGTTGTTGTTGAATTTGTTGGTGATTTTCAATGTTGAGCTTGTTGTTGAATTTGTAGGTTTTTTTTCATTTTTGTAGTCGTTGTTGAATTTGTTGTGGTTTTCAATATTGAGGTTGTTGTTGAATTTGTTGGTGTTTTTCAATGTTGAGGTTGTTGTTGAATTTGTTGGTGTTATCAATGTTATTATTTGAACTTTTATTTATTTTTGAAAGTTGAGCTTATTGTTGAATTTGTTGGTTTTTTTCAATGTTGAGGTTGATGTTTGAATTTGTTGCTGATTTTCAATGTTGAGGTTGTTGTTGAATTTGTTGGTGTCTTTCAATATTGAGGTTTTTGTTGAATTTACTGGTGTTTTTCAATGTTGAGGTTGTTGTTGAATTTGTTGGTGACTTTCAATATTGAGGTTGTTGTTGAATTTGTTGGCGATTTTCAATGTTGAGGTTGTTGTTGAATTTGTTGTTGTTATCAACGTATTTTTTGAACTTTTTCTCTTTTAAAAGTTGTGCTTATTGCTGAATTTGTTTGTTTTTTTCTATGTTGTGGTTGATGTTAGATTTTGTTGCTGATTTTCAATGTTCAGGTTGTTGTTGAATTTGTTGGTGATATTCAATATCGATGATGTTGAATTTGTTGGTGATTTTCAATGTTGAGGTTGTTGTTGAATTTGTTGGTGTCTTTCAATATTGAGGTTGTTAATGAATTTGTTGGCGTCTATCAATTTTGTTGGTTGTTGTTGAATTTCTTGGTGTTTTCAATGTTTTTATTGAACTTTTTCTCTTCTTTTAATAGTTGAGGTTGTTGTTGAATTTGTTGGTGATTTTCAATGTTGAGCTTATTGTTGAAAATTTTAGGTTTTTTTTCATTTTTGAATTTGTTGTTGAATTTGTTGGGATTTTTAATGTTGCGGTTGATGTTGAATTTGTTGGTGACTTTCAATGTTGAGGTTGTTGTTGAAAATTGTTGGTGATTTTCAATATTGATGTTGTTGAATTTGTTGCTGTTTTTCAATGTTGAGGTTGTTGTTGAATTTGTTGGTGTTTTTCAATATTGAGGGTGTTAATGAATTTGTTGGCGTCTTTCAATGTTGAGGTTGTTGTTGAATTTCTTGGTGTTATCAATGTTTTTATTGAACTTTTTCTCTTCTATTAAAAGTTAAGGTTTTTGTTGAATTTGTTGGTGATTTTCAATGTTGAGCTTGTTGTTGAATTTGTAGGATTTTTTTCAATTTTGAGGTTGTTGTTGAATTTGTTGGTGTTTTTCAATGTTGTGGTTGATGTTGAATTTGTTGGTGATTTTTTGTTGTTGATTTTCAATATTGAGGTTGTTGTTGAATTTTTTGGCGTTTTTCAATGCTGAGATTGTTGTTGAATTTGTTTCTAATTTTCAATGTTGAGGTCGTTTTTGAATTTGTTGGTGTTTTTCATTGTTGAGGTTGTTGTTGAATTTGTCGCAGTCTTTCAATGTTGAGGTTGTTGTTGAACTTGTTGGTGTTATCAATGTTTTTTGTTGAACTTGTTTGTACTTATTAATGTTGCGGTTGTTTCTGAATTTGTTGATGTTTTACAATGTTGAGTTTGTTGTTGAATTTGTTGGTTTTTTTACCATGTTGTGGTTGTTGTTGAATTTATTGGTTTTTTTCAATGTTGAGGTTGTTGTTGAATTTGTTCTTGATTTTCAATGTTGAGTTTGATGTTGAATTCGTTGTTGTTATCAATGCTATTTTTTGAACTTTTTCTATTTTTCAATGTTGAGGTTGTTGTTGAATTTGTTGATGTTATCAATGTTATTTTTTGAACTTTTTTGTATTATTTAATGTTGAGGTTGTTGTTTAATTTGTTGTTGTTATCCATGTTTTTTTCGAACTGTTCTCTTCTTTTAAAAGTTGAGGTTTTTGTTGAATTCGTTAGTATTTTTCAATGTTGCGGTTGTTGAATTTTTTGTGTTTTTCATTGTTGAGGTTGTTGTTGAATTTGTTGCTGTTTTTCATTGTTGAGGTTGCTGTTGAATTTGTTGGTGTTTTTCAATGTTACGGTTTTTGTTGAATTTGTTGGTGATTTTCAATGTTGAGGTTGTTGATGAATTTGTTGGTGTCTTTCAATATTAAGGTTGCTATTGAATTTGTTGGCGTCATTCAATGTTGAGGTTGTTGTTGAATTTCTTGGTTTTATCAATGTTTTTATTGAACTTTTTCTCTTCTTTTAAAAGTTGAGGTTGTTGTTGAATTTGTTGGTGTTTTTCAATGTGAGCTTGTTGTTGAAATTTTAAGTATTTTTCAATGTTGAGGTTGCTTTTGAAGTTGTTAGTGTTTTTCAATGTGGAGGTTGATGTTGAATTTGTTGATGATTTTCAATAACGTGGTTGTTGTTGAATTTGTTGGCGTTTTTCAATCTTGAGGTTGTTGTTGAATTTGTTGCTGATTTTCAATGTTGAAGTCGTTGTTGAACTTTTTGGTGTCTTTCAATGTTGAGGTTGTTGTTGAATTTCTTGGTGTTATCAATGTTTTTATTGAACTTTTTCTCTTCTTTTAAAAGTTGAGGTTGTTGTTGAATTTGTTGGTGATTTTCAATGTTGTGCTTATTGTTGAATTTGTAGGTTTTTTTTTCATTTTTGAGGTTGTTGTTGAATTTGTTGCTGTTTTTCAATGTTGTGGTTGATGTTGAATGTGTTCGTGATTTTTTGTTGGTGATTTTCAATATTGAGGTTGTTGTTGAATTTGTTGGCATTTTTCAATGTTGAGGTTGTTGTTGAATTTGTTGGTGTTATCAATGTTATTTTCTGAACTTTTTTGTATTTTTCAATGTTGAGGTTGTTGTTGAATTTGTTGGTATTTTTCAATGTTGAGGTTGTTGTTGAATTTGTTTGTGTTTTTGATTGTTGAGGTTGTTGTTGAATTTGTTGGTGTTATCAATGTTATTTTTTGGTCCTTTATTTATTTTTGAAAGTTGAGCTTATTGTTGAATTTGTTGGTTTTTTACAATGTTGAGATTGATGTTTGAATTTGTTGCTGATTTTCAATGTTGATGCTGTTGTTGAATTTGCTGTTGTCTTTCAATATTGAGGTAGTTGTTGAATTTGTTGGCGTTTTTCAATGTTGAGGTTGTTGTTGAATTTGTTGTTGTTATCACTTTATTTTTTGAACTTTTTCTCTTTTAAAAGTTGAGGTTGTTGTTGAATTTGTTGGTGTTTTTCAATTTTGAGGTTGTTGTTGAATTTGTTTTTGTTATCACTGTATTTTTTGAATTTTATTTCTCTTTTAAAAGTTGAGGTTGTTGTTGAATTTGTTCGTGTTTTTCAATATTGATGTTGTTGTTGAATTTGTTGGTGATTTTCAATATTGATGTTGTTGAATTTTTTGTTGATTTTCAATGTTGAGGTTGTTGTTGAATTTGTTGGTGTCTTTCAATATTGAGGTTGTTTTTGAATTTGTTGGTGTCTTTCAATGTTGAGATTGTTGTTGATTTTCTTGGTGTTATCAATGTTTTTATTGAACTTTTTCTCTCCTTTAAAAGTTGAGGTTGTTGTTGAATTTGTTGTTGTTTTTCAATGTTGAGCTTGTTGTTGAAATTGTAAGTTTTTTTCAATGTTGAGGTTGTTGTTGAATTTGTTGACGTTTTTCAATGTTGAGGTTCTTGTTGAATTCGTAGCTGATTTTCAATTTGAGGTCGTTGTTGAACATGTTGGTGTCTTTCAATATTGGGTTTGTTGTTGAATTTGTTGGTATTATCAATGTTTTCTTTTGAACTTTTTTGTAGTTTTCAATGTTGAGGTTGTTGTTGAATTTGTTGGTATTTTTCAATGCTGAGGTTGTTGAATTTGTTGGTGTTTTTCAATGTTGAGGTTGTTGTTGAATTTGTTGGTGTTATCAATGTTATTACTTGAACTTTTTTGTATTTTTCAATATTGAGTTTTTTTTGAATTTGTTGGCGTTTTTCAATGTTGAAGTTGTTGTTGAATTTGTTGATGATATTCAATATTGATGTTGTTGAATTTGTTGGTGTCTTTCAATATGAGGTTGTTGTTAAATTTGTTGGTGTTTTTCAATGTTGAGGTTGTTGTTGAAATTGTTGTCGTTATCAATGTATTTTTTGAACTTTTTCTCTTTGAAAAGTTGAGGTTGTTGTTGAATTTGTTGGTGTTTTTCAATGTTGAGATTGTTGTTGAATTTGTTGGCGTTTTTCAATGTTGTGGTTGTTGTTGAATTTGTTGGTGATTTTCAATGTTGAGGTTGTTGTTGAATTTGTTGGTGTCTTTCAATATTGAGGTTTGTATTGAATTTGTTGGCGTCTTTCAGTGTTGAGGTTGTTGTTGAAGTTCTTGGTGCTATCAATGTTTTTATTGAACTTTTTTTCTTCCTTTGAAAGTTGAGGTTGTTGTTGAATTTGTTGGTGTTTTTCAATGCGAGCTTGTTGTTGAAATTGTAAGTTTTTTTCAATGTTGAGGTTGTTTTTGAATTTGTTAGTGTTTTTCAATGTGGAGGTTGATGTTGAATTTGTTGGTGATTTTCAATATCGAGGTTGTTGTTGAATTTGTTGGCGTTTTTCAATGTTGAGGTTCTTGTTGAATTTGTAGCTGATTTTCAATTTGAGGTCGTTGTTGAACATGTTGGTGTCTTTCAATATTGGGGTTGTTGTTGAATTTGTTGGTGTTTTTCAATATTGAGGTTGTTGTTGAATTTGTTGGTATTATCAATGTTTTCTTTTGAACTTATTTGTATTTTTCAATGTTGAGGTTGTTGTTGAATTTGTTGGTATTTTTCAATGCTGAGGTTGTTGAATTTGTTGGTGTTTTTCAACTTTGAGGTTGTTGTTGAATTTGTTGGTGATTTTCAATGTTGAGGTTGTTGTTGAATTTGTTGGTGTAATCAATGTCATTTTTTGAACTTTTTTGTATTTTTCAATGTTGAGGTTTGTGTTGAATTTGTTGGTGTTATCAATGTTATTACTTGAACTTTATTTATTTTTCAATTTTGAGTTTGTTTTTGAATTTGTTGGCGTTTTTTAATGTTGAGGTTGTTGTTGAAATTGTTGGTGATAATCAATATTGATGTTGTTGAATTTGTTGGTCATTTTAAATGTTGAGGTGGTTGTTGAATATGTTGGTGTCTTTCAATATTGGGTTTGCTGTTGAATATGTTGGTGTTTTTCAATTTTGAGGTTGTTGTTGAATTTGTTGGTGACTTTCAATATTGAGGTTGTTGTTGAATTTGTTGGCGTTTTTCAATGTTGAGGTTGTTGTTGAATTTGTTGTTGTTATCAACGTATTTTTTGAACTTTTTCTCTTTTAAAAGTTGAGCTTATTGCTGAATTTGTTTGTTTTTTTCTATGTTGAGGTTGATGTTTGATTTTGTTGCTGATTTTCAATGTTCAGGTTGTTGTTGAATTTGTTGGTGATATTCAATATTGATGTTGTTGAATTTGTTGGTGATTTTCAATGTTGAGGTTGTTGTTGAATTTGTTGGTGTCTTTCAATATTGAGGTTGTTAATGAATTTGTTGGCGTCTTTCAATTTTGTTGGTTGTTGTTGAATTTCTTGGTGTTTTCAATGTTTTTATTGAACTTTTTCTCTTCTTTTAATAGTTGAGGTTGTTGTTGAATTTGTTGGTGATTTTCAATGTTGAGCTTATTGTTGAAAATTTTAGGTTTTTTTTCATTTTTGAATTTGTTGTTGAATTTGTTGGGGTTTTTAATGTTGCGGTTGATGTTGAATTTGTTGGTGACTTTCAATGTTGAGGTTGTTGTTGAAAATTGTTGGTGATTTTCAATATTGATGTTGTTGAATTTGTTGCTGTTTTTCAATGTTGAGGTTGTTGTTGAATTTGTTGGTGTTTTTCAATATTGAGGGTGTTAATGAATTTGTTGGCGTCTTTCAATGTTGAGGTTGTTGTTGAATTTCTTGGTGTTATCAATGTTTTTATTGAACTTTTTCTCTTCTATTAAAAGTTAAGGTTTTTGTTGAATTTGTTGGTGATTTTCAATGTTGAGCTTGTTGTTGAATTTGTAGGATTTTTTTCAATTTTGAGGTTGTTGTTGAATTTGTTGGTGTTTTTCAATGTTGTGGTTGATGTTGAATTTGTTGGTGATTTTTTGTTGTTGATTTTCAATATTGAGGTTGTTGTTGAATTTTTTGGCGTTTTTCAATGCTGAGATTGTTGTTGAATTTGTTTCTAATTTTCAATGTTGAGGTCGTTTTTGAATTTGTTGGTGTTTTTCATTGTTGAGGTTGTTGTTGAATTTGTCGCAGTCTTTCAATGTTGAGGTTGTTGTTGAACTTGTTGGTGTTATCAATGTTTTTTGTTGAACTTGTTTGTACTTATTAATGTTGCGGTTGTTTCTGAATTTGTTGATGTTTTACAATGTTGAGTTTGTTGTTGAATTTGTTGGTTTTTTTACCATGTTGTGGTTGTTGTTGAATTTATTGGTTTTTTTCAATGTTGAGGTTGTTGTTGAATTTGTTCTTGATTTTCAATGTTGAGTTTGATGTTGAATTCGTTGTTGTTATCAATGCTATTTTTTGAACTTTTTCTATTTTTCAATGTTGAGGTTGTTGTTGAATTTGTTGATGTTATCAATGTTATTTTTTTAACTTTTTTGTATTATTTAATGTTGAGGTTGTTGTTTAATTTGTTGTTGTTATCCATGTTTTTTTCGAACTGTTCTCTTCTTTTAAAAGTTGAGGTTTTTGTTGAATTCGTTAGTATTTTTCAATGTTGCGGTTGTTGAATTTTTTGTGTTTTTCATTGTTGAGGTTGTTGTTGAATTTGTTGCTGTTTTTCATTGTTGAGGTTGCTGTTGAATTTGTTGGTGTTTTTCAATGTTACGGTTTTTGTTGAATTTGTTGGTGTTTTTCAATGTTGCGGTTGTTGAATTTTTTGTGTTTTTCATTGTTGAGGTTGTTGTTGAATTTGTTGCTGTTTTTCATTGTTGAGGTTGCTGTTGAATTTGTTGGTGTTTTTCAATGTTACGGTTTTTGTTGAATTTGTTGGTGATTTTCAATGTTGAGGTTGTTGATGAATTTGTTGGTGTCTTTCAATATTAAGGTTGCTATTGAATTTGTTGGCGTCATTCAATGTTGAGGTTGTTGTTGAATTTCTTGGTTTTATCAATGTTTTTATTGAACTTTTTCTCTTCTTTTAAAAGTTGAGGTTGTTGTTGAATTTGTTGGTGTTTTTCAATGTGAGCTTGTTGTTGAAATTTTAAGTATTTTTCAATGTTGAGGTTGCTTTTGAAGTTGTTAGTGTTTTTCAATGTGGAGGTTGATGTTGAATTTGTTGATGATTTTCAATAACGTGGTTGTTGTTGAATTTGTTGGCGTTTTTCAATCTTGAGGTTGTTGTTGAATTTGTTGCTGATTTTCAATGTTGAAGTCGTTGTTGAACTTTTTGGTGTCTTTCAATGTTGAGGTTGTTGTTGAATTTCTTGGTGTTATCAATGTTTTTATTGAACTTTTTCTCTTCTTTTAAAAGTTGAGGTTGTTGTTGAATTTGTTGGTGATTTTCAATGTTGTGCTTATTGTTGAATTTGTAGGTTTTTTTTTCATTTTTGAGGTTGTTGTTGAATTTGTTGCTGTTTTTCAATGTTGTGGTTGATGTTGAATGTGTTCGTGATTTTTTGTTGGTGATTTTCAATATTGAGGTTGTTGTTGAATTTGTTGGCATTTTTCAATGTTGAGGTTGTTGTTGAATTTGTTGGTGTTATCAATGTTATTTTCTGAACTTTTTTGTATTTTTCAATGTTGAGGTTGTTGTTGAATTTGTTGGTATTTTTCAATGTTGAGGTTGTTGTTGAATTTGTTTGTGTTTTTGATTGTTGAGGTTGTTGTTGAATTTGTTGGTGTTATCAATGTTATTTTTTGGTCCTTTATTTATTTTTGAAAGTTGAGCTTATTGTTGAATTTGTTGGTTTTTTACAATGTTGAGATTGATGTTTGAATTTGTTGCTGATTTTCAATGTTGATGCTGTTGTTGAATTTGCTGTTGTCTTTCAATATTGAGGTAGTTGTTGAATTTGTTGGCGTTTTTCAATGTTGAGGTTGTTGTTGAATTTGTTGTTGTTATCACTTTATTTTTTGAACTTTTTCTCTTTTAAAAGTTGAGGTTGTTGTTGAATTTGTTGGTGTTTTTCAATTTTGAGGTTGTTGTTGAATTTGTTTTTGTTATCACTGTATTTTTTGAATTTTATTTCTCTTTTAAAAGTTGAGGTTGTTGTTGAATTTGTTCGTGTTTTTCAATATTGATGTTGTTGTTGAATTTGTTGGTGATTTTCAATATTGATGTTGTTGAATTTTTTGTTGATTTTCAATGTTGAGGTTGTTGTTGAATTTGTTGGTGTCTTTCAATATTGAGGTTGTTTTTGAATTTGTTGGTGTCTTTCAATGTTGAGATTGTTGTTGATTTTCTTGGTGTTATCAATGTTTTTATTGAACTTTTTCTCTCCTTTAAAAGTTGAGGTTGTTGTTGAATTTGTTGTTGTTTTTCAATGTTGAGCTTGTTGTTGAAATTGTAAGTTTTTTTCAATGTTGAGGTTGTTGTTGAATTTGTTGACGTTTTTCAATGTTGAGGTTCTTGTTGAATTCGTAGCTGATTTTCAATTTGAGGTCGTTGTTGAACATGTTGGTGTCTTTCAATATTGGGTTTGTTGTTGAATTTGTTGGTATTATCAATGTTTTCTTTTGAACTTTTTTGTAGTTTTCAATGTTGAGGTTGTTGTTGAATTTGTTGGTATTTTTCAATGCTGAGGTTGTTGAATTTGTTGGTGTTTTTCAATGTTGAGGTTGTTGTTGAATTTGTTGGTGTTATCAATGTTATTACTTGAACTTTTTTGTATTTTTCAATATTGAGTTTTTTTTGAATTTGTTGGCGTTTTTCAATGTTGAAGTTGTTGTTGAATTTGTTGATGATATTCAATATTGATGTTGTTGAATTTGTTGGTGTCTTTCAATATGAGGTTGTTGTTAAATTTGTTGGTGTTTTTCAATGTTGAGGTTGTTGTTGAAATTGTTGTCGTTATCAATGTATTTTTTGAACTTTTTCTCTTTGAAAAGTTGAGGTTGTTGTTGAATTTGTTGGTGTTTTTCAATGTTGAGATTGTTGTTGAATTTGTTGGCGTTTTTCAATGTTGTGGTTGTTGTTGAATTTGTTGGTGATTTTCAATGTTGAGGTTGTTGTTGAATTTGTTGGTGTCTTTCAATATTGAGGTTTGTATTGAATTTGTTGGCGTCTTTCAGTGTTGAGGTTGTTGTTGAAGTTCTTGGTGCTATCAATGTTTTTATTGAACTTTTTTTCTTCCTTTGAAAGTTGAGGTTGTTGTTGAATTTGTTGGTGTTTTTCAATGCGAGCTTGTTGTTGAAATTGTAAGTTTTTTTCAATGTTGAGGTTGTTTTTGAATTTGTTAGTGTTTTTCAATGTGGAGGTTGATGTTGAATTTGTTGGTGATTTTCAATATCGAGGTTGTTGTTGAATTTGTTGGCGTTTTTCAATGTTGAGGTTCTTGTTGAATTTGTAGCTGATTTTCAATTTGAGGTCGTTGTTGAACATGTTGGTGTCTTTCAATATTGGGGTTGTTGTTGAATTTGTTGGTGTTTTTCAATATTGAGGTTGTTGTTGAATTTGTTGGTATTATCAATGTTTTCTTTTGAACTTATTTGTATTTTTCAATGTTGAGGTTGTTGTTGAATTTGTTGGTATTTTTCAATGCTGAGGTTGTTGAATTTGTTGGTGTTTTTCAACTTTGAGGTTGTTGTTGAATTTGTTGGTGATTTTCAATGTTGAGGTTGTTGTTGAATTTGTTGGTGTAATCAATGTCATTTTTTGAACTTTTTTGTATTTTTCAATGTTGAGGTTTGTGTTGAATTTGTTGGTGTTATCAATGTTATTACTTGAACTTTATTTATTTTTCAATTTTGAGTTTGTTTTTGAATTTGTTGGCGTTTTTTAATGTTGAGGTTGTTGTTGAAATTGTTGGTGATAATCAATATTGATGTTGTTGAATTTGTTGGTCATTTTAAATGTTGAGGTGGTTGTTGAATATGTTGGTGTCTTTCAATATTGGGTTTGCTGTTGAATATGTTGGTGTTTTTCAATTTTGAGGTTGTTGTTGAATTTGTTGGTGACTTTCAATATTGAGGTTGTTGTTGAATTTGTTGGCGTTTTTCAATGTTGAGGTTGTTGTTGAATTTGTTGTTGTTATCAACGTATTTTTTGAACTTTTTCTCTTTTAAAAGTTGAGCTTATTGCTGAATTTGTTTGTTTTTTTCTATGTTGAGGTTGATGTTTGATTTTGTTGCTGATTTTCAATGTTCAGGTTGTTGTTGAATTTGTTGGTGATATTCAATATTGATGTTGTTGAATTTGTTGGTGATTTTCAATGTTGAGGTTGTTGTTGAATTTGTTGGTGTCTTTCAATATTGAGGTTGTTAATGAATTTGTTGGCGTCTTTCAATTTTGTTGGTTGTTGTTGAATTTCTTGGTGTTTTCAATGTTTTTATTGAACTTTTTCTCTTCTTTTAATAGTTGAGGTTGTTGTTGAATTTGTTGGTGATTTTCAATGTTGAGCTTATTGTTGAAAATTTTAGGTTTTTTTTCATTTTTGAATTTGTTGTTGAATTTGTTGGGGTTTTTAATGTTGCGGTTGATGTTGAATTTGTTGGTGACTTTCAATGTTGAGGTTGTTGTTGAAAATTGTTGGTGATTTTCAATATTGATGTTGTTGAATTTGTTGCTGTTTTTCAATGTTGAGGTTGTTGTTGAATTTGTTGGTGTTTTTCAATATTGAGGGTGTTAATGAATTTGTTGGCGTCTTTCAATGTTGAGGTTGTTGTTGAATTTCTTGGTGTTATCAATGTTTTTATTGAACTTTTTCTCTTCTATTAAAAGTTAAGGTTTTTGTTGAATTTGTTGGTGATTTTCAATGTTGAGCTTGTTGTTGAATTTGTAGGATTTTTTTCAATTTTGAGGTTGTTGTTGAATTTGTTGGTGTTTTTCAATGTTGTGGTTGATGTTGAATTTGTTGGTGATTTTTTGTTGTTGATTTTCAATATTGAGGTTGTTGTTGAATTTTTTGGCGTTTTTCAATGCTGAGATTGTTGTTGAATTTGTTTCTAATTTTCAATGTTGAGGTCGTTTTTGAATTTGTTGGTGTTTTTCATTGTTGAGGTTGTTGTTGAATTTGTCGCAGTCTTTCAATGTTGAGGTTGTTGTTGAACTTGTTGGTGTTATCAATGTTTTTTGTTGAACTTGTTTGTACTTATTAATGTTGCGGTTGTTTCTGAATTTGTTGATGTTTTACAATGTTGAGTTTGTTGTTGAATTTGTTGGTTTTTTTACCATGTTGTGGTTGTTGTTGAATTTATTGGTTTTTTTCAATGTTGAGGTTGTTGTTGAATTTGTTCTTGATTTTCAATGTTGAGTTTGATGTTGAATTCGTTGTTGTTATCAATGCTATTTTTTGAACTTTTTCTATTTTTCAATGTTGAGGTTGTTGTTGAATTTGTTGATGTTATCAATGTTATTTTTTGAACTTTTTTGTATTATTTAATGTTGAGGTTGTTGTTTAATTTGTTGTTGTTATCCATGTTTTTTTCGAACTGTTCTCTTCTTTTAAAAGTTGAGGTTTTTGTTGAATTCGTTAGTATTTTTCAATGTTGCGGTTGTTGAATTTTTTGTGTTTTTCATTGTTGAGGTTGTTGTTGAATTTGTTGCTGTTTTTCATTGTTGAGGTTGCTGTTGAATTTGTTGGTGTTTTTCAATGTTACGGTTTTTGTTGAATTTGTTGGTGATTTTCAATGTTGAGGTTGTTGATGAATTTGTTGGTGTCTTTCAATATTGAGGTTGCTATTGAATTTGTTGGCGTCATTCAATGTTGAGGTTGTTGTTGAATTTCTTGGTGTTATCAATGTTTTTATTGAACTTTTTCTCTTCTTTTAAAAGTTGAGGTTGTTGTTGAATTTGTTGGTGTTTTTCAATGTGAGCTTGTTGTTGAAATTTTAAGTATTTTTCAATGTTGAGGTTGCTTTTGAAGTTGTTAGTGTTTTTCAATGTGGAGGTTGATGTTGAATTTGTTGATGATTTTCAATAACGTGGTTGTTGTTGAATTTGTTGGCGTTTTTCAATCTTGAGGTTGTTGTTGAATTTGTTGCTGATTTTCAATGTTGAAGTCGTTGTTGAACTTTTTGGTGTCTTTCAATGTTGAGGTTGTTGTTGAATTTCTTGGTGTTATCAATGTTTTTATTGAACTTTTTCTCTTCTTTTAAAAGTTGAGGTTGTTGTTGAATTTGTTGGTGATTTTCAATGTTGTGCTTATTGTTGAATTTGTAGGTTTTTTTTCATTTTTGAGGTTGTTGTTGAATTTGTTGCTGTTTTTCAATGTTGTGGTTGATGTTGAATGTGTTCGTGATTTTTTGTTGGTGATTTTCAATATTGAGGTTGTTGTTGAATTTGTTGGCATTTTTCAATGTTGAGGTTGTTGTTGAATTTGTTGGTGTTATCAATGTTATTTTCTGAACTTTTTTGTATTTTTCAATGTTGAGGTTGTTGTTGAATTTGTTGGTATTTTTCAATGTTGAGGTTGTTGTTGAATTTGTTTGTGTTTTTGATTGTTGAGGTTGTTGTTGAATTTGTTGGTGTTATCAATGTTATTTTTTGGTCCTTTATTTATTTTTGAAAGTTGAGCTTATTGTTGAATTTGTTGGTTTTTTACAATGTTGAGATTGATGTTTGAATTTGTTGCTGATTTTCAATGTTGATGCTGTTGTTGAATTTGCTGTTGTCTTTCAATATTGAGGTAGTTGTTGAATTTGTTGGCGTTTTTCAATGTTGAGGTTGTTGTTGAATTTGTTGTTGTTATCACTTTATTTTTTGAACTTTTTCTCTTTTAAAAGTTGAGGTTGTTGTTGAATTTGTTGGTGTTTTTCAATTTTGAGGTTGTTGTTGAATTTGTTTTTGTTATCACTGTATTTTTTGAATTTTATTTCTCTTTTAAAAGTTGAGGTTGTTGTTGAATTTGTTCGTGTTTTTCAATATTGATGTTGTTGTTGAATTTGTTTTTCAATGTTGAGGTTGTTGTTGAATTTGTTGGTGATTTTCAATATTGATGTTGTTGAATTTTTTGTTGATTTTCAATGTTGAGGTTGTTGTTGAATTTGTTGGTGTCTTTCAATATTGAGGTTGTTTTTGAATTTGTTGGTGTCTTTCAATGTTGAGATTGTTGTTGATTTTCTTGGTGTTATCAATGTTTTTATTGAACTTTTTCTCTCCTTTAAAAGTTGAGGTTGTTGTTGAATTTGTTGTTGTTTTTCAATGTTGAGCTTGTTGTTGAAATTGTAAGTTTTTTTCAATGTTGAGGTTGTTGTTGAATTTGTTGACGTTTTTCAATGTTGAGGTTCTTGTTGAATTCGTAGCTGATTTTCAATTTGAGGTCGTTGTTGAACATGTTGGTGTCTTTCAATATTGGGTTTGTTGTTGAATTTGTTGGTATTATCAATGTTTTCTTTTGAACTTTTTTGTAGTTTTCAATGTTGAGGTTGTTGTTGAATTTGTTGGTATTTTTCAATGCTGAGGTTGTTGAATTTGTTGGTGTTTTTCAATGTTGAGGTTGTTGTTGAATTTGTTGGTGTTATCAATGTTATTACTTGAACTTTTTTGTATTTTTCAATATTGAGTTTTTTTTGAATTTGTTGGCGTTTTTCAATGTTGAAGTTGTTGTTGAATTTGTTGATGATATTCAATATTGATGTTGTTGAATTTGTTGGTGTCTTTCAATATGAGGTTGTTGTTAAATTTGTTGGTGTTTTTCAATGTTGAGGTTGTTGTTGAAATTGTTGTCGTTATCAATGTATTTTTTGAACTTTTTCTCTTTGAAAAGTTGAGGTTGTTGTTGAATTTGTTGGTGTTTTTCAATGTTGAGATTGTTGTTGAATTTGTTGGCGTTTTTCAATGTTGTGGTTGTTGTTGAATTTGTTGGTGATTTTCAATGTTGAGGTTGTTGTTGAATTTGTTGGTGTCTTTCAATATTGAGGTTTGTATTGAATTTGTTGGCGTCTTTCAGTGTTGAGGTTGTTGTTGAAGTTCTTGGTGCTATCAATGTTTTTATTGAACTTTTTTTCTTCCTTTGAAAGTTGAGGTTGTTGTTGAATTTGTTGGTGTTTTTCAATGCGAGCTTGTTGTTGAAATTGTAAGTTTTTTTCAATGTTGAGGTTGCTTTTGAAGTTGTTAGTGTTTTTCAATGTGGAGGTTGATGTTGAATTTGTTGATGATTTTCAATAACGAGGTTGTTGTTGAATTTGTTGGCGTTTTTCAATCTTGAGGTTGCGGTTGAATTTGTTGCTGATTTTCAATGTTGAAGTCGTTGTTGAACTTTTTGGTGTCTTTCAATGTTGAGGTTGTTTTTGATTTTCTTGGTGTTATCAATGTTTTTATTGAACTTTTTCACTTCTTTTAAAAGTTGAGGTTGTTGTTGAATTTGTTGGTGATTTTCAATGTTGTTCTTATTGTTGAATTTGTAGGTTTTTTTTTTTCATTTTTGAGGTTGTTGTTGAATTTGTTGCTGTTATTCAATGTTGTGGTTGATTATTGAATGTGTTCGTGATTTTTTGTTGGTGATTTTCAATATTGAGGTTGTTGTTGAATTTGTTGGCGTTTTTCAATGTTGAGGTTGTTGTTGAATTTGTTGGTATTTTTCAATGCTGAGGTTGTTGAATTTGTTGGTGTTTTTCAACTTTGAGGTTGTTGTTGAATTTGTTGGTGATTTTCAATGTTGAGGTTGTTGTTGAATTTGTTGGTGTAATCAATGTCATTTTATGAACTTTTTTGTATTTTTCAATGTTGAGGTTTGTGTTGAATTTGTTGGTGTTATCAATGTTATTACTTGAACTTTATTTATTTTTCAATTTTGAGTTTGTTTTTGAATTTGTTGGCGTTTTTTAATGTTGAGGTTGTTGTTGAAATTGTTGGTGATAATCAATATTGATGTTGTTGAATTTGTTGGTCATTTTAAATGTTGAGGTGGTTGTTGAATATGTTGGTGTCTTTCAATATTGGGTTTGCTGTTGAATATGTTGGTGTTTTTCAATTTTGAGGTTGTTGTTGAATTTGTTGGTGACTTTCAATATTCAGGTTGTTGTTGAATTTGTTGGCGATTTTCAATGTTGAGGTTGTTGTTGAATTTGTTGTTGTTATCAACGTATTTTTTGAACTTTTTCTCTTTTAAAAGTTGAGCTTATTGCTGAATTTGTTTGTTTTTTTCTATGTTGAGGTTGATGTTTGATTTTGTTGCTGATTTTCAATGTTCAGGTTGTTGTTGAATTTGTTGGTGATATTCAATATTGATGTTGTTGAATTTGTTGGTGATTTTCAATGTTGAGGTTGTTGTTGAATTTGTTGGTGTCTTTCAATATTGAGGTTGTTAATGAATTTGTTGGCGTCTTTCAATTTTGTTGGTTGTTGTTGAATTTCTTGGTGTTATCAATGTTTTTATTGAACTTTTTCTCTTCTTTTAAAAGTGGAGGTTGTTGTTGAATTTGTTCGTGATTTTCAATGTTGAGCTTATTGTTGAATTTGTAGGTTTTTTTTCATTTTTGAATTTGTTGTTGAATTTGTTGGGGTTTTCAATGTTGTGGTTGATGTTGAATTTCTTGGTGTTTTTCAATGTTGAGGTTGTTGTTGAATTTGTTGGTGTTATCGCTGTTATTTTCTGAACATTTTTGTATTTTTCAATGTTAAGGTTATTGTTGAATTTGTTGGTATTTTTCAATGTTGAGTTTGTTGTTGAATTTGGTTGTGTTTTTGATTGTTGAGGTTGTTGTTGAATTTGTTGGTGATTTTCAATATTGATGTTGTTGAATTTGTTGCTGTTTTTCAATGTTGAGGTTGTTGTTGAATTTGTTGGCGTCTTTCAATATTGAGGGTGTTAATGAATTTGTTGGCGTCTTTCAATGTTGAGGTTGTTGTTGAATTTCTTGGTGTTATCAATGTTTTTATTGAACTTTTTCTCTTCTATTAAAAGTTAAGGTTTTTGTTGAATTTGTTGGTGATTTTCAATGTTGAGCTTGTTGTTGAATTTGTAGGTTTTTTTCAATGTTGATGTTGTTGTTGAATTTGTTGGTGTTTTTCAATGTTGTGGTTGATGTTGAATTTGTTGGTGATTTTTTGTTGTTGATTTTCAATATTGAGGTTGTTGTTGAATTTTTTGGCGTTTTTCAATGTTGAGATTGTTGTTGAATTTGTTACCGATTTTCAATGTTGAGGTCGTTGTTGAATTTGTTGGTGTTTTTCATTGTTGAGGTTGTTGTTGAATTTGTCGCAGTCTTTCAATGTTGAGGTTGTTGTTAAACTTGTTGGTGTTATCAATGTTTTTTTTGAACTTGTTTGTACTTATTAATGTTGCGGTTGTTTCTCAATTTGTTGATGCTTTACAATGTTGAGTTTGTTGATGAATTTGTTGGTTTTTTTACCATGTTGTGGTTGTTGTTGAATTTATTGGTTTTTTTCAATGTTGAGTTTGTTGTTGAATTTGTTGTTGATTTTCAATGTTGAGTTTGATGTAGAATTCGTTGTTGTTATCAATGCTATTTTTTGAACTTTTTGTATTTTTCAATGTTGAGGTTGTTGTTGAATTTGTTGATGTTATCAATGTTATTTTTTGAACTTTTTTGTATTATTTAATGTTGAGGTTATTGTTTAATTTGTTGTTGTTATCCATGTTTTTTCCAACTGTTCTCTTCTTTTAAAAGTTGAGGTTGTTGTTGAATTTGTTAGTATTTTTCAATGATGCGGTTGTTGAATTTTTTGTGTTTTTCATTGTTGAGGTTGTTGTTGAATTTGTTGCTGTTTTTTATTGTTGAGGTTGCTGTTGAATTTGTTGGTGTTTTTCAATGTTACGGTTTTTGTTGAATTTGTTGGTGATTTTCAATGTTGAGGTTGTTGTTGAATTTGTTGGTGTCTTTCAATATTGAGGTTGCTATTGAATTTGTTGGCGTCATTCAATGTTGAGGTTGTTGTTGAATTTCTTGGTGTTATCAATGTTTTTATTGAACTTTTTCTCTTCTTTTAAAAGTTGAGGTTGTTGTTGAATTTGTTGGTGTTTTTCAATGTGAGCTTGTTGTTGAAATTTTAAGTATTTTTCAATGTTGAGGTTGCTTTTGAAGTTGTTAGTGTTATTCAATGTGGAGGTTGATGTTGAATTTGTTGATGATTTTCAATAACAAGGTTGTTGTTGAATTTGTTGGCGTTTTTCAATCTTGAGGTTGCGGTTGAATTTGTTGCTGATTTTCAATGTTGAAGTCGTTGTTGAACTTTTTGGTGTCTTTCAATGTTGAGGTTGTTGTTGAATTTCTTGGTGTTATTAATGTTTTTATTGAACTTGTTCACTTCTTTTAAAAGTTGAGGTTGTTGTTGAATTTGTTGGTGATTTTCAATGTTGTGGTTGATGTTGAACGTGTTCGTGATTTTTTGTTGGTGATTTTCAATATTGAGGTTGTTGTTGAATTTGTTGGCGTTTTTCAATGTTGAGGTTGTTGTTGAATTTGTTGGTATTTTTCAATGCTGAGATTGTTGAATTTGTTGGTGTTTTTCAAAGTTGAGGTTGTTGTTGAATTTGTTGGTGTTATCAATGTCATTTTTTGAACATTTTTGTATTTTTCAATGTTGAGGTTGTTGTTGAATTTGTTGGTGTTATCAATGTTATTACTTGAACTTATTTGTATTTTTCAATATTGAGTTTGTTTTTGAATTTGTTGGCGTTTTTCAATGTTGAGGTTGTTGTTGAATTTGTTGGTGATATTCAATATTGATGTTGTTGAATTTGTTGGTGATTTTCAATGTTGAGGTTGTTGTTGAATTTGTTGGTGCTATCAATGTCATTTTTTGAACTTTTTTGTATTTTTCAATGTTGAGGTTGTTGTTGAATTTGTTGGTGTTATCAATGTTATTACTTGAACTTTTTTGTATTTTTCAATATTGAATTTGTTTCTGAATTTGTTGGCGTTTTTCAATGTTGAGGTTGTTGTTGAATTTGTTGGTGATATTCAATATTGATGTTGTTGAATTTGTTGGTGATTTTCAATGTTGAGGTTGTTGTTGAATTTGTTGGTGTTTTTCAATGTTGAGGTTGTTGTTGAATTTGTTGGTGTTATCAATGTTATTATTTGAACTTTTATTTATTTTTGAAAGTTGAGCTTATTGTTGAATTTGTTGGTTTTTTTCAATGTTGAGGTTGATGTTTGAATTTGTTGCTGATTTTCAATGTTGAGGTTGTTGTTGAATTTGTTGGTGTCTTTCAATATTGAGGTTGTTGTTGAATTTGCTGGTGTTTTTCAATGTTAAGGTTGTTGTTGAATTTGTTGGTGACTTTCAATATTGAGGTTGTTGTTGAATTTGTTGGCGTTTTTCATTGTTGGGGTTGTTGTTGAATTTGTTGTTGTTATCAACGTATTTTTTGAACTTTTTCTCTTTTAAAAGTTGAGCTTATTGCTGAATTTGTTTGTTTTTTTCTATGTTGAGGTTGATGTTTGATTTTGTTGCTGATTTTCAATGTTCAGGTTGTTGTTGAATTTGTTGGTGATATTCAATATCGATGATGTTGAATTTGTTGGTGATTTTCAATGTTGAGGTTGTTGTTGAATTTGTTGGTGTCTTTCAATATTGAGGTTGTTAATGAATTTGTTGGCGTCTTTCAATTTTGTTGGTTGTTGTTGAATTTCTTGGTGTTTTCAATGTTTTTATTGAACTCTTTCTCTTCTTTTAATAGTTGAGGTTGTTGTTGAATTTGTTGGTGATTTTCAATGTTGAGCTTATTGTTGAATTTGTAGGTTTTTTTTCATTTTTGAATTTGTTGTTGAATTTGTTGGGGTTTTCAATGTTGTGGTTGATGTTGAATTTGTTGGTGTCTTTCAATGTTGAGGTTGTTGTTGAAAATTGTTGGTGATTTTCAATATTGATGTTGTTGAATTTGTTGCTGTTTTTCAATGTTGAGGTTGTTGTTGAGTTTGTTGGTGTTTTTCAATATTGAGGGTGTTAATGAATTTGTTGGCGTCTTTCAATGTTGAGGTTGTTGTTGAATTTCTTGGTGTTATCAATGTTTTTATTGAACTTTTTCTCTTCTATTAAAAGTTAAGGTTTTTGTTGAATTTGTTGGTGATTTTCAATGTTGAGCTTGTTGTTGAATTTGTAGGATTTTTTTCAATTTTGAGGTTGTTGTTGAATTTGTTGGTGTTTTTCAATGTTGTGGTTGATGTTGAATTTGTTGGTGATTTTTTGTTGTTGATTTTCAATATTGAGGTTGTTGTTGAATTTTTTGGCGTTTTTCAATGCTGAGATTGTTGTTGAATATGTTACTGATTTTCAATGTTGAGGTCGTTTTTGAATTTGTTGGTGTTTTTCATTGTTGAGGTTGTTGTTGAATTTGTCGCAGTCTTTCAATGTTGAGGTTGTTGTTGAACTTGTTGGTGTTATCAATGTTTTTTGTTGAACTTGTTTGTACTTATTAATGTTGCGGTTGTTTCTGAATTTGTTGATGTTTTACAATGTTGAGTTTGTTGTTGAATTTGTTGGTTTTATTACCATGTTGTGGTTGTTGTTGAATTTATTGGTTTTTTTCAATGTTGAGGTTGTTGTTGAATTTGTTCAAGATTTTCAATGTTGAGTTTGATGTTGAATTCGTTGTTGTTATCAATGCTATTTTTTGAACTTTTTCTATTTTTCAATGTTGAGGTTGTTGTTGAATTTGTTGATGTTATCAATGTTATTTTTTGAACTTTTTTGTATTATTTAATGTTGAGGTTGTTGTTTAATTTGTTGTTGTTATCCATGTTTTTTTCGAACTGTTCTCTTCTTTTAAAAGTTGAGGTTGTTGTTGAATTTGTTAGTATTTTTCAATGTTGCGGTTGTTGAATTTTTTGTGTTTTTCATTGTTGAGGTTGTTGTTGAATTTGTTGCTGTTTTTCATTGTTGAGGTTGCTGTTGAATTTGTTGGTGTTTTTCAATGTTACGGTTTTTGTTGAATTTGTTGGTGATTTTCAATGTTGAGGTTGTTGATGAATTTGTTGGTGTCTTTCAATATTGAGGTTGCTATTGAATTTGTTGGCGTCATTCAATGTTGAGGTTGTTGTTGAATTTCTTGGTGTTATCAATGTTTTTATTGAACTTTTTCTCTTCTTTTAAAAGTTGAGGTTGTTGTTGAATTTGTTGGTGTTTTTCAATGTGAGCATGTTGTTGAAATTTTAAGTATTTTTCAATGTTGAGGTTGTTGTTGAATTTGTTGGCGTTTTTCAATGTTGAGGTTCTTGTTGAATTCGTAGCTGATTTTCAATTTGAGGTCGTTGTTGAACATGTTGGTGTCTTTCAATATTGGGTTTGTTGTTGAATTTGTTGGTATTATCAATGTTTTCTTTTGAACTTTTTTGTATTTTTCAATGTTGAGGTTGTTGTTGAATTTGTTGGTATTTTTCAATGCTGAGGTTGTTGAATTTGTTGGTGTTTTTCAATGTTGAGGTTGTTGTTGAATTTGTTGGTGTGATCAATGTCATTTTTTGAACTTTTTTGAATTTTTCAATGTTGAGGTTGTTGTTGAATTTGTTGGTGTTATCAATGTTATTACTTGAACTTTTTTGTATTTTTCAATATTGAGTTTGTTTTTGAATTTGTTGGCGTTTTTCAATGTTGAGGTTGTTGTTGAATTTGTTGATGATATTCAATATTGATGTTGTTGAATTTGTTGGTGTCTTTCAATATGAGGTTGTAGTTGAATTTGTTGGTGTTTTTCAATGTTGAGGTTGTTGTTGAAATTGTTGTCGTTATCAATGTATTTTTTGAACTTTTTCTCTTTGAATAGTTGAGGTTGTTGTTGAATTTGTTGGCCTTTTTCAATGTTGTGGTTGTTGTTGAATTTGTTGGTGATTTTCAATGTTGAGGTTGTTGTTGAATTTGTTGGTGTCTTTCAATATTGAGGTTTGTATTGAATTTGTTGGCGTCTTTCAGTGTTGAGGTTGTTGTTGAAGTTCTTGGTGCTATCAATGTTTTTATTGAACTTTTTTTCTTCGTTTGAAAGTTGAAATTGTTGTTGAATTTGTTGGTGTTTTTCAATGTTGAGCTTGTTGTTGAAATTGTAAGTTTTTTTCAATGTTGAGGTTGTTTTTGAATTTGTTAGTGTTTTTCAATGTGGAGGTTGATGTTGAATTTGTTGGTGATTTTCAATATCGAGGTTGTTGTTGAATTTGTTGGCGTTTTTCAATGTTGAGGTTCTTGTTGAATTTGTAGCTGATTTTCAATTTGAGGTCGTTGTTGAACATGTTGGTGCCTTTCAATATTGGGGTTGTTGTTGAATTTGTTGGTATTATCAATGTTATCTTTTGAACTTATTTGTATTTTTCAATGTTGAGGTTGTTGTTGAATTTGTTGGTATTTTTCAATGCTGAGGTTGTTGAATTTGTTGGTGTTTTTCAACTTTGAGGTTGTTGTTGAATTTGTTGGTGATTTTCAATGTTGAGGTTGTTGTTGAATTTGTTGGTGTTATCAATGTCATTTTTTGAACTTTTTTGTATTTTTCAATGTTGAGGTTTGTGTTGAATTTGTTGGTGTTATCAATGTTATTACTTGAACTTTTTTTATTTTTCAATTTTGAGTTTGTTTTTGAATTTGTTGGCGTTTTTTAATGTTGAGGTTGTTGTTGAAATTGTTGGTGATAATCAATATTGATGTTGTTGAATTTGTTGGTCATTTTAAATGTTGAGGTTGATGTTGAATATGTTGGTGTCTTTCAATATTGGGTTTGCTGTTGAATATGTTGGTGTTTTTCAATGTTGAGGTTGTTGTTGAATTTCTCGCTGTTTTTCAATGTTGAGGTTGTTGTTGAATTTGTTGGTGTCATCAATGTTGTTATTTGAACTTTTTTGGTTTTTTCAATATTGAGGTTGTTGTTGAATTTGTTGGTGATTTTCAATATTGATGTTGTTCAATTTGTTGGTGATTTTCAATGCTGAGTTTGTTGTTGAATTTGTTGGTGATTTTCAATATTGATGTTGTTGAATTTGTTGGTGATTTTCAATGTTGAGGTTGTTGTTGAATTTGTTGGTGACTTTCAATATTGAGGTTGCCATTGAATTTGTTGGCGTCATTCAATGTTGAGGTTGTTGTTGAATTTCTTGGTGTTATCAATGTTTTTATTGAACTTTTTCTCTTCTTTTAAAAGTTGAGGTTGTTGTTGAATTTGTTGGTGTTTTTCAATATTGAGGTTGTTGTTGAATTTGTTGGTATTATCAATGTTATCTTTTGAACTTATTTGTATTTTTCAATGTTGGGGTTGTTGTTGGATTTGTTGGTATTTTTCAATGCTGAGGTTGTTGAATTTGTTGGTGTTTTTCAACTTTGAGGTTGTTGTTGAAATTGTAAGTTTTTTTCAATGTTGAGGTTGCTTTTGAAGTTGTTAGTGTTTTTCAATGTGGAGGTTGATTGTTGAATTTGTTGGTGATTTTCAATAACGAGGTTGTTGTTGAATTTGTTGGCGTTTTTCAATGTTGAGGTTGTTGTTGAATTTGTTGCTGATTTTCAATGTTGAAGTCGTTGTTGAACATGTTGGTGTCATTCAATGTTGAGGATGTTGTTGAATTTGTTGGTTTTTTTCAATATTGAGGTTGTTGTTGAATTTGTTGGTGTCTTTCAATATTGAGGGTGTTAATGAATTTGTTGGCGTCTTTCAATGTTGAGGTTGTTGTTGAATTTCTTGGTGTTATCAATGTTTTTATTGAACTTTTTCTCTTCTATTAAAAGTTAAGGTTGTTGTTGAATTTGTTGGTGTTTTTCAATGTTGTGGTTGATGTTGAATTTGTTGGTGATTTTTTGTTGTTGATTTTCAATATTGAGGTTGTTGTTGAATTTTTTGGCGTTTTTCAATGCTGAGATTGGTGTTGAATATGTTACTGATTTTCAATGTTGAGGTCGTTGTTGAATTTGTTGGTGTCTTTCAATATTGAGGTTGCTATTGAATTTGTTGGCGTCTTTCAATGTTGAGGTTGTTGTTGAATTTGTTGTTGATTTTCAATGTTGAGTTTGATGTTGAATTCGTTGTTGTTATCAATGCTATTTTTTCAACTTTTTGTATTTTTCAATGTTGAGGTTGTTGTTGAATTTGTTGATGTTATCAATGTTATTTTTTGAACTTCTTTGTATTATTTAATGTTGAGGTTGTTGTTTAATTTTTTGTTGTTATCCATGTTTTTTTTGAACTTTTCTCTTCTTTTAAAAGTTGAGGTTGTTGTTGAATTTGTTAGTGTTTTTCAGTGTTGCAGATGTTGCATTTTTTGTGTTTTTCATTGTTGAGGTTGTTGTTGAATTTGTTGCTGTTTTTCATTGTTGAGGTTGCTGTTGAATTTGTTGGTGTTTTTCAATGTACCTGTTTTTGTTGAATTTGTTGTTGACTTTCAATATTGTGTTTGCTATTGAATTTGTTGGCGTCTTTCAATGTTGAGGTTGTTGTTGAATTTCTTGGTGTTATCAATGTTTTTAATGAACTTTTTCTCTTCTTTTAAAAGTTGAGGTTGTTGTTGAATTTGTTGGTGTTTTTCAATGTTGAGCTTGTTGTTGAAATTTTAAGTTTTTTTCATTGTTGAGGTTGTTTTTGAATTTGTCGCTGTTTTTCAATGTTGAGGTTGTTGTTGAACTTGTTGGTGTTATCAATGTTTTTTGTTGAACTTGTTGGTTCTTTTTAATGTTGCGGTTGTTGGTGAATTTGTTGATGTTTTACAATGTTGAGTTTGTTGTTGAATTTGTTGTTTTTTTTTCCATTTTGTGGTTGTTGTTGAATTGATTGGTGTTTTTCAATGTTGAGGTTGTTGTTGAATTTGTTGTTGATTTTAAATGTTGAGTTTAATGTTGATTTCGTTGTTGTTATCAATGCTATTTTTTGAACTTTTTGTATTTTTCAATGTTGAGGTCGTTGTTGAATTTGTTGATGTCATCCATGTTTTTTTTTTAACTTTTCCATGCTTTTAAAAGTTGAGGTTGTTGTTGAATTTGTTAGTTGTTTTCAATGTTGCGGTTGTTGAACTTTTTTTTTCATTGTTGAGGTTTTTGTTGAATTTGTTCCTGTTTTTCATTGTTGAGGTTGATGTACAATTTGTTGGTGTTTTTCAAAGTTGTGGTTTTTGTTGAATTTGTTGTTGACTTTCAATATTGTGGTTCATGTTGAATTTTTGGTGTTTTTCAATGTTGAGGTTGTTGTTGAATTTGTTGGTGATTTTCAATATTGAAGTTGTTGAATTTGTTGGTCATTTTAAATGTTGAGGTTGTTGTTGAATATGTTGGTGTCTTTCAATATTGAGGTTGCTGTTGAATATGTTAGTGTTTTTCAATGTTGTGGTTGTTGAATTTGTTGGTATTTTTCATTGCTGAGGTTGTTGTTGAATTTGTCGCTGTTTTTCAATGTTGCGGTCGTTGTTGAATTTGTTGGTGATATTCAATATTGATGTTGTTGAATTTGTTGGTGACTTTCAATGTTGCGGTTGTTGTTGAATTTGTTGGTGTCTTTCAATATTGAGGTTGTTAATGAATTTGTTGGCGTCTTTCAATGTTGAGGTTGTTGTTGCATTTCTTGGTGTTATCAATGTTTTTATTGAACTTTTTCTCTTCTATTAAAAGTTGAGGTTGTTGTTGAATTTGTTGGTGTTTTTCAATGTGAGCTTGTTGTTGAAATTTTAAGTATTTTTCAATGTTGAGGTTGCTTTTGAAGTTGTTAGTGTTTTTCAGTGTGGAGGTTGTTGTTGAATTTGTAGGTTTTTTTTCAATTTTGAGTTTGTTGTTGAATTTGTTGGTGTTTTTCAATGTTGTGGTTGATGTTGAATTTGTTGGTGATTTTATGTTGGTGATTTTCAATATTGAGGTTGTTGTTGAATTTTTTGGCGTTTTTCAATGTTGAGATTGTTGTTGAATTTGTTACTGATTTTCAATGTTGAGGTCGTTGTTGAATTGGTTGGTGTTTTTCTTTGTTGAGGCTGTTGTTGAATTTGTCGCTGTTTTTCAATGTTGAGGTTGCGGTTGAACTTGTTGGTGCTTTCAATGTTTTTTGTTGAACTTGTTTGTACTTTTTAATGTTGCGGTTGTTGTTGAATTTGTTGGTGTTTTACAATGTTGAGTGTGTTGCTGAATTTGTTGGGTTTTTTTCCATGTTGTGGCAGTTGTTGAATTTATTGGTGTTTTTCAAGGTTGAGGTTGTTGTTGAATTTGTTGGCGTCTTTCAATGTTGAGTTTGATGTTGAATTCGTTGTTGTTATCAATGCTATTTTTTGAACTTTTTGTATTTTTCAATGTTGAGGGTGTTGTTGAATTTGTTGGTGATATTCAATATTGATGTTGTTGAATTTGTTGGTGATTTTCAATGTTGAGGTTGCTGTTGAATTTGTTGGTGTCTTTCAATATTGAGGGTGTTAATGAATTTGTTGGCGTCTTTCAATGTTGAGATTGTTGTTGAATTTGTTACTGATTTTCAATGTTGAGGTCGTTGTTGAAATTGTAAGTTTTTTTCATTGTTTAGGTTGTTTTTGAATTTGTCGCTATTTTTCAATGTTGAGGTTGTTGTTGAACTTGTTGGTGTTATCAATGTTTTTTGTTGAACTTGTTGGTACTTTTTAATGTTGCGGTTGTTGGTGAATTTATTGATGTTTTACAATGTTGAGTTTGTTGTTGAATTTGTTGTTTTTTTTTCCATGTTGTGGTTGTTGTTGAATTGATTGGTGTTTGTCAATGTTGAGGTTGTTGTTGAATTTGTTGTTGATTTTAAATGTTGAGTTTAATGTTGATTTCGTTGTTGTTATCAATGCTATTTTTTGAACTTTTTGTATTTTTCAATGTTGAGGTTGTTGTTGAATTTGTTGATGTCATCCATGTTTTTTTTGAACTTTTCCATGCTTTTAAAAGTTGAGGTTGTTGTTGAATTTGTTAGTTGTTTTCAATGTTGCGGTTGTTGAACTTTTTTTTTCATTGTTGAGGTTTTTGTTGAATTTGTTCCTGTTTTTCATTGTTGAGGTTGATGTACAATTTGTTGGTGTTTTTCAAAGTTGTGGTTTTTGTTGAATTTGTTGTTGACTTTCAATATTGTGGTTCATGTTGAATTTTTGGTGTTTTTCAATGTTGAGGTTGTTGTTGAATTTGTTGGTGATTTTCAATATTGAAGTTGTTGAATTTGTTGGTCATTTTAAATGTTGAGGTTGTTGTTGAATATGTTGGTGTCTTTCAATATTGAGGTTGCTGTTGAATATGTTAGTGTTTTTCAATGTTGTGGTTGTTGAATTTGTTGGTATTTTTCATTGTTGAGGTTGTTGTTGAATTTGTCGCTGTTTTTCAATGTTGCGGTCGTTGTTGAATTTGTTGGTGATATTCAATATTGATGTTGTTGAATTTGTTGGTGACTCTCAATGTTGCGGTTGTTGTTGAATTTGTTGGTGTCTTTCAATATTGAGGTTGTTAATGAATTTGTTGGCGTCTTTCAATGTTGAGGTTGTTGTTGCATTTCTTGGTGTTATCAATGTTTTTATTGAACTTTTTCTCTTCTATTAAAAGTTGAGGTTGTTGTTGAATTTGTTGGTGTTTTCAATGTGAGCTTGTTGTTGAAATTTTAAGTATTTTTCAATGTTGAGGTTGCTTTTGAAGTTGTTAGTGTTTTTCAATGTGGAGGTTGTTGTTGAATTTGTAGGTTTTTTTCAATTTTGAGGTTGTTGTTGAATTTGTTGGTGTTTTTCAATGTTGTGGTTGATGTTGAATTTGTTGGTGATTTTATGTTGGTGATTTTCAATATTGAGGTTGTTGTTGAATTTTTTGGCGTTTTTCAATGTTGAGATTGTTGTTGAATTTGTTACTGATTTTCAATGTTGAGGTCGTTGTTGAATTGGTTGGTGTTTTTCTTTGTTGAGGCTGTTGTTGAATTTGTCGCTGTTTTTCAATGTTGAGGTTGCGGTTGAACTTGTTGGTGCTTTCAATGTTTTTTGTTGAACTTGTTTGTACTTTTTAATGTTGCGGTTGTTGTTGAATTTGTTGGTGTTTTACAATGTTGAGTGTGTTGCTGAATTTGTTGTTTTTTTTTCCATGTTGTGGTTGTTGTTGAATTTATTGGTGTTTTTCAAGGTTGAGGTTGTTGTTGAATTTGTTGTTGATTTTCAATGTTGAGTTTGATGTTGAATTCGTTGTTGTTATCAATGCTATTTTTTGAACTTTTTGTATTTTTCAATGTTGAGGGTGTTGTTGAATTTGTTGGTGATATTCAATATTGATGTTGTTGAATTTGTTGGTGATTTTCAATATTGAGGTTGTTGTTGAATTTGTTGGTGTCTTTCAATATTGAGGGTGTTAATGAATTTGTTGGCGTCTTTCAATGTTGAGGTTGTTGTTGAATTTCTTGGTGTTATCAATGTTTTTATTGAACTTTTTCTCTTCTATTAAAAGTTAAGGTTGTTGTTGAATTTGTTGGTGATTTTCAATGTTGAGCTTGTTGTTGAATTTGTAGGATTTTTTCAATTTTGAGGTTGTTGTTAAATTTGTTGGTGTTTTTCAATGTTGTGGTTGATGTTGAATTTGTTGGTGATTTTTTGTTGTTGATTTTCAATATTGAGGTTGTTGTTGAATTTTTTGGCGTTTTTCAATGCTGAGATTGTTGTTGAATATGTTACTGATTTTCAATTTTGAGGTCGTTGTTGAATTTGTTGGTGTTTTTCATTGTTGAGGTTGTTGTTGAATTTGTCGCAGTCTTTCAATGTTGAGGTTGTTGTTGAACTTGTTGGTGTTATCAATGTTTTTTGTTGAACTTGTTTGTACTAATTAATGTTGCGGTTGTTTCTGAATTTGTTGATGTTTTACAATGTTGAGTTTGTTGTTGAATTTGTTGGTTTTTTTACCATGTTGTGGTTGTTGTTGAATTTATTGGTTTTTTTCATTGTTGAGGTTGTTGTTGAATTTGTTGTTGATTTTCAATGTTGAGTTTGATGTAGAATTCGTTGTTGTTATCAATGCTATTTTTTGAACTTTTTGTATTTTTCAATGTTGAGGTTGTTGTTGAATTTGTTGATGTTATCAATGTTATTTTTTGAACTTTTTTGTATTATTTAATGTTGAGGTTGTTGTTTAATTTGTTGTTGTTATCCATGTTTTTTTCGAACTGTTCTCTTCTTTTAAAAGTTGAGGTTGTTGTTGAATTTGTTAGTATTTTTCAATGTTGCGGTTGTTGAATTTTTTGTGTTTTTCATTGTTAAGGTTGTTGTTGAATTTGTTGCTGTTTTTCATTGTTGAGGTTGCTGTTGAATTTGTTGGTGTTTTTCAATGTCACGGTTTTTGTTGAATTTGTTGGTGATTTTCAATGTTGAGGTTGTTGATGAATTTGTTGGTGTCTTTCAATATTGAGGTTGCTATTGAATTTGTTGGCGTCATTCAATGTTGAGGTTGTTGTTGAATTTCTTGGTGTTATCAATGTTTTTATTGAACTTTTTCTCTTCTTTTAAAAGTTGAGGTTGTTGTTGAATTTGTTGGTGTTTTTCAATGTGAGCTTGTTGTTGAAATTTTAAGTATTTTTCAATGTTGAGGTTGCTTTTGAAGTTGTTAGTGTTTTTCAATGTGGAGGTTGATGTTGAATTTGTTGATGATTTTCAATAATGTGGTTGTTGTTGAATTTGTTGGCGTTTTTCAATCTTGAGGTTGTTGTTGAATTTGTTGCTGATTTTCAATGTTGAAGTCGTTGTTGAACTTTTTGGTGTCTTTCAATGTTGAGGTTGTTGTTGAATTTCTTGGTGTTATCAATGTTTTTATTGAACTTTTTCTCTTCTTTTAAAAGTTGAGGTTGTTGTTGAATTTGTTGGTGATTTTCAATGTTGTGCTTATTGTTGAATTTGTAGGTTTTTTTTCATTTTTGAGGTTGTTGTTGAATTTGTTGCTGTTTTTCAATGTTGTGGTTGATGTTGAATGTGTTCGTGATTTTTTGTTGGTGATTTTCAATATTGAGGTTGTTGTTGAATTTGTTGGCGTTTTTCAATGTTGAGGTTGTTGTTGAATTTGTTGGTGTTATCAATGTTATTTTCTGAACTTTTTTGTATTTTTCAATGTTGAGGTTGTTGTTGAATTTGTTGGTATTTTTCAATGTTGAGGTTGTTGTTGAATTTGTTTGTGTTTTTGATTGTTGAGGTTGTTGTTGAATTTGTTGGTGTTATCAATGTTATTTTTTGGTCCTTTATTTATTTTTGAAAGTTGAGCTTATTGTTGAATTTGTTGGTTTTTTTCAATGTTGAGATTGATGTTTGAATTTGTTGCTGATTTTCAATGTTGATGCTGTTGTTGAATTTGCTGTTGTCTTTCAATATTGAGGTAGTTGTTGAATTTGTTGGCGTTTTTCAATGTTGAGGTTGTTGTTGAATTTGTTGTTGTTATCACTGTATTTTTTGAACATTTTCTCTTTTAAAAGTTGAGGTTATTGTTGAGTTTGTTCGTGTTTTTCAATATTGATGTTGTTGTTGAATTTGTTTTTCAATGTTGAGGTTGTTGTTGAATTTGTTGGTGATTTCCAATATTGATGTTGTTGTTGAATTTGTTGGCGTCTTTCAATGTTGAGGTTGTTGTTGATTTTCTTGGTGTTATCAATGTTTTTATTGAACTTTTTCTCTCCTTTAAAAGTTGAGGTTGTTGTTGAATTTGTTGGTGTTTTTCAATGTTGAGCTTGTTGTTGAAATTGTAAGTTTTTTTCAATGTTGAGGCTGTTGTTGAATTTGTTGGCGTTTTTCAATGTTGAGGTTCTTGTTGAATTCGTAGCTGATTTTCAATTTGAGGTCGTTGTTGAACATGTTGGTGTCTTTCAATATTGGGTTTGTTGTTGAATTTGTTGGTATTATCAATGTTTTCTTTTGAACTTTTTTGTATTTTTCAATGTTGAGGTTGTTGTTGAATTTGTTGGTATTTTTCAATGCTGAGGTTGTTGAATTTGTTGGTGTTTTTCAAGGTTGAGGTTGTTGTTGAATTTGTTGGTGTTATCAATGTCATTTTTTGAACTTTTTTGTATTTTTCAATGTTGAGGTTGCTGTTGAATTTGTTGGTGTTATCAATGTTATTACTTGAATTTTTTTGTATTTTTCAATATTGAGTTTGTTTTTGAATTTGTTGGCGTTTTTCAATGTTGAGGTTGTTGTTGAATTTGTTGATGATATTCAATATTGATGTTGTTGAATTTGTTGGTGTCTTTCAATATGAGGTTGTTGTTGAATTTGTTGGTGTTTTTCAATGTTGAGGTTGTTGTTGAAATTGTTGTCGTTATCAATGTATTTTTTGAACTTTTTCTCTTTGAAAAGTTGAGGTTGTTGTTGAATTTGTTTTTGTTTTTCAATGTTGAGATTGTTGTTGAATTTGTTGGCGTTTTTCAATGTTGTGGTTGTTGTTGAATTTGTTGGTGATTTTCAATGTTGAGGTTGTTGTTGAATTTGTTGGTGTCTTTCAATATTGAGGTTTGTATTGAATTTGTTGGCGTCTTTCAGTGTTGAGGTTGTTGTTGAAGTTCTTGGTGCTATCAATGTTTTTATTGAACTTTTTTTCTTCCTTTGAAAGTTGAGATTGTTGTTGAATTTGTTGGTGTTTTTCAATGTTGAGCTTGTTGTTGAAATTGTAAGTTTTTTTCAATGTTGAGGTTGTTTTTGAATTTGTTAGTGTTTTTCAATGTGGAGGTTGATGTTGAATTTGTTGGTGATTTTCAATATCGAGGTTGTTGTTGAATTTGTTGGCGTTTTTCAATGTTGAGGTTCTTGTTGAATTTGTAGCTGATTTTCAATTTGAGGTCGTTGTTGAACATGTTGGTGCCTTTCAATATTGGGGTTGTTGTTGAATTTGTTGGTGTTTTTCATTATTGAGGTTGTTGTTGAATTTGTTGGTATTATCAATGTTATCTTTTGAACTTATTTGTATTTTTCAATGTTGAGGTTGTTGTTGAATTTGTTGGTATTTTTCAATGCTGAGGTTGTTGAATTTGTTGGTGTTTTTCAACTTTGAGGTTGTTGTTGAATTTGTTGGTGATTTTCAATGTTGAGGTTGTTGTTGAATTTGTTGGTGTTATCAATGTCATTTTTTGAACTTTTTTGTATTTTTCAATGTTGAGGTTTGTGTTGAATTTGTTGGTGTTATCAATGTTATTACTTGAACTTTTTTTATTTTTCAATTTTGAGTTTGTTTTTGAATTTGTTGGCGTTTTTTAATGTTGAGGTTGTTGTTGAAATTGTTGGTGATAATCAATATTGATGTTGTTGAATTTGTTGGTCATTTTAAATGTTGAGGTTGTTGTTGAATATGTTGGTGTCTTTCAATATTGGGGTTGCTGTTGAATATGTTGGTGTTTTTCAATGTTGAGGTTGTTGTTGAATTTCTCGCTGTTTTTCAATGTTGAGGTTGTTGTTGAATTTGTTGGTGTCATCAATGTTGTTATTTGAACTTTTTTGTTTTTTTCAATATTGAGGTTGTTGTTGAATTTGTTGGTGATTTTCAATATTGATGTTGTTCAATTTGTTGGTGATTTTCAATGCTGAGTTTGTTGTTGAATTTGTTGGTGATTTTCAATATTGATGTTGTTGAATTTGTTGGTGATTTTCAATGTTGAGGTTGTTGTTGAATTTGTTGGTGACTTTCAATATTGAGGTTGCCATTGAATTTGTTGGCGTCATTCAATGTTGAGGTTGTTGTTGAATTTCTTGGTGTTATCAATGTTTTTATTGAACTTTTTCTCTTCTTTTAAAAGTTGAGGTTGTTGTTGAATTTGTTGGTGTTTTTCAATATTGAGGTTGTTGTTGAATTTGTTGGTATTATCAATGTTATCTTTTGAACTTATTTGTATTTTTCAATGTTGGGGTTGTTGTTGGATTTGTTGATATTTTTCAATGCTGAGGTTGTTGAATTTGTTGGTGTTTTTCAACTTTGAGGTTGTTGTTGAAATTGTAAGTTTTTTTCAATGTTGAGGTTGCTTTTGAAGTTGTTAGTGTTTTTCAATGTGGAGGTTGATTGTTGAATTTGTTGGTGATTTTCAATAACGAGGTTGTTGTTGAATTTGTTGGCGTTTTTCAATGTTGAGGTTGTTGTTGAATTTGTTGCTGATTTTCAATGTTGAAGTCGTTGTTGAACATGTTGGTGTCATTCAATGTTGAGGTTGTTGTTGAATTTGTTGGTTTTTTTCAATGTTGAGGTTGTTGTTGAATTTGTTGGTGTCTTTCAATATTGAGGGTGTTAATGAATTTGTTGGCGTCTTTCAATGTTGAGGTTGTTGTTGAATTTCTTGGTGTTATCAATGTTTTTATTGAACTTTTTCTCTTCTATTAAAAGTTAAGGTTGTTGTTGAATTTGTTGGTGATTTTCAATGTTGAGCTTGTTGTTGAATTTGTAGGATTTTTTCAATTCTGAGGTTGTTGTTGAATTTGTTGGTGTTTTTCAATGTTGTGGTTGATGTTGAATTTGTTGGTGATTTTTTGTTGTTGATTTTCAATATTGAGGTTGTTGTTGAATTTTTTGGCGTTTTTCAATGCTGAGATTGTTGTTGAATATGTTACTGATTTTCAATGTTGAGGTTGTTGTTGAATTTGTTGGTGTTTTTCATTGTTGAGGTTGTTGTTGAATTTGTCGCAGTCTTTCAATGTTGAGGTTGTTGTTGAATTTGTTGGTGTTTTTCAATGTTGTGGTTGATGTTGAATTTGTTGGTGATTTTTTGTTGTTGATTTTCAATATTGAGGTTGTTGTTGAATTTTTTGGCGTTTTTCAATGCTGAGATTGTTGTTGAATATGTTACTGATTTTCAATGTTGAGGTCGTTGTTGAATTTGTTGGTGTCTTTCAATATTGAGGTTGCTATTGAATTTGTTGGCGTCTTTCAATGTTGAGGTTGTTGTTGAATTTGTTGTTGATTTTCAATGTTGAGTTTGATGTTGAATTCGTTGTTGTTATCAATGCTATTTTTTCAACTTTTTGTATTTTTCAATGTTGAGGTTGTTGTTGAATTTGTTGATGTTATCAATGTTATTTTTTGAACTTCTTTGTATTATTTAATGTTGAGGTTGTTGTTTAATTTTTTGTTGTTATCCATGTTTTTTTTGAACTTTTCTCTTCTTTTTAAAGTTGAGGTTCTTGTTGAATTTGTTGCTGTTTTTCAAAGTTTAGGTCGCTGAATTTGTTGGTGATTTTCAATATTAATCTTGTTGTTGAATTTGTTTGTTTTCATGAATGCCTTTTTTGAAAACTTTTTTGTGTTTTGCAAAGTTGAGGTTGTTACGAATTTGTTGGTGCTATAAAGTGTTGAGGTTGTTGAATTTGTTGCTGATTTTCAATATTCAGGATGTTGATGAATTTATTGGCGTTATTCAATATTGAGGTTGTTATTGAATTTTTTGGTGCTGTTCATTGTTGAGGTTGTTGTTGGATTTGTAGGGTTTGTCAATGGTTTTTTTTTAACTTTGTTGTGTTTTTCAAAGTTGAGGTTGTTGCTGAATTTATTGGTGTTATCACTGTTCCTTTTGTTGAACTTTTTTGTACTTTTAAACGTTGAGGTTGATTTTGAATGTTTTGGTGCTTTTCATTGTTGAGGTTGTTGTTGAATTTGTTGGTGGTTTTCAATGTTGAGGTTGTTATTGAATTTTTTGGTGATGTTTATTGTTGAGGTTGGTGTTGAATTTGTAGGGTTTGTCAATGGTTTTTTTTGAATTTTGTTGTGTTTTTCAAAGTTGAGGTTGTTGCTGAATTTATTGGTGTTATCACTGTTTATTTTGTTGAACTTTTTTGTACTTTTAAACGCTGAGGTTGATTTTGAATGTTTTGGTGTTTTTCATTGTTGAGGTTGTTGTTGAATTTGTTGGCGTTTTTCAATGTTGAGGTTGTTGTTGCATTTGTTGGTGCTTTTCAATGGTAAGGTTTTTGTTGAATTTGTTTTTGTTTTCATTGTTGAGGTTGTTGTTAAATTTGATGTTGTTTTTCAATGTTGAGGTTGTTGTTGAATTTGCTGGTGTTATCCAGGTTATTTTTTCAACTTTTTTGTACTTTTAAAAGTTGAGGTTGTTGTTGCATTTGTTGGTGATTTTCAATGTTCAGGTTGTTGTTGAATTTGTTTGTGATTTTCAATATTAAGGTTGTTGTTGAATTTTTTGGTGATTTTAAATGTTGAGGGTGTTGTTGAATTGGACAGTGTCATCAATGTTTATTTTGTTGAACTTGTTTGTATTTTTAAATGTTGTGGTTGTTGTTGAATTTATTGGTGTTATCACTGTTCATTTTGTTGAACTTTTTTGTACTTTTAAATGTTGAGGTTGTTGTTTAATTTGTTGGTGTTTTTCAAAGTTGACGTCGTTGATTATATTGGTGATTTTCAATATTGAGGTTGTTGTTGAATTTGTTGGTTTTTTCAATGTTGATGTTGTTGAATTTGTTGGAGTTATCAATGTTTTCTGTTGAACTGTTTTGTGTTTTTCAATGTACAGGTTGTTGAATTTGCTGGTGATTTTCAATATTGAGGTTGTTGATGAATTTGTTGGTGTTATCAACGTTTATTTTGTTGAACTTTTTTGTACTTTTAAAAGTTGAGGTTGTTGATGAAATTGTTTGCGTTTTCAATATTGAGGTTGTTGTTGAAATTGTTGGCGTTTTTCAATGATGAGGTTGTTTTTGAACTTGTTGGTGTTATCAATGTTATTTTTTGATCTTTTTTATATTTTTCAAAGTTGAAGCTGTTGTTGCATTTGTTGGTATTTTTCAATGTTGAGGTTGTAGTTGAATTTGTTCATGTTTTTTAATGTTGAGGTTGTTGTTGAATTTGTTGGTGATTTTAAATATTGGGGTTGTTGTTGAATTTGTTGGTGTTATAAATGTTATTTTTTGAACTGTTTTGTATTTTTCAATGTTGAAGTTGTTGTTGAATTTGTTGGTGCTTTTCAATGTTGAGGTTGTAGTTGAATTTGTTGGTGATTTTCAATATTGGGGTTGTTGTTGAATTTGTTGATGATTTTCAATATTGAGTTTGTTTTTGAATTTGTTGGTGTTTTTCAATGTTGAGGTTGTTGTTGAATTTGTTGGTGATTTTCAATATTGGGGTTATTGTTGAATTTGTTGGTGTCTTTCAATGTTGATGTTGTTGAATTTTTTGGTGTTTTCAATATTGAGGTTGTTGATGAATTTGTTGGTGTTATCACCGTTTATTTTGTTGAACTTTTTGGTACTTTTAATAGGTGAGTTTGTTGTTGAAATTGTTTGGATTTTCAATATTGAGGTTGTTATTGAAATTGTTGGTGATTTTCAATGTTGAGGTTGTTGTTAAACTTGTTGGTTTTATCAATGTTATTTTTCGAACTTTTTAGTATTTTTCAAAGTTGAAGTTGTTGTTGAATATGTTGGTATTTTTCTATGCTGAGTTTGTTGTTGAATTTGTTGATGTTTTTCAATGTTGAGGTTGTTGTTGAATTTGTTGGTATTTTTCAAAGTTGCGATTGTTGTTCAAATTTTTGGTGCTTTTCATTTTTGAGGTTGTTGTTGGATTTGTGGATGTTTTTCAATGTTGATGTTGTTGTTGAATTTGTTGGTCTATTTCAATGTTGAGGTTGTTGTTGAATTTGTTGGTGTTTTTCATTGTTGATGATGTTGTTGAATCTGTTGGGTTTATCAATTTTTTTGTTGAACTTGTTTGTATTTTGAAACGTTGAGGATGTTGTTGAATCTGTTGGTGTTTTTGAAAGTTGTTGTCGTTGAATTGGTTGGTTATTATCAATATTGCTGTTGCTGTTGAATTTGTAGGGGTTTAAATAGGTTTTTTTTATCTTTTTTGTGTTTTTCAAAGTTGAGGTTTTCGCTGAATTTATTGATGTTATCAATGTTTATTTTGTTGAACTTTTTTGTACTTTTAAACGTTGAGGTAGATTTTGAATGTTTTGGTGTTTTTCATTGTTGAGGTTGTTGTTGAGTTTGTTGGCGGTTTTCAATGTTGAGGTTGTTGTTGAATTTTTTGGTGCTATTCATTGTTGAGGTTGTTGTAGAATTTGTAGGGGTTGTCAATGGTTTTGTTTGAACTTTTTTGTGTTTTTCAAAGTTGAGCTTGTTGCTGAATTTATTGATGTTATCAATGTTATTTTTTGAACATTTTTTGTATTTTTCAAAGTGGAAGTTGTTGTTGAATTTGTTGGTATTTTTCAATGTTGAGGTTGTTGTTGAATTTGTTGGTGTTTTTCAATATTGGGGTTATTGTTGAATTTGTTGGTGTTATCAATGTTATTTTTTGAACTGTTTTGTATTTTTCAATGTTGAAGTTGTTGTTGAATTTGTTCGTGCTTTTCAATGTTGAGGTTGTAGTTGAATTTGTTGGTGATTTTCAATGTTGACGTTGTTGTTGAATTTGTTGGTGCTTTTCAATGTTGACGTTGTTGTTGAATTTGTTGGTGTTTTTCAATGTTGACGTTGTTGTTGAATTTGTTAGTGTTTTTCAACGTTGAGTTTGTTGAATTTGTTGCTGATTTTCAATATGAGTTTGTTGTTCAATTTGTTGGTGTTATTTTTTTTTGAATTTTTTTTTTAAAGATGTTTGTTGTTGTATTTGTTGGTGTTTTTCAAAGTTGAGATCGTTGGATTTGTTGGTTATTTTCAATATTAAGCTTATTGTTGAATTTTTTGGCGTCATGAATGGTTTTTTAAAAACTTTTTTCTGTTTTTCAAAGTTGAAGTTGTTGCGAATTTGTTGGTGATATTCAGTGTTGAGGTTGTTGAATTTATTGTTGATTTTCAATATTGAGGATGTTGTTGAACTTGTTGGCGTTTTTCAATGTTGAGGTTGTTGTTGAGATTGTTGGCGTTTTTAAATGTTGAGGTTGTTGTTGAATTTGTTGGTGATTTTCAACATTGAGTTTGTTGTTGAATTTGTTGGTGTTATGAATGCTGAGGTTGTTGTTGAATTTATTGATGTTTTTCAATGTTAATGTTGTTGAACTTGTTGGTGGTTTTCAATATTGAGTTTGTTGTTGAATTTGTTGGTGTTATCAATGTTTTTTTTGTTGAACTTGTTTGTATTTTTAAATGTTGAGGTTGTTTTTGAATTTATTGATGTTTTTCAATGTTGATGTTGTTGAATTTGTTGGTGATTTTCAATATTGAGTTTGTTGTTCAATTAGGTAGTGTTATCAATGTTTATTTTATGAAGTTGTTTCTATTTTTAAAAGTTGTTTGTTGTTGAATTTGTTGGTGTTTTTCAAAGCTTAGGTCGTTGAATTTGTTGATGATTTTCAATATTAATCTTATTCTTGAAATTGTTGGTGCCATGATGGTGTTTTTTAAACTTATTTGTGCGTTTCAAAGTTGAAGTTGTTGCGAATTTGTAGGTGATATTAAGTGTTGAGGTTGTTGAATTTGTTGGTGATTTTCAATTTTGAGTTTGTTGTTGAATTTGTTGGCGTTATCTATTTTTTTTTGTTGAACTTGTTTGTATTTCTAAAAGTTGAGGTTGTTTTTGAATTTGTTGATGTTTTCGAATGTTGAGGATGTTGTTGAATTTATTGGTGTTTTTCAATGTTGATGTTGATGAATTTGTTGGTGGTTTTCAACATTGAGTTTGTTGTTGAATTTCTTGGTGTTATCAATGTTTTTTTTTCACTTGTACGTATTTTTAAACGTAGAGGTTGCTGTTGAATTGGTTGGTGGTTTTCAATATTAAGCTTGTTGTTGAATTTGTTGCTTGAAAGAATGGTTTTTTAAAAATCTTTTTGGTGTTTTTCAATGTTGAGGTGGTTGCAAATTTGTTGGTGCTATTCAGTGTTGAGGTTGTTGAATGTGTTGCTTATTTTCAATATTCAGAATGTTGTTGAATTTGTTGGCGTTTTTCAATTTTGAGGTTGTTGATGAGTTTGTTGGTGTTTTTCAATGTTGAGGTTGTTGTTGAATTTGTTGGTGTTTTTCAATGTTGAGGTTGTTGTTGAATTTGTTGTTGTTTTTCATTGTTGAGGTGGTTGTTGAATTTGTTGGTGTTATGAATGTTTTTTGTTCAACTTGTTTGTATTTTTAAAAGTTAAGGTTTCTGCTGAATTTGTTGGTGTTTTTCAATGTTGAAGTTGTTGAATTTGTTGGTGATATTCAAAGTTGTGGTTGTTGCTGAATATATTGGTGTTATCAATGTTTATTTTGTTGAACTTATTTGTACTTTTAAAAGTTGAGGTTGTTGTTGAATTTGTTTTGTGTTTTTCAATGTTGAGGTTGATGTTGAATTTATTGGTGTTTTTCAATGTTGATGTTGTTGAATTTGTTGGTGATTTTCAATATTGAGTTTGTTGTTGAATTTCTTGGTGTTAACAATGTTTTTTTTCGTTGAACTTGTATGTACTTTTAAAAGTTGAGGTTCTTGTTCGAATTTGTTGCTGTTTTTCAAAGTTTAGGTCGCTGAATTTGTTGGTGATTTTCCATTTTAATCTTGTTGTTGAATTTGTTTGTTTTCATGAATGCCTTTTTTAAAAACTTTTTTGTGTTTTGCAAAGTTGAGGTTGTTACGAATTTGATGGTGCTATAAAGTGTTGAGGTTGTTGAATTTGTTGCTGATTTTCAATATTCAGGATGTTGATGAATTTATTGGCGTTTTTCAATGTTGAGGTTGTTGTTAAACTTGTTGTTGTTTTTCATTGTTGTGGTTGTTGTTGAATTTGTTGGTGTTATGAATGTGTATTGTTCAACTTGTTTGAATGTTTATAAGTTAAGGTTGTTGTTGAATTTGTTGGTGTTTTTCAATGTTGAGGATGTTGAATTTGTTGGTGATATTCAAAGTTGTGGTTGTTGCTGAATATATTGGTGTTATCAATGTTTATTTTGTTAAACATTTTTGAACTTTTAAATGTTGAGGTTGTTGTTTAATTTGTTGGTGTTTTTCTACGTTGAGGCCGTTGAATTTGTTGATGATTTTAAATATTGAGGTTGTTGTTGAATTTGTTGGTGTTTTTCAACGTTGGTGTTGTTGAATTTGTTCGTGTTATCAATGGTTTATTTTGAACAGTTTTTTGTTTTTCAGTGTTGAGGTTGTTGAATTTGCTGGTGAATTTCAATATTGAGGTTGTTGATGAATTTGTTGGAGTTATCAACGTTTATTTTGTTGAACTTATTTGTACTTTTAAAAGTTGAGGTTGTTGTTGAAATTGTTTGGATTTTCAATATTGAGGTTGTTGTTGCAATTGTTGGATTTTTTCAATGTTTTTGAACTTGTTGGTGTTATCAATGTTATTTTTTGAACTTTTTTGTATTTTTCAAAGTGGAAGTTGTTGTTGAATTTGTTGTTGTTTTTCCATGTCGAGGTTGCAGTTGAAGTCGTTGGTGCTTTTCAATGTAGAGGTTGTTGTTGAATTTGTTGGTGATTTTCAATATTGAGGTTGTTGAATTTGTTGGTGATTTTCAATATTGAGGTTGTTGTTGAATTTGTTGGTGTTTTTCAATGTTGAGGTTGTTTTTGAATTTGTATGCAATTTTCAATATTGAGGTTGTTGTTGAATTTGTTGGTGTTATCAATGTTATTTTTTGAACTGTTTTGTATTTTTCAATGCTGAGGTTGTTGTTGAATGTGTTGGTGTTATCAATGATTTTATTGTTCAACTTGTTTGTATTTTTTAAAGTTGAAGTTTTTATTGAATTTGTTCGTGCTTTTCAATGTTGAGGTTGTAGTTGAATTTGTTGGTGATTTTCAATGTTGACGTTGTAGTTGAATTTGTTGGTGATTTTCAATGTTGACGTTGTTGTTGAATTTGTTGGTGCTTTTCAATGTTGACGTTGTTGTTGAATTTGTTGGTGTTTTTCAATGTTGACGTTGTTGTTGAATTTGTTAGTGTTTTTCAACGTTGAGGTTGTTGAATTTGTTGGTGATTTTCAATATTGAGTTTGTTGTTCAATTTGTTGGTGTTATTCTTTTTTGAATTTTTTTTTTTAAAGTTGTTTGTTGTTGTATTCGTTGGTGTTTTTCAAAGTTTAGATCGTTGGATTTGTTGGTTATTTTCAATATTAAGCTTATTGTTGAATTTGTTGGTGTCATGAATGGTTTTTTAAAAACTTTTTTCTGTTTTTCAAAGTTGAAGTTGTTGCGAATTTGTTGGTGATATTCAATGTTGAGGTTGTTGAATTTGTTGGTGATTTTCAATATTGAGGATGTTGTTGAATTTGATGGCGTTTTTCAATGTTGAGGTTGTTGTTGAGATTGTGGGTGTTTTTAAATGTTGAGGTTGTTGTTGAATTTGTTGGTGATTTTCAACATTGAGTTTGTTGTTGAATTTGTTGGTGTTATCAATGTTGAGGTTGTTGTTGAATTTATTGATGTTTTTCAATGTTAATGTTGTTGAATTTGTTGGTGGTTTTCTATATTGAGTTTGTTGTTGAATTTGTTGGTGTAATCAATGTTTTTTTTTTGAACTTGGTGTATTTTTAAATGTTGAGGTTGTTGTTGAATTGATTGGTGTTTTTCAATGTTGATGTTGATGAATTTGATGGTGGTTTTCAATATTGAGCTTGTTGTTGAATTTCTTGGTGTTATTAATGTTTTTTTTTGTTTTGCTTGTACGTATTTTTAAAAGTAGTGGTTGCTGTAGAATTGGTTGGTGGTTTTCAATATTAAGCTTGTTGGTGAATTTGTTGGTTGCATGAATGGTTTTTTAAAAATTTTTTTGGGTTTTTTCAAAGTTGAGGTGGTTGCGAATGTGTTGGTGCTATTCAGTGTTGAGGTTGTTGAATGTGTTGCTTATTTTCAATATTCAGGATGTTGTTGAATTTGTTGGCGTTTTTCAATTTTGAGGTTGTTGATGAGTTTGTTGGTGTTTTTCAATGTTGAGGTTGTTGTTGAATTTGTTGTTGATTTTCAATATTGAGGATGTTGTTGAATTTGTTGGCGTTTTTCAATGTTGAGGTTGTTGTTGAGATTGTTGGTGTTTTTTAATGTTGTGGTTGTTGTTGAATTTGTTGGTGATTTTCAACATTGAGTTTGTTGTTGAATTTGTTGGTGTTATCAATTTTGAGGTTGTTGTTGAATTTATTGATGTTTTTCAATGTTAATGTTGTTGAATTTGTTGGTGGTTTTCAATATTGAGTTTGTTGTTCAATTAGTTAGTGTTATCAATGTTTATTTTATGAAGTTCTTTGTATTTTTAAAAGTTCTTTGTTGTTGAATTTGTTGGTATTTTTCAAAGTTTAGGTCCTTGAATTTGTTGATGATTTTCAATATTAAGCTTATTCTTGAATTTGTTGGTGTCGTGATGGTGTTGTTTTTAACTTTTTTGTGCTTTTCAAAGTTGAAGTTGTTGCGAATTTGTTGGTGATATTAAGTGTTGAGGTTGTTGAATTTGTTGGTGATTTTCAATATTGAGTTTGTTGTTGAATTTGTTGGTGTTATCAATGTTTTTTTTGTTGAACTTGTTTGTATTTCTAAAAGTTGAGGTTGTTTTTTGAATTTGTTGGTGTTTTTCAATGTTGAGGATGTTGTTGAATTTATTGGTGTTTTTCAGTGTTGATGTTGATGAATTTGTTGGTGGTTTTCAATATTTAGTTTGTTGTTGAATTTCTTGGTGTTATCAATGTTTTTTTTTGTTTTACTTGTACGTATTTTTAAACGTAGAGGTTGCTGTTGAATTGGTTGGTGGTTTTCAATATTTAGCTTGTTGTTGAATTTGTTGGTTGCATGAATGGTTTTTTAAAAATCTTTTTGGTGTTTTTCAAAGTTGAGGTGGTTGCGAATTTGTTGGTGCTTTTCAATGTTGAGGTTGTTGAATTTGTTGCTTATTTTCAATATTCAGGATGTTGTTGAATTTGTTGGCGTTTTTCAATTTTGAGGTTGTTGATGAGTTTGTTGGTGTTTTTCAATGTTGAGGTTGTTGTTGAATTTGTTGGTGTTTTTCAATGTTGAGGTTGTTGTTGAATTTGTTGTTGTTTTTCATTGTTGAGGTTGTTGTTGAATTTGTTGGTGTTATGAATGTTTTTTGTTCAACTTGTTTGTATTTTTAAAAGTTAAGGTTTTTGCTGAATTTGTTGGTGTTTTTCAATGTTGAAATTGTTGAATTTGTTGCTGATATTCAAAGTTGTGGTTATTGCTGAATATATTGGTGTTATCAATGTTTATTTTGTTGAACTTATTTGTACTTTTAAAAGTTGAGGTTGTTGTTGAATTTGTTTTGTGTTTTTCAATGTTGAGGTTGATGTTGAATTTATTGGTGTTTTTCAATGTTGATGTTGTTGAATTTGTTGGTGATTTTCAATATTGAGTTTGTTGTTGAATTTCTTGGTGTTAACAATGTTTTTTTTCGTTGAACTTGTATGTAGTTTTAAAAGTTGAGGTTCTTGTTGAATTTGTTGCTGTTTTTCAAAGTTTAGGTCGCTGAATTTGTTGGTGATTTTCCATTTTAATCTTGTTGTTGAATTTGTTTGTTTTCATGAATGCCTTTTTTAAAAACTTTTTTGTGTTTTGCAAAGTTGAGGTTGTTACGAATTTGATGGTGCTATAAAGTGTTGAGGTTGTTGAATTTGTTGCTGATTTTCAATATTCAGGATGTTGATGAATTTATTGGCGTTTTTCAATGTTGAGGTTGTTGTTAAACTTGTTGTTGTTTTTCATTGTTGTGGTTGTTGTTGAATTTGTTGGTGTTTTTCAATGTTGAGGATGTTGAATTTGTTGCTGATATTCAAAATTGTGGTTGTTGCTGAATATATTGGTGTTATCAATGTTTATTTTGTTAAACATTTTTGAACTTTTAAATGTTGAGGTTGTTGTTTAATTTGTTGGTGTTTTTCTACGTTGAGGCCGTTGAATTTGTTGATGATTTTAAATATTGAGGTTGTTGTTGAATTTGTTGGTGTTTTTCAACGTTGGTGTTGTTTGAATTTGTTCATGTTATCAATGGTTTATTTTGAACAGTTTTTTTGTTTTTCAGTGTTGAGGTTGTTGAATTTGCTGGTGAATTTCAATATTGAGGTTGTTGATGAATTTGTTGGAGTTATCAACGTTTATTTTGTTGAACTTTTTTGTACTTTTAAAAGTTGAGGTTGTTGTTGAAATTGTTTGGATTTTCAATATTGAGGTTGTTGTTGCAATTGTTGGCTTTTTTCAATGTTTTTGAACTTGTTGGTGTTATCAATGTTATTTTTTGAACTTTTTTGTATTTTTCAAAGTGGAAGTTGTTGTTGAATTTGTTGTTGTTTTTCCATGTCGAGGTTGCAGTTGAATTCGTTGGTGCTTTTCAGTGTAGAGGTTGTTGTTGAATTTGTTGGTGATTTTCAATATTGAGGTTGTTGAATTTGTTGGTGATTTTCAATATTGAGGTTGTTGTTGAATTTGTTGGTGTTTTTCAATGTTGAGGTTGTTTTTGAATTTGTATGCAATTTTCAATATTGAGGTTGTTGTTGAATTTGTTGGTGTTATCAATGTTATTTTTTGAACTGTTTTGTATTTTTCAATGCTGAGGTTGTTGTTGAATGTGTTGGTGTCATCAATGATTTTATTGTTCAACTTGTTTGTATTTTTTAAAGTTGAAGTTTTTATTGAATTTGTTCGTGCTTTTCATTGTTGAGGTTGTAGTTGAATTTGTTGGTGATTTTCAATGTTGACGTTGTTGTTGAATTTGTTGGTGCTTTTCAATGTTGACGTTGTTGTTGAATTTGTTGGTGTTTTTCAATGTTGACGTTGTTGTTGAATTTGTTAGTGTTTTTCAACGTTGAGGTTGTTGAATTTGTTGGTGATTTTCAATATTGAGTTTGTTGTTCAATTTGTTGGTGTTATTTTTTTTTTGAATTTTTTTTTTTAAAGTTGTTTGTTGTTGTATTCGTTGGTGTTTTTCAAAGTTTAGATCGTTGGATTTGTTGGTTATTTTCAATATTAAGCTTATTGTTGAATTTGTTGGTGTCATGAATGGTTTTTTAAAAACTTTTTTCTGTTTTTCAAAGTTGAAGTTGTTGCGAATTTGTTGGTGATATTCAATGTTGAGGTTGTTGAATTTGTTGGTGATTTTCAATATTGAGGATGTTGTTGAATTTGTTGGTGTTATCAATGTTGAGGTTGTTGTTGAATTTATTGATGTTTTTCAATGTTATTGTTGTTGAATTTGTTGGTGGTTTTCTATATTGAGTTTGTTGTTGAATTTGTTGGTGTAATCAATGTTTTTTTTTTGAACTTGGTGTATTTTTAAATGTTGAGGTTGTTGTTGAATTGATTGGTGTTTTTCAATGTTGATGTTGATGAATTTGATGGTGGTTTTCAATATTGAGCTTGTTGTTGAATTTCTTGGTGTTATCAATGTTTTTTTTTGTTTTGCTTGTACGTATTTTTAAAAGTAGTGGTTGCTGTAGAATTGGTTGGTGGTTTTCAATATTAAGCTTGTTGGTGAATTTGTTGGTTGCATGAATGGTTTTTTAAAAAATTTTTTGGGTTTTTTCAAAGTTGAGGTGGTTGCGAATGTGTTGGTGCTATTCAGTGTTGAGGTTGTTGAATGTGTTGCTTATTTTCAATATTCAGGATGTTGTTGAATTTGTTGGCGTTTTTCAATTTTGAGGTTGTTGATGAGTTTGTTGGTGTTTTTCAATGTTGAGGTTGTTGTTGAATTTGTTGTTGATTTTCAATATTGAGGATGTTGTTGAATTTGTTGGCGTTTTTCAATGTTGAGGTTGTTGTTGAGATTGTTGGTGTTTTTTAATGTTGTGGTTGTTGTTGAATTTGTTGGTGATTTTCAACATTGAGTTTGTTGTTGAATTTGTTGGTGTTATCAATTTTGAGGTTGTTGTTGAATTTATTGATGTTTTTCAATGTTAATGTTGTTGAATTTGTTGGTGGTTTTCAATATTGAGTTTGTTGTTCAATTAGTTAGTGTTATCAATGTTTATTTTATGAAGTTCTTTGTATTTTTAAAAGTTCTTTGTTGTTGAATTTGTTGGTATTTTTCAAAGTTTAGGTCCTTGAATTTGTTGATGATTTTCAATATTAAGCTTATTCTTGAATTTGTTGGTGTCATGATGGTGTTTTTTTTAACTTTTTTGTGCTTTTCAAAGTTGAAGTTGTTGCGAATTTGTTGGTGATATTAAGTGTTGAGGTTGTTGAATTTGTTGGTGATTTTCAATATTGAGTTTGTTGTTGAATTTGTGAGTGTTATCAATGTTTTTTTTGTTGAACTTGTTTGTATTTCTCAAAGTTGAGGTTGTTTTTTGAATTTGTTGGTGTTTTTCAATGTTGAGGATGTTGTTGAATTTATTGGTGTTTTTCAGTGTTGATGTTGATGAATTTGTTGGTGGTTTTCAATATTTAGTTTGTTGTTGAATTTCTTGGTGTTATCAATGTTTTTTTTTGTTTTACTTGTACGTATTTTTAAACGTAGAGGTTGCTGTTGAATTGGTTGGTGGTTTTCAATATTTAGCTTGTTGTTGAATTTGTTGGTTGCATGAATGGTTTTTTAAAAATCTTTTTGGTGTTTTTCAAAGTTGAGGTGGTTGCGAATTTGTTGGTGCTTTTCAATGTTGAGGTTGTTGAATTTGTTGCTTATTTTCAATATTCAGGATGTTGTTGAATTTGTTGGCGTTTTTCAATTTTGAGGTTGTTGATGAGTTTGTTGGTGTTTTTCAATGTTGAGGTTGTTGTTGAATTTGTTGGTGTTTTTCAATGTTGAGGTTGTTGTTGAATTTGTTGTTGTTTTTCATTGTTGAGGTTGTTGTTGAATTTGTTGGTGTTATGAATGTTTTTTGTTCAACTTGTTTGTATTTTTAAAAGTTAAGGTTTTTGCTGAATTTGTTGGTGTTTTTCAATGTTGAAATTGTTGAATTTGTTGCTGATATTCAAAGTTGTGGTTATTGCTGAATATATTGGTGTTATCAATGTTTATTTTGTTGAACTTATTTGTACTTTTAAAAGTTGAGGTTGTTGTTGAATTTGTTTTGTGTTTTTCAATGTTGAGGTTGATGTTGAATTTATTGGTGTTTTTCAATGTTGATGTTGTTGAATTTGTTGGTGATTTTCAATATTGAGTTTGTTGTTGAATTTCTTGGTGTTAACAATGTTTTTTTTCGTTGAACTTGTATGTAGTTTTAAAAGTTGAGGTTCTTGTTGAATTTGTTGCTGTTTTTCAAAGTTTAGGTCGCTGAATTTGTTGGTGATTTTCCATTTTAATCTTGTTGTTGAATTTGTTTGTTTTCATGAATGCCTTTTTTAAAAACTTTTTTGTGTTTTGCAAAGTTGAGGTTGTTACGAATTTGATGGTGCTATAAAGTGTTGAGGTTGTTGAATTTGTTGCTGATTTTCAATATTCAGGATGTTGATGAATTTATTGGCGTTTTTCAATGTTGAGGTTGTTGTTAAACTTGTTGTTGTTTTTCATTGTTGTGGTTGTTGTTGAATTTGTTGGTGTTATGAATGTGTATTGTTCAACTTGTTTGAATGTTTATAAGTTAAGGTTGTTGTTGAATTTGTTGGTGTTTTTCAATGTTGAGGATGTTGAATTTGTTGGTGATATTCAAAGTTGTGGTTGTTGCTGAATATATTGGTGTTATCAATGTTTATTTTGTTAAACATTTTTGAACTTTTAAATGTTGAGGTTGTTGTTTAATTTGTTGGTGTTTTTCTACGTTGAGGCCGTTGAATTTGTTGATGATTTTAAATATTGAGGTTGTTGTTGAATTTGTTGGTGTTTTTCAACGTTGGTGTTGTTGAATTTGTTCGTGTTATCAATGGTTTATTTTGAACAGTTTTTTGTTTTTCAATGTTGAGGTTGTTGAATTTGCTGGTGAATTTCAATATTGAGGTTGTTGATGAATTTGTTGGAGTTATCAACGATTATTTTGTTGAACTTTTTTGTACTTTTAAAAGTTGAGGTTGTTGTTGAAATTGTTTGGATTTTCAATATTGAGGTTGTTGTTGCAATTGTTGGATTTTTTCAATGTTTTTGAACTTGTTGGTGTTATCAATGTTATTTTTTGAACTTTTTTGTATTTTTCAAAGTGGAAGTTGTTGTTGAATTTGTTGTTGTTTTTCCATGTCGAGGTTGCAGTTGAATTTGTTGGTGCTTTTCAATGTAGAGGTTGTTGTTGAAATTGTTGGTGTTTTTCAATGTTGAGGTTGTTGTTGAATTTGTATGCAATTTTCAATATTGAGGTTGTTGTTGAATTTGTTGGTGATTTTCAATATTGAGGTTGTTGAATTTGTTGGTGATTTTCAATATTGAGGTTGTTGTTGAATTTGTTGGTGTTTTTCAATGTTGAGGTTGTTGTTGAATTTGTATGCAATTTTCAATATTGAGGTTGTTGTTGAATTTGTTGGTGTTATCAATGTTATTTTTTGAACTGTTTTGTATTTTTCAATGCTGAGGTTGTTGTTGAATGTGTTGGTGTTATCAATGATTTTATTGTTCAACTTGTTTGTATTTTTTAAAGTTGAAGTTTTTATTGAATTTGTTCGTGCTTTTCAATGTTGACGTTGTTGTTGAATTTGTTGGTGTTTTTCTATGTTGACGTTGTTGTTGAATTTGTTAGTGTTTTTCAACGTTGAGGTTGTTGAATTTGTTGGTGATTTTCAATATTGAGTTTGTTGTTCAATTTGTTGGTGTTATTTTTTTTTTGAATTTTTTTTTAAAGTTGTTTGTTGTTGTATTTGTTGGTGTTTTTCAAAGTTTAGATCGTTGGATTTGTTGGTTATTTTCAATATTAAGCTTATTGTTGAATTTTTTGGTGTCATGAATGGTTTTTTAAAAACTTTTTTCTGTTTTTCAAAGTTGAAATTGTTGCGAATTTGTTGGTGATATTCAGTGTTGAGGTTGTTGAATTTGTTGTTGATTTTCAATATTGAGAATGTTGTTGAATTTGATGGCGTTTTTCAATGTTGAGGTTGTTGTTGAGATTGTGGGTGTTTTTAAATGTTGAGGTTGTTGTTGAATTTGTTGGTGATTTTCAACATTGAGTTTGTTGTTGAATTTGTTGGTGTTATCAATGTTGAGGTTGTTGTTGAATTTATTGATGTTTTTCAATGTTAATGTTGTTGAATTTGTTGGTGGTTTTCTATATTGAGTTTGTTGTTGAATTTGTTGGTGTAATCAATGTTTTTTTGTTGAACTTGGTGTATTTTTAAATGATGAGGTTGTTGTTGAATTTATTGATGTTTTTCAATGTTGATGTTGTTGAATTTGTTGGTGATTTTCAATATTGAGTTTGTTGTTCAATTAGTGTTATCAATGTTTATTTTATGAAGTTGTTTGTATTTTTAAAAGTTGTTTGTTGTTGAATTTGTTGGTGTTTTTCAAAGTTTAGGTCGTTGAATTTGTTGATGATTTTCAATATTAAGCTTATTCTTGAATTTTTTGTTCCCATGATGGTGTTTTTTAAACTTTTTTGTGCTTTTCAAAGTTGAAGTTGTTGCGAATTTGTTGGTGATATTAAGTGTTGAGGTTGTTGAATTTGTTGGTGACGTTCAATATTGAGTTTGTTGTTGAATTTGTTCTTGTTATCAATGTTTTTTTTGTTGAACTTGTTTGTATTTCTAAAAGTTGAGGTTGTTTTTGAATTTGTTGGTGTTTTTCAATGTTGAGGATGTTGTTGTATTTATTGGTGTCTTTCAATGTTGATGTTGATGAATTTGATGGTGGTTTTCATTATTGAGTTTGTTGTTGAATTTCTTGGTGTTATCAATGTTTTTTTTTGTTTTGCTTGTACGTATTTTTAAAAGTAGTGGTTGCTGTTGAATTGGTTGGTGGTTTTCAATATTAAGCTTGTTGTTGAATTTGTTGGTTGCATGAATGGTTTTTTAAAAATCTTTTTGGTGTTTTTCAAAGTTGAGGTGGTTGCGAATGTCTTGGTGCTATTCAGTGTTGAGGTTGTTGAATGTGTTGCTTTTTTTCAAATTCAGGATGTTGTTGAATTTGTTGGCGTTTTTCAATTTTGAGGTTGTTGATGAGTTTGCTGGTGTTTTTCAATGTTGAGGTTGTTGTTGAATTTGTTGTTGATTTTCAATATTGAGGATGTTGTTGAATTTGTTGGCGTTTTTCAATGTTGAGGTTGTTGTTGAGATAGTTGGTGTTTTTAAATGTTGTGGTTGTTGTTGAATTTGTTGTTGATTTTCAACATTGAGTTTGTTGTTGAATTTGTTGGTGTTATCAATTTTGAGGTTGTTGTTGAATTTATTGATGTTTTTCAATGTTAATGTTGTTGAATTTGTTGGTGGTTTACAATATTGAGTTTGTTGTTGAATTTGTTGGTGTTATCAATGTTTTTTTTGTTGAACTTGTTTGTATTTTTTAATGTTGAGTTTGTTGTTGAATTTATTGATGTTTTTCTATGTTGATGTTGTTGAATTTGTTGGTGATTTTCAATATTGAGTTTGTTGTTCAATTAGTTAGTGTTATCAATGTTTATTTTATGAAGTTCTTTGTATTTTTAAAAGTTGTTTGTTGTTGAATTTGTTGGTGTTTTTCAAAGTTTAAGTCGTTGAATTTGTTGATGATTTTCAATATTAAGCTTATTCTTGAATTTGTTTATGTCATGATGGTGTTTTTTTTAACTTTTTTGTGCTTTTCAAAGTTGAAGTTGTTGCGAATTTGTTGGTGATATTAAGTGTTTAGGTTGTTGAATTTGTTGGTGATTTTCAATATTGAGTTGGTTGTTGAATTTGTTTGTGTTATCAATGTTTTTTTTGTTGAACTTGTTTGTATTTCTAAAAGTTGAGGTTGTTTTTTGAATTTGTTGGTGTTTTTCAATGTTGAGGATGTTGTTGAATTTATTGGTGTTTTTCAGTGTTGATGTTGATGAATTTGTTGGTGGTTTTCAATATTGAGTTTGTTGTTGAATTTCTTGGTGTTGTCAATGTTTTTTTTTTGTTTTACTTGTACGTATTTTTAAAAGTAGAGGTTGCTGTTGAATTGGTTGGTGGTTTTCAATATTAAGCTTGTTGTTGAATTTGTTGGTTGCATGAATGGTTTTTTAAAAATCTTTTTGGTTTTTTTCAAAGTTGAGGTAGTTGCGAATTTGTTGGTGCTATTCAGTGTTGAGGGTGTTGAATTTGTTGCTTATTTTCAATATTCAGGATGTTGTTGAATTTGTTGGCGTTTTTCAATTTTGAGGTTGTTGATGAGTTTGTTGGTGTTTTTCAATGTTGAGGTTGTTGTTGAATTTGTTGGTGTTTTTCAATGTTGAGGTTGTTGTTGAATTTGTTGTTGTTTTTCATTGTTGAGGTTGTTGTTGAATTTGTTGGTGTTATGAATGTTTTTTGTTCAACTTGTTTGTATTTTTAAAAGTTAAGGTTTTTGCTGAATTTGTTGGTGTTTTTCAATGTTGAAATTTTTGAATTTGTTGCTGATATTCAAAGTTATGGTTATTGCTGAATATATTGGTGTTATCAATGTTTATTTTGTTGAACTTATTTGTACTTTTAAAAGTTGAGGTTGTTGTTGAATTTGTTTTGTGTTTTTCAATGTTGAGGTTGATGTTGAATTTATTGGTGTTTTTCAATGTTGATGTTGTTGAATTTGTTGGTGATTTTCAATATTGAGTTTGTTGTTGAATTTCTTGGTGGTAACAATGTTTTTTTTCGTTGAACTTGTATGTATTTTTAAAAGTTGAGGTTCTTGTTGAATTTGTTGCTGTTTTTCAAAGTTTAAGTCGCTGAATTTGTTGGTGATTTTCAATTATAATCTTGTTGTTGAATTTGTTTGTTTTCATGAATGCCTTTTTTAAAAACTTTTTTGTGTTTTGCAAAGTTGAGGTTGTTACGAATTTGATGGTGCTATAAAGTGTTGAGGTTGTTGAATTTGTTGCTGATTTTCAATATTCAGGATGTTGATGAATTTATTGCCGTTTTTCAATGTTGAGGTTGTTGTTAAATTTGTTGTTGTTTTTCATTGTTGTGGTTGTTGTTGAATTTGTTGGTGTATTGAATGTATTTTGTTCAACTTGTTTGAATGTTTATAAGTTAAGGTTGTTGTTGAATTTGTTGGTGTTTTTCAATGTTGAGGATGTTGAATTTGTTGGTGAAATTCAAAATTGTGGTTGTTGCTGAATATATTGGTGTTATCAATGTTTATTTTGTTAAATATTTTTGAACTTTTAAATGTTGAGGTTGTTGTTTAATTTGTTGGTGTTTTTCAACGTTGAGGCCGTTGAATTTGTTGACGATTTTAAATAATGAGGTTGTTGTTGAATTTGTTGGTGTTTTTCAACGTTGGTGTTGTTGAATTTGTCCGTGTTATCAATGTTTTCTTTTGAACTGTTTTTTGTTTTTCAATGTTGAGGTTGTTTAATTTGCTGGTGATTTTCAATATTGAGGTTGTTGATGAATTTGTTGGAGTTATCAACGTTTATTTTGTTGAACTTTTTTGTCCATTTAAAAGTTGAGCTTGTTGTTGAAATTGTTTGGATTTTCAATATTGAAGTTCATGTTGAAATTGTTGGCGTTTTTCAATGTTGTTGAACTTGTTGGTGTTATCAATGTTATTTTTTGAACTTTTTTGTATTTTTCAAAGTGGAAGTTGTTGTTGAATTTGTTGGTGTTTTTCCATGTCGAGGTTGTCGTTGAATTTGTTGGTGTTTTTCAATGTTGAGGTTGTTGTTGATTTTTTTGGTTTTTTTCATTGTTCAGGTTGTTGATGAATTTGCTGGCGTTTTTCAAAGATGATGTTCTTGTTGAATTTGTTGGTGTTATGAATGTTTTTTTTCAACTTTTTTGTGTTTTTCAAAGTTGAGCTTGTTACGAAATTGTCGGTGATATTCAGCGTTAAGGTTGTTGAATTTGTTGGTGACTTTCAATATTGATTTTGTTGTTGAATTTGTTGGCGTTTTTCAATGATGAGGTTGTTCTTGAATTTGTTGGTGTGTTTCAATGTTGAGGTTGTTTGTTGAATTTGTTGGTGTTTTTCAATGATGAAGTTATGGTTGAATTTGTTGGTGTTTTTCATAGTTGAGGTTGTTGTTGAATTTTTTGGTGTTGTCAATGTTTATTTTGCTGAACTTTTTTGTAATTTTAAAAGTTGATGTTGATTTTGAATTTGTTGGTGTTTTTCATTTTTGAGGTTGTTGTTGAATTTGTTGGCGTTTTTCAATGTTGAGGTTGTTGTTGAATTTTGAGGTATTTTTCATTGTTGAGCTTGTTGTTGAATTTGTTGGTATTATCAATGTTGTTTTTTGAACTTTATTGTACTTTTAAAAGTTGAGGTAGTTGTTGCATTTGTTGTTTTTTTTCAATGATGAGGTTGTTGTTGAATTTGTTGGTGTTTTTCAAAGCTGAGGTCGTTGAATTTGTTGGTGTTATCAATGTTGAGGTTGTTGTTGAATTTATTGATGTTTTTCAATGTTAATGTTGTTGAATTTGTTGGTGGTTTTCTATATTGAGTTTGTTGTTGAATTTGTTGGTGTTATCAATGTTTTTTTGTTGAACTTGGTGTATTTTTAAATGATGAGGTTGTTGTTGAATTTATTGATGTTTTTCAATGTTGATGTTGTTGAATTTGTTGGTGATTTTCAATATTGAGTTTGTTGTTCAATTAGTGTTATCAATGTTTATTTTATGAAGTTGTTTGTATTTTTAAAAGTTGTTTGTTGTTGAATTTGTTGGTGTTTTTCAAAGTTTAGGTCGTTGAATTTGTTGATGATTTTCAATATTAAGCTTATTCTTGAATTTTTTGTTCCCATGATGGTGTTTTTTAAACTTTTTTGTGCTTTTCAAAGTTGAAGTTGTTGCGAATTTGTTGGTGATATTAAGTGTTGAGGTTGTTGAATTTGTTGGTGACGTTCAATATTGAGTTTGTTGTTGAATTTGTTCTTGTTATCAATGTTTTTTTTGTTGAACTTGTTTGTATTTCTAAAAGTTGAGGTTGTTTTTGAATTTGTTGGTGTTTTTCAATGTTGAGGATGTTGTTGTATTTATTGGTGTCTTTCAATGTTGATGTTGATGAATTTGATGGTGGTTTTCATTATTGAGTTTGTTGTTGAATTTCTTGGTGTTATCAATGTTTTTTTTTGTTTTGCTTGTACGTATTTTTAAAAGTAGTGGTTGCTGTTGAATTGGTTGGTGGTTTTCAATATTAAGCTTGTTGTTGAATTTGTTGGTTGCATGAATGGTTTTTTAAAAATCTTTTTGGTGTTTTTCAAAGTTGAGGTGGTTGCGAATGTCTTGGTGCTATTCAGTGTTGAGGTTGTTGAATGTGTTGCTTTTTTTCAAATTCAGGATGTTGTTGAATTTGTTGGCGTTTTTCAATTTTGAGGTTGTTGATGAGTTTGCTGGTGTTTTTCAATGTTGAGGTTGTTGTTGAATTTGTTGTTGATTTTCAATATTGAGGATGTTGTTGAATTTGTTGGCGTTTTTCAATGTTGAGGTTGTTGTTGAGATAGTTGGTGTTTTTAAATGTTGTGGTTGTTGTTGAATTTGTTGTTGATTTTCAACATTGAGTTTGTTGTTGAATTTGTTGGTGTTATCAATTTTGAGGTTGTTGTTGAATTTATTGATGTTTTTCAATGTTAATGTTGTTGAATTTGTTGGTGGTTTACAATATTGAGTTTGTTGTTGAATTTGTTGGTGTTATCAATGTTTTTTTTGTTGAACTTGTTTGTATTTTTTAATGTTGAGTTTGTTGTTGAATTTATTGATGTTTTTCTATGTTGATGTTGTTGAATTTGTTGGTGATTTTCAATATTGAGTTTGTTGTTCAATTAGTTAGTGTTATCAATGTTTATTTTATGAAGTTCTTTGTATTTTTAAAAGTTGTTTGTTGTTGAATTTGTTGGTGTTTTTCAAAGTTTAAGTCGTTGAATTTGTTGATGATTTTCAATATTAAGCTTATTCTTGAATTTGTTTATGTCATGATGGTGTTTTTTTTAACTTTTTTGTGCTTTTCAAAGTTGAAGTTGTTGCGAATTTGTTGGTGATATTAAGTGTTTAGGTTGTTGAATTTGTTGGTGATTTTCAATATTGAGTTGGTTGTTGAATTTGTTTGTGTTATCAATGTTTTTTTTGTTGAACTTGTTTGTATTTCTAAAAGTTGAGGTTGTTTTTTGAATTTGTTGGTGTTTTTCAATGTTGAGGATGTTGTTGAATTTATTGGTGTTTTTCAGTGTTGATGTTGATGAATTTGTTGGTGGTTTTCAATATTGAGTTTGTTGTTGAATTTCTTGGTGTTGTCAATGTTTTTTTTTTGTTTTACTTGTACGTATTTTTAAAAGTAGAGGTTGCTGTTGAATTGGTTGGTGGTTTTCAATATTAAGCTTGTTGTTGAATTTGTTGGTTGCATGAATGGTTTTTTAAAAATCTTTTTGGTTTTTTTCAAAGTTGAGGTAGTTGCGAATTTGTTGGTGCTATTCAGTGTTGAGGGTGTTGAATTTGTTGCTTATTTTCAATATTCAGGATGTTGTTGAATTTGTTGGCGTTTTTCAATTTTGAGGTTGTTGATGAGTTTGTTGGTGTTTTTCAATGTTGAGGTTGTTGTTGAATTTGTTGGTGTTTTTCAATGTTGAGGTTGTTGTTGAATTTGTTGTTGTTTTTCATTGTTGAGGTTGTTGTTGAATTTGTTGGTGTTATGAATGTTTTTTGTTCAACTTGTTTGTATTTTTAAAAGTTAAGGTTTTTGCTGAATTTGTTGGTGTTTTTCAATGTTGAAATTGTTGAATTTGTTGCTGATATTCAAAGTTATGGTTATTGCTGAATATATTGGTGTTATCAATGTTTATTTTGTTGAACTTATTTGTACTTTTAAAAGTTGAGGTTGTTGTTGAATTTGTTTTGTGTTTTTCAATGTTGAGGTTGATGTTGAATTTATTGGTGTTTTTCAATGTTGATGTTGTTGAATTTGTTGGTGATTTTCAATATTGAGTTTGTTGTTGAATTTCTTGGTGGTAACAATGTTTTTTTTCGTTGAACTTGTATGTATTTTTAAAAGTTGAGGTTCTTGTTGAATTTGTTGCTGTTTTTCAAAGTTTAAGTCGCTGAATTTGTTGGTGATTTTCAATTATAATCTTGTTGTTGAATTTGTTTGTTTTCATGAATGGCTTTTTTAAAAACTTTTTTGTGTTTTGCAAAGTTGAGGTTGTTACGAATTTGATGGTGCTATAAAGTGTTGAGGTTGTTGAATTTGTTGCTGATTTTCAATATTCAGGATGTTGATGAATTTATTGCCGTTTTTCAATGTTGAGGTTGTTGTTAAATTTGTTGTTGTTTTTCATTGTTGTGGTTGTTGTTGAATTTGTTGGTGTATTGAATGTATTTTGTTCAACTTGTTTGAATGTTTATAAGTTAAGGTTGTTGTTGAATTTGTTGGTGTTTTTCAATGTTGAGGATGTTGAATTTGTTGGTGAAATTCAAAATTGTGGTTGTTGCTGAATATATTGGTGTTATCAATGTTTATTTTGTTAAATATTTTTGAACTTTTAAATGTTGAGGTTGTTGTTTAATTTGTTGGTGTTTTTCAACGTTGAGGCCGTTGAATTTGTTGACGATTTTAAATAATGAGGTTGTTGTTGAATTTGTTGGTGTTTTTCAACGTTGGTGTTGTTGAATTTGTCCGTGTTATCAATGTTTTCTTTTGAACTGTTTTTTGTTTTTCAATGTTGAGGTTGTTTAATTTGCTGGTGATTGTCAATATTGAGGTTGTTGATGAATTTGTTGGAGTTATCAACGTTTATTTTGTTGAACTTTTTTGTACATTTAAAAGTTGAGCTTGTTGTTGAAATTGTTTGGATTTTCAATATTGAAGTTCATGTTGAAATTGTTGGCGTTTTTCAATGTTGTTGAACTTGTTGGTGTTATCAATGTTATTTTTTGAACTTTTTTGTATTTTTCAAAGTGGAAGTTGTTGTTGAATTTGTTGGTGTTTTTCCATGTCGAGGTTGTCGTTGAATTTGTTGGTGTTTTTCAATGTTGAGGTTGTTGTTGAATTTGTTGTTGTTTTTCATTGTTGAGGTTGTTGTTGAATTTGTTGGTGTTATGAATGTTTTTTGTTCAACTTGTTTGTATTTTTAAAAGTTAAGGTTTTTGCTGAATTTGTTGGTGTTTTTCAATGTTGAAATTGTTGAATTTGTTGCTGATATTCAAAGTTATGGTTATTGCTGAATATATTGGTGTTATCAATGTTTATTTTGTTGAACTTATTTGTACTTTTAAAAGTTGAGGTTGTTGTTGAATTTGTTTTGTGTTTTTCAATGTTGAGGTTGATGTTGAATTTATTGGTGTTTTTCAATGTTGATGTTGTTGAATTTGTTGGTGATTTTCAATATTGAGTTTGTTGTTTTTTTTCGTTGAACTTGTATGTATTTTTAAAAGTTGAGGTTCTTGTTGAATTTGTTGCTGTTTTTCAAAGTTTAAGTCGCTGAATTTGTTGGTGATTTTCAATTATAATCTTGTTGTTGAATTTGTTTGTTTTCATGAATGCCTTTTTTAAAAACTTTTTTGTGTTTTGCAAAGTTGAGGTTGTTACGAATTTGATGGTGCTATAAAGTGTTGAGGTTGTTGAATTTGTTGCTGATTTTCAATATTCAGGATGTTGATGAATTTATTGCCGTTTTTCAATGTTGAGGTTGTTGTTAAATTTGTTGTTGTTTTTCATTGTTGTGGTTGTTGTTGAATTTGTTGGTGTATTGAATGTATTTTGTTCAACTTGTTTGAATGTTTATAAGTTAAGGTTGTTGTTGAATTTGTTGGTGTTTTTCAATGTTGAGGATGTTGAATTTGTTGGTGAAATTCAAAATTGTGGTTGTTGCTGAATATATTGGTGTTATCAATGTTTATTTTGTTAAATATTTTTGAACTTTTAAATGTTGAGATTGTTGTTTAATTTGTTGGTGTTTTTCAACGTTGAGGCCGTTGAATTTGTTGACGATTTTAAATAATGAGGTTGTTGTTGAATTTGTTGGTGTTTTTCAACGTTGGTGTTGTTGAATTTGTCCGTGTTATCAATGTTTTCTTTTGAACTGTTTTTTGTTTTTCAATGTTGAGGTTGTTTAATTTGCTGGTGATTTTCAATATTGAGGTTGTTGATGAATTTGTTGGAGTTATCAACGTTTATTTTGTTGAACTTTTTTGTCCATTTAAAAGTTGAGCTTGTTGTTGAAATTGTTTGGATTTTCAATATTGAAGTTCATGTTGAAATTGTTGGCGTTTTTCAATGTTGTTGAACTTGTTGGTGTTATCAATGTTATTTTTTGAACTTTTTTGTATTTTTCAAAGTGGAAGTTGTTGTTGAATTTGTTGGTGTTTTTCCATGTCGAGGTTGTCGTTGAATTTGTTGGTGTTTTTCAATGTTGAGGTTGTTGTTGATTTTTTTGGTTTTTTTCATTGTTCAGGTTGTTGATGAATTTGCTGGCGTTTTTCAAAGATGATGTTCTTGTTGAATTTGTTGGTGTTATGAATGTTTTTTTTCAACTTTTTTGTGTTTTTCAAAGTTGAGCTTGTTACGAAATTGTCGGTGATATTCAGCGTTAAGGTTGTTGAATTTGTTGGTGACTTTCAATATTGATTTTGTTGTTGAATTTGTTGGCGTTTTTCAATGATGAGGTTGTTCTTGAATTTGTTGGTGTGTTTCAATGTTGAGGTTGTTTGTTGAATTTGTTGGTGTTTTTCAATGATGAGGTTATGGTTGAATTTGTTGGTGTTTTTCATAGTTGAGGTTGTTGTTGAATTTTTTGGTGTTGTCAATGTTTATTTTGCTGAACTTTTTTGTAATTTTAAAAGTTGATGTTGATTTTGAATTTGTTGGTGTTTTTCATTTTTGAGGTTGTTGTTGAATTTGTTGGCGTTTTTCAATGTTGAGGTTGTTGTTGAATTTTGAGGTATTTTTCATTGTTGAGCTTGTTGTTGAATTTGTTGGTATTATCAATGTTGTTTTTTGAACTTTATTGTACTTTTAAAAGTTGAGGTAGTTGTTGCATTTGTTGTTTTTTTTCAATGATGAGGTTGTTGTTGAATTTGTTGGTGTTTTTCAAAGCTGAGGTCGTTGAATTTGTTGGTGATATTCAATATTTAGGTTGTTGTTGAATTTGCTGGTGTTATCAATGGTTTTTTTTAAACGTTTTTGTGTTTTGCAAAGTTAAGGTTGTTGCTGAATTTGTTGGTGATCTTCAGTGTTGAGGTTGTTGGATCTGTTGGTGATATTCAATATTGAGGTTGTTGTTGAATTTTTTGGCGTGTTACAATGTTGTGGTTGTTATTGAATTTGTTGGTATTTTTCAATGTTGCGGTTGTTGTTGAATTTTTTGGTGTTTTTCATTGTTGAGGTTGTTGTTGAATTTGTTGGTGTTCTTCAATGTTGAGGTTGTTGTTGAATTTGTTGCTGATTTTCAATATTGAGGTTGTTGTTAAATTTGTTTGTGATTTTAAATGTTGAGGTTGTTGTTGAATTGGATTGTGTCATCAATGTTTATTTTGTTGAACTTGTTTGTATTTAAATGTTGAGGTTGTTGTTTAATTTTTGGTGTTTTTCAAAATTGAGGTCGTTGCATTTGTTGGTGATTTTCAATATTGAGGTTGTTGTTGAATTGGTTGGTGTTATCAATGTTTTCTTTTGAACTGTTTTGTGTTTTTCAATGTTGAGGTTGTTGAATTTGCTGGTGATTTTCAATATTGAGGTTGTTATTGACTTTTTTGGTGCTGTTAATTGTTGAGGTTGTTGTTGAATTTGTAGGGTTTGTCAATGGTTTTTTTTAACTTTGTTGTGTTTTTCAAAGTTGAGGTTGTTTCTGCATTTATTGGTGTTATCACTGTTTATTTTGTTGAACATTTTTGTACTTTTAAATGTTGAGGTTGATTTTGAATGTTTTGGTGTTTTTCATTGTTGAGGTTGTCGTTTAATTTGTTGGTGGTTTTCAATGTTGAGGTTGTTATTGAATTTTTTGGTGATGTTTATTGTTGAGGTTGTTCTTGAATTTGTACGGTTTGTCAATGGTTTTTTTTTTAATTTTCTGTGTTTTTCAAAGTTGAGGTTGATGCTGAATTTATTGGTGTTATCACTGTTTATTTTGTTGAACTTTTTTGTAATTTTAAAAGTTGAGGTTGGTTTTGAATTTGTTGGTGTTTTTCATTGTTGAGGTTGTCGTTGAAATTGTTGGCGTTTTTCAATGTTGAGGCTGATGTTGAATTTTTTGGTGTTTTTCATTGTTGAGGTTGTTGTTGAATTTGTTGGTGTTATCAATGTTCTTTTTTCAACTTTTTTGTACTTTTAAAAGTTGAGGTTGTTTTTGAATTTGTTGTTTTTTTTCAATGTTGACGTTGTTATTGAATTGGATGGTATGTTTCAATGTTGAATTTGTTGTTGAATTTGTTGGTGTTATCAATGTTTTTTTTGTTGAACTTGTTTGTATTTTTAAAAGTTGAGTTTGAAGTTGAATTTGTTGGTGTTTTTCAATGTTGAGGTTGTTGTTGAATTTATTTCTGTTTTTCAGTGTTGATGTTGTTGAATTTGTTGGTGATTTTCAATGTTGAGTTTGATGTTCAATTAGTGTTATCAATGTTTTTTTTTGAATTTGTTTGTATTTTTAATATTTGTTTGTTGTTGAATTTGTTGGTGTTTTTCAAAGTTTAGGTCTTTGAATTTGTTGGTGATTTTCAATATTAAGCTTATTGTTGAATTTGTTGGTGTCATGATGGTTTTTTTTTAACTTTTTTGTGTTTTTCAATGTTGAAGTTGTTGCGAATTTGTTGGTGATATTCAGTGTTGAGGTTGTTGAATTTATGGTGATTTTCAATATTGAGTTAGTTGAAGAATTTCTTGGTGTTAACAATGTTTTTTTTCATTGAACTTGTATGTATTTTTAAAAGTTGAGGTTCTTGTTGAATTTGTTGGCCTTTTTCAATTTTGAGGTTGTTGATGTGTTTGTTGGTGTTTTTCAATGTTGAGGTTGTTGTTGAATTTGCTGGTGTTTTTCAATGTTGAGGTTGTTGTTGAATTTGTATGCAATTTTCAGTATTGAGGTTGTTGTTGATTTTGTTGGTTTTATCAATGTTATTTTTTGAACTGTTTTGTATTTTTCAATGCTGAGGTTGTTGTTGAATGTGTTGGTGTAATCAATGATTTTTTTGTTCAACTTGTTTGTATTTTTTAAAGTTGAAGTTTTTGTTGAATTTGTTGGTGTTTTGCAAAGGTTAGGGTTTTATTGAATATTTTGGTGTTTTCATTGTTGAGGTTGTTTTTAAATTTGTTGGTGTTTTTCAATGTTGAGGTTGTTATTGAATTTGTTGGTGATTTTCAATATTGAGGTTGTAGTTGAATTTGTTGTTTTTGTCAATATTTATTTTGTTGAACCTTTTTGTAGTTTTAAATGTTGAGTTTGTTGTTGAATTTGTTGGTGTTTTTCAATGTTGAGGTTGTTGTTGATTTTTTTGTTTTTTTTCATTGTTCAGGTTATTGATGAATTTGCTGGCGTTTTTCAATGTTAAGGTTGTTGTTGAATCTGTTGGTGTTTTTCAATGTTGAGCTTGTTCAATTTGTTGGTGATTATCAATATTGAGGTTATTGTTGAATTTGTTGATTTTATCAATGTTTTTTTTTAAACTTTTTCTCTTGTTTTTAAAGTTGAGATTGTTGTTGAATTTGTTGGTGTTTCTCATTGTTGAGGATGTTGTCGATTTGTTGGTGTTATCAATGTTTTTTGTTGAACTTGTTTGTATTTTTAAAAGTTAAGGTTGTTGTTGAATTTGATGGTGTTTTTCAATGTTGAGGTTGTTGTTGAATTTGTTGGTGCTTTCAATGTTATTTGTTGAACTTTTTTCAAATTTTCAATGTTGAGGTTGTTGTTGAATTTGTTGGTATTTGTCAATGTTGCGGTTGTTGTTGAATTATTTGTTGCATTTCATTGTTGAGGTTGTTGAAGTTGTTGGTGTTTTTCAATGTTGAGGTTGTTGTTGAATTTGTTGCTGATTTTCAATATTGAGGTTGTTGATGAATTTGTTGGTGTTTTTCAATGTTGAGGTTGTTGTTTAATTTGTTGGTGATATTCAATAATGAGATTGTTGTTGAAGTTGTTGGTGTTATCAATGCTATTTATTGAACTTTTATGTGTTTATCAATATTGAGGTTGTTGTTGAATTTGTTGGTATTTTTCAATGTTGAGGTTGTTGTTGAATTTGTTGTTTTTTTTTATTTTTGAGTTTGTTGTTGAATATGTTGCTGTTTTTCAATGTTGAGGTTGTTGTTGAATTTGTTGGTGATTTTCAATATTGTGGTTGTTGTTGAATTTGTGGCTGTTATCAATATTAATTTTTGAACTTTTTTTTATTTTTGAAAGTTGAGCTTATTGTTCAATTTGTTGGTTTTCATCAATGTTGAGGTTGTTTGTTGAATTTATTGCTGTTTTTCAGTGTTGAGGTTGTTGTTTAATTTGTTTGTTACTTTCAATATACAGGTTGTTGTTGAATTTGTTGGTTTTATCAATGATCTTTTTTGAACTTTTTTCTAGTTTTAAATGTTGAGGTTGTAGTTGAAATTGTTGGTATTTTTCAATGTTGAGGTTGTTGTTGAATTTGTTGGTATTTTTAAATGTTGAGGTTGTGGTTGAATTTGTTGGTGTTTTTCAATGTTGAGGTTGTCGTTGAATTTGTTGGTCTTTTTCATTGTTGAGGATGTTGTTGAATTTGTTGGTGTTATGAATGTTTTTTGTTCAACTTGTTTGTATTTTTAAAAGTTAAGGTTTTTGTTGAATTTGTTGGTGTTTTTCAATGTTGAAGTTGTTGAATTTGTTGGTGATATTCAAAGTTGTGGTTGTTGCTGAATATATTGCTGTTATCATTGTTTATTTTGTTGAACTTTTTTGTACTTTTAAAAGTTGAGGTTGTTGTTGAATTTGTTTTGTGTTTTTCAATGTTGAGGTTGATGTTGAATTTATTGGTGTTTTTCAAAGTTGATGTTGTTGAATTTGTTGGTGATTTTCAATACTGAGTTTGTTGTTGAATTTCTTGGTGTTAACAATGCTTTTTTTCGTTGAACTTGTATGTATTTTTAAAAGTTGAGGTTCTTGTTGAATTTGTTGCTGTTTCGCAAAGTTTAGGTCGCTGAATTTGTTGGTGATTTTCAACATTAATCTTGTTGTTGAATTTGTTTGTTTTCATGAATGGCTTTTTTAAAAACTTTTTTGTGTTTTGCAAAGTTGAGGTTGTTACGAATTTGTTGGTGCTATAAAGTGTTGAGGTTGTTGAATTTCTTGCTGATTTTCAATATTCAGGATGTTGATGAATTTATTGGCGTTTTTCAATGTTGAGGTTGTTGTTAAATTTGTTGTTGTTTTTCATTGTTGAGGTTGTTGTTGAATTTGTTGGTGTTATGAATGTGTTTTGTTCAACTTGTTTGAATGTTTATAAGTTAAGGTTGTTGTTGAATTTGTTGGTGATATTCAATATTGTGGTTGTCGCTGAATATATTGGTGTTATCAATGTTTATTTTGTTAAACATTATTGAACTTTTAAATGTTGAGGTTGTTGTTGAATTTGTTGGTGTTTTTCAACGTTGGTGTTGTTGAATTTGTCCGTGTTATCAATGTTTTCTTTTGAACTGTTTTTTGTTTTTCAATGTTGAGGTTGTTGAATTTGCTGGTGATTTTCAATATTGACGTTGTTGATGAATTTGTTGGAGTTATTAACGTTTATTTTGTTGAACTTTTTTGTACTTTTAAAAGTTGAGGTTTTTGTTGAAATTGTTTGGATTTTCAATATTGAGGTTGTTGTTGAAATTCTTGGCGTTTTTCAATGTTGAGGTTATTGTTGAACTTGTTGGTGTTATCAATGTTATTTTTTGAACTTTTTTGTATTGTTCAAAGTGGAAGTTGTTGTTGAATTTTTTGGTGTTTCTCAATGTTGAGGTTGCGGTTGAATCTGTTGGTGCTTTTCAATGTAGAGGTTGTTGTTGAATTTGTTCGTGATTTTCAATATTGAGGTTGTTGAATTTGTTGGTGATTTTCAATATTGAGGTTGTTGTTGAATTTGTTGGTGTTTTTCAATGTTGAGGTTGTTGTTGAATTTGTATGCAATTTTCAATATTGAGGTTGTTGTTGAATTTGTTGGTTTTATCAATGTTATTTTTTGAACTGTTTTGTATTTTTCAATGCTGAGGTTGTTGTTGAATGTGTTGGTGTAATCAATTATTTTTTTTGTTCAACTTGTTTGTATTTTTAAAAGTTGAATTTTTGTTGAATTTGTTGGTGTTTTGCAAAGGTTAGGGTTTTATTGAATATTTTGGTGTTTTCATTGTTGAGGTTGTTTTTAAATTTGTTGGTGTTTTTCAATGTTGAGGTTGTTATTGAATTTGTTGGTGATTTTCAATATTGAGGCTGTAGTTGAATTTGTTGTTTTTGTCAATATTTATTTTGTTGAACCTTTTTGTAGTTTTGAATGTTGGGTTTGTTGTTGATTTTGTTGGTGTTTTTCAATGTTGAGGTTGTTGTTGATTTTTTGGTTTTTTTTCATTGTTCAGGTTGTTGATGAATTTGCTGGCGTTTTTCAATGTTGATGTTGTTGTTGAATTTGTTGGTGTTTTTCAATATTAAGGTTGTTGTTGAACTTGTTGGTGTTATGAATGTTTTTTTTCAAATTTTTTGTGTTTTTGAAAGTTGAGCTTGTTGCGAAATTGTCGGTGATATTCAGCGTTAAGGTTGTTGAATTTGTTGGTGATTTTCAATATTGAGGTTGTTGTTGAATTTGTTGCCGTTTTTCAATGATGAGGTTGTTCTTGAATTTGTTGGTGTGTTTCAATGTTGAGGTTGTTTGTTGAATTTGTTGGTGTTTTTCAATGATGAGGTTATGGTTGAATTTGTTGGTGTTTTTCATAGTTGAGGTTGTTGTTGAATTTGTTGGTGTTGTCAATGTTTATTTTGTTGAACTTTTTTGTAATTTTAAAAGTTGATGTTGATTTTGAATTTGTTAGTGTTTTTCATTTTTGAGGTTGTTGTTGAATTTGTTGGCGTTTTTCAATGCTGAGGTTGTTGTTGAATTTGTTGGTATTATCAATGTTCTTTTTTAAACTTTATTGTACTTTTGAAAGTTGAGGTAGTTGTTGCATTTGTTGGTTTTTTTCAATGATGAGGTTGTTGTTGAAATTGTTGGTGTTTTTCAAAGCTGAGGTCGTTGAATTTGTTGGTGATTTTCAGTGCTGAGGTTGTAGAATCTGTTGGTGATTTTCAATATTGAGGTTGTTGTTGAATTTGTTGGCGTGTTACAATGTTGTGGTTGTTATTGAATTTCTTGGTATTTTTCATTGTTGCGGTTGTTGTTGAATTTTTTGGTGTTTTTCATTGTTTAGGTTGTTGTTGAATTTGTTGGTGTTTTTCAATGTTGAGGTTGTAGTTGAATTTGTTGCTGATTTTCAATATTGAGGTTGTTGTTAAATTTGTTTGTGATTCTAAATGTTGTGGTTCTTGTTGAATTGGATAGTGTCATCAATGTTTATTTTGCTGAACTTGTTTGTATTTTAAATGTTGAGGTTGTTGTTTAATTTTTGGTGTTTTTCAAAATTGAAGTCGTTGCATTTGTTGGTGATTTTCAATATTGACGTTGTTGTTGAATTGGTTGGAATTATCAATGTTTTCTTTTGAACTGTTTTGTGTTTTTCAATGTTGAGGTTGTTGAATTTGCTGGTGATTTTCATTATTGAGGTTGTTATTGAATTTTTTGGTGCTGTTTATTGTTGAGGTTGTTGTTGAATTTGTAGGGTTTGTCAATGTTTTTTTTTGAATTGAGTTTGTTGCTGCATTTATTGATGTTATCACTGTTTATTTTGTTGAACTTTTTTGTACTTTTAAACGTTGAGGTTGATTTTGAATGTTTTGGTGTTTTTAATTGTTGAGGTTGTCGTTTAATTTGTTGGTGGTTTTCAATGTTGAGGTTGTTATTGAATTTTTTGGTGATGTTTATTGTTGAGGTTGTTCTTGAATTTGTAAGGTTTGTCAATGGTTTTTTTTTAATTTTCTGTGTTTTTCAAAGTTGAGGTTGTTGCTGAATTTCTTGGTGTTATCATTGTTTATTTTGTTGAACTTTTTTGTACTTTTAAACGTTGAGGTTGATTTTGAATGTTTTGGTGTTTTTCATTGTTGAGGTTGTTGTTGAATTTGTTGGCGTTTTTCAATGTTGTGTTTGTTGTTCACTTTGTTGGTGTTTTTCAATGGTGAGGTTTTTGTTGAATTTGTTGATGTTTTCATTGTTGAGGTTGTTGTTAAATTTGATGTTGTTTTTCACTGATTAGGTTGTTGTTGAATTTGATGGTGTTATCCAGATTTTCAACTTTTTTGTACTTTTAAAAGTTGAGGTTGTGTTTGAATTTGTTGGTGATTTTCAATGTTGAGGTTGTTGTTGAATTTGTTTGTGATTTTCAATATTGAGGTTGTTGTTGAATTTGTTGGTGTTATCAATGGTTTTTTTTGAACTTTTTTGTGTTGTTCAAAGTTGAGGTTGTTGCTGAAATAATTGGTGTTATCAATGATTTATTTTGTTGAACTTTTTTGAACTTTTAAAAGTTGAAGTTGATTTACAATTTGTTGGTGTTTTTCATTGTTGAGGTTGTTGTTTAATTTTTTGGTGATTTTAAATGTTGAGTTTGTTGTTGAATCGGACAGTGTCATCAATGTTTATTTTGTTGAACTTGTTTGTATTTTTACAAGTTGTGGTTGTTGTTGAATTTACTGGTGTACTCACTATTCATTTTGTTGAACTTTTTTGTACTTTTAAGTGTTGAGGTTGTTGTTTAATTTGTTGGTGTTTTTTAAAATTGACGTCGTTGATTATATTGGAGATTTTCAATACTTGAGGTTGTTGTTGAATTTGTTGGTTTTTTCAATGTTGATGTTGTTGAATTTGTTGGAGTTATCAATGTTTTCTTTTGAACTGTTTTGTGTTTTTCAATGTTGAGGTTGTTGAATTTGCTGGTGATTTTCAATATTGAGGTTGTTGATGAATTTGTTGGTGTTATCAACATTTATTTTGTTGAACTTTTTTGTACTTTTAAAAGTTGAGGTTGTTGTTGAAATTGTTTGGATTTTCAATATTGAGGTTGTTGTTGAACTTGTTCGTGTTGTCAATGTTATTTTTTGATCTTTTTTATATTTTTCAAAGTTGAAGTTGTTGTTGAATTTGTTGGTATTTTTCAATGTTGAGGTTGTAGTTGAATTTGTTGGTGTTTTTCAATGTTGTGGTTGTTGTTGAATTTGTTAGTGATTTTCAATATTGGGGTTGTTGTTGAATTTGTTGGTGTTATTAATGTTATTTTTTGAACTGTTTTGTATTATTCAATGTTGAGGTTGTTGTTGAATTTGTTGATGTTTTTCAATGTTGAGGTTGTTGTTTAATTTTTTTGGCGTTTTTCAAAGTTGAGGTCGTTGAATTTTTTGATGTTTTTCAATATTGAGGTTGTTGATGAATTTGTTGGTGTTATCAACGTTTATTTTGTTGAACTTTTTGGTACTTTTAATAGTTGAGTTTGTTGTTGAAATTGTTTGGATTTTCAATATTGAGGTTGTTGTTGAAATTGTAGGCGTTTTTCAATGTTGAGGTTGTTGTTAAACTTTTTGGTGTTATCAATTTTATTTCTCGAACTTATTAGTATTTTTCAAAGTTGAACTTGTTGAATTTGTTGGTATTTTTCTATGTTGAGTTTGTAGTTGAATTTGTTGGTGTTTTTCAATGTTGAGTTTGTTGTTGAATTTGTTGATGTTTTTCAATGTTGAGGTTGTTGTTGAATTTTTTGGTGTTATCAATGTTATTTTTTGAACTGTTTTGTATTTTTCAATGTTGTAGTTGTTGTTGAATTTGTTGGTATTTTTCAATGTTGCAATTGTTGTTCAAATTTTTGGTGCTTTTCATTTTTGAGGTTGTTGTTGGATTTGTGGATGTTTTTCAATGTTGATGTTGTTGTTGAATTTGTTGGTGTTTTTCAATGTTGAGGTTGTTGTTGAATTTGTTGGTGTTTTTCATTGTTGATGATGTTGTTGAATCTGTTGGTGTTATCAATTTTTTTGTTGAACTTGTTTGTATTTTGAAACGTTGAGGATGTTGTTGAATCTGTTGGTGTTTTTGAAAGTTGAGGTCGTTGAATTGGTTGGTGATTTTCAATATTGCTGTTGCTGTTGAATTTGTTGGGGTTTAAATAGTTTTTTTTGCACTTTTTTGTGTTTTTCAAAGTTGAGGTTTTCGCTGAATTTATTGATGTTATCAATGTTTATGTTGTTGAACTTTTTTGTACTTTTAAACGTTGAGGTAGATTTTGAATGTTTTGGTGTTTTTCATTGTTGAGGTTGTTGTTGAATTTGTTGGCGGTTTTCAATGTTGAGGTTGTTGTTGAATTTTTTGGTGCTGTTCATTGTTGAGGTTGTTGTAGAATTTGTAGGGGTTGTCAATGGTTTTTTTTGACTTTTTTGTGTTTTTCAAAGTTGAGGTAGTTGCTGAATTTATTGGTGTTATCAATGTTATTTTTAGAAGATTTTGTATTTTTCAAAGTGGAAGTTGTTGTTGAATTTGTTGGTGATTTTCAATATTGGGGTTGTTGTTGAATTTGTTGGTGTTATCAATGTTATTTTTTGAACTGTTTTGTATTTTTCAATGTTGAAGTTGTTGTTGAATTTGTTCGTGCTTTTCAATGTTGAGGTTGTAGTTGAATTTCTTGGTCTTATTCAATGTTGAGGTTGTTATAGAATTTGTTGGTGATTTTCATTATTGAGGTTGTTGAATTTGTTGGTGATTTTCAATATTTAGTTTGTTGTTGAATTTGTTGGTGTTTTTCAATGTTGAGGTTGTTGTTGAATTTGTTATTGATTTTCAATATTGGGGTTGATGTTGAATTTGTTGGTGTTATCAATGTTATTTTTTGAACTGTTTTGTATTTTTCAATGTTGAAGTTGTTGTTGAATTTGTTCGTGCTTTTCAATGTTGAGGTTGTAGTTGAATTTCTTGGTCTTATTCAATGTTGAGGTTGTTATAGAATTTGTTGGTGATTTTCATTATTGAGGTTGTTGAATTTGTTGGTGATTTTCAATATTTAGTTTGTTGTTGAATTTGTTGGTGTTTTTCAATGTTGAGGTTGTTGTTGAATTTGTTGGTGATTTTCAATATTGGGGTTGATGTTGAATTTGTTGGTGTTATCAATGTTATTTTTTGAACTGTTTTGTATTTTTCAATGTTGAAGTTGTTGTTGAATTTGTTCGTTCTTTTCAATGTTGAGGTTGTAGTTGAATTTCTTGGTCTTATTCAATGTTGAGGTTGTTATAGAATTTGTTGGTGATTTTCATTATTGAGGTTGTTGAATTTGTTGGTGATTTTCAATATTTAGTTTGTTGTTGAATTTGTTGGTGTTCTTCAATGTTGAGGTTGTTGTTGAATTTGTTGGTGATTTTCAATATTGGGGTTGATGTTGAATTTGTTGGTGTTATCAATGTTATTTTTTGAACTGTTTTGTATTTTTCAATTTTGAGGTTGTTGTTGAATTTGTTGATGTTTTTCATTGTTGAGGTTGTTTTTTAATTTTTTGGTGTTTTTCAAAGTTGATGTTGTTGAATTTGTTGGTGATTTTCAATATTGAGGTTGTTGTTGAATTGGTTGGTGTTTTTCAATCTTGATGTTGTTGAATTTGTTGGTGTTTTTCATTGTTGAGGTTGTTGTTGAATTTGTTGGTGTTTTTAAATGTTGAGGTTGTTGTTGAATTGGACAGTGTCACCAATGTCTATTTTGTTGAAATTGTTTGTATTTTTAAAATTTGTGGTTGTTGTTGAATTTTTTGGTGTTATCACGGTTCATTTTGTTGAACTTTTCTGTACTTTTAAATGTTGAGGTTGTTGTTTAATTTGTTGGTGTTTTTCAAAGTTGACATCGTTGAAATTGTTGGTGATTTTCAATATTGAGGTTGTTGCTGAATTTGTTTTTTTTTCAATGTTGATGTTGTTGAATTTGTTGGAGTTATCAATGTTTTCAGTTGAACTGTTTTGTGTTTTTCAATGTTGAGGTTGTTGAATTTGCTGGTGATTTTCAATATTGAGGTTTTTGATGAATTTGTTGGTTTTATCAATGTTTATTTTGTTGAACTTTTTTGTACTTTTAAAAGTTGAGGTTGTTGTTGAAATTGTTCGGATTTTTAATATTGAGGTTGTTGTTGAAATTGTTGGCGTTTTTCAATGTTGAGGTTGTTGTTGAATTTCTTGGTGTTATCAATGTTATTTTTTGAATTTTTTTGTATTTTTCAAAGTTGAAGTTGTTGTTGAATTTGTTGGTATTTTTCAACGTTGAGGATGTAGTTGAAATTGCTGGTGTTTTTCAATGTTGAGGTTGTTGTTGAATTAGTTGGTGATTTTCAATATTGGGGTTGATGTTGAATTTGTTGGTGTTATCAATGTTATTTTTTGAACTGTTTTGTATTTTTCAATGTTGAAGTTGTTGTTGAATTTGTTCGTGCTTTTCAATGTTGAGGTTGTAGTTGAATTTCTTGGTCTTATTCAATGTTGAGGTTGTTATAGAATTTGTTGGTGATTTTCATTATTGAGGTTGTTGAATTTGTTGGTGATTTTCAATATTTAGTTTGTTGTTGAATTTGTTGGTGTTCTTCAATGTTGAGGTTGTTGTTGAATTTGTTGGTGATTTTCAATATTGGGGTTGATGTTGAATTTGTTGGTGTTATCAATGTTATTTTTTGAACTGTTTTGTATTTTTCAATTTTGAGGTTGTTGTTGAATTTGTTGATGTTTTTCATTGTTGAGGTTGTTTTTTAATTTTTTGGTGTTTTTCAAAGTTGATGTTGTTGAATTTGTTGGTGATTTTCAATATTGAGGTTGTTGTTGAATTGGTTGGTGTTTTTCAATCTTGATGTTGTTGAATTTGTTGGTGTTTTTCATTGTTGAGGTTGTTGTTGAATTTGTTGGTGTTTTTAAATGTTGAGGTTGTTGTTGAATTGGACAGTGTCACCAATGTCTATTTTGTTGAAATTGTTTGTATTTTTAAAATTTGTGGTTGTTGTTGAATTTTTTGGTGTTATCACGGTTCATTTTGTTGAACTTTTCTGTACTTTTAAATGTTGAGGTTGTTGTTTAATTTGTTGGTGTTTTTCAAAGTTGACATCGTTGAAATTGTTGGTGATTTTCAATATTGAGGTTGTTGCTGAATTTGTTTTTTTTTCAATGTTGATGTTGTTGAATTTGTTGGAGTTATCAATGTTTTCAGTTGAACTGTTTTGTGTTTTTCAATGTTGAGGTTGTTGAATTTGCTGGTGATTTTCAATATTGAGGTTTTTGATGAATTTGTTGGTTTTATCAATGTTTATTTTGTTGAACTTTTTTGTACTTTTAAAAGTTGAGGTTGTTGTTGAAATTGTTCGGATTTTTAATATTGAGGTTGTTGTTGAAATTGTTGGCGTTTTTCAATGTTGAGGTTGTTGTTGAATTTCTTGGTGTTATCAATGTTATTTTTTGAATTTTTTTGTATTTTTCAAAGTTGAAGTTGTTGTTGAATTTGTTGGTATTTTTCAACGTTGAGGATGTAGTTGAAATTGCTGGTGTTTTTCAATGTTGAGGTTGTTGTTGAATTAGTTGGCGATTATCAGTATTGGGGTTGTTGTTGAATTTGTTGGTGTTATCAATGTTATTTTTTGAACTGTTGTGTATTTTTCAATGTTGAAGTTGATGTTGAATTTGTTGGTGCTTTTCAATGTTGACGTAGTAGTTCAATTTGTTGGTCTTTTTCAATGTTGAGTTTGTTGATGAATTTGTTGGTGATTTTCAATGTTGAGGTTGTTGTTGAATTTGTTGGTGATTTTCAATATTGAGTTTGTAGTTGAATTTGTTGGTGATTTTCAATATTGAGGTTGTTGTTGAAATTGTTGGTGTTATCAATGTTATTTTTTGAACTGTTTTGTATTTTTCAATGTTGAGGTTGTTGTTGAATTTGTTGGTATTTTTCAATGTTGCGATTGTTGTTGAATTTTTTGGTGTTTTTCAATGTTGAGGCAGTTGTTTAATTTTTTGGTCTTTTTCAAAGTTGAGGTCTTTGAATTTGTCGGTTTTTTTCAATGTTGATGTTGTTGAATTTATTGGTGTTATCAATGTTTTCTTTTGAACTGTTTTGTGTTTTTCAATGTTGAGGTTGTTGATGAATTTGTTGGTGATATCAACGTTTATTTTGTTGAACTTTTTTGTACTTTTAAAAGTTGAGGTTGTTGTTGAAATTGTTTGGATTTTCAATATAGAGTTTGTTGTTGAATTTGTATAGTGTTTTTCAATGTTGAGTTTGTTGTTGAATTTGTTGATGTTTTTCAATGTCGAGGTCGTTGTTGAATTTGTTGCTGTTATCAATGTTATTTTTTGAACTGTTTTGTATTTTTCAATGTTGTGGTTGTTGTTGAATTTGTTGATATTTTTCAATGTTGCGATTGATGTTCAATTTTTAGGTGTTTTTCATTGTTGAGGTTTTTGTTGAATTTGTTGGTGTTTTTCATTATTGAGGTTGTTGTTGAATTTGTTGGTGGTATCTATTTTTTTGTTGTACTTGTTTGTATTTTTAAATGTTGAGGATGATGTTTTATCTGTTGTTATTTTTGAATGTTGAGGTCGTTGAATTGGTTGGTGATTTTCAATATTGCTGTTCCTGTTGAATTTCATGGGGTTATCAGTGGTTTTTTTTTAACTTTTTTGTGTTTTTCAAAGTTCAGGTTTTTGCTGAATTCATTGATGTTATGAATTTTTGTTTTGTTGAACTTTGTTGTACATTTAAACGTTGAGGTTGATTTTGAATTTGTTGTTTGTTTTTCATTGTTGAGGTTGTTGTTGATTTTGTTGGCGGTTTTCAATCTGAAGATTGTTGTTGAATTTTTTGGTGCCGCTCACTGTTGAGGTTGTTGTTGAATTTGTTGGTGATTTTCAATGGTGAGGTTTTTGTTGAATTTGTTGGTGTTTACATTGTTGAGGTTGTTGTTAAATTTGATGTTTTTTCAATGTTGAGGTTGTTGTTGAATTTGATGGTGTTATCAATGTTTTTTTTTCAAACTTTGTACGTTTAAAAGTTGAGGTTGTTTTTGAACTTGTTGGTGATTTTCAATATTGACGTTGTTGTTGAATTTGATGGTGTTATCAATGGTTTATTTTGAACTTTTTTGTGTTTTTCAAAGTTGGGGTTGTTGCTGAATGTATTTGTGTTATCACTTTTTATTTTGTTGAATTTTTTTGTACTTTTAAACGTTGAGGTTGATTTTGAATGTTTTGGTGTTTTTCATTGTTGAGGTTGTTGTTGAATTTGATGGCGTTTTTCAATGTTGAGGTTGTTGTTGCATTTGTTGGTGTTTTTCAATGGTGAGGTTTTTGTTGAATGTGTTGGTGTTTTCATTGTTGAGGTTGTTGTTAAATTTGATGTTATTTTTCAAGGTTGAGTCTGTTGTTGAATTTGTTGGTGTTATCAATGTTCTTTTTTCAACTTTTTTGTACTTTTAGAAGTTGATGTTGTTGTTGAATTTGTTGGTGATTTTCGATATTGACGTTGTTGTTGAATTTGATGGTGTTATCAATGGTTTTTTTTGAACTTTTTTGTGTTGTTCAAAGTTGACGTTGCTGAAATTATTGGTGTTATCAATTATATATTTTGTTGAACTTTTTTGTATTTTTAAAAGTTGAGGTTGATTTTGAATTTGTTGGTGTTTTTCATTTTTGAGGTTGTTGTTGAATTTTTAGGTGATTTTAAATGTTGAGGTTGTTGTTGAATTGTACAGTGTCATCAATGTTTATTTTGTTGACCTTGTTTGTTTTTTTAAAAGTTCTGGTTGTTGTTGAATTTATTCGTGTTATCACTGTTCATTCTGTTGAACTTTTTTGTACTTTTTAATGTTGAGGTTGTTGTTGAAATTGTTGGTGTTTTTCAATGTTGATGTTGTTGATGAATTTGTTGGTGTTATCAATTTTTTCTTGAACTTACTTGTGTTTTTCAAAGATGAGGTTGATGCTGAATTTCGTGGTGATATTCAATGTTGAGGTTGTTGAATCTGTCACTGATTTTCAATATTGAGGTTGTTGTTAAGTTTGTTGGTGTTATCAACGTTTATTTTGTTGAACTTTTTTGTACTTTCGTTTGTTGTTGAATTTGTTGGGATTTTCATTATTGAGGTTGTTGTTGAAATTGTCGGAGTTTTTCAATATTGAGGTTGTTGTTGAAATTGCTGTTGTTTTTCAATGTTGAGGTTGTTGTTGAAATTGTTGTTGTTATCAATGGTTTTTTTTAAACTTTTTTGTGTTTTCCAAAGATGATGTTGTTGCTGAATTTATTGGTGATATTCAGTGTTGATGTTGTTGTTGAATTTGTTGGCATTTTTCAATGTTGAGGTTGTTGTTTTAAATTTTTGGTGTTTTTCATTGTTGAGGTTGTTGTTGAATTTGTTGGTGTTATCAAAGTTTTTTTTAAACTTTTTGGTGTTTTTCAAATTTGAGGTTGTTGCTGTATTTGTTGGTGATATTCAGTGTTGAGGTTGTTGTTGAATTTGTTGGCGTTTTTCAATGTTGAGGACGTTGAATTTGTTGGTGATTATCAATATTGAAGTTGTTGTTGAATTTGTTGGTGTTATCAATGGTTTCTTTTGATCTTTTTTGTGTTTTTCAAAGTTGAGGTTGTTGCTGAATTTATTGGTGTTATCACTGTTTATTTTGTTGAACTTTTTTGTACTTTTAAAAGTTGAGGTTGATTTTGAATGATTTGGTGTTTTTCATTGTTGAGGTTATGGTTGAATTTGTTGGCGTTTTTCAATGTTGAGGTTGTTGTTGAATAAGTTGGCGAATTTCAATGTTATGGTTGTTGTTGAATTTGTTGGTGTTTTTCAATGGTGAGGTTTTTGTTGAATGTGTTGGTGTTTTCATTGTTGAGGTTGTTGTTAAATTTGTTGTTGTTATCAATGTTCTTTTTTCAACTTTATTGTACTTTAAACGTTGAGGTTGATTTTGAATGTTTTGGTGTTTTTCATTGTTGAGGTTATTGTTGAATTTGTCGCCGTTTTTCAATGTTGAGGTTGTTGTTGAATTTGTTGGCGTTTTTCAATGTTGAGGACGTTGAATTTGTTGGTGATTATCAATATTGAAGTTGTTGTTGAATTTGTTGATGTTATCAATGGTTTCTTTTGATATTTTTTGTGTTTTTCAAAGTTGAGGTTGTTGCTGAATTTATTGGTGTTATCACTGTTTATTTTGTTGAACTTTTTTGCACTTTTAAAAGTCGAGGTTGATTTTGAATGTTTTGGTGTTTCTCACTGTTGAGGTTATTGTTGAATTTGTTGGCGTTTTTCAATCTTGAGGTTGTTGTTGAATTTGTTGGTGTTTTTCAATGTTGAGGTTGTTGTTGAATTTGTTGGTGTGTTTCAATGGTGAGGTTGTTGTGGAATTTGTTGGTGATTTTCAATATTGAGGTTGTTGTTGAATTTGTTGGTGATTTTCAATATTGACATTGTTTTTGAATTTGTTGGTGATATCAATGGTTTTATTGGAACTTTTTTGTGTTGTTCAAAGTTGAGGTTGTTGCTGAAATAATAGGTGTTATCAATGTTTATTTTGTTGAACTTTTATGTACTTTTAAAAGTTGAAGTTGATTTTGAATTTGTTGGTGTTTTTCATTGTTGAGGTTGTTGTTGAATTTGTTGGTGTTTCTCAATGGTGATGCTTTTGTTGAATTTTTTGGTGTTTTCATTGTTGAGGTTGTTGTTAAATTTGTTGTTGATTTTCAATGTTGAGGTTGTTGTTGAATTTGTTGCTGTTTTTCAATGATGAGGTTGTTGTTGAATTTGCTGGTGTTTTTCAATGTTGATTTTGTAGAATTTGTTGGTGATTTTCAATATTGACGTTGTTGTTGAATTTGTTGGTGATATCAATGGTTTTTTTGGAACTTTTTTGTGTTGTTCAAAGTTGAGGTTGTTGCTGAGATTATTGGTGTTATCAATGTTTATTTTGTTGAACTTTTTTGTACTCTTAAAAGTTGAAGTAGATTTTGAATTTGTTGGTGTTTTTCATTGTTGAGGTTGTTGTTGAATTTGTTGGCATTTTTCAATGTTGAGGTTGTTATTGAATGTTTTGGTGTTTTCATTGTTGAGTTTGTTGTTAAATTTGTTGTTGTTTTTCAATGATGAGGTTGTTGTGGAATTTGTTGGTGTTATCAATGTTCTTTTTTCAACTTTTTTGTACTTTTATAAGTTGAGGTTGTTGTTGAATTTGTTGGTGTTTTTCAATGATGAGGATGTTGTTGAATTTGTTGGTGATTTTAAATATTGAGTTTGTTGTTGAATTTATTGGTGTTATGAATGTTTTTTTTTTAACTTTTTTGTGTTTTTCAAAATTGAATTTGTTGCTGAATTTGTTGGTGACATTCAGTGTTGAGGTTGTTGTTGAATTTGTTGTTGTTATCAATGGTTTTTTTTTGTACTTTTTTGTGTTTTTCAAAGTTGATGTTGTTGCTGAAATTATTGGTGTTATCACTGTTTATTTTGTTGAACTTGTTTGTACTGTTAAAAGTTCAAGTTGATTTTAAATGTTTTGGTGTATTTCATTGTTGAGGTTGTTATTGAATTTGTTCATGTTAACAAAATTCTATTCTGTCCTTTTTTGTCCTTTTAAAAGTTGAGGTTGTTGTTGAATTTGTTGGTGTTTTTCAACAATGAGGTTGTTGTTGAATTTGTTGGTGATTTTCAATATTGAGTTTGTTTTTGAATTTGCTTTTGTTATCAACGTTTTTTGGTTGGTGATTTTCAGTGTTGAGGTTGCTAAATTTGTTAGTGATTTTAAATGTTGAGGTTGTTGTTAAATTGGATAGTGTCATCAAAGTTTTTTTTGTTGAACTTGTTTGTATTATTAAAAGTTGTGGTTATTGTTGAATTTATTGGTGTTATCAATGTTTATTTTGTTGAACTTTTTTGTACTTTTAAATGTTGAGGTTCTTGTTTAATTTGTTGGTGTTTTTCAAAGATGAGGTCGTTGTTGAATTTGTTGTTGTGATCAAGTTATTTTTTGAACTTTTTTCTATTTTTGAAAGTTGAGGTTGTTGAATTTGTTGGTGTTTTTCAATGTTGAGGTTGTTTTTGAATTTATTGGTGTTTTTCAATATTGATGTTGTTGAAATTGTTGGTGATTTTCAAAATTGTGCTTGTTGTTGAATATTTGTTGAACTTGTTTGTATTTTTAAAAGTTGAGGTTGTTGTTGAATTTGTGGTGTTTTTCAATATTTAGGTTGTTGTTGAATTTGTTGGCGTTATCAATGTTTTTTTTAAACTTTTTGGTGTTTTTCAAATTTAAGGTTGTTGCTGAAATTATTGGTGATATTCAGTGTTGATGTTGTTGTTGAATTTGTTGGCATTTTTCAATGTTGAGATTGTTGTTTTAAATTTTTGGTGTTTTTCATTGTTGAGGTTGTTGTTGAATTTGTTGGTGTTTTTCAATATTTAGGTTATTGTTGAATTTGTTGGTGTTATCAATGTTTTTTTTTTAACTTTTTGGTGTTTTTCAAATTTAAGGTTGTTGCTGTATTTGTTGGTGATATTCAGTGTTGAGGTTGTTGTTGAATTTGTTGGTGATTATCAATATTGAAGTTGTTGTTGAATTTGTTGGTGTTATCAATGGTTTCTTTTGATCTTTTTTGTGTTTTTCAAAGTTGAGGTTGTTGCTGAATTTATTGGATTTATCACTGTTTATTTTGTTGAACTTTTTTGTACTTTTAAAAGTTGAGGTTGATTTTGAATGTTTTGGTGTTTTTCATTGTTGAGGTTATGGTTGAATTTGTTGGCGTTTTTCAATGCTGAGGTTGTTGTTGAATATGTTGGCGAATTTCAATGTTGTGGTTGTTGTTGAATTTGTTGGTGTTTTTCAATGGTGAGGTTTTTGTTGAATTTTTTGGTGTTTCATTGTTGAGGTTGTTGTTAAATTTGTTGCTGTTCTCAATGTTCTTTTTTCAACTTTTTTGTACTTTAAACGTTGAGGTTGATTTTGAATGTTTTGGTGTTTTTCATTGTTGAGGTTATTGTTGAATTTGTTGCCGTTTTTCAATGTTGAGGTTGTTGTTGAATTTGTTGGCGTTTTTCAATGTTGAGGACGTTGAATTTGTTGGTGATTATCAATATTGAAGTTGTTGTTGAATTTGTTGATGTTATCAATGGTTTCTTTTGATATTTTTTGTGTTTTTCAAAGTTGAGGTTGTTGCTGAATTTATTGGTGTTATCAGTGTTTATTTTGTTGATCTTTTTTGTACTTTTAAAAGTTGAGGTTGATTTTGAAGGTTTTGGTGTTTCTCACTGTTGAGGTTATTGTTGAATTTGTTGGCGTTTTTCAATGTTGAGGTTGTTGTTGAATTTGTTGGCGTTTTTCAATGTTGAGGACGTTGAATTTGTTGGTGATTATCAATATTGAAGTTGTTGTTGAATTTGTTGATGTTATCAATGGTTTCTTTTGATATTTTTTGTGTTTTTCAAAGTTGAGGTTGTTGCTGAATTTATTGGTGTTATCACTGTTTATTTTGTTGAACTTTTTTGTACTTTTAAAAGTTGAGGTTGATTTTGAATGTTTTGGTGTTTCTCACTGTTGAGGTTATTGTTGAATTTGTTGGCGTTTTTCAATCTTGAGGTTGTTGTTGAATTTGTTGGTGTTTTTCAATGTTGAGGTTGTTGTTGAATTTGTCGGTGATTTTCAATATTGACATTGTTTTTGAATTTGTTGGTGATATCAATGGTTTTGTTGGAACTTTTTTGTGTTGTTCAAAGTTGAGGTTGTTGCTGAAATTATAGGTGTTATCAATGTTTATTTTGTTGAACTTTTATGTACTTTTAAAAGTTGAAGTTGATTTTGAATTTGTTGGTGTTTTTCATTGTTGAGGTTGTTGTTGAATTTGTTGGTGTTTTTCATTGTTGACTTTCTTGTTGAATTTGTTGGTGTTATCAATGTTTTTTCTGTTGAACTTGTTTGTATTTTTAAAAGTTGAGGTTGTTGTTGAATTTGTTGGTCTTTTTCAAAGTTGAGGCCGTTGAATTTGTTGGTGATTTTCAATATTGAGGTTGTTGTTGAATTTGTTGGTGTTATCAATGGTGTTTTTAGAACTTGTTTGTGTTTTTCAAAGGTGAGGTTTTTGCTGAATTTGTTGGTGCTATTCAGTGTTGATGTTGTTGTTGAATTTGTTGGTGTTATCAATGGTTTTTTTATATATTTTTTGTGTTTTTCAAGGTTGAGGTTGTTGCTGAATTTATTGGTGTTATCACTGTTTATTTTGATGAACTTTTTTGTACTTTTAAAAGTTGAGGTTCATTTTGAATGTTTTGATGTTTTTTATTGTTGAGCTTATTGTTAAATTTGTTGGTGTTTTCCAATGTTGAGGTTGTTGTTGAATTTGTTGGTGTTTCTCAATGGTGATGCTTTTGTTGAATTTTTTGGTGTTTTCATTGTTGAGGTTGTTGTTAAATTTGTTGTTGATTTTCAATGTTGAGGTTGTTGTTGAATTTGTTGCTGTTTTTCAATGATGAGGTTGTTGTTGAATTTGCTGGTGATTTTCAATATTGAGGTTGTTGTTGAATTTGCTGGTGTTTTTCAATGTTGATTTTGTAGAATTTGTTGGTGATTTTCAATATTGACGTTGTTGTTGAATTTGTTGGTGATATCAATGGTTTTTTTGGAACTTTTTTGTGTTGTTCAAAGTTGAGGTTGTTGCTGAGATTATTGGTGTTATCAATGTTTATTTTGTTGAACTTTTTTGTACTTTTAAAAGTTGAAGTAGATTTTGAATTTGTTGGTGTTATTCATTGTTGAGGTTGTTGTTGAATTTGTTGGCATTTTTCAATGTTGAGGTTGTTATTGAATGTTTTGGTGTTTTCATTGTTGAGGTTGTTGTTAAATTTGTTGTTGTTTTTCAATCATGAGGTTGTTGTGGAATTTGTTGGTGTTATCAATGTTCTTTTTTCAACTTTTTTGTACTTTTATAAGTTGAGGTTGTTGTTGAATTTGTTGGTGTTTTTCAATGATGAGGATGTTGTTGAATTTGTTGGTGATTTTAAATATTGAGTTTGTTGTTGAATTTATTGGTGTTATGAATGTTTTTTTTTTAACTTTTTTGTGTTTTTCAAAATTGAATTTGTTGCTGAATTTGTTGGTGACATTCAGTGTTGAGGTTGGTGAATTTGTTGGTGATTTTCAATATTGAGGTTGTTGTTGAATTTGTTGGTGATTTTCAATATTGACATTGTTTTTTAATTTGTTGGTGATATCAATGGTTTTGTTGGAACTTTTTTGTGTTGTTCAAAGTTGAGGTTGTTGCTGAAATTATAGGTGTTATCAATGTTTATTTTTTTGAACTTTTATGTACTTTTAAAAGTTGAAGTTGATTTTGAATTTGTTGTTGTTTTTCATTGTTGAGGTTGTTGTTGAATTTGTTGGTGTTTTTCATTGTTGACTTTCTTGTTGAATTTGTTGGTGTTATCAATGTTCTTTTTTCAACTTTTTTGTACTTTTAAAAGATGAGGTTGTTGTTGAATTTGTTGGTGTTTTCAGTGTTTTTTTTGTTGAACTTGTTTGTATTTTTAAAAGTTGAGGTTGTTGTTGAATTTGTTGGTCTTTTTCAAAGTTGAGGCTGTTGAATTTGTTGGTGATTTTCAATATTGAGGTTGTTGTTGAATTTGTTGGTGTTATCAATGGTGTTTTTAGAACTTGTTTGTGTTTTTCAAAGGTGAGGTTTTTGCTGAATTTGTTGGTGCTATTCACTGTTGATGTTGTTGTTGAATTTGTTGGTGTTATCGATGGTTTTTTTATATCTTTTTTGTGTTTTTCAAGGTTGAGGTTGTTGCTGAATTTATTGGTGTTATCACTGTTTATTTTGATGAACTTTTTTGTACTTTTAAAAGTTGAGGTTCATTTTGAATGTTTTGATGTTTTTCATTGTTGAGCTTATTGTTAAATTTGTTGGCGTTTTCCAATGTTGAGGTTGTTGTTGAATTTGTTGGTGTTTCTCAATGGTGATGCTTTTGTTGAATTTTTTGGTGTTTTCATTGTTGAGGTTGTTGTTAAATTTGTTGTTGATTTTCAATGTTGAGGTTGTTGTTGAATTTGTTGCTGTTTTTCAATGATGAGGTTGTTGTTGAATTTGCTGGTGATTTTCAATATTGAGGTTGTTGTTGAATTTGCTGGTGTTTTTCAATGTTGATTTTGTAGAATTTGTTGGTGATTTTCAATATTGACGTTGTTGTTGAATTTGTTGGTGATATCAATGGTTTTTTTGGAACTTTTTTGTGTTGTTCAAAGTTGAGGTTGTTGCTGAGATTATTGGTGTTATCAATGTTTATTTTGTTGAACTTTTTTGTACTTTTAAAAGTTGAAGTAGATTTTGAATTTGTTGGTGTTATTCATTGTTGAGGTTGTTGTTGAATTTGTTGGCATTTTTCAATGTTGAGGTTGTTATTGAATGTTTTGGTGTTTTCATTGTTGAGGTTGTTGTTAAATTTGTTGTTGTTTTTCAATCATGAGGTTGTTGTGGAATTTGTTGGTGTTATCAATGTTCTTTTTTCAACTTTTTTGTACTTTTATAAGTTGAGGTTGTTGTTGAATTTGTTGGTGTTTTTCAATGATGAGGATGTTGTTGAATTTGTTGGTGATTTTAAATATTGAGTTTGTTGTTGAATTTATTGGTGTTATGAATGTTTTTTTTTTAACTTTTTTGTGTTTTTCAAAATTGAATTTGTTGCTGAATTTGTTGGTGACATTCAGTGTTGAGGTTGGTGAATTTGTTGGTGATTTTCAATATTGAGGTTGTTGTTGAATTTGTTGGTGATTTTCAATATTGACATTGTTTTTTAATTTGTTGGTGATATCAATGGTTTTGTTGGAACTTTTTTGTGTTGTTCAAAGTTGAGGTTGTTGCTGAAATTATAGGTGTTATCAATGTTTATTTTTTTGAACTTTTATGTACTTTTAAAAGTTGAAGTTGATTTTGAATTTGTTGTTGTTTTTCATTGTTGAGGTTGTTGTTGAATTTGTTGGTGTTTTTCATTGTTGACTTTCTTGTTGAATTTGTTGGTGTTATCAATGTTCTTTTTTCAACTTTTTTGTACTTTTAAAAGATGAGGTTGTTGTTGAATTTGTTGGTGTTTTCAGTGTTTTTTTTGTTGAACTTGTTTGTATTTTTAAAAGTTGAGGTTGTTGTTGAATTTGTTGGTCTTTTTCAAAGTTGAGGCTGTTGAATTTGTTGGTGATTTTCAATATTGAGGTTGTTGTTGAATTTGTTGGTGTTATCAATGGTGTTTTTAGAACTTGTTTGTGTTTTTCAAAGGTGAGGTTTTTGCTGAATTTGTTGGTGCTATTCACTGTTGATGTTGTTGTTGAATTTGTTGGTGTTATCGATGGTTTTTTTATATCTTTTTTGTGTTTTTCAAGGTTGAGGTTGTTGCTGAATTTATTGGTGTTATCACTGTTTATTTTGATGAACTTTTTTGTACTTTTAAAAGTTGAGGTTCATTTTGAATGTTTTGATGTTTTTCATTGTTGAGCTTATTGTTAAATTTGTTGGCGTTTTCCAATGTTGAGGTTGTTGTTGAATTTGTTGGTGTTTCTCAATGGTGATGCTTTTGTTGAATTTGTTGGTGTTTTCATTGTTGAGGTTGTTGTTAAATTTGTTGTTGATTTTCAATGTTGAGGTTGTTGTTGAATTTGTTGCTGTTTTTCAATGATGAGGTTGTTGTTGAATTTGCTGGTGATTTTCAATATTGAGGTTGTTGTTGAATTTGCTGGTGTTTTTCAATGTTGATTTTGTAGAATTTGTTGGTGATTTTCAATATTGACGTTGTTGTTGAATTTGTTGGTGATATCAATGGTTTTTTTGGAACTTTTTTGTGTTGTTCAAAGTTGAGGTTGTTGCTGAGATTATTGGTGTTATCAATGTTTATTTTGTTGAACTTTTTTGTACTCTTAAAAGTTGAAGTAGATTTTGAATTTGTTGGTGTTTTTCATTGTTGAGGTTGTTGTTGAATTTGTTGGCATTTTTCAATGTTGAGGTTGTTATTGAATGTTTTGGTGTTTTCATTGTTGAGGTTGTTGTTAAATTTGTTGTTGTTTTTCAATGATGAGGTTGTTGTGGAATTTGTTGGTGTTATCAATGTTCTTTTTTCAACTTTTTTGTACTTTTATAAGTTGAGGTTGTTGTTGAATTTGTTGGTGTTTTTCAATGATGAGGATGTTGTTGAATTTGTTGGTGATTTTAAATATTGAGTTTGTTGTTGAATTTATTGGTGTTATGAATGTTTTTTTTTAACTTTTTTGTGTTTTTCAAAATTGAATTTGTTGCTGAATTTGTTGGTGACATTCAGTGTTGAGGTTGGTGAATTTGTTGGTGATTTTCAATATTGAGGTTGTTGTTGAATTTGTTGTTGTTATCAATGGTTTTTTTTTGTACTTTTTTGTGTTTTTCAAAGTTGATATTTTTGCTGAAATTATTGGTGTTATCACTGTTTATTTTGTTGAACTTGTTTGTACTGTTAAAAGTTCAAGTTGATTTTAAATGTTTTGGTGTATTTCATTGTTGAGGTTGTTATTGAATTTGTTCATGTTAACAAAATTCTATTCTGTCCTTTTTTGTCCTTTTAAAAGTTGAGGTTGTTGTTGAATTTGTTGGTGTTTTTCAACAATGAGGTTGTTGTTGAATTTGTTGGTGATTTTCAATATTGAGGTTGATTTTGAATTTATTGGTGTTATCAATGTTATTTTTTGAACATTTTTGTATTTTTAAATGTTGAGGTTGTTGTTGAATTTGTTAGTATTTTTCAATGTTGCGATTGTGGTTGAATTTGTTGGTTGTATTTCAATGGTGAGGTTTTTGTTGAATATTTTGGTCTTTTCATTGTTGTGGTTGTTGTTAAATTTGTTGGTATTTTTCAATGTTTTGGTTGTTGCTAAATTTGTTGGTATTTTTCAATGTTGAGGTTGTTGATGAATTTGTTGGTGATTTTCAATATTGAGATTGTTGTTGAATTGGATAGTGTCATCAATGTTTATTTTTTAGAACTTGTATGTATTATTAAAAGTTGTGGTTGTTTGTTTAATTTGTTAGTGTTTTTCACAGTTGAGATTGTTGAATTTGTTGGTGATATTCAATGTTGAGGTTGTTGTTGAATTTGTTGGTGTTTTTCAATGTTGAGGTTGTTGCTGAATTTCTTGGTGATTTTAAATGTTGAGGTTGTCGTTGAATTGAATAGGGTCATCAATGTTTGAGGTTGTTGCTGAATTTTTAAATTGTTTTTCAATGTTTATGTTGTTCAATTTGTTTGTGTTTTTCAGTGTTGAGCTTGCTGAATTTCTTGGTGATTTTAAATGTTGAGGTTGTTGTTGAATTGGATAGGGTCATCAATGATTGAGGTTGTTGCTGAATTTTTAAATTGTTTTTCAATGTTGATGTTGATGAATTTGTTTGTGTTTTTCAGTGTTGAGCTTGCTGAATTTCTTGGTCATTTTAAATGTTGAGGTTCTTGTTGAATTGGATAGGGTTATCAATGTTAATTTTGTTGACCTTGTTTGTATTTTTAAAAGTTGTGGTTCTTGTTGAATTTATTGGCGTTATCAATGTTTACTTTGTTGAACTTTTTTGTACTTTTAAATGTTGAGCTTGTTGTTTAATTTGTTGGTGTTTTTCAAAGTTGAGGTCGTTGAATTTGTTGATGAATTTGAATAATGAGGTTGTTGTTGAATTTGTTGGTGTTATGAATGGTTTTTTTTTAACTTTTTTGTGTTTTTCAAAGTTGAGGTTATTGTTGAATTTGTTGGTGTTATCAATGTTATTTTTTGAACTTTATTGTAATTTTCAATGCTGAGGTTGTTGTTGAATTTGTTGGTATTTTTCAATGTTGCGGTTATTGTTGAATTTTTTGCCGTTTATCATTGTTGAGGTTGTTGTTGAACATGTTTGTATTTTTAAAAGTTAAGGATGTTGTTGAATTTGTTGAGGTTGTTGAATTTGTTGGTGTTGAATATGTTGAAGTTGTTGAATTTGTTGGTGTTTTTCAATGTTGAGTTTGTTGTTGAATTTGTTGGAGTTATCAATGTTTATTTTTGTTGAACTTGTTTGTATTTTTAAAATATGAGGTTGTTGTTTAATTTGTTGGTGTTTTCATAGTTGAGGACGTTGAATTTGTTGGTGATTTTCAATATTGTGGTTGTTCTTGAATTTGTAGGTGTTATGAATGGTTTATTTTATAACTTTTGTGTGTTTTTCAAAGTTGAGGTTGTTGCTGAATTTGTTGGTGATTTTCAATATTGAGCTTGTTGTTGAATTTGTTGGTGTTTTTCAATGTTGAGGTTGTTGTTGAATTTGTTGGTGTTTTTCAATGTTCAGGTTGTTGTTGAATTTGTTGGTGATTTTCATTGTTGAGGTTGTTGTTGAGTTTGTTGGTGTTATCAATGTTTTTTGTTGAACTTGTTAGTATTTTTAAAATTTGAGGTTGTTGTTGAATTTGTTTGTGATATTCAGTGTTGAGGTTGTTGAATTTGTTGGTGATTTTCAATATTGAGGTTGTTGAATTTGCTGGCATTTTTCATTGTTGAGGTTGTTGTTGAATTTGTTTTTCGTTTTTCAATGTTGAGGTTGTTGTTGAATTTGTTTGTGTTATGAATGATTTTTTTTGAACTTTTTTTTTTCAATGTTGAGGTTGTTGTTGAATTTCTTCGTGTTTATCAATGTTGAGGTTATTGTTGAATTTTTTGGTGTTTTTGATTGTTGAAGTTGCTGTTGAACTTGTTTGTATTTTTAAAAGTTAAGGAGGTTGTTGAACTTATTAGTGTTTTTCAATGTTGAGGTTGTTGTTGAATTTGTTGGTGATTTTCAATGTTGAGGTTGATTTTGAATTTGTTGATATTTTTCATTGTTGAGGTTGTTGTTGAATTTGTTGGCGTTTTTCAACGTTGAGGTTGTTGTTGAATTTTTTGTTTTTTTCATTGTTGAGGTTGCTGTTTAATTTGTTGGTGTTTTTAAATGTTGAGGTTGTTGTTTGAATTTGTTGGTGTTTTTCATTGTTGAGGTTGTTGTTGAATTTGTTGGTGTTATCAATGTTTTCTTTTGAACTGTTTTGTGTTTTTCAATGTTGAGGTTGTTGAATCTGCTGGTGATTTTCAATATTGAGGATGTTGATGAATTTGTTCGTGTTATCAACATTTATTTTGTTGAACTTTTTTCTACTTTTAAAAGTTGAAGTTATTGTTGAATTTGTTGGGATTTTCAATATTGAGGTTGTTGCTGAAATTGTTGACGTTTTTCAATGTTGAGATTGTTGTTGAATTTGTTGCTGCTTTTCAATGTTGAGTTTGTTGTTGAATTTATTGGTGCTTTTCAATGTTGATGTTGTTGAATTTGTTGGTGTTTTCCAAAGCTGAGGTCGTTGAATTTGTTGGTGATTTTCAATATTGAGCTTGTTGTTGAATTTGTTGGTGTAATCAATGTTTTTTTGTTGAACTTGGTTGTATTTTTAATAGTTGAGGTTGTTTAATTTGTTGGTCTTTTTCAAGTTGAGGTCGTTGAATTTGTGGGTGGTTTTCAATATTGAGGTTGTTGGTGAATTTGTTGATGTTATGAATGGTTTTTTTTTAACTTTTTTGTGTTTTTCAAAGTTGAGGTTGTTGCTGAATTTGTTGGTGATACTCAATGTTGAGGTTGTTGAATTTGTTGGTGATTTTCAATGGTGAGGTTTTTGTTGAATATTTTGGTCTTTTCATTGTTGAGGTTGTTGTTAAATTTGTTGTTATTTTTCAATGTTTTGGTTGTTGCTAAATTTGTTGGTATTTTTCAATGTTGAGGTTGTTGATGAATTTGTTGGTGATTTTCAATATTGAGATTGTTGTTGAATTGGATAGTGTCATCAATGTTTATTTTTTAGAACTTGTATGTATTATTAAAAGTTGTGGTTGTTTGTTTAATTTGTTAGTGTTTTTCAAAGTTGAGATTGTTGAATTTGTTGGTGATTACCAATATTGAGGTTGTTGTTGAATTTGTTGGTGTTATGAATGGTTTTTTTAAACCTCTTTGTGTTTTTCAAAGTTGAGGTTGTTGCTGAATTTGTTGGTGATATTCAATGTTGAGGTTGATGAATTTGCTGGTGATTTTCAAGACTGAGGTTGTTGATGATTTTATTGGCATTTTTCAATGTTGAGGTTGTTGTTGAATTTGTTGGTGATGTTCAATATTGAGGTTAATGTTGAATTTGTTGGTGTTATCAGTGTTGTTTTTTGAACTTTTTTGTGTTTTTCAATGTTGAGTCTGTTGTTGATTTGCTTGTTATTTTTCAATGTTGCGGTTATTGTTGAATTTTTTGCTGTTTTTCATTGTTGTGGTTGTTGTTGAATTTGTTGTTGTTTTTCAATGTTGAGGTTGTTGTTGAATTTGTTTAAGTTTATCATTGTTGAGGTCGTTGAATTGGTTGGTGATTTTCAATATTGAGGATGTTGTTGAATTTGTTGGTGTTTTTCATTGTTGAGTTTGTTGTTGAATTTGTTGGTGTTTTTCAATGTTGAGGTTGTTGTTGAATTTGTTGGTGTTATGAATGGTTTTTTTTAACATTTTTGTGTTTTTCAAAGTTGAGGTTGTTGCTGTATTTGTTGGTGATATTCAATGTTGAGGTTGTTGAATTTGTTGGTGATTTTCAATATTGAGGTTGTTGTTGTATTTGTTGGTGTTTTTCAATGTTGAGGTTGTTGTTGAAGTTGTTGGTGTTTTTCAATGTTGAGGTTGTTGTTGCATTGGTTCGTGTTTTTCAATGTTGAGGTTGTTGTTGAATTTGTTGGTGTTTTTCATTGTTGAGGTTGTTGTTGAATTTGTTGGTGTTTTTCAAAGTTGAGGTCGTTGAATTTGTTGGTGATTTTCAATATTGAGTATGTTGTTGAATTTTTGGTGTTATCAATGGGTTTTTTTGAACTTTTTTGTGTTTTTCAAAGTTGAGGTTTTTGCTGAATTTATTGATGTTATCAATGTTTATTTTGTTGAACTTTTTTGTACTATTAAAAATTGAGGTTGATTTTGAATTTGTTGGTTTTTTTCATTTTTGACGTTGTTGTTGGATTTGTTTGTGTTTTTCAAAGTTGAGGTCGTTGAATTTGTTGGTGATTTTCAATATTGAGGTTGATGTTGAATTTGTTAGTGTTACCAATGTTTTTTTTACCTTTTTTTTGTTTTTCAAAGTTGAGGTTGTTGCTGAATTTGTTGGTGATATACAGATTTTGAATTCTTTGGCGTTTTTCAATGTTTACGTTGTTGTTGAATTTGTTGGTGATTTTCAATGTTGAGGTTGATTTTGAATTTGTTGATATTTTTCATTGTTGAGGTTGTTGTTGAATTTGTTGGCGTTTTTCAACGTTGAGGTTGTTGTTGAATTTTTTGTTTTTTTCATTGTTGAGGTTGCTGTTTAATTTGTTGGTGTTTTTAAATGTTGAGGTTGTTGTTTGAATTTGTTGGTGTTTTTCATTGTTGAGGTTGTTGTTGAATTTGTTGGTGTTATCAATGTTTTCTTTTGAACTGTTTTGTGTTTTTCAATGTTGAGGTTGTTGAATCTGCTGGTGATTTTCAATATTGAGGATGTTGATGAATTTGTTCGTGTTATCAACATTTATTTTGTTGAACTTTTTTCTACTTTTAAAAGTTGAAGTTATTGTTGAATTTGTTGGGATTTTCAATATTGAGGTTGTTGCTGAAATTGTTGACGTTTTTCAATGTTGAGATTGTTGTTGAATTTGTTGCTGCTTTTCAATGTTGAGTTTGTTGTTGAATTTATTGGTGCTTTTCAATGTTGATGTTGTTGAATTTGTTGGTGTTTTCCAAAGCTGAGGTCGTTGAATTTGTTGGTGATTTTCAATATTGAGCTTGTTGTTGAATTTGTTGGTGTAATCAATGTTTTTTTGTTGAACTTGGTTGTATTTTTAATAGTTGAGGTTGTTTAATTTGTTGGTCTTTTTCAAGTTGAGGTCGTTGAATTTGTGGGTGGTTTTCAATATTGAGGTTGTTGGTGAATTTGTTGATGTTATGAATGGTTTTTTTTTAACTTTTTTGTGTTTTTCAAAGTTGAGGTTGTTGCTGAATTTGTTGGTGATACTCAATGTTGAGGTTGTTGAATTTGTTGGTGATTTTCAATGGTGAGGTTTTTGTTGAATATTTTGGTCTTTTCATTGTTGAGGTTGTTGTTAAATTTGTTGTTATTTTTCAATGTTTTGGTTGTTGCTAAATTTGTTGGTATTTTTCAATGTTGAGGTTGTTGATGAATTTGTTGGTGATTTTCAATATTGAGATTGTTGTTGAATTGGATAGTGTCATCAATGTTTATTTTTTAGAACTTGTATGTATTATTAAAAGTTGTGGTTGTTTGTTTAATTTGTTAGTGTTTTTCAAAGTTGAGATTGTTGAATTTGTTGGTGATTACCAATATTGAGGTTGTTGTTGAATTTGTTGGTGTTATGAATGGTTTTTTTAAACCTCTTTGTGTTTTTCAAAGTTGAGGTTGTTGCTGAATTTGTTGGTGATATTCAATGTTGAGGTTGATGAATTTGCTGGTGATTTTCAAGACTGAGGTTGTTGATGATTTTATTGGCATTTTTCAATGTTGAGGTTGTTGTTGAATTTGTTGGTGATGTTCAATATTGAGGTTAATGTTGAATTTGTTGGTGTTATCAGTGTTGTTTTTTGAACTTTTTTGTGTTTTTCAATGTTGAGTCTGTTGTTGATTTGCTTGTTATTTTTCAATGTTGCGGTTATTGTTGAATTTTTTGCTGTTTTTCATTGTTGTGGTTGTTGTTGAATTTGTTGTTGTTTTTCAATGTTGAGGTTGTTGTTGAATTTGTTTAAGTTTATCATTGTTGAGGTCGTTGAATTGGTTGGTGATTTTCAATATTGAGGATGTTGTTGAATTTGTTGGTGTTTTTCATTGTTGAGTTTGTTGTTGAATTTGTTGGTGTTTTTCAATGTTGAGGTTGTTGTTGAATTTGTTGGTGTTATGAATGGTTTTTTTTAACATTTTTGTGTTTTTCAAAGTTGAGGTTGTTGCTGTATTTGTTGGTGATATTCAATGTTGAGGTTGTTGAATTTGTTGGTGATTTTCAATATTGAGGTTGTTGTTGTATTTGTTGGTGTTTTTCAATGTTGAGGTTGTTGTTGAAGTTGTTGGTGTTTTTCAATGTTGAGGTTGTTGTTGCATTGGTTCGTGTTTTTCAATGTTGAGGTTGTTGTTGAATTTGTTGGTGTTTTTCATTGTTGAGGTTGTTGTTGAATTTGTTGGTGTTTTTCAAAGTTGAGGTCGTTGAATTTGTTGGTGATTTTCAATATTGAGTATGTTGTTGAATTTTTGGTGTTATCAATGGGTTTTTTTGAACTTTTTTGTGTTTTTCAAAGTTGAGGTTTTTGCTGAATTTATTGATGTTATCAATGTTTATTTTGTTGAACTTTTTTGTACTATTAAAAATTGAGGTTGATTTTGAATTTGTTGGTTTTTTTCATTTTTGACGTTGTTGTTGGATTTGTTTGTGTTTTTCAAAGTTGAGGTCGTTGAATTTGTTGGTGATTTTCAATATTGAGGTTGATGTTGAATTTGTTAGTGTTACCAATGTTTTTTTTACCTTTTTTTTGTTTTTCAAAGTTGAGGTTGTTGCTGAATTTGTTGGTGATATACAGATTTTGAATTCTTTGGCGTTTTTCAATGTTTACGTTGTTGTTGAATTTGTTGGTGATTTTCAATATTGAGGTTGATTTTGAATTTATTGGTGTTATCAATGTTATTTTTTGAACATTTTTGTATTTTTAATTGTTGAGGTTGTTGTTGAATTTGTTAGTATTTTTCAATGTTGGGATTGTGGTTGAATTTGTTGGTTGTTTTTCAATGGTGAGGTTTTTGTTGAATAGTTTGGTCTTTTCATTGTTGAGGTTGTTGTTAAATTTGTTGGTATTTTTCAATGTTTTGGTTGTTGCTAAATTTGTTGGTATTTTTCAATGTTGAGGTTGTTGATGAATTTGTTGGTGATTTTCAATATTGAGATTGTTGTTGAATTGGATAGTGTCATCAATGTTTATTTTGTAGAACGTGTATGTATTATTAAAAGTTGTGGTTGTTGTTTAATTTGTTAGTGTTTTTCACAGTTGAGATTGTTGAATTTGTTGGTGATTACCAATATTGAGGTTGTTGTTGAATTTGTTGGTGTTATGAATGGTTTTTTTAAACCTCTTTGTGTTTTTCAAAGTTGAGGTTGTTGCTGAATTTGTTGGTTATATTCAATGTTGAGGTTGATGAATTTGCTGGTGATTTTCAATACTGAGGTTGTTGATGATTTTGTTGTCGTTTTTCAATGTTGAGGTTGTTGTTGAATTTGTTGGTGATTTTCAATATTGAGGTTAATGTTGAATTTGTTGCTGTTATCAGTGTTGTTTTTTGAACTTTTTTGTATTTTTCAATGTTGAGGTTGTTGTTGATTTGTTTGTTATTTTTCAATGTTGCGGTTATTGTTGAATTTTTTGCTGTTTTTCATTGTTGTGGTTGTTGTTCAATATGTTGTTGTTTTTCAATGTTGAGGTTGTTGTTGAATTTGTTTAAGTTTATCATTGTTGAGGTCGTTGAATTGGTTGGTGATTTTCAATATTGAGGATGTTGTTGAATTTGTTGGTGTTTTTCATTGTTGAGTTTGTTGTTGAATTTGTTGGTGTTTTTCAATGTTGAGGTTGTTGTTGAATTTGTTGGTGTAATTCAATGTTGAGGTTGTAGTTGAATTTGTTGGTGTTTTTCATTGTTGAGGTTGTTGTTGAATTAGTTGGTGCTATCAATGTTTTTTGTTAAACTTGTTTGTATTTTTAAAAGTTGAGGATGTTGTTGAATTTGCAGGGGTTTTTCAGTGTTGAGGTTGCTGAATTTGTTGGTGATTTTCAAAGTTCAGGTGGTTGCTGAATATATTGGCGTTTTCAATATTTATTTTGTTGAACTTTTTTGTACTTTTAAAAATTGAGGTTGATTTTGAATTTGTTGGGTTTTTTCATTGTTGAGGTTGTTGTTGAATTTGTTTGTGTTTTTCAAAGTTGAGGTCGTTGAATTTGTTGGTGATTTTCAATATTGAGGTTGATGTTGAATTTGTTAGTGTTACCAATGTTTTTTTTTACCTTTTTTTTGTTTTTCAAAGTTGAGGTTGTTGCTGAATTTGTTGGTGATATACAGATTTTGAATTTTTTGGCGTTTTTCAATGTTTACGTTGTTGTTGAATTTGTTGGTGATTTTCAATATTGAGGTTGATTTTGAATTTATTGGTGTTATCAATGTTATTTTTTGAACATTTTTGTATTTTTAATTGTTGAGGTTGTTGTTGAATTTGTTAGTATTTTTCAATGTTGCGATTGTGGTTGAATTTGTTGGTTGTTTTTCAATGGTGAGGTTTTTGTTGAATATTTTGGTCATTTCATTGTTGAGGTTGTTGTTAAATTTGTTGGTATTGTTCAATGTTTTGGTTGTTGCTAAATTTGTTGGTATTTTTCAATGTTGAGGTTGTTGATGAATTTGTTGGTGATTTTCAATATTGAGATTGTTGTTGAATTGGATAGTGTCATCAATGTTTATTTTGTAGAACGTGTATGTATTATTAAAAGTTGTGGTTGTTGTTTAATTTGTTAGTGTTTTTCACAGTTGAGATTGTTGAATTTGTTGGTGATTGCCAATATTGAGGTTGTTGTTGAATTTGTTGGTGTTATGAATGGTTTTTTTAAACCTCTTTGTGTTGTTCAAAGTTGAGGTTGTTGCTGAATTTGTTGGTGATATTCAATGTTGAGGTTGATGAATTTGCTGGTGATTTTCAATACTGAGGTTGTTGATGATTTTGTTGTCGTTTTTCAATGTTGAGGTTGTTGTTGAATTTGTTGGTGATTTTCAATATTGAGGTTAATGTTGAATTTGTTGCTGTTATCAGTGTTGTTTTTTGAACTTTTTTGTATTTTTCAATGTTGAGGTTGTTGTTGATTTGTTTGTTATTTTTCAATGTTGCGGTTATTGTTGAATTTTTTGCTGTTTTTCATTGTTGTGGTTGTTGTTCAATATGTTGTTGTTTTTCAATGTTGAGGTTGTTGTTGAATTTGTTTAAGTTTATCATTGTTGAGGTCGTTGAATTGGTTGGTGATTTTCAATATTGAGGATGTTGTTGAATTTGTTGGTGTTTTTCATTGTTGAGTTTGTTGTTGAATTTGTTGGTGTTTTTCAATGTTGAGGTTGTTGTTGAATTTGTTGGTGTAATTCAATGTTGAGGTTGTAGTTGAATTTGTTGGTGTTTTTCATTGTTGAGGTTGTTGTTGAATTAGTTGGTGCTGTCAATGTTTTTTGTTGAACTTGTTTGTATTTTTAAAAGTTGAGGATGTTGTTGAATTTGCAGGGGTTTTTCAGTGTTGAGGTTGTTGAATTTGTTGGTGATTTTCAAAGTTCAGGTGGTTGCTGAATATATTGGCGTTTTCAATATTTATTTTGTTGAACTTTTTTGTACATTTAAAATTTGAGGTTGATTTTGAATTTGCTGGTGTTTTTCATTGTTGAGGTTGTTGTTGAATTTGTTGGTGTTTTTCAATGTTGATGTTGTTGATGAATTTGTTGGTGTTATTCAATGTTGAGGTTGTTGTTGAATTTGTTGGTGTTTTTCAATATTGAGGTTGTTGTTGAATTTGTTGGTTTTTTTAATCTTGAGGTCGTTAAATTTGTTGGTGATTTTCAATATTAAAGTTAATGTTGAAGTTGTTGGTGTTATGAATGGTATTTTTTGAACTTTTTTGTGTTTTTCACTGTTGAGGTTGTTGAATTTGTTGGTGATTTTCAAAGCTATGGTTGTTGCTGAATTTATTGGTGTTATCAATGTTTATTTTGTTGAACTTTCTTGTACTTTGAAAAGTTGAGGTTGATTTTGATTTTGTTGGTATTTTTCATTGTTGAGGTTGTTGATGTATTTGTTGGTGTTTTTCAATGTTGAGGTTGTTGTTGAATTTGTTGGTGTTTTTAAATGTTGAGGTTGTTGCTGAATTTTTTGGTGTTTTTCAATGTTGAGGTTGTCGTTGAATTTGTGGGTGTTTATCAATGTTGAGTTTGATGTTGAAATTTTGCTGTTATCAATGTTATTTTTGAACGTTTTTGTATTTTTGAAAGTTGAGGTTGTTATTTAATTTGTTGTTGTTTTTCAATGTTGTGGTTGATGCTGAATTTACTTGTGTTTTTCAAAATTGAGGTCGTTGAATTTGTTGGTGATTTTCAATATTGAGGTTGTTGTTGAACTTCTTCGTATTATCAATTGTTTTTTTTGTTGAAGTTGTTTGTACTTTTAAAAGTTAAGGTTGTTGTTGAATTTGGTGGTGTTTTTCAAAATTAAGGTCGTTGAATTTATTGGTGATTTTCAATATTAAGGTTGTTGTTGAATTTGTTGGTGCTTTTTATTGTTGAGGTTGTAATTGAATTTGTTGGCGTTATCAATGTTGTTTTTTCAACTTTTTTGTACTTTTAAAAGTTGAGGTTGTTGTTGAATTTGTTGGTGTTTTTCAATGTTGAGGCTGTTGTGAATTTGTTGGTAATATTCAGTGTTGAGGTTATTGAATTTGTTGGTGATTTTCAATATCGAGTTTGTCGTTGAATTTGTTGGCGTTTTTCAATGTTGAGGTTGTTGTTGAATTTGTTGTTGTTTTTCAATGTTGAGGTTGTTGTTGAATTTGTTCGAGTTATCAATGCTTTTTGTTGACCTTGTTTGTATTTTTAAAAGTTAAAGTTGTTTTTTGAATTTGTTGGTGTTTTTCAATGTTGAGGTTGTTGTTGGATTTGTTGGTGTGTTTCAATGATGAGGTTGTTGCTGAATTTGTTGGTGTTATCAATGTTCTTTTTTCAACTTTTCTGTACTTTTAAAAGTTGAGGTTTTTGTTGAATTTGTTGGTTTTTTTCGTTGTTGATGAATTTGTTGGTGTTTCTCAATGTTGAGGTTGTTGTTGAATTTGTTGGTGCTTTTCAATGTTGAGGTTGTTGTTGAATTTGTTGGTGTTTTTCAATGTTGATTTTGTTGATGAATTTGTTCGTGTTATCAATTTTTTTTTGAACTTATTTGTGTTTTTCAAAGTTGAGATTGATGCTGAATTTCGTGGTGATATTCAGTGTTGAGGTTGTTGAATTTGTTGGTGATTTTCAATATTGAGTTTGTTCTTAAATTTGTTGGTGTTATCAAGGTTTATTTTGTTGAACTTTTTTGTACTTTTAAAAGTTGCGGTTGTTGTTGGATTTGTTGGTGTTTTTCAATGTTGAGGTTGTTGTTGAATTTGTTGGTGTTATCAATGTTCTTTTTTCAACTTTTTTGTACTTGTAAAAGTAGAGGTTGTTGTTGATTTTTTGGCATTTGTCAATGTTGAGGTTGTTGTTGAATTTGTTGCTATGTTTCAATGTTGAGTTTCTTGTTGAATTTGTTGGTGTTATCAATGGTTTTTTTGTTGAACTTGTTTGTATTTTTAAAAGTTGAGGTTTTTGTTGAATTTGTTGGTGTTTTTCAAAGTTTAAGTCGTTGAATTTTTTGGTGATTTTCAATATTGAGGATGTTGTTGAATTTGTTTGCATTTTCCAATTTAGAGTCTGTTGTTGAATTTGTTGGCGTTTTTCAATGGTGAGGTTTTTGTTAATTTTTTTGGTGTTTTCATTGTGGAGTTGGTTGTTAAATTTGTTGCTTTTTTTAAATGTTGAGGTTGTTGTTGAATTTGTTTGTGATTTTCAATATTGAGGACATATTTGAATTTGTGGTTGTTGTCAATGTTTATTTTGTTGAACATTTTTGTAGTTTTAAAAGTTGAGGTTGTTGCTGAATTTTTTATTCTTTTTCAATGCTGATGTTGTTGAATTTGTTGGTGATTTTCAACATTGAGTTTGTTGCTGAATTTGTTGGTGTTATCAAGGTTTTCTTTGAACTTTTTTGGGTTTTTCAATGTTGAGGTTGTTGTTGAATTTGTTGGTGCTTTTCAATGTTGAGTTTGTTGTTGAATTTATTGGTGTTTTTCAATGTTGATGTTTTTGAATTTGTTGGTGATTTTCAATATTGAGCTTGTTTTTGAATTTGTTGGTGTAATCAATGTTTTTTTGTTCAACTTGGTTGTATTTTTAAAAGTTGAGGTTGTTTAATTTGTTGGTGTTTTTCAAGTTGAGGTCATTGAAATTGTAGGTGATTTTCAATATTGAGGTTGTTGGTGAATTTGTTGGTGTTATGATTGGTTTTTTTTGAACTTTTTTGTGTTTTTCAAAGTTGAGGTTGTTACTGAATTTGTTGGTGATATTCAATGTTGAGGATGTTGAATTTGTTGGTGATTTTCAATATTGAGGTTGTTGTTGTATTTGTTGGTGTTTTTCAATGTTGAGGTTGTTGTTGAAGTTGTTGGTGTTTTTCAATGTTGAGGTTGTTGTTGCATTTGTTCGTGTTTTTCAATGTTGAGGTTGTTGTTGAATTTGTTGGTGTTTTTCATTGTAGAGGTTGTTGTTGAATTTGTTGGTGTTTTTCAAAGTTGAGGTCGTTGAATTTGTTGGTGATTTTCAATATTGAGTATGTTGTTGAATTTTTGGTGTTATCAATGGGTTTTTTTGAACTTTTTTGTGTTTTTCAAAGTTGAGGTTTTTGCTGAATTTATTGATGTTATCAATGTTTATTTTGTTGAACTTTTTTGTACTTTTAAAAATTGAGGTTGATTTTGAATGTGTTGGTGTTTTTCATTTTTGACGTTGTTGTTGGATTTGTTTGTGCTTTTCAAAGTTGAGGTCGTTGAATTTGTTGGTGATTTTCAATATTGAGGTTGTTGTTGAATTTGTTAGTGTTACCAATGTTTTTTTTTTAACTTTTTTGTGTTTTTCAAAGTTGAGGTTGTTGCTGAATTTGTTGGAGATATACAGTTTTTGAATTTTTTGGCGTTTTTCAATGTTTACGTTGTTGTTGAATTTGTTGGTGATTTTCAATATTGAGGTTGATTTTGAATTTGTTGGTGCTATCAATGTTATTTTTTGAACTTTTTTGTATTTTACAATGTTGAGGTTGTTGTTGAATTTGTTGGTATTTTTCAATGTTGAGGTTGTTGATGAATTTGTTGGTGATTTTCAATATTGAGGTTGTTGTTGAATTGGATAGCGTCATCAATGTTTATTTTGTAGAACATGTATGTATTATTAAAAGTTGTGGTTGTTGTTTAATTTGTTAGTGTTTTTCATTGTTGAGATCGTTGAATTTGATGGTGATTATCAATATTGAGGTTGTTGTTGAATTTGTTGGTGTTATGAATGGTTTTTTTAAACCTCTTTGTGTTTTTCAAAGTTGAAGTTGTTGCTGAATTTGTTGGTGATATTCAATGTTGAGGTTGATGAATTTGCTGCTGATTTTCAATACTGAGGTTGTTGATGATTTTGTTGTTGTTTTTCAATGTTGAGGTTGTTGTTGAATTTGTTGGTCATTTCTCAATGTTGAGGTTGTTGTTGAATTTGTTGGTGTTTTTCAATGTTGAGGTTATTGTTGAATTTGTTGGTGTTTTTCAATGTTGATTTTGTTGATGAATTTGTTCATGTTATCAATTTTTTTTTGAATTTATTTGTGTTTTTCAAAGTTGAGGTTGATGCTGAATTTCGTGGTTATATTCAATGTTGAGGTTGTTGAATTTGTTGGTGATTTTCAATATTGAGGTTGTTGTTAAATTTGTTGGTGTTATCAACATTTATTTTGTTGAACTTTTTTGTACTTTTAAAAGTTGCGGTTGTTGTTGAATTTGTTGGTGTTTTTTACTGTTGAGGTTGTTGTTGAATTTGTTGGTGTTATCAATGTTCTTTTTTCAACTTTTTTGTACTTTTATAAGTTGAGGTTGTTGTTGATTTTTTGGCGTTTGTCAATTTTGAGTTTCTTGTTGAATTTGTTGGTGTTATCAATGGTTTTTTTGTTGAACTTGTTTGTATCTTTAAAAGTTGAGGTTTTTGTTGAATTTGTTGGTGTTTTTCAAAGTTTAAGTCGTTGAATTTGTTGGTGATTTTCAATATTGAGGTTGTTGTTGAATTTGTTGGCATTTTCCAATTTTGAGGTTGTTGTTGAATTTGTTGGTGTTTTTCAATGTTGAGGTTGTTGTTGAATTTGTTGATTTTTTTCAATGTAGAGGTTGTCGTTGAATATGTTTCTGTTTTTCAATGTTGAGGTTGTTGAATATGTTAGTGGTTTTCAAAGTTGAGGTTATTGCTGAATATATTGGTTGTTATCAATATTTATTTTGTTGAACTTATTTGTACTTTTAAAAGTTGAGGTTGATTTTGAATTTGTTGGTGTTTTTCAATGTTGAAGTTGTTGTTGAATTTCTTGGTGTTTTTCATTGTTGAGGTCGTTGAATTTATTGGTGATTTTCAATATAGTGGTTGTTGTTGAATTTGTTGGTGTTATTCAATGTTAAGGTTGTTGTTGAAATTTTTGGTGTTATCAATGTTTTTTTTGAACTTTTTCTCTTCTTTTAAAAGTTGAGTTTCTTGTTGAATGTGTTGGTGGTTTTGAATGTTAAGCTTGTTGTTGAATTTGTTGGTTTTATCAATGTTCTATTTCGTATTTTTTCTCTTCTTTTAAAAGCTGAGGTTGTTGTTGAATTTGATGGTGTTATCAATTTTATTATTTGAACTTTTTTGTATTTTTCAATGTTGAGATTGTTGTTGAATTTGTTGGTGTTTTTCAATGTTAAGGTTGTTGTTGAATTTGTTGGTGTTATCAATGTTTTTTGTTGAACTTGTTTGTATTTTTAAAAGTTAAGGTTTTTGTTCAATTTGTTGGTGTATTTCAATATTGATGTTGTTCAATTGTAGGTGATTTTCAACATTGAGGTTGTTGTTGAATTTGTTGGTGTTATCAATGTTATTTTTTGAACTTATTTGTATTTTTGAATGTTGAGATTCTTGTTGAATTTGTTGCTGATTTTCAATGTTGAGGTTGTTGTTGAACTTGATGGTGTTTTTCAATGTTGAGGTTGTTGTTGAATTTGTTGGTGTTATCAATGTTTTTTTGAACTTTTTCTCTTCTTTTAAATGTTGAGGTTGGTGTTATCAATGGGCTTTTTTGAACTTTTTTATGTTTTTCAAAGTTAAGGTTGTGGCTGAATTTGTTGGTGATATTCACTGTTCAGTTTGTTGAATTTTTTGGTGATTTTCAATATTGATTTTGTTGTTGAATTTGTTGGCGTTTTTCAATGTGGAGGTTGTTTTTGAATTTGTTGGTGTTTTTCAATGGTGAGGTTTTTGTTAATTTTTTTGGTGTTTTCATTGTTGAGTTGGTTGTTAAATTTGTTGGTGTTTTTAAATGTTGAGGTTGTTGTTGAATTTGTTTGTGATTTTCAATATTGAGGATGTATTTGAATTTGTTGTTGTTGTCAATGTTTATTTTGTTGAACATTTTTGTAGTTTTAAAAGTTGAGGTTGTTGCTGAATTTTTTATTCTTTTTCAATGTTGATGTTGTTGAATTTGTTGATGATTTTCAACATTGAGTTTGTTGTTGAATTTGTTGGTGTTATCAAGGTTTTTTTTGAACTTTTTTGGGTTTTTCAATGTTGAGGTTGTTGTTGAATTTGCAGGTGATTTTCAACATTGAGTTTGTTGTTGAATTTGTTGGTGTTATCAAGGTTTTTTTTGAACTTTTTTGGGTTTTTCAATGTTGAGGTTGTTGTTGAATTTGCAGGTGATTTTCAACATTGAGTTTGTTGTTGAATTTGTTGGTGTTATCAAGGTTTTTTTTGAACTTTTTTGGGTTTTTCAATGTTGAGGTTGTTGTTGAATTTGCAGGTGATTTTCAACATTGAGTTTGTTGCTGAATTTGATGGTGTTATCAATGTTTCTTGAACGTTTTTGTGTTTTTCAAAGTAGACGTTGTTGCTGAATTTCTTGCTGATATTCAGTGTAGAGGTTGTTTAATTTGTTGGTGACTTTCAATGTTGAGGTTGTTGTTGAATTTGTTGGTGATTTTCAATGGTGAGGTTTTTTTTGAATGTTCTGGTGTTTTCATTGTTGAGGTTGTTGTTAAATTTGTTGGTGTTACCAATATTCTTTTTTGAACTTTTTTATACTTTAAAAAGTTGAGGTTGTTGTTGAATTTGTTGGTGTTTTACAATGTTGAGGTTGTTGAATTTGTTGGTGATTTTCAACATTGAGTTTGTTGTTGAATTTGTTGTTGTTATCAATGGGTTTTTTTGTTGAACTTGTTTGTATTTTTAAAAGTTGAGGTTGTTGTTGAATTTGATGGTGTTTTTCAAAGTAAAGGTCGTTGAATTTGTTGGTGATTTTCAATATTAAGGTTGTTGTTGAATTTGTTGGTGCTTTTCATTGTTGAGCCTGTTGTTGAATTTGTTGGCATTATCAATGTTCTTTTCTCAACTTTATTGTTCTTTTAAAAGTTGAGGTTGTTGTTGAATTTGTTGCTGTTTTTCAATGTTGAGGCTGTTGTGAATTTGTTGGTGATATTCAGTGTTGAGGTTATTGAATTTGTTGGTGATTTTCAATATTGAGTTTGTTGTTGAATTTGTTGGCGTTTTTCAATGTTGAGGTTGTTGTTGGATTTCTTGGCCTTTTTCAATGTCGATGTTGTTGTTGAATTTTTTTATGTTTTTCATCGTTGAGGTTGTTGCTGAATTTGTTGGCATTATCAATGTTCTTTTATCAACTTTTTTGTACTTTTAAAAGTTGAGGTTTTTGTTGAATTTGTTGGTGTTTTTCAATGTTGAGGTTGTTGTTGAATTTGTTGCTATTTTTCAATATTGAGGTTGTTGTTCAGTTTTTTGGCATTTTTATAAGTTGAGGTCATTGAATCTGTTGGTGATTTTCAATATTGAGGTTGTCATTTAATTTGATGGTGTTTCAATGTTATTTTTTGAACTTTTTTGCTTTTAAAAGTTGAGGTATATGTTGAATTTTTTGGTGTTTTTCAAAGTTGAAGTCGTTGAATTTGTTGGTGATTTTCAATATTGAGCTTGTTGTTCAATTTGTTCGTGTTATCAATGGTTTTTTTTTGAAATTCTTTGTGTTTTTCAAAGTTGAGCTTGTTGCTGAATTTGTTGGTGATATTCAGTGTTGAGGTTGTTGAATTTGTTTTTGATTTTCAATGTTGAGGTTGTTGTTGAATTTGTTGGCGTTTTTCAATGTTGAGCTTGTTGTTGAATTTATTGGTGTTTTTCAGTGTTGATTTTGTTGATGAATTTGTTGGCGTTATCAATGTTCTTTTTTCAACTTTTTTGTACTTTTAAAAGTTGAGGTTGTTGTTGAATTTGTTGGTGTTTTTCAATGTTGAGGCTGTTGTGAATTTGTTGGTGATATTCAGTGTTGAGGTTATTGAATTTGTTGGTGATTTTCAATATTGAGTTTGTTGTTGAATTTGTTGGCGTTTTTCAATGTTGAGGTTGTTGTTGAATTTGTTGGTGTTTTTCAATGTTGAGGTTGTTGTTGGATTTGTTGATGTTTTTCAATGTTGATGTTGTCGATGAATTTGTTGGTGTTATCAAAGTTTTTTTTGAACATTTTCGTGTTTTTCGAAGTTGAGGTTGCTGCGGAATTTATTGGTGTTATCAATGTTTATTTTGTTGAACATTTTTGTACATTTAAAAGTCGAGGTTGATATTGAATTTGTTAATGTTTTTCATTGTTGACGTTCTTATTGAATTTCTTGGCATTTTTCAATGTTGAGGTTGTTGTTGAATTTGTTGGTGTTTTTCACTGTTGATTTTGTTGATGAATTTGTTGGTGTTATCAATTTTTTTTTGAACTTATTTCTGTTTTTCAAAGTTGAGGTTGTTTCTGAATTTCGTGGTGATATTCAGTGTTGAGGTTGTTGAATTTGTCGCTGATTTTCAATATTGAGGTTTTTGTTAAATTTGTTGGTGTTGTCAACGTTTATTTTGTTGAACTTTTTTGTACTTTTAAAAGTTGAGGTTGTTGTTGAATTTGTTGGGATTTTCAATATTGAGGTTGTTGTTGAAATTGTTGGCATTTTACAATGTTGAGTTTGTTGTTGGCATTGTTGATGATTGTCAATATTGAGGTTGTTGTTGAATATGTTGGTGTTATCAATGTTATTTTTGAACTTTTTTGTATTTTTGAACGTTGAGGTTGCTGTTTAATTTGTTGTTGTTTATCAGTGTTGAGGTTGATGTTGAATTAACTTGTGTTTTTCAAAATTGAGGTCGTTGATTTTGTTGGTGATTTTCAATATTGAGGTTTTTGTTGCACTTCTTGGTGTTCTGAATGTTTTTTTTTAACTTTTTTGTGTTTTCCAATGTTGAGGTTGTTGTTGAATTTGTTGGTGTTATCAATGTTATTTTTTGAACTTTTTTGTACTTTTGAAAGTGGAGGTTGTTGTTGAATTTGTTGGGATTTTCAGAATTGAGGTTGTTGTTGAAATTGTTGGCGTTTTTCAATGTTGAGGTTGTTGTTGTGATTGTTGATATTTTTCAATGTTGAAGTTGTTGTTGAAATTGTTGGTGTTTTTCAATGTTGAGGTTGTAGTTGAATTTGTTGGTGTTTTTCAATGTTCAGGTTATTGTTGAATTTGTTGACATTATCAATGTTATTTTTTGTTCTTTTTTGTATTTTTGAAAGCTGAGGTTGTTGTTGAATTTGTTGGTGATTTTCAATGTTGAGGTTGTTGTTGAATTTATTGGTGTTTTCCAATGATGAGGTTGCTGTTGAATTTGTTGGTGTTTTTCAATGTTGAGGTCGTTGAATTTGTTCATAATTTTCAATATTCAGCTTGTTGTTGAATTTGTTGATGTTATCAATGTTTTTTTTGAAATTTTTTGTGCTTTTCAAAGTTGAGTTTGTTGCTGAATTTATTGGTGATATTCAGTGTTGAGGTTGTTGAATTTGTCATTGATTTTCAATATTGAGGTTGTTGTTCAATTTGTTGGTGTTATCAACGTTTATTTTGTTGAACTTTTTTATACTTTTAAAAGTTGAGGTTGTTGTTGAATTTGTTGTGATTTTCCATAATGAGGTTGTTGTTGAAATTGTTGGCGTTTTTCAATGTTGCGTTTGTTGTTGGAATTATTGGTGATTGTCAATATTGAGGTTGTTGTTGAACATGTTGGTGTTATCAATGTTATTTTTTTGAAACTTTTTGTATTTTTCAATGTTGAGGTTGTTGCTGAATTTGTTGCTGTTATCAATGTTATTTTGTGAACATTTTTCTATTTTTGAATGTTGTGGTTGTTGTTTAATTTGTTGTTGTTTTTCAATGTTGAGGTTGATGTTGAATTGACTTGTGCTTTTCAAAGTTGAGGTAGTTGAATTTGTTGGTGATTTTCAATATTGAGGTTGTTGTTGAATTTGTTGGTGTTATGAATGGTTTTTTTTGAACTTTTTTGTATTTTTCAATCTTGAGGTTGTTGTTGAATTTGTTGGTGATATTCAGTGTTTAGGTTGTTGAATTTGTCGGAGATTTTCAATATTGAGGTTGTTGTTCAATTTGTTGCTGTTATCAATGTTTATTTTGTTGAACTTATTTGTACTTTTAAAAGTTGAGGTTGTTGTTGAAATTGATGGCGTTTTTCAATCTTGAGTTTGTTGTTGGTATTGTTGATGATTGTCAATATTGAGGTTTTTGTTGAACATGTTGGTGTTATCAATGTTATTTTTTAAAAACTTTTTGTATTTTTCAAAGTTGAAGTTGTTTTTGAATTTGTTGCTGTTTTTCAATGTTGAGGTTGTCGTTGAATTTGTGGGTGTTTATGAATGTACAGGTTGTTGTTGAATTTTTTGCTGTTATCAATGTTATTTTTTCAACTTTTTTGTATTCTTGAACGTTGAGGTCGCTGTTTAATTTGTTGTTGTTTTTCAATGTTGAGGTTGATGCTGAATTCACTTGTGTTTTTCAAAGTTGAGGTCGTTGAAATTGTTGGTGATTTTCAATATTGAGGTTGTTGTTGAATTTGTTGGTGTTCTGAATGTTTTTTTTTGAACTTTTTTGTGTTTTTCAAAGTTGAGGTTGTTATTGAATTTGTTGGTGTTTTTCAATGTTGAGGTTGTTGTTGAATTTGTTGGTGTTTTTCAATGTTGAGGTTGTTGTTGAATTTGTTAGTGATTTTCAATATTGAAGTTGTTGTTGAATTTGTTGGTGATTTTCAATATTGAGTTTGTTGTTGAATTTGTTGGTGTTATTCAGTGTTGAGGTTGTTGAATATCTTGGTGATTTTCAATATTGAGGTTGTTGTTGAATTCGTTGTTGATTTTCAACATTGAATTTGTTGTTGAATTTTTAGGTGTTATCAATGTTTTTCTGTTGAACTTGATGGTATTTTTAAAAGTTGAGGTTGTTATTGAATTTGTTTGTGTTTTTCAAATTTGCGGTCGTTGAAATTGTTGCTGATTTTCATTATTGAGGTTGTTGTTGAATCTGTTGGTGTTATCAATGGTTTTTTTTGAAATTTTTTGAGTTTTTCAAAGTTCAGGTTGTTGCTGAATTTGTTGGTGATGTTCAGTGATGAGGTTCTTGAATTTGTCAGTGATTTTCAATATTGAGGTTGTTGTTAAATTTGTTCGTGTTACCAACGTTTATTTTGTTGAACTGTTTTGTACTTTTAAAAGTTGAGGTTGTTGTTGAATTTGTTGGGATTTTCAATATTGACGTTGTTGTTGAAATTGATGGCTTTTTTCAATGTTGAGTCTGTTGTTGGTATTGTTGATGATTGTCAATATTGAGGCTGTTGTTGAATATGTTGGTGTTATCAATGTTTTTTTTGAAACTTTTTGTATTTTTCAAATTTAAAGCAGTTGTTGAATTTGTTGGTGTTTTTCAATGTTGAGGTTTTTGCTGAATTTATTGGTGTTTTTCAATGTTGAGCTTGTTGTTGAATTTGTTCGTGTTTTTCAATGTTGAGGTTGTTGTTGAATTTGTTGGTGTTATGAATGGTTTTTTTGAACTTTTTTGTGTTTTTCAATCTTGAGGTTGTTGCTGAATTTTTTGGTGATATTCAATGTTGAGGTTGTTGAATTTGTCGCTGATTTTCATTATTGAGGTTGTTGTTAAATTTGTTGGTGTTATCAATGTTTAATGAACTTTTTTGAGTTTTTCATTGTTGAGGTTGTTTTTGAATTTGTTGGTGTTTTTCAATGTTGAGGTTGTTGTTCAATTTGCTGGTGTCTTTCACTCTTGTTAAAATTGTTATCAATATTTTTTTGTTGAACTTGTTTATATTTCTAAAAGTTAAGGTTGTTGTTGAATTTGTTCGTGTTTTTCAGTGTTGAGGTTGTTGAATTTGTTGGGGATTTTCAATATTGAGGTTGTTGTTCAAATTGTTGTCATTTTTCAATGTTAAGTTTGTTGTTGAATATGTTGGTGTTTTTCAATGTTGATGTTGTTGATGAATTTGTTGGTGTTATCAATGTTATTTTTTGAACTTTTTTGTATATTTTAAAGTTGAGGTTGTTCTTGAATTTGTTGGTGTTTTTCAAAGTTGAGGTCGTTGAATTTGATGAGGATTTTCAGTATTGAGGTTGTTGTTGAATTTGTTGGTGTTATGAATGGTTTTTTTGTTTAAACTGTATAAACAGTGCCCCCAATATAAACCCTATTTATACAGTGCCCCCATCATAAACACTATATAAGCAGCACCCGCATCATAAACACTATTTAAACAGTGAACATCATAATCACAATTTAATCAGTGCTACATCATAAACACTGTTAAAGCAGTTTATGTAGTGTTAATGATGGGGCACTGTTTATATTCTGTTTTTGATTGGGCACTCTCTATATATTGTTTATATTGGGGAATTGTTTAAATAGTGATGGGGCCAGAATTTAAAGTCAGTCCTGGGACAGAGCACATCACTGTTTAAATAATGTTTATGAGAGGGGACTGTTTATATAGTGTTTATGATGGGGTCACTGTTTAAATGGAGTTTATGATGGGGCACTGTTTAAATAGTATTTATGATGGGGCATTGTTTATATAGTGTTAATGATGGGGGCACTGTTTAAATATTGTTTACAATGGGGCACTGTTTAAATAGTGTTTATGATGGGGGCACTGTTTAAATAGCGTTTATGATGGGGGCACTGTTTAAATAGGGTTTATGACGGGGGCACTTTTTAAATAGGGTTCATGATGGGGGCACTGTTTATATAATGTTTATGACGGGGGCACTGTTTATATAATGTTTGTGACGGGGGCACTGTTTATATAATGTTTATGATGGGGGCACTGTTAAAATAGGGTTTATGATGGGTCACTGTTTAAATAGTATTTATGATGGGGCACTGTTTGTATAGTGTTTATGATGGGGGCACTGTTTAAATAGAGTTTAGGATGCGAGCACTGTTTAAATAGTGTTTATGATGGGGGCACTGTTTATATAGTGTCTATGATGGGAGCACTGTTTATATAGTGTTTATGATAGGGCACTGTTCAAATAATGTTTATGATCGGGCACTGTTTAAATAGTGTTTATGATGGGTGCACGGTTTAAATAGTGATTATTATGGGGCACTGTTTATATAGGGTTTATGATGGGGGCACTGTTTATATAGTGTTTATGATGGGGCACTGTTTATATAGTGTTTAGGATGGGGGCACTGTTTATATAGTGTTTATGATGGGGGCACTGTTTATATAGTGTTTATGATGGGGGCACTGTTTATATAGTGTTTATCATGGGGGCGCTGCTTATATAGTGTTTATGATGGGGGCACTGTTTATATAGTGTTTAAGATGGGGCACTGTTTATATAGTGTTTATGATGGGGGCACTGTTTATATAGTGTTTATGATGGAGGCACTGTTTAAATAGGGTTCATGATGGGGGCACTGTTTAAATAGTGTTTATGATGGGGGAACTGTTTATCTGGTGTTTATGATGGGGGCACTGTTTAAATAGTGTTTATAATGGGGGAACTGTTTATATTGTGTTTATGATGGGGGCACGGTTTTAAATACTGTTAATGATGGTGGCTCTGTTTAAATAGTGTTTATCATGGGGTACTGTTTAAATACTGTTTATGATGGGGGCACTGTTTAATTAGTGTTTATGATGTGGGAACTGTTTATATAGTGTTTATGTTGGGAGCACTGTTTATATAGTGTTTATGATGGGGCCACTATTTATATAGTGTTTATGATGGGGCACTGTTTATATAGTGTTTATGATGGGGCCACTGTTTATATAGTGTTTATGATGGGGCAATGTTTAAATAATGTTTATGATGGGGCACTGTTTAATTAGTGTTTATGATGGGTGCACTGTTTAAATAGTGTTTATGATGTGGGAACTGTTTATATAGTGTTTATGATGGGGGCATTGTTTACATAGTGTTTATGATGGGGGCAGTGTTTATTTATTGTTTATGATGGGGGCACTGCTTATATAGTGTTTATGATGGGGCACCGTTTAAATAGGATTTATGATGGGGGCACTGTTTATATAGTGTTTCTGATGGGGGCAGTGTTTATATAGTGTTTATGATGGGGGCACTGTTTAAACAGTGTTTATGATGGGGGCACTGTTTAAATAGTGTTTATGATGTGGGAACTGTTCACATAGTGTTTGTGATGTGGGCACTGTTCATATAGGGTTTATGATGGGGGCACTGTCTATATAGTGTTTATGATGGGGGCATTGTTTAAATAGTGTTTATGGTGGGAACTGTTCATATAGTGTTTGTGATGTGGGCACTGTTTATATAGGGTTTATGATGGGGGCACTGTCTATATAGTGTTTATGATGGGGGTATTGTTTAAATAGTGTTTATGATGGGGGCAGTGTTTATTTATTGTTTATGATGGGGGCACTGTTTATATAGTGTTTATATAGGGGCACCGTTTAAATAGGATTTATGATGGGGGCACTGTTTATATAGTGTTTCTGATGGGGGCAGTGTTCATATAGTGTTTATGATGGGGGCACTGTTTAAACAGTGTTTATGATGGGGGCACTGTTTAAATAGTGTTTATGATGTGGGAACTGTTCATATAGTGTTTGTGATGTGGGCACTGTTCATATAGGGTTTATGATGGGGGCACTGTTTAAATAGTGTTTATGATGTGGGAACTGTTTATATAGTGTTTATGATGGGGGCAGTGTTTATTTGTTGTTTATGATGGGGGCACTGTTTAAATAGTGTTTATGATGGGGACACTGTTTAAATAGTGTTTATGATGTGCGAACTGTATATATAGTGTTTATGATGGGGGCAGTGTTTATTTGTTTTTTATGATGGGGGCACTGTTTATGTAGTGTTTATGATGGAGGCACTGTTTATATAGTGTATATGATGGAGGCACTGTTTATATAGTGTATATGATGGGGGCACTGTTTCTATAGTGTTTATGATGGGGCACTGTTTAAATATGGTTTTTGATGGGGCACTGTTTATATAGTGTTTATGATGGGGGCACTGTTTATATAGTGTTTTTGATGGTGCCCTATTTAAATGGTGTTTATGATCGGCACTGTTTATATAGTGTTTATGATGGGGCGCTGTTTATATAGTGTTTATGATGGGGGCACTGTGTATATAGGGTATATGATGGTGGCACTGTTTATATAGTGTTTATGATGGGGTCACTGTTTAAATAGTGTTTATGATGGGGGCAATGTTTAAATAGCCTTTATGATGGGGGCACTGTTTAAATAGTTTTTGTGATGGGGGAACTGTTTAAATTGGGTTCAGGATGGGGGCACTGTTTAAATAGTGATTATGATGGGGAACTGTTTATATAGTGTTCATGATGCGGGCACTGTTTATATAGTGTTTATGATGTGGGCACTGTTTATATAGTGTTTATGATGGGGGCACTTTTTATATATTGTTTATGATGGGGGCACTGTTTATATTGTGTTTACGATGTGGGCACTGTTTATATAGTGTTTATGATTGGGGCACGGTTTGAATACTGTTAATGACGGGGGCTCTGTTTAAATAGTGTTTAAGATGGGGTACTGTTTAAATACTGTTTATGATGGGGGCACTGTTTAATTAGTGTTTATGGTGTGGGAACTGTTTATATAGTATTTATGATGGGGGCACTGTTTATATAGTGCTTATGATGGGGGCACTGTTTAAATAGTGTCTATGATGGGGGCACTGTTTATATAGTGTTTATGATGGGGCACTGCTTATATAGTGTTTATGAAGGGGTACTGTTTAAATAGGATTTAATGTGGGGCACTGTTTAAATTGTGTGTATGATTGGTTCAGTGTTTATATAAAGTTTATGAGGGGGCACTGTTTAAATACCGTTTATGATGGGGCACTGTTTAAATTTTGTTTATGATGGGGGCAGTGTTTATATAGTGTTTATGATGGGGGCACTGTTAAAATAGGGTTTATGATGGGTCACTGTTTAAATAGTATTTATGATGGGGCACTGTTTGTATAGTGTTTATGATGGGGGCACTGTTTAAATAGAGTTTAGGATGCGAGCACTGTTTAAATAGTGTTTATGATGGGGGCACTGTTTATATAGTGTCTATGATGGGGGCACTGTTTATATAGTGTTTATGATGGGGCACTGTTCAAATAATGTTTATGATGGGGCACTGTTTAAATAGTGTTTATGATGGGTGCACGGTTTAAATAGTGATTATTATGGGGCACCTTTTATATAGGGTTTATGATGGGGGCACTGTTTATATAGTGTTTATGATGGGGCACTGTTTATATAGTGTTTATGATGGGGGCACTGTTTATATAGTGTTTATGATGGGAGCACTGTTTATATAGTGTTTATGATGGGGGCACTGTTTAAATAGGGTTCATGATGGGGGCACTGTTTAAATAGTGTTTATGATGGGGGAACTGTTTATCTGGTGTTTATGATGGGGGCACTGTTTAAATAGTGTTTATAATGGGGGAACTGTTTATATAGTGTTTATGATGGGGGCACGGTTTTAAATACTGTTAATGATGGTGGCTCTGTTTAAATAGTGTTTATCATGGGGTACTGTTTAAATACTGTTTATGATGGGGGCACTGTTTAATTAGTGTTTATGATGTGGGAACTGTTTATATAGTGTTTATGTTGGGGGCACTGTTTATATAGTGTTTATGATGGGGCCACTGTTTATATAGTGTTTATGATGGGGCACTGTTTATATATTGTTTATGACGGGGCCACTGTTTATATAGTGTTTATGATGGGGCAATGTTTAAATAATGTTTATGATGGGGCACTGTTTAATTAGTGTTTATGATGGGTGCACTGTTTAAATAGTGTTTATGATGGGGCACTGTTTATGTAGGGTTTACGATGGGTAACTGTTTAAACAGTGTATATGATGGGGCACTTTTTAAATAGTGTTTATGCTGGGAGCACTGTTTATATAGTGATTATGATGGGGCCCTGTTTAATTAGGGTTTATGATGGGAGCACTGTTTATATAGTGTTTATGATGGGGGCACTGATTATATAGTGTTTATGATGGGGCACTGTAAATATAATGCTTATGATGGGAGCACTGTTTATATAGTGTTTATGATGGGGCACTGATTATACAGTGTTTATGATGGGGCAGTGTTTATATATTGTTTATGATGGGGGCACTGTTTATATAGTGTTTATAATGGCGGCACTGTTTATACAGTGTTTATGATGGGGACATTGTTTATATAGTGTTTATGATGGGGGCACTGTTTACATAGTGTTTATGATGGTGGCACTGTTTAAATAGTTTTTATGATGGGGGGCACTGTTTCTTTAGTGTTTATGATGGGGGCACTGTTTATATAGTGTTTATGATGGGAGCATTGTTTATATAGTGTTTATGATGTGGGAACTGTTTATATAGTGTTTATGATGGGGGCACTGTTTATTTATTGATTATGATGGGGCCACTTTTTATATAGTGTTTATGATGGGGGCACTGTTTATATAGTGTTTATGGTGGGAGCACTGTTTATATAGTGTTCATGATGGGGGCACTGTTTAAATAGTGTTTATGATGTGGGAACTGTTTATATAGTGTTTATGATGGGGGCAGTGTTTATATAGTGTTTATGATGGGGCACTGTTTACGAGGGTTTATGATGGGGGCACTGTTTATATAGTGTTTATGATGGGGGCACTGTTTATATAGTGTTTATGATGGGGGCACTGTTTAAATAGTGTCTATGATGGGGGCACTGTTTATATAGTGTTTATGATGGGGCACTTCTTATATAGTGTTTATGAAGTGGTACTGTTTAAATAGGATTTATGATGGGGCACTGTTTAAATAGTGTTTATGATGTGGGCACTGTTTATATAGTGTTTATGATGGGGGCGCTGTTTATATAGTGTTTATGATGGGGCACTGCTTATATGGTGTTTATGAAGTGCTACTGTTTAAGTAGGATTTATGATGGGGCACTGTTTAAATTGTGTGTATGATGGGGGCAGTGTTTATATAAAGTTTATGATGGGGCACTGTTTAAATAGCGTTTATGATGGGGCACTGTTTAAATTTTGTTTATGATGGGGGCAGTGTTTATATAGTGTTTATGATGGGGGCACTGTTTCAAGTGTGTATGATGGGGGCACTTGTTTATATAGTGCTTAAGATGGGGCACTGTTTATATAGGGTTAATGATGGGCCACTGTTTACACATTGTTTATGATGGGGGCACTGTTTATATCGTGTTTATGATGGGGGAGCTGTTTAAATAAGGTTTATCATGGGGGCACTGTTTATATAGTGTTTATGATGGGGGCAGTGTTTATATAGTGTTTATGATGGGGGCACTGTTTATATAGGGTTTATGATGGGGGAACCTTTTATATAGTGTTTATGATGGGGGCACTGTTTAAGTAGGGTTTATCATGGGGGCACTGTTTCTATAGGGTTTATGATGGGGGCAACGTCTATATAGTGTTTATGATGGGGGCATTGTTTAAATAGTGTTTATGATGTGGGAACTGTTTATATAGTGTTTATGATGGGGGCATTGTTTACATAGTATTTATGATGGGGGCAGTGTTTATTTATTGGTTATGATGGGGGCACTGTTTATATAGTGTTTATGATGGGGCACCGTTTATATAGGATTTATGATGGGGGCACTGTTTATATAGTGTTTCTGATGGGGGCAGTGTTTATATAGTGCTTATGATGGGGGCACTGTTTAAACAGTGTTTATGATGGGGGCACTGTTTAAATAGTGTTTATGATGTGGGAACTGTTCATATAGTGTTTGTGATGTGGGCACTGTTCATATAGGGTTTATGATGGGGGCACTGTTTAAATAGTGTTTATGATGTGGGAACTGTTTATATAGTGTTTATGATGGGGGCAGTGTTTATTTGTTGTTTATGATGGGGGCACTGTTTATATAGTGTTTATGATGGGGGCACTGTTTAAATAGTGTTTATGATGTGGGAACTGTTTATATAGTGTTTATGATGTGGGCAGTGTTTATTTGTTTTTTATGATGGGGGCACTGTTTATATAGTGTTTATGATGGAGGCACTGTTTATATAGTGTATATGATGGGGGCACTGTTTTTATAGTGTTTATGATGGGGCACTGTTTAAATATGGTTTTTGATGGGGCACTGTTTATATAGTGTTTATGATGGGGGCACTGTTTATATAGTGTTTTTGATGGTGCCCTATTTAAATAGTGTTTATGATCGGCACTGTTTATAAAGTGTTTATGATGGGGCGCTGTTTATATAGTGTTTATGATGGGGGCACTATATATAGGGTATATGATGGGGGCACTGTTTATATAGTGTTTATGATGGGGTCACTGTTTAAATAGTGTTAATGATGGGGGCACTGTTTAACAAGGGTTCATGATGAGGGCACTGTTTAAATAGGGTTCATGATGGGGGCACAGTTTAAATAGTGTTTATGATGAGGGAACTGTTTATATAGTGTTTATGATGGGGGCAATGTTTAAATAGCCTTTATGATGGGGGCACTGTTTAAATAGTTTTTGTGATGGGGGAACTGTTTAAATTGGGTTCAGGATGGGGGCACTGTTTAAATAGTGATTATGGTGGGGAACTGTTTATATAGTGTTCATGATGCGGGCACTGTTTATATAGTGTTTATGATGTGGGCACTGTTTATATAGTGTTTATGATGGGGGCACTTTTTATATATTGTTTATGATGGGGGCACTGTTTATATTGTGTTTATGATGTGGGCACTGTTTATATAGTGTTTATGATTGGGGCACGGTTTGAATACTGTTAATGAGGGGGCTCTGTTTTAATAGTGTTTAAGATGGGGTACTGTTTAAATACTGTTTATGATGGGGGCACTGTTTAATTAGTGTTTATGATGTGGGAACTGTTTATATAGTATTTATGATGGGGGCACTGTTTAAATAGTGTCTATGATGGGGGCACTGTTTATATAGTGTTTATGATGGGGCACTGCTTATATAGTGTTTATGAAGGGGTACTGTTTAAATAGGATTTAATGTGGGGCACTGTTTATATTGTGTGTATGATGGGGGCCGTGTTTATATAAAGTTTATGATGGGGCACTGTTTAAATAGCGTTTATGATGGGGCACTGTTTAAATTTTGTTTATGATGGGGGCAGTGTTTATATAGTGTTTATGATGGGGGCACTGTTTCAAGTGTGTATGATGGGGGCACTTGTTTATATAGTGCTTAAGATGGGGCACTGTTTATATAGGGTTAATGATGGGGGAGCTTGTTATATAGTGTTTATGATGGGGGCACTGTTTAAGTAGGGTTTATCATGGGGGCACTGTTTATATAGGGTTTATGATGGGGGCAGTGTTTATATAGTGTTTATGATGGGGGCATTGTTTAAATAGTGTTTATGATGGGGGCACTGTTGATATAGTGTTTATGATGGGGGCACTGTTTAAATAGCTTTTATAATGCGGGCATTGTTTAAATAGTATTTATGTTGGGGACACGGTTTAAATAGTGTTTATGACGTGGGAATTTTTTACGTAGTGTTTATGATGGGGGCACTGTTTATATAGTGCTTATGATGGGAGCACTGTTTAAATAGTGTTTATGATGGAGGCACTGTTTAAATAGGTTTCATGATGGGGCACTGTTAATATAGTGTTCATGATGCGGGCACTGTTTATATAGTGTTTATGATGTGGGCACTGCTTATATAGTGTTTATGATGGGGGCACTGTTTATATAGTGTTTATGATGGGGCACTGTTTATATAGTGTTTATGATGGGGTCTCGGTTTAAATACTGTTAATGATGGGGGCTCTGTTTAAATAGTGTTTATGATTGGGGCACTGTTTAAATAGGGTTTAACATGGGTGCACTGTTTATACAGTGTTTATGACGTGGGCACTGTTTATATGTGTTTATGATGGGGGCACTGTTGATATAGTGTTTATGATGGGGGCACGGTTTAAATACTGTTAATGATGGGGGCTTTTTTTTTATAGTGTTTATGATGGGGTACTGTTTACATACTGTGGGAACTGTTTATACAGTGTTTATGATGTGTGCACTGTTTAAATAGTGTTTATGATGTTGGCACTGTTTATATAGTGTTTATGATGGGGGCGCTGTTTACATAGTGCTTAAGATGGGGGCACTGTTTATATAGTGTCTATGATGGGGGCACTGTTTATATAGAGTTTCTGATGGGGGCACTGTTTATATAGTGTTAATGATGGTGACACTGTTTATATAGTGTTCAAGATGGGGGCACTGTTTAAATAGTGTTTAAGATGGGGGCACTGTTTAATTAGTGTTTATGATGTGGGCACTGTACATATAGTGTTTATGATGGGGGCACGGTTTAAATACTGTTAATGATGGGGGCACAATTTAATTGGTGTTTATGATGTGGGAACCGTTAATATAGTGTTTATGATGGGGGCACAGTTTATGAAGTTTTTATGATGGGGGCAGTGTTTATTTATTGTTTATGAAGGGGGCATTGTTTAAATAGTGTTTATGACGTGGGAACTATTTGTATAGTGTTTATGATGGGGCTATGTTTAAATAGTGTTTATGATGGGGGCACTGTTTATATAATGTTTATGATGGGGGCACTGTTTAAATAGCGTTTATGATGCGGGCATTGTTTAAATAGTATTTATTTTGGGGGCACGGTTTAAATAGTGTTTATGACATGGGAATTTTTTACGTAGTGTTTATGATGGGGGCACTGTTTATATAATGTTTATGATGGGAAAACTGTTTATATAGTGTTTATGATGGGGGCACTGCTTATATAGTGTTTACGATGGGGCACTGTTTATATAGTGTTTATGATGGGGGCACTGTAAATATAGTGTTTATGATGGAGGCACTGTTTATATATTGTTTATGATGGGGCACTGCTTATATAGTGTTTATGATGGGGGCACTGTTTAATTAGTGTTTATGATGTGGGAACTGTTTATATAGTATTTATGATGGGGGCACTGTTTATATAGTGTTTATGATGTGGGCACTGTTTAAATAGTGACTATGATGGGGGCACTGTTTAAATAGTGTTTATGACGGGGTCACTGTTTAAATAATGTTTATGATGGGGGCACTGTTTATATAGTGTTTATGATGGGAGCGCTGTTTATATAGTGTTTATGATGGGGCACTGCTTATATAGTGTTTATGAAGGGGTACTGTTTAAATAGGATTTAATGTGGGGCACTGTTTAAATTGTGTGTATGATGGGGGCAGTGTTTATATAAAGTTTATGATGTGGCACTGTTTAAATAGCGTTTATGATGGGGCACTGTTTAAATTTTGTTTATGATGGGGGCAGTGTTTTTATAGTGTTTATGATGGGGGCACTGTTTCAAGTTTGTATGATGGGGGCACTTGTTTATATAGTGCTTAAGATGGGGCACTGTTTATATAGGGTTAATGATGGGGGGCTTTTTATATAGTGTTTATGATGGGGGCACTGATTAAATAGGGTTTATCATGGGGGCACTGTTTCTATAGGGTTTATGATGGGGGCACTGTCTATATAGTGTTTATGATGGGGGCACAGTTTAAATAGGGTTCAAGATGGGGGCACTGTTTAAATAGTGTTTATGATGGGGGCACTGTTTAATTAGTGTTTATGATGTGGGCACTGTTTATGTAGTGTTTATGATGGGGGCAGTGTTTATTTATTGTTTACGATGGGGGCATTGTTTAAATAGTGTTTATGACGTGGGAACTATTTATATAGTGTTTATGATGGGGCAATGTTTAATTCGTGTTTATGATGGGGGCACTGCTTATATAGTGTTTATGATGGGGCACTGTTTATATAGTGTTTGTGACGGGGGCGCTGTTTATATAGTGTTTATGATGGGGCACTTTTTATATAGTGTTTATGATGGGTGCACTGTTTATATAGTGTTTATGATGGCGGCACTGTTTCAATAGTGTTTACGATGGGGCACTGTTTATATAGTGTTTATGATGGGGATAGTGTTTATATAGTGTTTATGATGGGGGACTGTTTATATCGTGTTTATGATGGTGGCACTGTTTAAATAGTGTTTATGATGGGGGCACTGTTGATATAGTGTTTATGATGGGGGCACTGTTTAAATAGCGTTTATGATGGGGGCATTGTTTAAATAGTGTTTATGATGGGGGCACTGTTGTTATAGTGTTTATGATGTGGCACTGTTTAAATAGTGTTTATGATGGGGGCACGTTTTATATAGTGTTTATGATGTGGGCACTGCTTATATAGTGTTTATGATGGGGGCACTGTTTATATAGTGTTTATGATGGGGGCACTGTTTATATAGTGTTTATGATGGGGTCACGTTTTAAATACGGTTAATGATGGGTGCTCTGTTTAAATAGTGTTTATGATGGGGCTCTGTATGTAAAGTGTTTAAACTGGGGGCACTGTTTATATAGTGTATATGACGTGGGCACTGTTTATATAGTGTTTATGATGTGGGCACTGTTTAAATAGTGTTTATGATGGGGCTCGGTTTATATAGTGTTTATGATGGGGGCTCTGTTTATATAGTGTTTATGATGGGGGCACTGTTTAAATAGTGTTTATGATGGGGGCAGTGTTTATATAGTGTTTATGATGGGGGCACTGTTTATACAGTGTTAATGCTGGGGGCATTGTTTAAATAGTGTTTATGATAGGGCACTGTTTATATAGTGTTTATGATGGTGACACTATTTATTTAGTGTTTATGATGGGTCACTGTTTATATAGTGTTTATGATGGGGGCACTGTTTAAATAGTGTTTATGATGGGGGCACAGTTTAAATAGGGTTCAAGATGGGGGCAATGTTTAAATAGTGTTTATGATGGGGGCACTGTTTAATTTGTGTTTATGATGTGGGCACTGTTTATATAGTGTTTATGATGGGGACACGGTTTAAATACTGTTAATGATGGGTGCACTATTTAATTAGTGTTTATGATGTGGGAACTGTTTATATAGTGTTTATGATGGGGGCACAGTTTATGTAGTTTTTATGATGGGGGCAGTGTTTATTTATTGTTTATGATGGGGGCATTGTTTAAATAGTGTTTATGACGTGGGACCTATTTATATAGTGTTTATGATGGGCCAATGTTTAAATAGTGTTTATGATGGGGGCACTGTTTATATAATGTTTATGATGGGGGCACTTTTTATATCGTGTTTATGATGAGGGCACTGCTTATATAGTGTTTATGATTGGGCACTTTTATATAGTGTTTATGATGGGGGCAATGTTTATATAGTGTTTATGATGGAGGCACTGTTTATATATTGTTTATGATGGGGCATTGCTTATATAGTGTTTATGATGGGGGCTCTGTTTAAATAGGTTTTATGATGGGCCACTATTTTCATAGTGATTATGATGGGGCACTGTTTATATAGTGTTTATGATGGGGCACTGTTTATATAGTGTTTATGATGGGGGCAGTGTTTATATAGTGTTCATGATGGGGCACTGTATAAATAGGTTTTATGATGGGGGCACTGTTTAAGTAGGGATTATGATGGGGCACTGTATTGATTGTGTTTATGATGGGGGCACTGTTTAAATAGAGTTTATGATGGGGGGACTGTTTATATTTTGTTTATGATGGGGGAACTGCGTCTATAGTGTTTATGAGGGGGCACTGTTTATATAGTGTTTATGATGGGGGCGCTGTTTATATAGTGTTTATGATGGGAAACTTTTTATATAGTGTTTATGATGGGTGCACTGTTTATATAGTGTTGATAATGGGGGCACTGTTTAAATAGTTTTTATGATGGGTGCTGTGTTTATATAGTGTTTATGATGGGGGCACTGTTTAAATAGTGTTTACGATGGGGCACAGTTTATATATTGTTTATGATGGGGGCTGTGTTTATATAGTTTCTATGATGGGGCACTGTTTATATAGTGTTTATGATGGGGGCACTGTTTATATAGTGTTTATGATGGGCACTGTTGATATAGTGTTTATGATAGAGGTACTGTTTATATAGGGTTTATGTTGGGGGCACTGTTTAAATAGTGTTTATGTTGGGGGCACTGTTTAAATAGTGTTTATGACGTGGGAACTTTTTATATAGTGCTTACGATGGGGGCACTGTTTATATAGTGTTTATGATGGGGGCACTGTTTAAATAGTTTTTATGAAGGGGGCACTGTTTAAATAGGGTTCATGATGGGGCCACTGTTTAAATAGGGTTCATGATGGGGGGACTGTTTAAATAGTGTTTATGATGTGGCACTGCTTAAATAGTGTTTATGATGGGGGCACGTTTTATATAGTCTTTATGATGTGGGCACTGCTTATATAGTCTTTATGATGGGGGCACTGTTTATGTAGTGTTTATGATGGGGGCACTGTTTATATAGTGTTTATGATGGGGTCACGTTTTAAATACTGTTAATGATGGGTGCTCTGTTTAAAAAGTGTTTATGATGGGGCTCTGTATGTATAGTGTTTAAACTGGGGGCACTGTTTATATAGTGTATATGACGTGGGCACTGTTTATATAGTGTTTATGATGTGGGCACTGTTTAAATAGTGTTTATGATGGGGGCACTGTTTAAATAGGGTTCATGATGGGGGCACTGTTTAAATAGGGTTCATGATGGGGACACTGTTTATATAGTTTTCATGATGCGGGCACTGTTTATATAGTGTTTATGATGTGGGCACTGCTTATATAGTCTTTATGATGGGGGCACTGTTTATATAGTGTTTATGATGGGGGCACTGTTTCTATAGTGTTTATGATGGGGTCACGGTTTAAATACTGTTAAATGATGTGGGCTGTGTTTAAATAGTGTTTATGACGGGGCTCTGTTTATATAGTGTTTATGATGGGGGCACTGTTTATATAGTGTTTATGACGTGGGCACTGTTTATATAGTGTTTATGATGGGGCACTGTTTATATAGGGTTTATTATGGGGGCGCTGTTTATACAGTGCTTATGATGGGCGCACTGTTTATGTAGTGTTTATGAAGGGGCGCTGTTTATATAGTGTTTATAAAGGGGGGACTGTTTAAATAGTGTTTATGATGGGGCTCGGTTTACATAGTGTTTATGATGGGGGCTCTGATTATATAGTGTTTATGATGGGGGCACTGTTTAAATAGTGTTTATGATGGGGGCAGTGTTTATATAGTGTTTATGATGGGGGCACTGTTTATATAGTGTTTATGCTGGGGGCATTGTTTAAATAGTGTTTATGATGGGGCACTGTTTATAGAGTGTTTATGATGGTGACATTGTTTATTTAGTGTTTATGATGGGGCACTGTTTATATAGTATTTATGATGGGGGCACTGTTTAAATTGTGTTTATGATGGGGGCACAGTTTAAATAGGGTTCAAGATGGGGGCAATGTTCAAATAGTGTTTATGATGGGGGCACTGTTTAATTTGTGTTTATGATGTGGGCACTGTTTATATAGTGTTTATGATGGGGGCACGGTTTAAATACTGTTAATGATGGGGGCACTATTTAATTAGTCTTTATGATGTGGGAACTGTTTATATAGTGTTTATGATGGGGGCACTGTTTATATAGTGTTTATGATGGGGTACTGCTTATATAGTGTTTATGATGGGGGCACTGTTTAAATAGTTTTTATGAAGGGGGCACTGTTTAAATAGGGTTCAAGATGGGGCCACTGTTTAAATAGGGTTCATGATGGGGGCACTGTTTAAATAGTGTTTATGATGTGGCACTGCTTAAATAGTGTTTATGATGGGGGCACGTTTTATATAGTCTTTATGATGTGGGCACTGCTTATATAGTGTTTATGATGGGGGCACTGTTTATGTAGTGTTTATGATGGGGGCACTGTTTATATAGTGTTTATGATGGGGTCACGTTTTAAATACTGTTAATGAAGGGTGCTCTGTTTAAAAAGTGTGAAGGCACTGTTTATATAGTGTTTATGATTGGGGCACTGATTATATAGTGTTTATGATGGAGCATTTTTTATATAGTGTTTAGGATGGGGGCACTGTTTATATAGTGTTTTTGATGGGGCACTGATTGTATAGTGTTTATGATGGGGGCACTGTTTATATAGTGTTTATGATGGGGCACTGTTTATATAGTGTTTATGATGAGGGCACTGTTTAATTAGGGTTCATGATGGGTGCACTATTTAAATAGGGTTCATGATGGGGGCACTGTTTAAATAGTGTTTATGATGGGGAAACTGTTTATATAGTGTTTATGATGGGGCACTGTTTAAATAGTGCTTATGATTGCGGATCTGTTTATATAGTGTTTATGATGGGGGCACGGTTTAAATACTGTTAATGATTGGGGCACTGTTTAATTAGTGTTTATGATGTGGGAACTGTTTACATAGTGTTTATGATGGGGGCACTGTTTATATAGTGTTTATGATGTGGGTGCTGTTTATATAGTGTTTATGATGGGGGCACTGTTTATATAGTGTTTATGATGTGGGTGCTGTTTATATAGTGTTTATGATGGGGGCACAGTTTATATAGTGTTTATGATTGGGGCAATGGTAATATAGTATTTATGATGGGGGCACTGTTTAAATAGTGTTTATGATGGGAGCACTGTTTATATAATGTTTATGATGGGGGCGCTGTTTATATAGTGTTTATGAAGGGGGTACTGTTTAAATAGGGTTTACGATGGGGGCACTGTTTATATAGTGTTTATCATGGGGGCACTTTTTATATAGTGTTTATGATGGGGGCACTGTTTAAATAGTGTTTATGATGGGGGAACTGTTTATATAGGGTTTATGATGGGGGCACTGTTTAAACAGTTTTTATGATGGGGGCACTGTTTATATAGTATTTATGATGGGGGCGATGTTTAAATAGTTTTTATGATGGGGGCACTTTTTATATAGTGTTATGATGGGGCACTGTTTATATAGTGTTTATGATGGGGGCACTGTTTATATAGTGTTTATGATGGGGGCACTGTTTATATAGTGTTTATGATGGGGGCTCTGTTAATATAGTGCTTATCATGGGGCAGTGTTTAAATAGTGTTTGTGATGGGGTACTCTTTATATAGTGTTTATGATGGGGGCACTGTTTATACATTGTTTATGATGGGGGCTCTGTTTATATAGTGTTTATGATGGGGTACTGTTTATATACTGTTTATGATGCGGTACTGCTTATATAGTGTTTATGATGGGTGCTCTGTTTATCTAGCGTTTACGATAGGGCACTGTTTAAATAGTGTTTATGTTGGGGTACTGTTTATAACGTGTTTATGATGGAGCACTGTTTATATAGTGTTTATGATGGGGGCTCTGTTTATATAGGGTTTATGATGGGGCACTGTTTATATAGTGTTTATGATGGGGGCACTGTTTAAATAGTGTTTATGATGGGGGATCAGTTTAAATAGTGTTTATGATGGGGCACTTTGTAAATAATGTTTATGCCGGGGGCACTGTTTATATAGTGATTATCGTGGCCCCTGTTTAAATAGGGTTTATGATGGGGGCACTGTTTATATAGTGTTTATGATGGGGGCACTGATTATATAGTGTTTATGATGGGGCACTGTTTATCTAGTGTTTATGATTGGAGCACTGTTTATATAGTGTTTATGATGGGGCACTGATTACATAGTGTTTATGATGGGGGCACAGTTTATATAGTGTTTATGATGGGGGCACAGTTTATATAGTGTTTATGATGGGGGCAATGGTTATATAGTATTTATGATGGGTGCACTGTTTAAATAGTGTTTATGATGGGAGCACTGTTTATATAATGTTTATGATGGGGGTGCTTTTTATATACTGTTTATGAAGGGGACACTGTTTAAATAGGGTTTATGATGGGGGCACTGTTTATATAGTGTTTATGACTGGGGCACTGATTATATAGTGTTTATGATGGAGCATTTTTTATATAGTGTTTAGGATGGGGGCACTGTTTATATAGTGTTTTTGATGGGGCACTGATTGTATAGTGTTTATGATGGGGGCACTGTTTATATAGTGTTTATGATGGGGCACTGTTTATATAGTGTTTATGATGGGGGCACTGTTTAATAGTGTTTATGAAGGGGGCACAGTTTATATAGTGTTTATGATGGGGGCAATGGTTATATAGTATTTATGATGGGTGCACTGTTTAAATAGTGTTTATGATGGGAGCACTGTTTATATAATATTTATGATGGGGGCGCTTTTTATATACTGTTTATGAAGGGGGCACTGTTTAAATAGGGTTTATGATGGGGGCACTGTTTATATAGTGTTTATGATTGGGGCACTGATTATATAGTGTTTATGATGGAGCATTTTTTATATAGTGTTTAGGATGGGGGCACTGTTTATATAGTGTTTTTGATGGGGCACTGATTGTATAGTGTTTATGATGGGGGCACTGTTTATATAGTGTTTATGATGGGGCACTGTTTATATAGTGTTTATGATGAGGGCACTGTTTAATTAGGGTTCATGATGGGTGCACTGTTTAAATAGGGTTCATGATGGGGGCACTGTTTAAATAGTGTTTATGATGGGGAAACTGTTTATATAGTGTTTATGATGGGGCACTGTTTAAATAGTGCTTATGATTGCGGATCTGTTTATATAGTGTTTATGATGGGGGCACGGTTTAAATACTGTTAATGATTGGGGCACTGTTTAATTAGTGTTTATGATGTGGGAACTGTTTACATAGTGTTTATGATGGGGGCACTGTTTATATAGTGCTTATGATGTGGGTGATGTTTATATAGTGTTTATGATGGGGGCACTGTTTATATAGTGTTTATGATGTGGGTGCTGTTTATATAGTGTTTATGATGGGGGCACAGTTTATATAGTGTTTATGATTGGGGCAATGGTAATATAGTATTTATGATGGGGGCACTGTTTAAATAGTGTTTATGATGGGAGCACTGTTTATATAATGTTAATGATGGGGGCGCAGTTTATATACTGTTTATGAAGGGGGCACTGTTTAAATAGGGTTTATGATGGGGGCACTGTTTATATAGTGTTTATGATAGGGGCACTGATTATATAGTGTTTATGATGGAGCATTTTTTATATAGTGTTTAGGATGGGGGCACTGTTTATATAGTGTTTTTGATGGGGCACTGATTGTATAGTGTTTATGATGGGGGCACTGTTTATATAGTGTTTATGATGGGGGCACTGTTTAATAGTGTTTATGATGGTGCACTGTTTAAACAGTGTTTATGATGGGGGCACTGTTTATATAGGGTTTATGATGGGTGCTCTCTTTATAAAGTGTTTATGATGGGGGCACTGTTTATATAGTGTTTATGATGATGGCACTGTTTAATTAGGGTTCATGATGGGTGCACTGTTTAAATAGGGTTCATGATGGGGGCACTGTTTAAATAGTGTTTATGATGGGGAAACTGTTTATATAGTGTTTATGATGGGGCACTGTTTAAATAGTGTTTATGATTGGGGATCTGTTTATATAGTGTTTATGATGGGGGCACGGTTTAAATACTGTTAATGATTGGGGCACTGTTTAATTAGTGATTATGATGTGGGAACTGTTTATATACTGTTTATGATGGGGGCACTAATATATAGTGTTCATGATGGGGGCACTGTTCATATAGTGTTATGATGGGGGCACTGTTTATATAATGTTTATGATGGGGGCACTGTTTATATAGTGTTTATGATGGGGGCAGTGTTTATATAGTTTTTATGATGGGCGCACTGTTTAAATAGTGTTTATTATGGGAGCACTGTTTATATAATGTTTATGATGGCGCTCTGTTTATATATTGTTTATGATGGGGGCACTGTTTAAATAGGGTTTATGATGGGGGCACAGTTTATATAGTGCTTATGATGGGGGCACTGATTATATAGTGTTTATGATGGGGCAGTGTTTATATAGTATTTATGATGGTGGCACTGTTTATATAGTGTTTATGATGGGGCACTGATTACATAGTGTTTATGATGGGGGCACTGTTCATATAGGGTTTATGATGGGGGCACTGTTTATAAAGTGTTTATGATGGGGGCACTGTTTATATAGTGTTTATGATGGTGCACTTTTTAAACAGTGTTTATGATGGGGGCACTGGTTTTATAGTGATTATGATGGGGGCACTTTTTAAATAGGGTGTATGATGGAAGCACTGTTTTTATAGTGTTTATGAATGGTGCGCTATTTATATAGTGTTTATGATGGGGGCACTGTTTATACAGAGTTTATGATGGGGGCACTTTTTATATAGTGTTTATGATGGGGGCACTGTTTAAATAGGGTTTATCATGGGGGCACTTTTTATATAGTGTTTATGATGGAGGCACTGTTTAAAGAGTGTTTATGATTGTGGAGCTGTTTATACAGTGTTTATGATGGGGGCACTTTTTAAATAGTATTTATGATGGGGGCACTGTATATATAGTGTTTATGATGGGGGCACTGTTTATATAGTGTTTATGATGGGGGCACTGTTTATATCGCGTTTATGATGGGGACTCTGTTTATATAGTGTTTATGATGGGGCACTGTTTAAATAGTGTTTATGATGGGGCACTGTTTATATAGTGTTTATGACTTGGGCACTGTTTATATAGTGTTTATGATGGGCACTGTTTATATAGTGTTTATGATGGGGCGCTGTTTATAGAGTGTTTATGATGGGGCACTGTTTATATAGTGATTATGATGGGGGCACTGTTTATATAGTGTTTATAATGGGGGCACTGTTTATATACTGTTTATGAAGGGGTGTTGTTTATATAGTGTTTATGATGGGGGGACTGTTTAAATAGTGTTTATGATGGGGCTCTGTTTATATAGTGTTTATGATGGTGGCACTGTTTAAATAGTGTTTATGATGGGGGCACTGTTTAAATAGTGTTTATGATGCTGGCAGTTTTTATATAGTGTTTATGATTGTGCACTGTTTATATAGTGTTTATGATGGGGTCATTGTTTAAATAGTGTTTATGATGGGACACTGTTTATATAATGTTTATGATGGGGGCACTATTTACATAATGTTTATCATGGGGGCACTGTTTAAATAGTGTTTAAGATGGGGCGCTGTTTATATAGTGTTTATGATGGGGCACTGTTTATATAGTGTTTATGATGGGGCAATGTTTATATTGTGTTTATGATGGGGTCGCTGTTTATATAGTGTTTAAGATGGGGCACTGTTTATTTAGTGTTTATGATGGGGCCACTGGTTAAATAGTGTTTATGATGGGGGCACTGTATAAATAGTGTTTATGATGGGGCCCTGTTTATATAGTGTTTAGGATGGGAGTACTTTTTAAATTTTATTTATGACGGGGGCACTGTTTAAATATTGTTTATGGTGGGGTCACTGTTTAAATAGTGTTTATGATTGGGCCACTGTTAAATTAGTGTTTATGATGGGGTGCAGTTTATATTGTGTTTATGAGGGGGGCACTGTTTATATAGTGTTTATGATGGGGGCACTGTTTATATAGTGTTTATGATGGGGGCACTGTTTAAATAGTGTTTAAGATGGGGGCAGTGTTTATATAGTGATTATGATGGGGACACTGTTTAATTAGTGTTTATGAAGGGGGCACTGTTTATATAGTGTTTATGATGGGGACACTGATTATATAGTGCTTATGATGGGGGCACGGTTTAAATACTTTTAATGATGGGGGCTCTTTTTTTATAGTGCTTATGATGGGGTACTGTTTAAATACTGTTTATGATGTGGGAACTGTTTATATAGTGTTTAAGATGGGGGCACTGTTTATATAGTGTTTCTGATGGGGGCACTGTTTAAATATTGTTTATGATGGGGGAACTGTTTATATAGTGTTTATGATGGGGCACTGTTTAAATAGTGTTTATGATGGGGGATCTGTTTATATAGTGATTATGATGGGGGCACGGTTTAAATACTGTTAATGATTGGGGCACTGTTTAATTGGTGTTTATGATGTGGGAACTGTTTATATAGTGTTTATGAAAGGGCTCTGTTTATATAGTGTTCATGATGGGTGCACTGTTTATATAGTGTTTATGATGGGGGCACTGTTTATATAGTGTTTATGATGTGGGCGCTGTTTATATAGTGTTTATGATGGGGGCACAGTATATATAGTGTTTATGATGGGGGCAATGGTTATATAGTATTTATGATGGGGGCACTGTTTAAATAGTGTTTATGATGTGAGCACTGTTTATATAATGTTTATGATGGGGGCGCTGTTTATATAGTGTTTATGAAGGGGGCACTGTTTAAATAGTGTTTATGATGGGGGCACTGTTTATATAGTGTTTATGATGGGGGCACTGATTATATAGTGTTTATGATGGAGCATTTTTTATATAGTGTTTAGGATGGGGGCACTGTTTATATAGTGTTTTTGATGGGGCACTGATTTTATAGTGTTTATGATGGGGGCACTGTTTATATAGTGTTTATGATGGGGCACTGTTTATATAGTGTTTATGATGGGGTCGCTGTTTATATAGTGTTTAAGATGGGGCACTGTTTATTTAGTGTTTATGATGGGGCCACTGGTTAAATAGTGTTTATGATGGGGGCACTGTTTAAATAGTGTTTATGATGGGGGCACTGTTTATAAAGTGTTTATGATGGGAGCACTTTTTAAATTTTATTTATGATGGGGACACTGTTTAAATATTGTTTATGGTGGGGTCACTGTTTAAATAGTGTTTATGAGGGGGGCACCGTTTATATAGTGTTTATGATGGGGGCACTGTTTATATAGTGTTTATCATGGGGGCACTGTTTATATAGTGATTATGATGGGGACACTGTTTAATTAGTGTTTATGAAGGGGGCACTGTTTATATAGTGTTTATGATGGGGACACTGATTATATAGTGCTTATGATGGGGCACGGTTTAAATACTTTTAATGATGGGGGCTCTTTTTTATAGTGCTTATGATGGGGTACTGTTTAAATACTGTTTATGATGTGGGAACTGTTTATATAGTGCTTAAGATGGGGGCACTGTTTATATAGTGCTTATGATGGGGGCACTGTTTATATAGTGTTTATGATGGGGGCAGTGTTTATATAGTTTTTATGATGGGTGCACTGTTTAAATAGTATTTATTATGGGAGAACTATTTATATAATGTTTATGATGGCGCTCTGTTTATATAGTTTTTATGATGGGGTCACTGTTTAAATAGGGTTTATGATGGGGGCACAGTTTATATAGTGTTTATGATGGGGGCACTGATTATATAGTGTTTATGATGGGGGCGCTGTTTATATAGTGTTTATGATGGTGGCACTGTTTATATAGTGTTTATGATGGGGCACTGATTACATAGTGTTTATGATGGGGGCACTGTTCATATAGGGTTTATGATGGGGGCACTGTTTATAAAGTGTTTATGATGGGGGCACTGTTTATATAGTGTTTATGATGGTGCACTTTTTAAACAGTGTTTATGATGGGGGCACTTTTTATAGTGATTATGATGGGGGCACTGTTTAAATAGGGTGTATGATGGAAGCACTGTTTTTATAGTGTTTATGAAGGGTGAGCTATTTACATAGTGTTTATGATGGGGGCTCTGTTTATACAGAGTTTATGATGGGGGCACTGTTTATATAGTGTTTATGATGGGGGCACTGTTTATACAGAGTTTATGATGGGGGCACTTTTTATATAGTGTTTTTGATGGGGGCACTGTTTAAATAGGGTTTATCATGGGGGCACTTTTTATATAGTGTTTATGATGGAGGCACTGTTTAAATAGTGTTTATGATTGTGGTGCTGTTTATTTAGTGTTTATGATGGGGGCACTTTTTAAATAGTATTTATGATGGGGGAACTGTTTATATAGAGTTTATCATAGAGGCGCTGTTTAAACAGTGTTTATGAAGGGGGCACTGTTTATATAGGGTTTATGATGGGGGCACTGTTTATATAGTGTTTATGATGGGGGCACTGTTTATATAGTGTTTATGATGGGGGCACTGTTTAAATTGTATTTATGATGGGGGCACTGTTTATATAGTGTTTATGATGGGGGCACTGTTTATATAGTGTTTATGATGGGGGCACTGTTTAAATTGTATTTATGATGGGGGCACTGTTTATATAGTGTTTATGATGGGGGAACTGTTTATATCGCGTTTATGATGGGGGCTCTGTTTATATAGTGTTTATGATGGGGCACTGTTTAAATAGTATTTATGATGGGGCACTGTTTATATAGTGTTTATGACTTGGGCAATGTTTATATAGTGTTTATGATGGGCACTGTTTATATAGTGTTTATGATGGGGGCACTGTTTATATAGTGTTTATAATGGGGGCACTGTTTATATACTGTTTATGAAGGGGTGCTGTTTATATAGTGTTTATGATGGGGGGACTGTTTAAATAGTGTTTATGATGGGGCACTGATTATATAGTGTTTATGATGGGGCAGTGTTTATATAGTATTTATGATGGTGGCACTGTTTATATAGTGTTTATGATGGGGCACTGATTACATAGTGTTTATGATGGGGGCACTGTTCATATAGGGTTTATGATGGGGGCACTGTTTATAAAGTGTTTATGATGGGGGCACTGTTTATATAGTGTTTATGGTGGTGCACTTTTTAAACAGTGTTTATGATGGGGGCACTGTTTTTATAGTGATTATGATGGGGGCACTTTTTAAATAGGGTGTATGATGGAAGCACTGTTTTTATAGTGTTTATGAATGGTGCGCTATTTATATAGTGTTTATGATGGGGGCACTGTTTATACAGAGTTTATGATGGGGGCACTTTTTATATAGTGTTTATGATGGGGGCACTGTTTAAATAGGGTTTATCATGGGGGCACTTTTTATATAGTGTTTATGATGGAGGCACTGTTTAAAGAGTGTTTATGATTGTGGAGCTGTTTATACAGTGTTTATGATGGGGGCACTTTTTAAATAGTATTTATGATGGGGGCACTGTATATATAGTGTTTATGATGGGGGCACTGTTTATATAGTGTTTATGATGGGGGCACTGTTTATATCGCGTTTATGATGGGGACTCTGTTTATATAGTGTTTATGATGGGGCACTGTTTAAATAGTGTTTATGATGGGGCACTGTTTATATAGTGTTTATGACTTGGGCACTGTTTATATAGTGTTTATGATGGGCACTGTTTATATAGTGTTTATGATGGGGCACTGTTTATAGAGTGTTTATGATGGGGCACTGTTTATATAGTGTTTATAATGGGGGCACTGTTTATATACTGTTTATGAAGGGGTGTTGTTTATATAGTGTTTATGATGGGGGGACTGTTTAAATAGTGTTTATGATGGGGCTCTGTTTATATAGTGTTTATGACGGTGGCACTGTTTAAATAGTGTTTATGATGGGGGCACTGTTTAAATACTGTTTATGATGCTGGCAGTTTTTATATAGTGTTTATGATTGTGCACTGTTTATATAGTGTTTATGATGGGGTCATTGTTTAAATAGTGTTTATGATGGGACACTGTTTATATAATGTTTATGATGGGGGCACTATTTACATAATGTTTATGATGGGGGCACTGTTTAAATAGTGTTTAAGATGGGGCGCTGTTTATATAGTGTTTATGATGGGGCACTGTTTATATAGTGTTTATGATGGGGCACTGTTTATATAGTGTTTATGATGGGGCACTGTTTATATCGTGTTTATGATGGGGTCGCTGTTTATATAGTGTTTAAGATGGGGCACTGTTTATTTAGTGTTTATGATGGGGCCACTGGTTAAATAGTGTTTATGATGGGGGCACTGTATAAATAGTGTTTATGATGGGGCCCTGTTTATATAGTGTTTAGGATGGGAGTACTTTTTAAATTTTATTTATGATGGGGGCACTGTTTAAATATTGTTTATGGTGGGGTCACTGTTTAAATAGTGTTTATGATTGGGCCACTGTTTAATTAGTGTTTATGATGGGGCGCAGTTTATATTGTGTTTATGAGGGGGGCACTGTTTATATAGTGTTTATGATGGGGGCACTGTTTATATAGTGTTTATGATGGGGGCACTGTTTAAATAGTGTTTAAGATGGGGGCAGTGTTTATATAGTGATTATGATGGGGACACTGTTTAATTAGTGTTTATGAAGGGGGCACTGTTTATATAGTGTTTATGATGGGGACACTGATTATATAGTGCTTATGATGGGGGCACGGTTTAAATACTTTTAATGATGGGGGCTCTTTTTTTATAGTGCTTATGATGGGGTACTGTTTAAATACTGTTTATGATGTGGGAACTGTTTATATATTGTTTAAGATGGGGGCACTGTTTATATAGTGTTTCTGATGGGGGCACTGTTTAAATATTGTTTATGATGGGGGAACTGTTTATATAGTGTTTATGATGGGGCACTGTTTAAATAGTGTTTATGATGGGGGATCTGTTTATATAGTGATTATGATGGGGGCACGGTTTAAATACTGTTAATGATTGGGGCACTGTTTAATTGGTGTTTATGATGTGGGAACTGTTTATATAGTGTTTATGAAAGGGCTCTGTTTATATAGTGTTCATGATGGGTGCACTGTTTATATAGTGTTTATGATGGGGGCACTGTTTATATAGTGTTTATGATGTGGGCGCTGTTTATATAGTGTTTATGATGGGGGCACAGTATATATAGTGTTTATGATGGGGGCAATGGTTATATAGTATTTATGATGGGGGCACTGTTTAAATAGTGTTTATGATGTGAGCACTGTTTATATAATGTTTATGATGGGGGCGCTGTTTATATAGTGTTTATGAAGGGGGCACTGTTTAAATAGTGTTTATGATGGGGGCACTGTTTATATAGTGTTTATGATGGGGGCACTGATTATATAGTGTTTATGATGGAGCATTTTTTATATAGTGTTTAGGATGGGGGCACTGTTTATATAGTGTTTTTGATGGGGCACTGATTTTATAGTGTTTATGATGGGGGCACTGTTTATATAGTGTTTATGATGGAGCACTGTTTATATAGTGTTTATGATGGGGTCGCTGTTTATATAGTGTTTAAGATGGGGCACTGTTTATTTAGTGTTTATGATGGGGCCACTGGTTAAATAGTGTTTATGATGGGGGCACTGTTTAAATAGTGTTTATGATGGGGGCACTGTTTATATAGTGTTTATGATGGGAGCACTTTTTAAATTTTATTTATGATGGGGACACTGTTTAAATATTGTTGATGGTGGGGTCACTGTTTAAATAGTGTTTATGAGGGGGGCACCGTTTATATAGTGTTTATGATGGGGGCACTGTTTATATAGTGTTTATGATGGGGGCACTGTTTATATAGTGTTTATGATGGGGGCACTGTTTAAATAGTGTTTAAGATGGGGGCAGTGATTATATAGTGATTATGATGGGGACACTGTTTAATTAGTGTTTATGAAGGGGGCACTGTTTATATAGTGTTTATGATGGGGACACTGATTATATAGTGCTTATGATGGGGGCACGGTTTAAATACTTTTAATGATTGGGGCTCTTTTTTTATAGTGCTTATGATGGGGTACTGTTTAAATACTGTTTATGATGTGGGAACTGTTTATATAGTGCTTAAGATGGGGGCACTGTTTATATAGTGTTTATGATGGGGGCACTGTTTAAATAGTGTTTTAGATGGGGGCAGGATTTATATAGTGATTATGATGGGGGCACTGTTTATATAGTGTTTTAGATGGGGGCAGGATTTATATAGTGATTATGATGGGGGCACTGTTTAAATAGTGTTTATGATGGGGACACTGTTTATATAGTGCTTATGATGGGGGCACTGTTGAAATAGTGTTTATGATTTGGGCACTGTTTAAATAGTGTTTATGATGGGGGCACTGTCTATATAGTGTTTATGATGGGGCAAGCTTTTTAATACTTTTAATGATGGGTGCTCTTTTTTTATAGTGTTTATGATGGGGAACTGTTTAAATACTGATTATGATGTGGGAACTGTTTATAGAGTATTTATGATGTTGACACTGTTTAAATAGTGTTTATAATGGGGGCACTGTTACTATAGTGTTTATGTTGGGGGCGCTGTTTATATATTGCTTATGATGGGGGCACTGTTTATATAGTGTTTATGATGGGGGCACTGTTTATATAGTGTTTATGATGGGGGCACTGTTTATATAGTGTTTATGATGGGGGCACTGTTTATATAGTGTTTATGATGGTGACACTGTTTATATAGTGTTTATGATGGGGTACTGTTTATATAGTGTTTATGATGGGGGCACTGTTTAAATAGTGTTTATGATGGGGGCACTGTTTAAATAGGGTTCAAGTTGGGGGCACTGTTTAAATAGTGTTTATGATGGGGGCACTGTTTATATAGTGTTTATGATGGGGCACTCTTTAAATAGTGTTTATGATGGGGGCGCTGTTTATATAGAGTTTATGATGGGGCACTGTTTAAATAGTGTTTATGATGGGGCACTGTTTTAATAGTGTTTATGATGGGGGCACTGTTTATATAGTGTTTATGATGGGGTACTGTTTATATAGTGTTTATGATGGGGGCACTGTTTAAATAGTGTTTATGATGGGGGCACTGTTTAAATAGGGTTCAAGTTGGGGGCACTGTTTAAATAGTGTTTATGATGGGGGCACTGTTTAATTATTGTTTATGATGTGGGCACTGTTCATATAGTGTTTATGATGGGGGCACTGTTTATATAGTGTCTATGATGTGGGCACTGGTTATATAGTGTTTATGATGGGGCACTGTTTATATAGTGTTTATGATAGGGGCAATGTTGATATAGTGTTTATGATGGGTGCACGGTTTAAATACTGTTAATGATGGGGGCTCTGTTTAAATAGTGTTTATGACGGGGGCACTGTTTAAATATTGTTTATGATTGGGGCACTGTTTATATAGTGTTTATGATGGGGGAACTGTTTAAATAGTGTTTATGATCGGGGCATTGTTTATATTGTGTTTATGATTGGGGCGCTGTTTATATAGTGTTTATGATGACGGAACTGTTTAAATAGAGTTTATGATGGGGGCACTGTTTAAATAGTGTTAATGATGAGGGCGATGTTTAAAAAGTGTTTATGATGGGGGAACTGTTTAAATATTGTTTATGATGGGGGCACTGTTTAAATAGGGTTCAAGTTGGGGGCACTGTTTATATAGTGTTTATGATGGGGACACTGTTTATATAGTGTTTATGATGGGGCACTCTTTAAATAGTGTTTATGATGGGGGCGCTGTTTATATAGAGTTTATGATGGGGCACTGTTTAAATAGTGTTTATGATGGGGCACTGTTTTAATAGTGTTTATGATGGGGGAACTGTTTAAATATTGTTTATGATGGGGGCACTGTTTATATAGGGTTTATGATGGGGCACTGTTTATATAGTGATTATGATGGGGGCACTGTTTAAATATTGTTTTTGATGGAGGCACTGTTTAAATAGTGTTTATGATGGGGCACTGTTTATATAGTGTTTATTTGGGGCACTGTTTATATAGTGTTTATGATGGGGGCACAGTTAAAATATTGTTTATGATGGGGGCACTGTTTAAATAGTGTTTATGATGGGGAAACAGTTTATATAGTGTTTATGATGGGGCACTGTTTAAATAGTGTTTATGATTGGGGACCTGTTTATATAGTGTTTATGATGGGGGCACGGTTTAAATACTGTTAATGATTGGGGCACTGTTTAATTAGTGTTAATGATGTGGGAACTGTTTATATACTGTTTATGATGGGGCACTAATATATAGTTTTCATGATGGGGGCACTGTTCATATAGTGTTATGATGGGGGCACTGTTTATATAGTGTTTATGATGGGGGCACTGTTTAATTAGTGTTTAATACTATAATAATAATAATAATAGTGCATAAAGCACAATTGCACGCTCTAGAAACATGAAAGACTTTATAACAATGTCAAGTAATGCTATCAAGCTCAGAACTGAGGGAGTACTGCAATATCAGTGGTGCCATCTTTTGGATGACATGTCCCTGTCAGTCAATTTAAGTCAACATAAAAGATCCCAGGGTAATAATTTGTAGAGGAGGCAGTTCTCTCAATACCCAGAACAATACTGGTACCTCTACTAATACACAAAAACAAACTGGTCATTTACCTCATTTGTCAATTGTGGGCCCTTGCTGTGCCAAGACTGGTTCCATTATTTGCTTACATAGCAACAGTAACTGCACTGCATAAGTATTTAAGTTTAAAAAGTAAGCGGGTTAGCATCATGAGGATATGAAAGGCATAGCAAGTGCTTTTTCATGTATTTTTCATCTTCATGTGTTGTAGTATAACTTAATATCCCCACTTAATAGTGTAATTTTCAGCAAATCATTTAACAACTTGCATTTGCATAGACCTTTAATGTAGAAAATACCTTGGAGGTTTTTCGGATGCAAGGAAAACAGAGATTGGTCAGCTCTGTTGACAAATGCATGGCAAAGGGAATGGGGAAATACATAAAAAGGTACAAGTGTGCTAAGACAACATTGGGCTAGGGAATATTCTAGAAATAGGATGATGTGGGACACAGAGGGATTTAAAGGGTGAGGAATAAAAATTTAATGGCTAATGTGCCAGTTAACAGGGAGCCAATATAGATCAACAAGGGAAGGAGTAATCCAAAAGCAAGACTTGCTTTGGGAGAAGACATCCACATATTGAATTATACATCAAACTCATATCCAGACGTAGCAGATTTTCTGTCTAAAATATAGCTATATTCTTAAAATGATTTGTAATTCAAGCCAGGTTTTTATTTATTGAAACTGTTGAGAAAGTGCTCCATAGGCAGCAGCAATTAACAGCAGTGATCCATGCAACAGATAACGGACTCAAAGATGGGATATGGTCAGTGGCAAAACTCAATTAACAATCTAATAAACTTTTCTACATGGGTCTTCAGTTAGCTGAGGAATGAGTGATCTGGAAATCTATAAAATATGTGAAATACAAATTGTATGGAGAACTCCAGTTTGACTTATTATCCAAATTTTTATTTTGACTCTTGCACAGAAGTAGTGCAGCACTTGAGCAGGATACCTAAGACCTACTGAGGTTTTCTTCTGTGGTGTGCGGCTGCTAAAAAAAGTTACAGAAATCCAATGTTCAAGGAGTGGAAATTAGAATAACCCATCTTTGCATATAATATTCAGAAACAAAGACAAAAGGCTTCTTCACGCCATTTCTTCTCAATGAAATTTGAGGTTGTTGTTGAATTTGTTGGTGTTTTTCAATTTTGAGGTTGTTGTAGAATTGTTGGTGACTATAAATATTGAAGTTGTTGAATATGTTGATGATTTTCAATGTTGAGGTTGTTGTAGAATTGTTGGTGACTTTAAATATTGAAGTTGTTGAATATGTTGATGATTTTCAATATTGAGGTTGTTGTTGAATATGTTGGTGTTTTTCAATGTTGAGGTTGTTGAATTTGTTGGTATTTTTCAATGTTGAGGTTGTTGTTGAATTTGTTGTTGATTTTCAATGTTGAGTTTGATTTTGAATATTTGTTGGTGTTATCGATGTTATTTTTTGAAGTTTTTGTATTTTTCAATGTTGAGGTTGTTGTTTAATTTGTTGGTGTTTTTCAATGTTTTTTTTGAACTTTTTCTCTTCTTTTAGAAGTTGAGGTTGTTGTTGAATTTGTTGGTATTTTTCAATGTTGCGGTTGTTGTTGAATTTGTTGGTGATTTTCAATATTGAAGTTGTTGAAGTTGTTGATGATTTTAAATGTTGATGTTGTTGTTGAATTTGTTGGTGTCTTTCAATATTGAGGTTGTTGTTGAATATGTTGGTGCTTTTCAATGTTGAGGTTGTTGAATTTGTTGGTGTTTTTCAATATTGAGCTTGTTGTTGAATTTGTTGGTGCTTTTCAATATTGAGGTTGTTGTTGAATTTGTTGGTGTTATCAATGTTTTTTTGAACTTTTTATCTTCTTTTAAAAGTTGAGGTTGTTGTTGAATTTGTTGCTGATTTTCAGTATTGAGGTTGTTGTTGAATTTGTTGGTGTTATCAATGTTTTTTTTGAACTTTGTCTCTTTTAAAAGTTGAGGTTGTTGTTGAATTTGTTGGTTTTTTTCATTGTTGAGATTGTTGTTGAATTTGTTGGTTTGAGCAATGTTTTTTGCTGAACTTGTTTGTATTTTTAAAAGTTAAGGTTGTTGTTGAATTTGTTGGTGTTTTTCAATGTTGAGGTTGTTGTTGAATTTGTTGGTGATTTTCAATATTGAGGTTGTTGAATTTGTTGGTTTTATCAATGTTCTTTTTTGAACTTTTTTGTACTTTTAAAAGTTGAGGTTGTTGTTGAATTTGTTGGTGTTTTTCAATGTTGCGGTTGTTGTTGAATTTGTTGGTGTTTTTCAATGTTGAGGTTGTTGTTGAATTTGTTGGTGATTTTCAATATTGAGGTTGTTGAATTTGTTGGTTTTATCAATGTTCTTTTTTGAACTTTTTTGTACTTTTAAAAGTTGAGGTTGTTGTTGAATTTGTTGGTGTTTTTCAATGTTGCGGTTGGAGTTGAATGTGTTGCTGATTTTCAATATTGAGGTTGTTGATGAATTTGTTGGTCTTTTTCAATGTTGAGGTTGTTGTTGAATTTGTTGGTGATATCAATGTTATTTTTTGAACTTTTTTGTATTTTTCAATGTTGAGGGTGTTGTTGAATTTCTTGGTGTTTGTCATTGTTGTGGTTGTTGTTGAATTTGTTGGTGTCTTTCAATATTGAGGTTGTTGTTGAATTTGCTGGTGTTATCCAATGTTGAGGTTGTTGTTGAATTTGTTGATGACTTACAATATTGAGATTGTTGTTGAATTTGTTGGTGTCTTTCAATATTGAGGTTGTTGTTGAATATGTTGGTGTTTTTCAATTGTTGAGGTTGTTGTTGAATTTGTTGGTGACTTACAATATTGAGATTGTTGTTGAATTTGTTGGTGTTTTTCAATGTCGATGTTGTTGTTGAATATGTTGGTGTTTTTCAATTGTTGAGGTTATTGAATTTGTTGGTGTTTTTCAATATTGAGGTTGTTGTTGAATTTGTTGGTGACTTACAATATTGAGATTGTTGTTGAATTTGTTGGTGTCTTTCAATATTGAGGTTGTTGTTGAATATGTTGGTGTTTTTCAATTGTTGAGGTTGTTGAATTTGTTGGTGTTTTTCAATATTGAGGTTGTTGTTGAATTTGTTGGTGTTAATAATGTTTTTTGTTGAACTTGTTTGTATTTTTAAAAGTTAAGGTTGTTGATGAATTTGTTGGTCTTTTTCAATGTTGAGGTTGTTGTTGAATTTGTTGGTGATATCAATGTTATTTTTTGAACATTTTTGTATTTTTCAATGTTGAGGATGTTGTTGAATTTGTTGGTGTTTGTCATTGTTGAGGTTGTTGTTGAATTTGTTGGTGTCTTTCAATATTGAGGTTGTTGTTGAATTTGTTGGTGTTTTTCAATGTTGAGGTTGTTGTTGAATTTGTTGGTGACTTACAATATTGAGATTGTTGTTGAATTTGTTGGTGTTTTTCAATATTGATGTTGTTGTTGAATTTGTTGGTGTCTTTCAATATTGAGGTTGTTGTTGAATTTGTTGGTGTTTTTCAATATTGAGGTTGTTGTTGAATATGTTGGTGTTTTTCAATTGTTGAGGTTGTTGAATTTGTTGGTGTTTTTCAATATTGAGGTTGTTGTTGAATTTGTTGGTGTTAACAATGTTTTTTGTTGAACTTGTTTGTATTTTTAAAAGTTAAGGTTGTTGATGAATTTGTTGGTCTTTTTCAATGTTGAGGTTGTTGTTGAATTTGTTGGTGATATCAATGTTATTTTTTGAACTTTTTTGTATTTTTCAATGTTGAGGATGTTGTTGAATTTGTTAGTGATTTTCAATATTGAGGTTGTTGTTGAATTTGTTGGTGTTTTTCAATGTTGAGGTTGTTGTTGAATTTGTTGGTGACTTACAATATTGAGATTGTTGTTGAATTTGTTGGTGTTTTTCAATATTGATGTTGTTGTTGAATTTGTTGGTGTCTTTCAATATTGAGGTTGTTGTTGAATATGTTGGTGTTTTTCATTGTTGAGGTTGTTGAATTTGTTGGTGTTTTTCAATATTGAGGTTGTTGTTGAATTTGTTGGTGTTAACAATGTTTTTTGTTGAACTTGTTTGTATTTTTAAAAGTTAAGGTTGTTGTTGAATTTGTTGGTGATTTTCAATATTGAGGTTGTTGTTGAATTTGTTGGTTTTATCAATGTTCTTTTTTGAAATTTTTTGTACTTTTAAACGTTGAGGTTATTGTTGAATTATTTGTTGTTTTTCATTGTTGAGGTTGTTGAAGTTGTTGGTGTTTTTCAATGTCGATGTTGTTGTTGAATTTGTTGCTGATTTACAATATTGAGGTTGTTGATGAATTTGTTTATGTTTTTCAATGTTGAGGTTGTTGTTGAATCTGTTGGTGATATTCAATAATGAGATTGTTGTTGAACTTGTTGGTGTTATGAATGTTATTTTTTGAACATTTTTGTATTTTTCAATGTTGAGGTTGTTGTTGAATTTGTTGTTGATTTTCAATATTGAAGTTGTTGAATTTGTTGGTGATTTTCAATGTTGAGGTTGTTGTTGAATTTGTTGGTGTCTTTCAATATTGAGGTTGTTGTTGAATTTGTTGGTGTTTTTCAATGTTGAGGTTGTTGTTGAATTTGTTGGTGACTTTCATTCTTGAGGTTGTTGTTGAATTTGTTGTTGTTATCAATGTTTTTTTTGAACTTTTTCTCTTCTTTTAAAAGTTGAGGTTGTTGTTCAATTTGTTAGTGTTTTTCAATGTTGACGTTGTTGTTGAATTTGTTTGCAAATTTCAATATACAGGTTGTTGTTGAATATGTTGGTTTTAGCCATGATCTTTTTTTGAACTTTTTTGTAGTTTTAAATGTTGAGGTTGTTGTTGAATTTGTTGTTGATTTTCAATATTGAGTTTGTTGTTGAATTTGTTGGTGTTATCAATGGTATTTTTTGAACTTTATTGTCGTTTTCAATGTTTAGGTTGTTGTTGAATTTGTTGGTGTTATCAATGTTATTTTTTGAACTGTTTTCTATTTTTCAATTTTGAGGTTGTTGTTGAATTTGTTGGTATTTTTCAATGTTGCGGTTGTTGAATTTTTGGGCGTTTTTCATTGTTGAGGTTGTTGAAGTTGTTGGTGTTTTTCATTGTTGAGATTGTTGTAGAATTTGTTGGTGTTATCAATGGTATTTATTGAACTTTATTGTCGTTTTCAATGTTGAGGTTGTTGTTGAATTAGTTGGTGATTTTCAATATTGAGGTTGTTGTTGAATTTGATGGTGTTATCAATGTTATTTTTTGAACTTTTTTCTATTTTTCAATTTTGAGGTTGTTGATGAATTTGTTGGTGTTTTTCAATGTTGAGGTTGTTGTTGAAATTGTTGGTGATATTCAATAATGAGATTGTTGTTGAATTTGTTGGTGTTATGAACGTTATTTTTTGAACTTTTTTGTATTTTTCAATGTTCATGTTGTTGTTGAATTTGTTGGTATTTTTCAATGTTGTGGTTGTTGTTGAATTTGTTGCTGTTTTTCAATGTTGAGTTTGTGGTTGAATTTGTTGTTGTTATCAATGTTCATTGTTGAACTTTTTTTTATTTTTGAAAGTTGAGCTTGTTGTTGAATTTGCTGGTTTTTATCAATGTTGAGGTTGTTGTTGAATTTGTTGGTGTTATTCAATGTTGAGGTTGATGTTGAATTTGTTCGTGATTTTCAATATTGAAGTTGTTGAATTTGTTGGTGATTTTCAATGTTTAGGTTGTTGTTGAATTTGTTGGTGTTTTTCAATGTTGAGGTTGTTGTTGAATTTGTTGGTGTTTTTCAATGTTGAGGTTGTTGTTGAATTTGTTGCTGACTTTCAAAATTGAGGTTGCTGTTGAATTTGTTGGTGCTTTTCAATGTTGAGGTTGTTTTTGAATATGTTGGTGTTTTTCAATGTTGAGGTTGTTGTTGAATTTGTTGGTGTTATCAATGTTTTTTTTGAACTTATTCCCTTCTTTTAAAAGTTGAGGTTGTTGTTGAATTTGTTGGTGTTTTTCAATGTTGAAGTTGTTGTTGAATTTGTTTGTGACTGTCAATATACAGGTTGTTGTTGAATTTGTTGGTTTTATCAATGATCTTTTTTGAACTTTTTTGTAGTTTTAAATGTTGAGGTTGTTGAATTTGTTGGTGTTATTCATTCTTTACGTTGTTGTTGAATTTTTTGGTGATTTTCAATGTTGAGCTTGTTGTTGAATTTGTTGTTGTTTTTCAATGTTGAGGTTGATTTTGAATTTGTTGGTGTTTTTAAATGTTGAGGTTGATGTTGAATTTGTTAGTGATTTTCAATATTGAGGTTGTTGTTGAATTTGTTGGCGTTTATCAGTGTTGAGATTGTTGTTGAAGTTGTTGCAGGTTTTCAATGTTGAGGTCGTTGTTGAACTTGTTGGTGTCTTTCAATATTGAGGTTGTTGTTGAATTTGTTGGTCTTTTTCAATGTTGAGGTTGTTGTTGAATTTGTAGGTGATTTTCAATATTGAGGTTGTTGTTGAATTTGTTGGTATTATCAATGTTATTTTTTGAACTTTTTTGTATTTTTCAATGTTGAGGCTGTTGTTGAATTTATTGGTATTTTTCAATGTTGAGGTTGTTGAATTTGTTGGTGTTTTTCAATGTTGATGTTGTTGTTGAATTAGTTGGTGTTATCAATGTTGTTTTTTGAACGTTTTTGTATTTTTAATGTTGAGGATGTTGTTGTATTTATTAGCGTTTTTCAATGTTGAGGTTGTTGTTGAATTTCTTTGTGTTATCTATGTTTTTATTGAACTTTTTCTCTGCTTTTAAAAGTTGATGTTGTTGTTGAATTTGTTGCTGTTATTCAATGTTGAGCTTATTGTTGAAATTGTAGGTTTTTTTCAATGTTGAGAATGTTGATGAATTTGTTGGTGTTTGTCAATGTTGTGATTGTTGTTGAATTTGTTGATGATTTTCAATGTTGAGGTTGTTGTTAAACTTGTTGTTGTCTTTCAATATTGAGCTTGCTGTTGAATTTGTTGGCGTTTTTCAATGTTGAAGTTGTTGTTGAATTTTTTTGTGACTGTCAATATACAGGTTGTTGTTGATTTTGTTGGATTTATCAATGATATTTTTGGAATTTTTTGTAGTTTTAAATGCTGAGGTTGTGGTTCAAATTGTTGGTGTTTTTCAATGTTGAGGTTGTTGAATTTGTTGGTGTTATTCATTCTTTAGGTTGTTGTTGAATTTTTTGGTGATTTTCAATATTGAGGTTGTTGTTGAATTTGTTGGCGTTTTTCGATGTTGAGGTTGTTGTTGAATTTGTTGGCGTTTTTGAATGTTGCGGTTGTTGTTGAATTTGTTCGTGTTATCAATGTTTTTTTTGAACTTTTTTTTTCTTTTAAAAGTTGAGGTTGACGTTGAATTTGTTGGTGTTTTTCAATGTTGAGCTTATTGTTGAAATTGTAAGTTTTTTTCAATGTTGAGGTTGTTGTTGAATTTGTTGGTGTTTTTAAATGTTGAGGTTGATGTTGAATTTGTTGGCGTTTATCAATGTTGAGATTGTTGATGAATTTGTTGCTGATTTTCAATGTTGAGTTCGTTGTTGAACTTGTTGGTGTCTTTCAATATTTAGGATGTTGATGAATTTGTTGGTGATTTTCAATATTGTGGTTTTAGTTGAATTTGTTGGTATTATCAATGTTATTTTTTGAAGATTTTTGTATTTTTCAATGTTGAGGTTGTTGTTGAATTTGTTGGTGTTTATCAATGTTGCGATTGTTGTTGAATTTGTCGCTGTTTATCAATGTTGAGGTCATTATTAAACTTATTGGTGTCTTTCAATGTTGAGATTGTTGTTGAATTTGTTGCTGATTTTCAATGTTGAGATTGTTGTTGAATTTGTTGCTGATTTTCAATGTTGATGTCGCTGTTTTGAACTTGTTGGTGTCTTTCAATGTGGAGGTTGTTGAATTTGTTCGTATTTTTCAATGATGAGGTTGTTGTTGAATTTGTTGGTGATTTTCAATGTTGAGGTTGTTGTTGAATTTGTCGCTGTTTATCAATGTTGAGGTTGTTGTTGAACTTGTTGCTGTTTTTCATTGTTCAGTTTGTTGTTGAATTTGTTGGTGATTTTCAATGTTGAATTTGTTGAATTTGTCGGTGACATTGTTGTTCAATTTGTTGATTATTTTCAACATTGAGTTTGTTGTTGAATTTGTTGGTGTTATCAATGTTATTTTTTGAACTTTTTTGTATTTTTCAATGTTGAGATTGTTCTTGAATTTGTTGCTGTTTTTCAATGTTGAGGTTGTTGTTGAATTTGTTGGTGATTTTCAATATTGAGGTTGTTGTTGAATTTGTTGGTATTTTTCAATTTTGAGGTTGTTGTTGAATGTGATGGTGTTTTTCATTGTTGAGGTTTTTGTTGAATTTGTTGGTGTTATCAATGTTATTTCTTGAACTTTTTTGTAGTTTTCAATGTTGAGGTTGTTGTTGAATTTGTTTGTGTTTTTCAATGTTGAGGCTGTTGTTGAATTTGTTGGTGTATTCAATGTTGAGGTTGTTCAATTTGTTGGTGATTATCAATATTGAGGTTTTTGTTGAATTTGTTGGTGTTTTTAAATGTTGAGGTTGTTGTTGAATTTGTTGGTGACTTTCAATATTGAGGTTGTTGTTGAATTTGTTGCTGATTTTCAATATTGAGGTTGTTGATGAATTTGTTGGTGTTTTTCAATATTGAGGTTGTAGATGAATTTGTTGGCGTTTTTCAATGATGAGTTTCTTGTTGAAATTGTTGGTGTTTTTCAATGATGAGGTTGTTGTTGAAATTGTTTGTGGTTTTCAATGTTGAGGTTGTTGTTGAATTTGTTCGTGTTATCAATGTTTCTTGTTGAACTTGTTTGTATTTTTAAAAGTTAAGGATTTTGTTGAATTTGTTGGTGTTTTTCACTGTTGTGGTTGTTCAATTTGTTTGTGATCATCAGTATTGAGTTTGTTGTTGAATTTGTTGGTTTTATCAATGTTCTTTTTTGAACTTTTTTTTATTTTTGAAAGTTGAGCTTGTTGTTGAATTTGTTGTTTTTTTTCAATGTTGAGGTTGTTGTTGAATTTATTGGTGTTTTTCAATGTTGAGGTTGTTGTTGAACTTGTTTGTGACTTTCAATATATAGGTGGTTGTTGAATTTGTCGGTTTTATCAATGATCTTTTTTGAACTTTTTTGTAGTTTAAATGTTGAGGTTGTTGTTGAATTTGTTGCTGATTTTAAATGTTGAGGTCGTTGTTGAACTTGTTGGTGTCTTTCAATATTTAGGTTGTTGTTGAATTTGTTGGTGTTTTTCAATGTTGAGGTTGTTGTTGAATTTGTTGGTGATTTTCATTATTGAGGTTGTTGTTGAATTTGTTGGTGTTATCAATGTTATTTTTTGCATTTTTTTTTGTTTTTCAATGTTGATGTTGTTTTTGAATTTGTTGATATTTTTCAATGTTGAAGGTATTGTTGAATTTTTTGTTGTTTTTCATTGTTGAGGTTGTTGTTGAATTTGTTGGTGATTTTTAATGTTGTGGTTGTTGGCGAATTTGTTGGTTTTACTTTTGTTGGTTGTTCTTTTTTAAACTTTTTCTCTTGTTTTTAAATTTGAGGCTGTTGTTGAATTTGTTGGTGTTTTTTATTGTAGAGGATGTTGTCGATTTTTTGGTGTTATCAATGTTTTTTGTTGAACTTGTTTGTATTTTAAAAAGTTAAGGTTGTTGTTGAATTTGATGGTGTTTTTCAATGTTGAGGTTGTTCAATTTGTTGGTGATTTTCAAATTTGAGGTTGTTGTTGAATTTGTTGGTTTTATCAATATTCATTTTTGAACTTTTTTGTACTTTTAAATGTTGAGGTTGCTGTTGAATTTGTAGGTGTTTTTCAATATTGAGGTGGTTGATGAATTTGTTGCTGTTTTTCAATGCTGAGGTTGTTGTTAAATTTGTTGGTGATATTCAATAATTAGATTGTTGTTGAAGTTGTTGGTGTTATCAATGTTATTTTTTGAACTTTTTTGTATTTATCAATGCTGAGGTTGTTGTTGAATTTGTTGGTATTTTTCAATGTTGAGGTTGTTGTTGAATTTATTGCTGTTTTTCAATGTTGATGTTGTTGTTGAATTTATTGGTGATTTTCAATATTGAGGTTGTTGTTGAATTTGTTGCTGTTATCAATGTTAATTTTTGAACTTTTTTTTATTTTTGAAAGTTGAGCTTGTTGATGAATTTGTTGTTTTTTTATAGTATTGACGTTGTTGTTGAATTTGTTGGTGTTTGTGAATGTTGAGGTTGTTGTTGAATTTGATGGTGATTTTCAATATTGAAGTTGTTGAATTTGTTGGTGATTTTCAATGTTGAGGTTGTTGTTGAATTTGTCGGTGTCTTTCAATATGGAGGTTGTTGTTGAATTTGTTCGCGTTTTTCAATGTTGAGTTTGTTGTTGAATTTTTTGGTGTTATCAATGTTATTTTTTGAACTTTTTTCTATTTTTCAATGTTGAGGTTGTTGATGAATTTGTTGGTATTTGTCAATCTTGCGGTTGTTGTTGAATTATTTGTTGTTTTTCATTGTTGAGGTTGTTGAAGTTGTTGGTGTTTTTCAATGTTGAGGTTGTTGTTGAATTTGTTGCTGATTTTCAATATTGAGGTTGTTGATGAATTTGTTGGTGTTTTTCAATGTTGAGGTTGTTGTTTAATTTGTTGCTGATTTTCAATATTGAGGTTGTTGTGGAATTTGTTGGTGTTTTTCAATGTTGAGGTTGTTGTTTAATTTGTTGGTGATATTCAATAATGAGATTGTTATTGAAGTTGTTGGTGTTATCAATGTTATTTATTGAACTTTTTTGTGTTTATCAATGTTGAGGTTGTTGTTGAATTTGTTGGTCTTTTTCAATGTTGAGGTTGTTGTTGAATTTGTTGGTTTTTTTGATTTTTGAGGTTGTTGTTGAATTTGTTGGTGATTTTCAATATTGAGGTTGTTGTTAAATTTGTTGCTGTTATCATTGTTAATTTTTGAACTTTTTTTTATTTTTGTAAGTTGAGCTTGTTGTTGAATTTGTTGTTTTTCTTCAATGTTGAGGTTGTTGTTGAATTTATTGGTGTTTTTCAGTGTTGAGGTTGTTGTTGAATTTGTTTGTGACTTTCAATATACAGATTGTTGTTGAATTTGTTGGTTTTATCAATGATATTTTTTGAACTTTTTTCTAGTTTTAAATGTTGAGGTTGTTGAAATTGTTGGTATTTTTCAATGTTGAGGTTGTTGTTGAATTTGTTGGTATTTTTAAATGTTGAGGTTGTGGTTGAATTTGATGCTGTTTTTCAATGTTGAGGTTGTTGTTGAATTTGTTGGTGTTTTTCGTTGTTGAGGTTGTTGTTGAATTTGTTGGTGTTATCAATGTTTTTGTTGAACTTTTTTGTATTTTTAAAATTTGAGGTTGTTGTTGAATTTGTTGGCATTTTTTAATGTTGAGATTGTTGTTGAATTTGTTGCTCATTTTAAATGTTGAGGTCTTTGCTGAACTTGTTTGTGTCTTTCAATATTGAGGTTGTTATTGAATTTGTTGGTGTTTTTCAATGTTGAGGTTGTTGTTGAATTTGTTGGTGATTTTCAGTATTGAGGTTGTTGTTGAATTTGTTGGTGTTATCAATGTTATTTTTTGAACTTTTTTGTATTTTTCAATGTTGAGGTTGTTTTTCAATTTGTTGGAATTTTTCAATGTTGAGGTTGTTGTAGAATTTGTTGGTGTTTTTCATTGTTGAGGTTATTGTTGAATTTGTTGCTGTTTTTCATTGTTGAGATTGTTGTTGAATTTGTTGGTGTTTTTCATTGTTGAGGTTTTTGTTGAATTTGTTGGTGTTATCAATGTTTTTGTTGAACTTTTTTGTTTTTTTAAAAGATAAAGTTGTTGTTGAATTTGTAGGTGTTTTTAAATGTTGACGTTGTTGTTGAATTGGTAGGTGATTTTCAATGTTGAGGTTGTTGTTGAATTTTTTGGTGTTTTTCGTTGTTGAGGTTTTTGTTGAATTTGTTGATGTTATCAGTGTTTTTTTTGTACTTTTTTTTAAACGTTGAGGTTGATGTTGAATTTGTTGGTGTGTTTCATTGTTGAGTTTATTGTTGAAATTGTAAGTTTTTTTCAATGTTGAGGTTGTTGTTGAATTTGTTGGTGTTTTTAAATGTTGAGGTTGATGTTGAATTTGTTAGTGATTTTCAATGTTGAGGTTGTTATTGAATTTGTTGGCGTTTATCAATGTTGAGATTTTTGTTGAATTTGTTGCTGATTTTCAATGTTGAGGTCATTGTTGAACTTGTTGGTGTCTTTCAATGTTGAGGTTGTTGTTGAATTTGTTGGTGATTTTCAATATTGTGGTTTTAGTTGAATTTGTTGGTATTATCAATGTTATTTTTTGAACTTTTTTGTATTTTTCAATGTTGAGGTTGTTGTTGAATTTGTTGGTGTTCATCAATGTTGCGATTGCTGTTGAATTTGTTGATGATTTTCAATGTTGAGGTCGTTGTTAAACTTGTTGGTGTCTGTCAATGTTGAGATTGTTGTTGAATTTGTTGGTGATTTTCAATATTGAGGTTGGTGTTGAATTTGTTTGCGTTTTTCAGTGTTGTGATTGTTGTTGAATTTGTTGCTGATTTTCAATGTTGATGTCATTGTTTTGAACTTGTTGGTGTCTTTCAATGTGGAGGTTGTTGAATTTGTTCGTATTTTTCAATGTTGAGGTTGTTGTTGAATTTATTGGTGATTTTCAATGTTGAGGTTGTTGTTGAATTTCTCGCTGTTTATCAATGTTGAGGTTGTTGTTGAAATTGTTGCTGTTTTTCATTATTGAGGTTGTTGTTGAATTTGTTGGTGATTTTCAATGTTGAATTTGTTGAATTTGTTGGTGATTTTCATTGTAAACGTTGTTGTTCAATTTGTTGATGATTTTGAACATTGAGTTTGTTGTTGAATTTGTTGGTGTTATCAATGTGATTTTTTGAACTTTTTTGTATTTTTCAATGTTGAGATTGTTCTTGAATTTGTTGCTGTTTTTCAATGTTGAGGTTGTTGTTGAATCTGTTTGTGATTTTCAATATTGAGGTTGTTGTTGAATTTGTTGGTGTTTTTCAATTTTGAGGTTGTTGTTGAATTTGATGGTGTTTTTCATTGTTGAGGTTTTTGTTGAATTTGTTGGTGTTATCAATGTTGAGGTTGTTGTTGAATTTGTTGGTGTTTTTCAATGTTGAGGTTATTCAATTTGTTGGTCTTTATCAATATTGAGGTTGTTGCTGTTTTTTTTGGTTTTATCAGTGTTCTTTTTTAAAGTTTTTCTCTTGTTTAAAAAGTTGAGGTTGTTGTTGAAATTGTTGGTGTTTTTCATTGTTGAGGATGTTGTTGACTTGTTGGTGTTATCAATGTTTTTTGTTGAACTTGTTTGTATTCTTAAAAGTTAAGGTTGTTGTTGAATTTGTTGGTGTATTTCAATGTTGAGGTTGTTCAATTTGTGGCTGATTTTAAATATTGAGGTTGTTGTTGAATTTGTTGGTGTTATCAATGTTCTTTTTTGAACTTTTTTGTACATTTACATGTTGAGTTTGTTTTTGAATTTGTTTCTGATTTTCGATATTGAGGTTGTTGATGAATTTGTTGGTGTTTTTCAATATTGAGGTTGTTGATGAATTTGTTGGTGTTTTTCAATGATGAGGTTGTTGTTAAATTTGTTGGTGATATTCAATAATGTGATTCTTGTTGAAGTTGTTGGTGTTATCAATGTTATTTTTTGAACTTTTTTGTATTTTTAAATGTTGAGGTTGATGTTGAATTTGTTGGTATTTTGCAATGTTGAGGTTGTTGTTGAATTTGTCCCTGTTTTTGATTTTTGAGGTTGTTGTTGAATTTGTTGCTGTTTTTCAATGTTGAGGTTGTTTTTGAATTTGTGGCTGTTTTTTAATGTTGAGGTTGTTGTTGAATTTGTTGGTGATTTTCAATGTTGAGGTTGTTGTTGAATTTGTTGCTGTTATCAATGTTAATTTTTGAACTTTTTTTTATTTTTGAAAGTTGAGCTTGTTGTTGAATTTGTTGGTTTTTTTCAATGTTGAGGTTGTTGTTGAATTTATTGGTGTTTTGCAATGTTGAGTTTGTTGTTGAATTTGTTGGTGTTATCAATGTTTTTTTTGAACTTTTTCTCTTCTTTTAAAAGTTGAGGTTGTTGTTGAAGTTGTTGGTGTTTTTCAATGTTGAGGTTGTTGTTGAATTTGTTTGTGACTTTCAATACACAGGTTGTTGTTGAAGTAGTTGGTTTTATCAATGATCGTTTTTGAACTTTTTTGTAGTTTTTAATGTTGAGGTTGTTGTTGAAATTGTTGGTGTTTTTCAATTTTGAGGTTGTTGTTGAATTTGTTGGTATTTTTCAATGTTGAGGTTGGTGTTGAATTTGTTGCTGTTTTTCATTGTTGAGGTTGTTGTTGAGTTTGTTGCTGTTTTTCAATGTTGAGGTTGTTGTTGAATTTGTTGGTGCTTTTCATTATAGAGGTTTTTGTTGAATTTGTTGGTGTTATCAATGTTTTTGTTGAACATTTTTGTATTTTTAAAAGTTGAGGTTGTTGTTGAATTTGTTGGTGTTTTTCAATGTTGAGGTTGTTGTAGCATTTGTTGGTGTTTTTCATTGTTGAGGTTTTTGTTGAATTTGTTGGTGTTATCAATGTTTTTGTTGAACTTGTTTGTATTTTTAAAAGTTAAGGTTGTTGTTAAATTTGTTGGTGCTTTTCAATGTTGAGGTTGTTGAATTTGTTGATGTTTTTCAATGTTGAGGTTGTTATTGTATTTGTTGGTGTTATCAATGTTATTTTTTGAACTTTTTTCCATGTTTCAATGTTGAGGTTGTTGATGAATTTGTTGGTGTTATCAATGTTTTTTTGAACTTTTTATCTTCTTTTAGAAGTTGAGGTTGTTGTTGAATTGGTTGTTATTTGTGAATGTTGCGGTTGTTGTTGAATTATTTGTTGTTTTTCATTATTGAGGTTGTTGAAGTTGTTGGTGTGATTGAATGTTGAGGTTGTTGTTCAATTTGTTGATGTTTTTCAATGTTGAGGTTGTTGTTGAATTTGTTCGTGTTATCAATGTTTCTTGTTGATCTTGCTTGTATTTTTAAAAGTTAAGGATGTTGTTGAATTTGTTGGTTTTTTTGATTTTTGAGGTTGTTGTTGAATTTGTTGCTGTTTTTCAATGTTGAGGTTGTTGTTGAATTTGTTGGCGATTTTCAATATTGAGGTTGTTGTTGAATTTGTTGCTGTTATCAATGTTAATTTTTGAACTTTTTTTTATTTTTGAAAGTTGAGCTTGTTGTTGAATTTGTTGTTTTTTTTCAGTGTTGAGGTTGTTGTTGAATTTATTGGTGTTTTTCAATGTTGAGGTTGTTGTTGAATTTGTTTGTGACTTTCAATATATAGGTGGTTGTTGAATTTGTTGGTTTTATCAATGATCTTTTTTTAACTTTTTTGTAGTTTTAAATGTTGATGATGTTGTTGAAATTGTTGGTATTTTTCAATGTTGAGGTTGTTGTTGAATTTGTTGGTATTTTTCAATGTTGAGGTTGTTGTTGAACTTGTTGCTGTTTTTCAATGTTGAGGTTGTTGTTGAATTTGTTTAGTGTTTTTGGTTGTTGAGGTTTTTATTGAATTTGTTGGTGTTATCAATGTTTTTGTTGAACTTTTTTGTATTTTTAAAATTTGATGTTGTTGTTGAATTTGTTGGTGTTATTCAATGTTCAGGTTGTTGTTGAATTTGTTGGTGTTATTCATTGTTGAGGTTTTTGTTGAATTTCTTGGTGTTATCAATGTTTTTGTTGAACTTTTTTGTATTTTTAAAAGTTGAGGCTGTTGTTGAATTTGTTGGCATTTTTCAATGTAGAGATTGTTGTTGAATTTGTTGCTGATTTTAAAGGTTGAGGTCGTTTTTGAACTTGTTGGTGCCTTTCAATATTGAGGTTGTTGTTGAATTTGTTGGTGTTTTTCAATGTTGATGTTGTTTTTGAATTTGTTGGTGATTTTCAGTATTGAGGTTGTTGTTGAATTTGTTGGTCTTTTTCAATGCTGAGGTTGTTGTTGAATTTGTTTGTGACTTTCAATATACAGGTTGTTGTTGAATTTGTTGGTTTTATCAATGATCTTTTTTGAACTTTTTGGTAGTTTTAAATGTTGAGCTTCTTGTTGAAATTGTAAGTTTTTTTCAATGATGAGGTTGATGTTGAATTTGTTGATGTTTTTAAATGTTGAGGTTGATGTTGAATTTGTTGGTGATTTTCAATATTGAGGTTGTTGTTAAATTTGCTGGCGTTTTTCAATGTTGAGATTTTTGTTGAATTTGTTGCTGACTTTCAATGTTGAGGTCGTTGTTGAATTTGTGGTGATTTTCAATATTAATGTTTTAGTTGAATTTGTTGGTATTATCAATGTTATTTTTTGAACTTTTTTGTATTTTTCAATGTTGAGGTTGATGAATTTGTTGGTGTTTTTCAATGTTGAGGTTGTTGTTGAATTTGTTGGTGTTTTTCGTTGTTGAGGTTTTTGTTGAATTTGTTGGTGTTATCAATGTTTTTGATGAACTTTTTTGTATTTTTAAAAGTTGAGGTTGTTGTTGAATTTGTTGCTGATTTTAAATGTTGAGGTCGTTGTTGAACTTGTTGGTGGTTTTCAATGTTGAGGTTGTTGTTGAATTTGTTGTTTATTTTCAATCTTGAATTTGTTGTTGAATTTGTTGGTGTTATCAATGCTTTTTTTTGAAATTTTTATCTTCTTTTAAAAGTTGAGGTTGTTGTTGAATTTGTTTGTGATTTTCAATATTGTGGTTTTAGTTGAATTTGTAGGTTTAATCAATGTTATTTTTTGAACTTTTTGTATTTTTCAATGTTCAGGTTGTTGTTGAATTTGTTGGTGTTTATCAATGTTGCGATTGTTGTTGAATTTGTAGATGATTTTCAATGTTGAGGTTGTTGTTGAATTTGTTGGTGTTTTTCAATGTTGAGGTTGTTCAATTTCTTGGTCAGTATCAATATTGAGGTTGTTGTTGAATTTGTTGGTTTTTTCAATGTTCTTTTTTAAACTTATTCTCTTGTTTTAAAAGTTGAGGTTGCTGTTGAATTTGTTGGTGTTTTTCATTGTTGAGAATGTTGTCGATTTGATGGTGTTATCAATGTTTTTTGTTGAACTTGTTTGTATTATTAAAAGACAAGGTTGTTGTTGAATTTGTTGGTGTTTTTCAATGTTGAGGTTGTTGTTAAATTTGTTGGTGATTTTCAATATTGAGGTTGTTGTTGAAGTTGTTCGTGTTATCAATGTTATTTTTTGAACTTTTTTGTATTTTTCAATGTTGAGGTTGTTGTTGAATTTGTTGGTGATTTTCAATATTGAGGTTGTTGTTGAATTTGTTGGTGTTATCAATGTTTTATTGAACTTTTTATCTTCTTTTAAAAGTTTAGGTTGTTGTTGAATTTGTTGGTGTTGTTCAATGTTGATCTTCTTGTTGAATTTGTTGGTGTTATCAATGTTCTTTTTTGAACATTTTTGTACTTTTAAATGTTGAGGTTTGTTGTTGAATTTGTTGGTGTTTTACAATGTTGAGGTTGATGTTGAATTTGTTGCTGTTTTTCAATGTTGAGGTTGTTGTTGAATTTGTTGCTGTTTTTCAATGTTGAGTTTCTTGTTGAATTTTTTGGTGTTTTTCATAGTTGTGGTTGTTGTTGAATTTTTTGGTGTTTTTCATTGTTGAGGTTGTTGAACTTGTTGGTGTTTTTCAATGTTGACGTTGTTGTTGAATTTGTAGGTGATTTTCAATGTTGAGGTTTTTGTCGATTTTGTTGTTGATTTTCAATATTGAGTTTCTTGTTGAATTAGTTGGTGTTATCAATGTTATTCTTTGAACTTTTTTGTAGTTTTCAATGTTTAGGTTGTTGTTGAATTAGATGGTGTTATCAATGTTATTTTTTGAACTTTTTTCTATTTTTCAATGTTGAGGTTGTTGTTGAATTTGTCGGTGTTATCAAAGTTTTTATTGAACTTTATATCTTCTTTTAAAAGTTGAGGTTGTTGTTGAATTTGTTGGTATTTTTCAATGTTGCGGTTGTTGATGAATTATTTGTTGTTTTTCATTGTTGATGTTTTTGCAGTTGTTGGTGTTTTTCAATGTTGAGGTTGTTGTTGAATTTGCTGGTGTTTTTCAATGTTGAGCTTGTTGTTGAATTTGTTGGCGTTTTTCAATGTTCAGGTTGTTCAATTAGATGGTGATTATCAATATTGAGGTTGTTGTTGAATTTGTTGGTTTTATCAATGTTCTTTGTTAAACTTTTTCTCTTGTTTTAAAAGTTGAGGTTGTTGTTGAATTTGTTGGTGTTTTTCAATGTTGAGGTTGTTGTTGAATTTGTTGGTGTTTTTCAATGTTGAGCTTGTTTAATTTTTTTGTTTTTTTTCAATGTTTAGGTTGTTGTTGAATTTGTTGGTCTTATCAATGTAATTTTTTGAAATTATTTGTATTTATCAATGCTGTGGTTGTTTTTGAATTTGTTGGTGTTATCAATGTTCTTTTTTGAACTTTTTAGTACTTTTAAAAGTTGAGGTTGTTGTTGAATTTGTTGGTGTTTTTCAATGTTGAGGTTGATGTTGACTTTGTTGTTGATATTTAATATTGTTTTTGTTCTTGAATTTGTTGGCGTTTTTCAATGTTGAGATTGTTGTTGAATTTGTTGCTGATTTTCAATGTTGAGGTATTTGTTGAACTTGTTGGAGTCTTTCAATATTGAGGTTTTTGTTGAATTTGTTGGTGTTTTTCAATGTTGAGGTTGTTGTTGAATTTGTTGGTGATTTTCAATATTGAGGTTGTTGTTGAATTTGTTGGTGTTATCAATGTTATTTTTTGAACTTTTTTGTATTTTTCAATGTTGAGGTTGTTGTTGAATTTGTTGGTATTTTTCAATGTTGATGTTGTTGTTGAATTTGTTGGTTTTATCAACGTTCTTTTTTGAAATTTTTTCTACTTTTAAACGTTGAGGTTATTGTTGAATTATTTGTTGTTTTTCATTGTTGAGGTTGTTGAAGTTGTTGGTGTTTTTCAATGTCGATGTTGTTGTTGAAGTTGTTGCTGATTTACAATATTGAGGTTGTTGATGAATTTGTTTATGTTTTTCAATGTTGAGGTTGTTGTTGAATCTGTTGGTGATATTCAATAATGAGATTGTTGTTGAATTTGTTGGTGTTATCAATGTTATTTTTTGAACATTTTTGTATTTTTCAATGTTGAGGTTGTTGTTGAATTTGTTGTTGATTTTCAATATTGAAGTTGTTGAATTTGTTGGTGATTTTCAATGTTGAGGTTTGTGTTGAATTTGTTGGTGTCTTTCAATATTGAGGTTGTTGTTGAATTTGTTGGTGTTTTTCAATGTAGAGGTTGTTGTTGAATTTGTTGGTGACTTTCATTCTTGAGGTTGTTGTTGAATTTGTTGTTGTTATCAATGTTTTTTTTGAACGTTTTCGCTTCTTTTAAAAGTTGAGGTTGTTGTTCAATTTGTTGGTGTTTTTCAATGTTGACGTTGTTGTTGAATGTGTTTGCAAATTTCAATATACAGGTTGTTGTTGAATATGTTGGTTTTATCCATGATCTTTTTTGAACTTTTTTGTAGTTTTAAATGTTGAGGTTGTTGTTGAATTTGTTGTTGATTTTCAATGTTGAGTTTGTTGTTGAATTTGTTGGTGTTATCAATGGTATGTTTTGAACTTTATTGTCGTTTTCAATGTTTAGGTTGTTGTTGAATTTGTTGGTGTTATCAATGTTATTTTTTGAACTGTTTTCTATTTTTCAATTTTGAGGTTGTTGTTGAATTTGTTGGTATTTTTCAATGTTGCGGTTGTTGATTTTTTGTGCGTTTTTCATTGTTGAGGTTGTTGAAGTTGTTGGTGTTTTTCATGGTTGAGATTGTTGTAGAATTTGTTGGTGTTATCAATGGTATTTATTGAACTTTATTGTCGTTTTCAATGTTGAGGTTGTTGTTGAATTAGTTGGTGATTTTCAATATTGAGGTTGTTGTTGAATTTGATGGTGTTATCAATGTTATTTTTTGAACTTTTTTCTATTTTTCAATTTTGAGGTTGTTGATGAATTTGTTGGTGTTTTTCAATGTTGAGGTTGTTGTTGAAATTGTTGGTGATATTCAATAATGAGATTGTTGTTGAATTTGTTGGTGTTATGAACGTTATTTTTTGAACTTTTTTGTTTTTTTCAATGTTCATGTTGTTGTTGAATTTGTTGGTATTTTTCAATGTTGAGGTTGTTGTTGAATTTGTTGGTGTTTTGTATTGTTGTGGTTGTTGTTGAATTTGTTGCTGTTTTTCAATGTTGAGTTTGTGGTTGAATTTGTTGCTGTTATCAATGTTCATTGTTGAACTTTTTTTTATTTTTGAAAGTTGAGCTTGTTGTTGAATTTGCTGTTTTTTATCAATGTTGAAGTTGTTGTTGAATTTGTTGGTGTTATTCAATGTTGAGGTTGATGTTGAATTTGTTCGTGATTTTCAATATTGAAGTTGTTGAATTTGTTGGTGATTTTCAATGTTTAGGTTATTGTTGAATTTGTTGGTGTTTTTCAATGTTGAGGTTGTTGTTGAATTTGTTGGTGTTTTTCAATGTTGAGGTTGTTGTTGAATTTGTTGCTGACTTTCAAAATTGAGGTTGCTGTTGAATTTGTTGGTGCTTTTCAATGTTGAGGTTGTTGTTGAATATGTTGGTGTTTTTCAATGTTGAGGTTGTTGTTGAATTTGATGGTGTTTTTCAATGTTGAAGTTGTTGTTGAATTTGTTTGTGACTGTCAATATACAGGTTGTTGTTGAATTTGTTGGTTTTATCAATGATCTTTTTTGAACTTTTTTGTAGTTTTAAATGTTGAGGTTGTTGAATTTGTTGGTGTTATTCATTCTTTACGTTGTTGTTGAATTTTTTGGTGATTTTCAATATTGAGGTTGTTTTTGAATTTGTTGTTGTTTTTCAATGTTGAGGTTGATGTTGAATTTGTTGGTGTTTTTAAATGTTGAGGTTGATGTTGAATTTGTTAGTGATTTTCAATATTGAGGTTGTTGTTGAATTTGTTGGCGTTTATCAGTGTTGAGATTGTTGTTGAAGTTGTTGCAGGTTTTCAGTGTTGAGGTGGTTGTTGAACTTGATGGTGTCTTTCAATATTGAGGTTGTTGTTGAATTTGTTGGTGTTTTTCAATGTTGAGGTTTTGTTGAATTTGTTGGTGTTTTGTATTGTTGTGGTTGTTGTTGAATTTGTTGCTGTTTTTCAATGTTGAGTTTGTGGTTGAATTTGTTGCTGTTATCAATGTTCATTGTTGAACTTTTTTTTATTTTTGAAAGTTGAGCTTGTTGTTGAATTTGCTGTTTTTTATCAATGTTGAAGTTGTTGTTGAATTTGTTGGTGTTATTCAATGTTGAGGTTGATGTTGAATTTGTTCGTGATTTTCAATATTGAAGTTGTTGAATTTGTTGGTGATTTTCAATGTTTAGGTTGTTGTTGAATTTGGTGGTGTTTTTCAATGTTGAGGTTGTTGTTGAATTTGTTGGTGTTTTTCAATGTTGAGGTTGTTGTTGAATTTGTTGCTGACTTTCAAAATTGAGGTTGCTGTTGAATTTGTTGGTGCTTTTCAATGTTGAGGTTGTTGTTGAATATGTTGGTGTTTTTCAATGTTGAGGTTGTTGTTGAATTTGATGGTGTTTTTCAATGTTGAAGTTGTTGTTGAATTTGTTTGTGACTGTCAATATAGAGGTTGTTGTTGAATTTGTTGGTTTTATCAATGATCTTTTTTGAACTTTTTTGTAGTTTTAAATGTTGAGGTTGTTGAATTTGTTGGTGTTATTCATTCTTTACGTTGTTGTTGAATTTTTTGGTGATTTTCAATATTGAGGTTGTTTTTGAATTTGTTGTTGTTTTTCAATGTTGAGGTTGATGTTGAATGTGTTGGTGTTTTTAAATGTTGAGGTTGATGTTGAATTTGTTAGTGATTTTCAATATTGAGGTTGTTGTTGAATTTGTTGGCGTTTATCAGTGTTGAGATTGTTGTTGAAGTTGTTGCAGGTTTTCAGTGTTGAGGTGGTTTTTGAACTTGATGGTGTCTTTCAATATTGAGGTTGTTGTTGAATTTGTTGGTGTTTTTCAATGTTGAGGTTGTTGTTGAATTTGTTGGTGATTTTCAATATTGAGGTTGTTGTTGAATTTGTTGGTATTATCAATGTTATTTTTTGAACTTTTTTGTATTTTTCAATGTTGAGGCTGTTGTTGAATTTATTGGTATTTTTCAATGTTGAGGTTGTTGAATTTGTTGGTGTTTTTCAATGTTGATGTTGTTGTTGAATTAGTTGGTGTTATCAATGTTGTTTTTTGAACGTTTTTGTATTTTTAATGTTGAGGATGTTGTTGTATTTGTTAGCGTTTTTCAATGTTGAGGTTGTTGTTGAATTTCTTTGTGTTATCAATGTTTTTATCGAACTTTTTCTCTTCTTTTAAAAGTTGATGTTGTTGTTGAATTTGTTGCTGTTTTTCAATGTTGAGCTTATTGTTGAAATTGTAAGTTTTTTTCAATGTTGAGAATGTTGATGAATTTGTTGGTGTTTGTCAATGTTGTGATTGTTGTTGAATTTGTTGATGATTTTCAATGTTGAGGTTGTTGTTAAACTTGTTGTTGTCTTTCAATATTGAGCTTGCTGTTGAATTTGTTGGCGTTTTTCAATGTTGAAGTTGTTGTTGAATTTTTTTGTGACTGTCAATATACAGGTTGTTGTTGAATTTGTTGGTTTTATCAATGATATTTTTGGAATTTTTTGTAGTTTTAAATGCTGAGGTTGTGGTTGAAATTGTTGGTGTTTCTCAATGTTGAGGTTGTTGAATTTGTTGGTGTTATTCATTCTTTAGGTTGTTGTTGAATTTTTTGGTGATTTTCAATATTGAGGTTGTTGTTGAATTTGTTGGCGTTTTTCAATGTTGAGGTTGTTGTTGAATTTGTTGGTGTTTTTCAATGTTGCAGTTGTTGTTGAATTTGTTGGTGTTATCAATGCTTTTTTTGAACTTTTTTTTTCTTTTAAAAGTTGAGGTTGACGTTGAATTTGTTGGTGTTTTTCGATGTTGAGCTTATTGTTGAAATTGTAAGTTTTTTTCAATGTTGAGGTTGTTGTTGAATTTGTTGGTGTTTTTAAATGTTGAGGTTGATGTTGAATTTGTTGGCGTTTATCAATGTTGAGATTGTTGTTGAATTTGTTGCTGATTATCAATGTTGAGGTCGTTGTTGAACTTGTTGGTGTCTTGCAATATTGATGTTGTTGTTGAATTTGTTGGTGATTTTCAATATTGTGGTTTTAGTTGAATTTGTTGGTATTATCAATGTTATTTTTTGAAAATTTTTGTATTTTTCAATGTTGAGTTTGTTGTTGAATTTGTTGGTGTTTATCAATGTTGCGATTGTTGTTGAATTTGTTCAAGGTTTTCAATGTTGAGGTCGTTGTTAAACTTGTTGGTGTCTTTCAGTGTTGAGATTGTTTTTGAATTTGTTGGTGATTTTCAATGTTGAGATTGTTGTTGAATTTGTTGCTGATTTTCAATGTTGATGTCGCTGTTTTGAACTTGTTGGTGTCTTTCAATGTGGAGGTTGTTGAATTTGTTCGTATTTTTCAATGATGAGGTTGTTGTTGAAGTTGTTGGGGTTTTTCAATGTTGAGGTTGTTGTTGAATTTGTCGCTGTTTATCAATGTTGACGTTGTTGTTGAACTTGTTGCTGTTTTTCATTGTTCAGTTTGTTGTTGAATTTGTTGGTGATTTTCAATGTTGAATTTGTTGAATTTGTCGGTGATTTTCAATGTTGACGTTGTTGTTCAATTTGTTGATGATTTTCAACATTGAGTTTGTTGTTGAATTTGTTGGTGTTATCAATGTTATTTTTTGAACTTTTTTGTATTTTTCAATGTTGAGATTATTCTTGAATTTGTTGCTGTTTTTCAATGTTGAGGTTGTTGTAGAATTTGTTGGTGATTTTCAATATTGTGGTTTTAGTTGAATTTGTTGGCATTATCAATGTTATTTTTTGAACTTTTTTGTATTTTTCAATGTTGAGGTTGTTGTTGAATTTGTTGGTGTTCATCAATGTTGCGATTTTTGTTGAATTTGTTGATGATTTTCAATGTTGATGTCGTTGTTAAACTTGTTGGTGTCTTTCAATGTTGAGATTGTTGTTGAATTTGTTGGTGATTTTCAATATTGAGGTTGTTGTTGAATTTGTTGGCGTTTTTCAATGTTGTGATTGTTGTTGAATTTGTTGCTGATTTTCAATGTTGATGTCGTTGTTTTGAACTTGTTGGTGTCTGTCAATGTTGAGGTTGTTGAATTTGTTCGTATTTTTCATTGTTGAGGTTGTTGTTGAATTTGGTGGTGATTTTCAATGTTGAGGTTGTTGTTGAATTTCTCGCTGTTTATCAATGTTGAGGTTGTTGTTGAAATTGTTGCTGTTTTTCATTATTGAGGTTGTTGTTGAATTTGTTGGTGATTTTCAATGTTGAATTTGTTGAATTTTTTGGTGATTTTCATTGTTGACGTTGTTGTTCAATTTGTTGATGATTTTGAACATTGAGTTTGTTGTTGAATTTGTTGGAGTTATCAATGTTATTTTTTGAACTTTTTTGTATTTTTCAATGTTGAGATTGTTCTTGAATTTGTTGCTGTTTTTCAATGTCGAGGTTGTTGTTGAATCTGTTGGTGATTTTCAATATTGAGGTTGTTTGTTGAATTTGTTGGTGTTTTTCAATTTTGAGGTTGTTGTTGAATTTGATGGTGTTTTTCATTGTTGAGGTTATTGTTGAATTTGTTGGTGTTATCAATGATGAGGTTGTTGTTGAATTTGTTGGTGTTTTTCAATGTTGAGGTTGTTCCATTTGTTCGTAATTATCAATATTGAGGTTGTTGTTGAATTTTTTGGTTTTACCAATGCTCTTTTTTAAAGTTTTTCTCTTGTTTAAAAAGTTGAGGTTGTTGTTGAAATTGTTGGTGTTTTTCATTGTTGAGGATGTTGTTGATTTGTTGGTGTTATCAATGTTTTTCGTTGAACTTGTTTGTATTCTTAAAAGTTAAGGTTGTTGTTGAATTTGTTGGTGTATTTCAATGTTGAGGTTGTTCAATTTGTGGCTGATTTTAAATATTGAGGTTGTTGTTGAATTTGTTGGTGTTATCAATGTTCTTTTTTGAACTTTTTTGTACATTTACCTGTTCAGTTTGTTTTTGAATTTGTTGCTGATTTTCAATATTGAGGTTGTTGATGAATTTGTTGGTGTTTTTCAATATTGAGGTTGTTGATGAATTTGTTGGTGTTTTTCAATGATGAGGTTGTTGTTAAATTTGTTGGTGATATTCAATAATGAGATTGTTGTTGAAGTTGTTGGTGTTATTAATGTTAATTTTTGAACTTTTTTGCATTTTTCAATGTTGAGGTCGATGTTTAATTTGTTGGTATTTTTCAATGTTGATGTTGTTGTTGAATTTGTCCGTGTTTTTGATTTTTGAGGTTGTTGTTGAATTTGTTGCTGTTTTTCGATGTTGAGGTTGTTGTTGAATTTGTGGCTGTTTTTCAATGTTGAGGTTGTTGTTGAATTTGTTGGTGATTTGCAATGTTGAGGTTGTTGTTGAATTTGTTGCTGTTATCAATGTTAATTTTTGAACTTTTTTTTATTTTTGAAAGTTGAGCTTGTTGTTGAATTTGTTGGTTTTTTTCAATGTTGAGGATGTTGTTGAATTTATTGGTGTTTTGCAATGTTGAGTTTGTTGTTGAATTTGTTGGTGTTATCAATGTTTTTTTTGAACTTTTTCTCTTCTTTTAAAAGTTGAGGTTGTTGTTGAATTTGTTGGTATTTTTCAATGTTGAGGTTGTTGTTGAATTTGTTTGTGACTTTCAATATACAGGTTGTTGTTGAAGTAGTTGGTTTTATCAATGATCGTTTTTGAACTTTTTTGTAGTTTTTAATGTTGAGGTTGTTGTTGAATTTGTTGGTATTTTTCAATGTTGAGGTTGGTGTTGAATTTGTTGCTGTTTTTCATTGTTGAGGTTGTTGTTGAGTTTGTTGCTGTTTTTCAATGTTGAGGTTGTTGTTGAATTTGTTGGTGCTTTTCATTATAGAGGTTTTTGTTGAATTTGCTGGTGTTATCAATGTTTTTGTTGAACTTTTTTGTATTTTTAAAAGTTGAGGTTGTTGTTGAATTTGTTGCTGTTTTTCAATGTTGAGGTTGTTGTTGCATTTGTTGGTGTTTTTCATTGTTGAGGTTTTTGTTGAATTTGTTGGTGTTATCAATGTTTTTGTTGAGCTTGTTTGTATTTTTAAAAGTTAAGGTTGTTGTTGAATTTGTTGGTGTTTTTCAATGTTGAGCTTGTTGTTGAATTTGTTGGTTTTTTTCAATGTTGAGGATGTTGTTGAATTTATTGGTGTTTTGCAATGTTGAGTTTGTTGTTGAATTTGTTGGTGTTATCAATGTTTTTTTTGAACTTTTTCTCTTCTTTTAAAAGTTGAGGTTGTTGTTGAATTTGTTGGTATTTTTCAATGTTGAGGTTGTTGTTGAATTTGTTTGTGACTTTCAATATACAGGTTGTTGTTGAAGTAGTTGGTTTTATCAATGATCGTTTTTGAACTTTTTTGTAGTTTTTAATGTTGAGGTTGTTGTTGAAATTGTTGTTGTTTTTCAATTTTGAGGTTGTTGTTGAATTTGTTGGTATTTTTCAATGTTGAGGTTGGTGTTGAATTTGTTGCTGTTTTTCATTGTTGAGGTTGTTGTTGAGTTTGTTGCTGTTTTTCAATGTTGAGGTTGTTGTTGAATTTGTTGGTGCTTTTCATTATAGAGGTTTTTGTTGAATTTGCTGGTGTTATCAATGTTTTTGTTGAACTTTTTTGTATTTTTAAAAGTTGAGGTTGTTGTTGAATTTGTTGCTGTTTTTCAATGTTGAGGTTGTTGTTGCATTTGTTGGTGTTTTTCATTGTTGAGGTTTTTGTTGAATTTGTTGGTGTTATCAATGTTTTTGTTGAGCTTGTTTGTATTTTTAAAAGTTAAGGTTGTTGTTGAATTTGTTGGTGTTTTTCAATGTTGAGGCTGTTGTTGAATTTGTTGGTGATTTTCAATGTTGAGGTTGTTAAATTTGTTGGTGTTTTTCAATGTTGAGGTTGTTGAATTTGTTGATGTTTTTCAATGTTGAGGTTGTTATTGTATTTGTTGGTGTTATCAATGTTATTTTTTGAACTTTTTTCCATGTTTCAATGTTGAGGTTGTTGATGAATTTGTTGGTGTTATCAATGTTTTTATGAACTTTTTATCTTCTTTTAGAAGTTGAGGTTGTTGTTGAATTTGTTGTTATTTGTCAATGTTGCAGTTGTTGTTGACTTATTTGTTGTTTTTCATTATTGAGGTTGTTGAAGTTGTTGGTGTGATTGAATGTTGAGGTTGTTGTTCAATTTGTTGATGTTTTTCAATGTTGAGGTTGTTGTTGAATTTGTTCGTGTTATCAATGTTTCTTGTTGAACTTGCTTGTATTTTTAAAAGTTATGGATGTTGTTGAATTTGTTGGTGTTTTCAATGTTGAGGATGTTCAATTTGTTGGTGATTATCAATACTGAGTTTGTTGTTGAATTTGTTGGTTTTATCAATGTTCTTTTTTAAACATTTTTGATCTTTTAAATGTTGACGTTGATGTTGAATTTGTTGGCATTTTTCAATGTTGAGTTTGTTGTTGAATTTGTTGATTTTTTTGATTTTTGAGGTTGTTGTTGAATTTGTTGCTGTTTTTCAATGTTGAGGTTGTTGTTGCAATTGTTGGTGTTTTTCATTGTTGAGGTTTTTGTTGAATTTGTTGGTGTTATCAATGTTTTGTTGAACTTGTTTGTATTTTTAAAATTTAAGGTTGTTGTTGAATTTGTTGGTGTTTTTCAATGTTGAGGCTGTTGTTGAATTTGTTGGTGATTTTCAATGTTGAGGTTGTTAAATTTGTTGGTGTTTTTCAATGTTGAGGTTGTTGAATTTGTTGATGTTTTTCAATGTTGAGGTTGTTGTTGAATTTGTTCATGTTATCAATGTTTCTTGTTGAACTTGCTTGTATTTTTAAAAGTTAAGGATGTTGTTGAATTTGTAGGTGTTTTCAATGTTGAGGATGTTCAATTTGTTGGTGATTATCAATACTGAGTTTGTTGTTGAATTTGTTGGTTTTATCAATGTTCTTTTTTAAACATTTTTGATCTTTAAATGTTGAGGTTGATTTTGAATTTGTTGGCATTTTTCAATGTTGAGTTTGTTGTTGAATTTGTTGGTTTTTTTGATTTTTGAGGTTGTTGTTGAATTTGTTGCTGTTTTTCAATGTTGAGGTTGTTGTTGCAATTGTTGGTGTTTTTCATTGTTGAGGTTTTTGTTGAATTTGTTGGTGTTATCAATGTTTTTGTTGAACTTGTTTGTATTTTTAAAAGTTGAGGTTGTTGTTGAATTTGTTGGTGTTTTTCAATGTTGAGGCTGTTGTTGAATTTGTTGGTGATTTTCAATGTTGAGGTTCTTAAATTTGTTGGTGTTTTTCAATGTTGATGTTGTTGAATTTTTTGATGTTTTTCAATGTTGAGGTTGTTATTGTATTTGTTGGTGTTATCAATGTTATTTTTTGAACTTTTTTCCATGTTTCAATGTTGAGGTTGTTGATGAATTTGTTGGTGTTATCAATGTTTTTTTGAACTTTTTATCTTCTTTTAGAAGTTGAGGTTGTTGTTGAATTTGTTGTTATTTGTCAATGTTGCATTTCTTGTTGACTTATTTGTTGTTTTTCATTATTGAGGTTGTTGAAGTTGTTGGTGTGATTGAATGTTGAGGTTGTTGTTCAATTTGTTGATGTTTTTCAATTTTGAGGTTGTTGTTGAATTTGTTCGTGTTATCAATATTTCTTGTTGAACTTGCTTGTATTTTTAAAAGTTAAGAATGTTGTTGAATTTGTTGGTGTTTTCAATGTTGAGGATGTTCAATTTGTTGGTGATTATCAATACTGAGTTTGTTGTTGAATTTGTTGGTTTTATCAATGTTATTTTTTAAACATTTTTGATCTTTTAAATGTTGAGGTTGATGTTGAATTTGTTGGCATTTTTCAATGTTGAGTTTGTTGTTGAATTTGTTGGTTTTTTTGACTTTTGAGGTTGTTGTTGAATTTGTTGCTGTTTTTCAATGTTGAGGTTGTTGTTGAATTTGTTGCTGTTATCAATGTTAATTTTTGAACTTTTTTTTATTTTTGAAAGTTGAGCTTGTTGAATTTGTTGTTTTTTTTCAATGTTGAGGTTGTTGTTGAATTTATTGGTGTTTTTCAATGTTGAGGTTGTTGTTGAATTTGTTTGTGACTTTCAATATTTAGGTGGTTGTTGAATATGTTGGTTTTATCAATGATCTTTTTTGAACTTTTTTGTAGTTTTAAATGTTGAGGATGTTGTTGAAATTGTTGGTATTTTTCAATGTTGAGGTTGTTGTTGAATTTGTTGGTATTTTTCAATGTTGAGGTTGTTGTTGAATTTGTTGCTGTTTATCAATGTTGAGGTTGTTGCTGAATTTGTTTAGTGTTTTTGGTTGTTGAGGTTTTTGTTGAATTTGTTGGTGTTATCAATGTTTTTGTTGAACTTTTTTGTATTTTTAAAATTTGATGTTTTTGAATTTGTTGGTGTTTTTCATTGTTGAGGTTTTTGTTGAATTTCTGGGTGTTATCAATGTTTTTGTTGAACTTTTTTGTATTTTTAAAAGTTGAGGTTGTTGTTGAATTTATTGGCATTGTTCAATGTAGAGATTGTTGTTGAATTTGTTGCTGATTTTAAAGGTTGAGGTCATTTTTGAACTTGTTGGTGCCTTTCAATATTGAGGTTGTTGTTGAATTTGTTGGTGTTTTTCAATATTGAGGTTGTTTTTGAATTTGTTGGAGATTTTCAGTATTGAGTTTGTTGTTGAATTTGTTGGTGTTATCAATGTTATTTTTTGAACTTTTTTTTATTTTTCAATGTTGATGTTGTTTTTGAATTTGTTGGTATTTTTCAATGTTGAAGTTGTTGTTGAATTTTTTGTTGTTTTTCATTGTTGAGGTTGTTGTTGAAATTGGTGGTGATTTTCAATGTTGAAGTTGTTGAATTTGTAGGTGTTTGTCAATGTTGAGGTTGTTGTCGAATTTGTTGGTGTTTGTCAATGTTGAGGTTGTTGTTGAATTTGTTGGTTTTATCATTGTTCTTTTTTAAACTTTTTCTCTTGTTTTTAAAGTTGAGGTTGTTGTTGAATTTGTTGGTGTTTTTTATTGTTGAGGATGTTGTCGATTTGTTGGTGTTATCAATGTTTTTTGTTGAGCTTGTTTGAATTTTAAAAAGTTAAGGTTGTTGTTGAATTTGATGGTGTTTTTCAATGTTGAGGTTGTTCAATGTGTTGGTGATTTTCAATATTGAGGTTGTTGTTGAATTTGTTGGTTTTATCAATGTTCTTTTTTGAACTTTTTTGTACTTATAAATGTTGAGGTTGTTGTTTAATTTGTTGCTGTTTTTCAAAGTTGAGGTTGTTGTTGAATTTATTGATGATTTTCAATATTGAGGTTGTTGTTGAATTTGTTGCTGTTATCAATGTTAATTTTTGAACTTTTTTTAATTTTTGAAAGTTGAGCTTGTTGATGAATTTGTTGGTTTTTTTCAATGTTGACGTTGTTGTTTAATTTATTGGTGTTTGTGAATGTTGAGGTTGTTGTTGAATTTGATGGTGATTTTCAATATTCAAGTTGTTGAATTTGTTGGTGATTTTCAATGTTGAGGTTGCTGTTGAATTTGTTGGTGTCTTTCAATATTGAGTTTGTTGTTGAATTTGTTGGTGCTATCAATGTTATTTTTTGAACTTTTTTCTATTTTTCAATGTTGAGGTTGTTGATGAATTTGTTGGTATTTGTCAATGTTGCGGTTGTTGTTGAATTATTTGTTGTTTTTCATTCTTGAAGTTGTTGTTGAATTTGTTGGTGTTTTTCATTGTTGGCGTTTGTGTTGAATTTGTTGGTGTTATCAATGTTTTTGTTGAACTTTATTGTATTTTTAAAAGTTGAGGTTGTTGAATTTGTTGACATTTTTCAATGTTGAGATTGTTGAATTTGTTGCTGATTTTAAATGTTGAGGTCGTTGTTGAACTTGTTGTTGTTTTTCAATGTTGAGGTTGTTTTTGAGTTTTTTGTTGTTTTTCACTGCTGAGGTTGTTGTTGAAATTGTAGGTGATTTTCAATGTTGAGGTTGTTGTTGCATTTGTTGTTTATTTTCAATATTGATTTTGTTGTTGAATTTGTTGGTGTTATCAATGCTATTTTTGAAATTTTTATCTTCTTTTAAAAGTTGAGGTTGTTGTTGAATTTGTTGGTATTTTTCAATGTTGCCGTTGTTGAATTATTTGTTGTTTTTCATTGTTGAGGTTTTTGAAGTTGTTGGTCATTTTCAATGTTCAGGTTGTTGTTGAATTTGTTGGTGATTATCAATATTGAGGTTGTTGTTGAATTTGTTGGTTTTATCAATGTTCTTTTTTAAACTTTTTCTCTTGTTTTAAATGTTGAGGTTGTTGTTAAATTTGTTGGTGATATTCAATAATGAGATTGTTGTTGAAGTTGTGGTGTTATCAATGTTATTTTTTGAACTTTTTTGTATTTTTCAATGTTGAGGTTGTTGTTGAATTTTTTGGTATTTTTCAATGTTGAGGTTGTTGTTGAATTTGTTGCTGTTTTATCAATGTTGAGGTTGTTGTTGAATTTGTTGCTGTTATCAATGTTAATTTTTGATCTTTTTTTTATTTTTGAAAGTTGAGCTTGTTGTTGAATTTGTTGGTTTTTTTCAATGTTGATGTTGTTGTTGAATTTGTTGGTGATTTTGAATGTTGAGGTTGTTGTTGAATTTGTTGGTGATTTTCAGTATTGAAGTTGTTGAATTTGTCGGTGATTTTCAATGTTGAGGTTGTTGTTGAAGTTATTGGTCTCTTTCAATGTTGAGGTTGTTCTTGAATTTCTTGGTGTTATCAATGTTTTTTTTGAACTTTTACTCCTCTTTTAAAAGTTGAGGTTGTTCTTGAATTTGCTGGTGTTTTTCAATGCTGAGGTTGATGTTGAATTTGTTTGTGACTTTCAATATACAGGTTGTTGTTGAATTTGTTGGTTTTATCAATGATCTTTTTTGAACTTTTTGGTAGTTTTAAATGTTGAGGTTGTTGTTGAATTTGTTGGCGTTTTTCAATGTTGAGTTTGCTGTTGAATTTCTTGGTGTTATCAATGTTTTTTTTGAACTTTTTCTCATCTTTTAAAAGTTGAGGTTGTTTTTGAATTTGTTGGAGTTTTTCAATGTTGAGCTTGTTGTTGAAATTGTAAGTTTTTTTCAATGTTGAGGTTGTTGTTGAATTTGTTGGTGTTTTTAAATGTTGAGATTGATGTTGAATTTGTTGGTCATTTTCAATATTGAGGTTGTTGTTGAATTTGTTCGCGTTATTCAATGTTGAGATTGTTGTTGAATTTGTTGCTGATTTTCTATGTCGATTTTGAACTTGTTGGTGTCTTTCAATATTGAGGTTGTTGTTGAATTTGTAGGTGATTTTCAATATTGAGGTTGTTGTTGAATTTGTTGGTGTTTTACAGTATTGAGGTTGTTGTTGAATTTGTTGGTGTTATCAAAGATGAGGTTGTTATTGAATTTGTTGGTGTTTTTCATTGTTGAGGTTTTTGTTGAATTTGTTGGTGCTATCAATGTTTTTGTTGAACTTTTTGGTATTTTTAAAAGTTGAGGTTGTTGTTGAATATGTTTGCGTTTTTCAATGTTGAGGTTGTTGTTGAATTTTTTGGTGTTTTTCAATGTTGAGGTTGTTGTTGAATTTGTTGTTGATTTTCAATATTGAGGTGTTGTTGAATTTGTTGGTGTTTTTCAATGTTGAGGTTGTTGAATATGTTGGTTTTTTTCAATGTTGACGTTGTTGTTGAATTTGTAGGTGATTTTCAATGTTGGGGTTGTTGTTGAATTTGTTGTTGATTTTCAATATTGAGTTTGTTGTTGAATTTGGTGGTGTTATGAATGTTATTTTTTGAACTTTTTTATAGTTTTCAATGTTTAGGTTGTTATTGAATTTGTTGCTGTTATCAATGTTATTTTTTGAACTATTTTCTATTTTTCAATGTTGTGGTTGTTGTTGAATTTGTTGGTGTTATCAATGTTTATTTTGAACTTTTTTTATTCTTTTAAAAGTTGAGGTTGTTGTTGAATTTGTTGGTTTTATCAATGATCTTTTTTGAACTTTTTTGTAGTTTTAAATGTTGACGTTGTTGTTGAAATTGTTGGTGTTTTCAATGTTGAGGTTGTTGAATTTGTTGTTGTTATTCATTCTGGAGATTGTTGTGGAATTTTGTGGTGATTTTCAATATTGAGGTTGTTGTTGCATTTGTTGCTGTTTTTCAACGTTGAGGTTGTTGTTGAATTTGTTGGCGACTTTCACTATTGAGGATGTTGTTGAATTTGATGGCGTTTTTCAATGTTGAGGTTGTTGTTGAATTTGTTGGTGTTATCAATGTTATTTTTGAACATTTTCACTTCTTTTAAAAGTTGAGGTTGTTGTTGAATTTGTTGGTGTTTTTCAATGTTGAGGTTGTTGTTGAATTTGTTGCTGTTTTTTAATGTTGAGGTTGATGTTGAATTTGTTGGTGATTTTCTATATTGAGGTTGTTGTTGAATTTGTTGGTGATTTTCAATATTGAGCTTGTTGTTGAATTTGTTGGCGTTTTTCAATGTTGAGATTGTTGTTGAATTTGTTGGTGTTATCAATGTTTTTATTGAACTTTTTTGTATTTTTTAAATTCGATGTTGTTGTTGAATTTGTTTGTGTTTTTGAATGTTGAGGTTGTTGTTGAATTTGTTGGTGTTTTTCATTGATGAGGTTTTTGTCGAATTTGTTGGTGTTATCAATGATTTTGTTGAACTTTTTGTATTTTTAAAAGTTGAGGTTCTTGTTGAATCTGTTGGCATTTTTCAAAGTTGAGATTGTTGTTGAATTTGTTGCTGATTTTAAATGTTGAGGTTGTTGTTGAATTTGTTGGTGTTATCAAACTTTTTTGTTGAACTTTTTTGTATTTTTAAAAGTTAAGGTTGTTGTTGAATTTGTTGGTGTTGATCAATGTTGAGGTTGCTGTTGAATTTGTTGGTGATTTTCAACATTGAATTTGTTGTTGAATTTGTTGGTGTTATCAATGCTTTTTTTGAAATTTTTATCTTCTTTTAAAAGTTGAAGTTGTTGTTGAATTTGTTGGTGATTTTCAATATTGAGGTTTTAGTTGAATTTGTTGGTATTTTCAATGTTATTTTTTGAACTTTTTTGTATTTCTCAATGTTGAGGTTGTTGAATTTGTTGGTGTTTTTCAATGTTGAGGTTGTGGAATTTGTTGGTGTTTTTCAATGTTGAGCTTGTTGTTGAATTTGTTGGTGTTTTTCGATGTTGAGATTTTTGTTGAATTTGTTGGTGTTATCAATGTTTTTATTGAACTTTTTTGTATTTTTTAAATTCGATGTTGTTGTTGAATTTGTTTGTGTTTTTGAATGTTGAGGTTGTTGTTGAATTTGTTGGTGTTTTTCATTGATGAGGTTTTTGTTGAATTTGTTGGTGTTATCAATGATTTTGTTGAACTTTTTGTATTTTTAAAAGTTGAGGTTGCTGTTGAATCTGTTGGCATTTTTCAAAGTTGAGATTGTTGTTGAATTTGTTGCTGATTTTAAATGTTGAGGTTGTTGTTGAATTTGTTGGTGTTATCAATCTTATTTGTTGAACTTTTTTGTATTTTTAAAAGTTAAGGTTGTTGTTGAATTTGTTGGTGTTGATCAATGTTGAGGTTGCTGTTGAATTTGTTTGTGATTTTCAACATTGAATTTGTTGTTGAATTTGTTGGTGTTATCAATGCTTTTTTTGAAATTTTTATCTTCTTTTAAAAGTTGAAGTTGTTGTTGAATTTGTTGGTATTTTTCAATGTTGCGGTTGTTGTTGAATTATTTGTTGTTTTTCATTGTTGAGGTTTTTGAATTTGTTGGTGTTTTTCAATGTTGTGGTTGTTGTTGAATTTGTTGGTGTTTTTCATTGTTGTGGTTTTTGTTGAATTTTTTGTTGTTTTTCATTGTTGAGGTTGTTTTTCAATTTTTGGTGATTTTCAATGTTGAGGTTGTTGAATTTGTAGGTGTTTTTCAATGTTGACATTGTTGTTGAATTTGTAGGTGATTTTCAATGTTGAGGTTGTTGTTGAATTTGTTGTTTATTTTCAATATTGAATTTGTTGTTGAATTTGTTGGTGTTATCAATGCTTTTTTTGAAATTTTTATCTTCTTTTAAAAATTGAGGTTGTTTTTCAATTTGTTGGTATTTTTCAATGTTGAGGTTGTTGTTCAATTTGTTGGTGTTTGTCAATGTTGAGGTTGTTGTTCAATTTGTTTGTATTTTTCAATATTGAGGTTGTTGTTGAATTTGTTGCTGTTTTTCAATGTTGAGGTTGTTGTTGAATTTGTTTGTGATTTTTAATATTGAGGTTGTTGTTGAATTTGTTCCTGTTATCAATGTTAATTTTTGATTTTTTTAATTTTTTCAAAGTTGTGCTTGTTGTTGAATTTGTTGGTTTTTTTCAATGTTGACGTTGTTGTTGAATTTGTAGGTGATTTTCAATGTTGAGGTTGTTGTTGAATTTGTTGTTTATTTTCAATATTGAATTTGTTGTTGAATTAGTTGGTGTTATCAATGCTTTTTTTGAAATTTCTATCTTCTTTTAAAAGTTGAGGTTGTTGTCAAATTTGTTGGTATTTTTCAATGTTGCTGTTGTTGTTGAATTATTTGTTGTTTTTCATTGTTGAGGTTTTTGAAGTTGTTGGTGTTTTTCAATGTTGAGTTTGTTGTTGAACTGGTTGGTGTCTTTCAATATTGAGGTTGTTGTTGAATTTGTTGGTGATTTTCAATATTGAGGTAGTTGTTGAATTTGTTGTTGTTTTTCAGTATTGAGGTTATTGTTTAATTTGTTGGTGTTATCAATGTTGAGGTTGTTGTTGAATTTGTTGGTGTTTTTCATTGTTGAGGTTTTTGTTGAATTTGTTGGTGTTATCAATGTTTTTGTTGAACTTTTTTGTATTTTTAAAGGTTGAGGTTGTTGTTGAATATGTTGGTGTTTTTCAATGTTGAGGTTGTTGTTGAATTTTTTGGTGTATTTCAATGTTGAGGTTGTTGTTGAATTTGTAGGTGATTTTCAATATTGAGGTTGTTGTTGAATATGTTGGTGTTTCTCAATGTTGACGTTGTTGTTGAATTTGTTGGTGATTTTCAATGTTGAGGTTGTTGTTGAATTTGTTGTTGATTTTGAAATTTGAGTTTGTTGTTGAATTTGTTGGTGTTTTCAATGTTATTTTTTGAACTGTTTTGTAGTTTTCAGTGTTTAGGTTGTTGAATTTGTTGCTGTTATTAATGTTATTTCTTGAACTATTTTCTATTTTTCAATGTTGTGGTATTTGTTGAATTTGTCGGTGTTATCAATGTTTATTTTGAACTTTTTATATTCTTTTAAAAGTTGAGGTTGTTTTTGAATTTGTTGGTTTTATCAATGATCTTTTTTGAACTTTTTTGTAGTTTTAAATGTTGAGATTGTTGAATTTGTTGGTGTTATTCATTCTTGAGGTTGGTGTTGAATTTTGTGGTGATTTTCAATATTGAGGTTGTTGTTGCATTTATTGGTGTTTTTCAACCTTGATGTTGTTGTTGAATTTGTTGGTGTTATCAATGTTTTTTTTGAAATTTTTCTCTTCTTTTAAAAGTTGAGGTTGTTGTTGAATTTGTTGATGTTTTTCAATGTTGAGCTTCTTGTTGAAATTGTAAGTTTTTTTCAATGTTGAGGCTGATGTTGAATTTGTTGATGTTTTTAAATGTTGTGATTTTTGTTGAATTTGTTGCTGACATTCAATGTTGAGGTTGTTGTTGAATTTTTGGTGATTTTCAATATTGAGGTTTTAGTTGAATTTGTTGGTATTATCAATGTTATTTTTTGAACTTTTTTGTATTTTTCAATGTTGAGGTTGTTGAATTTGTTGGTGATTTTCAATGTTGAGGTTGTTGCTGAATTTGTTGGTGTTTTTCGTTGTAGAGGTTTTTGTTGAATTTGTTGGAGTTCTCATTGTTATTGTTGAACTTTTTTGTATTTTTAAAAGTTGAGGTTGTTGTTGAATATGTTGGTGTTTTTCAATGTTGAAGTTGTTGTTGAATTTTTTGGTGTTTTTCAATGTTGAGGTGTTGCTGGATTTGTAGGTGATTTTCAATATTGAGTTTGTTGTTGAATATGTTGGTGTTTTTCATTGTTGAGTTTTTTGTTGAATTTGTTGGTGTTATCAATGTTTTTGTTGAACTTTTTTGTATTTTAAAAACTTGAGGTTGTTGTTGAATTTGTTGCTGATTTTAAGTGTTGAGGTCGTTGTTGAACTTGTTGGTGTCTTTCAATATAGAGGTTGTTGTTGAATTTGTTGGTGATTTTCAAAGTTGAGGTTGTTGTTGAATTTGTTGTTGTTATGAATGTTTTTGTTGAACTTTTTTGTATTTTTAAAAGTTAAGGTTTTTGTTGAATTTGTTGGTGTTTTTCAATGTTGATGTTGTTGTTGAATTTTTTGTTGTTTTTCATTGTTGAGGTTGTTGTTCAATTTGTTGGTGTTTTTCAAAGTTGACGTTGTTGTTGAATTTGTAGGTGATTTTCAATGTTGAGGTTGTTGTTGAATTTGTTGTTTATTTTCAATATTGAATTTGATGTTGAATTTATTGGTGTTATCAATGCTTTTTTTGAAATTTTTATCTTCTTTTAAAAGTTGAGGTTGTTGTTGAATTTGTTGGTGATTTTCAAAAGTGTGGTTTTAGTTTGAATTTGTTGGTGTTATCAATGTAATTTTTTGAACTTTTTTGTATTTTTCAACGTTGAGGTTGTTGTTGAATTTGTTGGTGTTGATCAATGTTGCGATTGTTGTTGAATTTGTAGATGATTTTCAATGTTGAGGTTGTTGTTGAATTTGTTGGTGTTTTTCAATGTTGAGGTTGTTCAATTTCTTGGTGAGTATCAATATTGAGGTTTTTGTTGAATTTGTTGGTTTTATCAATGTTCTTTTTTATACTTATTCTCTTGTTTTAAAAGTTGAGGTTGCTGTTGAATTTGTTAGTGTTTTTCATTGTTGAGAATGTTGTCGATATGTTGGTGTTATCAATGTTTTTGTTGAACTTTTTTGTATTTTTAAAATTTGATGTTGTTATTGAATTTGTTGGTGTTTTTCATTGATGATGTTTTTTTTGAATTTGTTGGTGTTATCAATGTTTTTGTTGAGCTTTTTTGTATTTTTAAAAGTTGAGGTTGTTGTTGAATCTGTTGCTAATTTTAAAAGTTGAGGTTGTTGTTGAATCTGTTGCTGATTTTAAATGTTGAGGTTGTTGTTGAATTTGTTGGTGTTATCAATGTTTTTTGTTGAACTTTTTTGTATTTTTAAAAGTTAAGGTTCTTGTTGAATATGTTGGTGTTGATCAATGTTGAGGTTGCTGTTGAATTTGTTGGTGGATTTCAATATTGAGGTTGTTGTTGAATTTGTTGGTGTTATCAATGTTATTTTTTGAACTTTTTGTATTTTTCAATGTTGAGGTTGTTTTTCAATTTGTTGGTATTTTTCAATGTTGAGGTTGTTGTTGAATTTGTTGGTGTTTTTCATTGTTGAGGTTGTTGTTGAATTTGTTGGTGTTTTTCAATGTTGCGGTTGTTGTTGAATTTGTTGGTGTTCTTCATTGTTGAGGTTTTTGTTGAATAGTTGGTGTTATCAATGTTTTTGTTGAACTTTTTGTATTTTTAAAAGATAAGGTTGTTGTTGAATTTGTTGGTGTTTTTCAATGTTGAGGTTTTTGTTGAATTTTTTGTTGTTTTTCATTGTTGAGGTTGTTGTTCTATTTTTGGTGATTTTCAATGTTGAGTTTGCTTAATTTGTACGTGTTTTTCAATGTTGACGTTGTTGTTGAATTTGTAGGTGATTTTAAATGTTGAGGTTGTTGTTGAATTTGTTGTTTACTTTCAATGTTGAATCTGTTGTTGAATTTGTTGGTGTTATCAATTTTTTTTTAAAAACTTTTTCTCTTCTTTTAAAAGTTGAGGTTGTTTTTGAATTTGTTGGTGTTTTTCAATGTTGAGCTTGTTGTTGAAATTGTAAGTATTTTTCAATGTAGAGGTTGTTGTTGAATTTGTTGGTGTTTTTAAATGTTGACGTTGATGCTGAATTTGTTGGTGATTTTTAATATTGATGTTGTTGTTTAATTTGTTCGCGTTTTTCAATGTTGAGATTGTTGTTGAATTTGTTGCTGATTTTCAATGCTGAGGTCGTTTTTTAACTTGTTGGTGTCTTTCAATATTGATGTTGTTGTTGAATTTGTTGGTGTTTTTAAGTATTGAGGTTGTTGTTGAATTTGTTGGTGTTATCAATGTTGAGGTTATTGTTGAATTTGTTGGTGTTTTTCATTGTTGAGGTTTTTGTTGAATTTGTTGGTGTTATCAATGTTTTTGTTCAACTTTTTCGTATTTTTAAAAATTGAGGTTGTTGTTGAATATGTTGGTGTTTTTCAATGTTGCGGTTGTTGTTGAATTTTTTGGTGTTTTTCAATGTTGAGGTTGTTGTTGAATTTTTAGGTGATCTTCAATATTGAGGTTTTTGTTGAATTTGTTGTTGATTTTGAATATTGAGTTTGTTGTTGAATTTGTTGGTGTTATCAATGTTATTTTTTGAACTGTTTTGTAGTTTTCAATGTTTAGGTTGTTGTTGAATTTGTTGCTGTTATCAATGCTTTTTTTGAAATTTTTATCTTCTTTTAAAAGTTGAGGTTGTTTTTCAATTTGTTGGTATTTTTCAATGTTGAGGTTATCGTTGAATTTGTTGGTGTTTGTCAATGTTGAGGTTGTTGTTGAATTTGTTGGTGTTTTTCAATGTTGAGGTGATTCAATTTGTTGGTGATTAACAATATTGAGGTTGTTGTTGAATTTGTTGGTTTTATCAATGTTCTTTTTGAAACTGTATCTCTTGTTTTAAAAGTTGAGGTTGTTGTAGAACTTGTTGGTGTTTTTCAATGTTGAGGTTGTTGTTGAATTTGTTGTTGTTTTTCAACGTTGAGGTTTTTGTTGAATTTGTTGGTGTTATCAATGATATTTTTTGAACTTTTTTGTATTTTTTAATGTTGAGGTTGTTGTTCAATTTGTTTGTATTTTTCAATATTGAGGTTGTTGTTGAATTTGTTGGTGATTTTCAATGTTGAGGTTGTTGTTGAATTTGTTGGTGATTTTCAATATTGAGGTTGTTGTTGAATTTGTTGCTGTTATCAATGTTAATTTTTGATTTATTTTTATTTTTGAATGTTGTGCTTGTTGTTGAATTTTTTGGTTTATTTCAATGTTGTCGTTGTTGTTGAATTTGTTGGTGTTTTTGAATGTTGAGGGTGTTGTTGAATTTGTTGGTGATTTTCAATGTTGAGGTTGTTGTTGAATTTGTTGATGTCTTTCAATGTTGAGGTTGTTCTTGAATTTGTTGTTGTTATCAATGTTTTTTTTGAACTTTTTCTCTTCTTTTAAAAGTTGAGGTTGTTGTTGAATTTGTTGGTATTTTTCAAAGTTGAGGTTGTTGTTGAATTTGTTTGTGACTTTCAATATACAGGTTGTTGTTGAATATGGTTGGTTTTATCAATGATCTTTTTTGAACTTTTTAGTAGTTTTAAATGTTGAGGTTGCTGTTGAATTTATTGGCGTTTTTCAATGTTGAGGTTGTTGTTGAATTTGTTGGTGTTATCAATTTTTTTTTGAACTTTTTCTCTTCTTTTAAAAGTTGAGGTTGTTTTTGAATTTGTTGGTGTTTTTCAATGTTGAGCTTGTTGTTGAAATTGTAAGTTTTTTTCAATGTAGAGGTTGTTGTTGAATTTGTTGGTGTTTTTAAATGTTGACGTTGATGATGAATTTGTTGGTGATTTTTAATATTAATGTTGTTGTTTAATTTGTTCGCGTTTTTCAATGTTGAGATTGTTGTTGAATTTTTTGCTGATTTTCAATGCTGAGGTCGTTTTTGAACTTGTTGGTGTTATGAATGTTATTTTATGAAGTTTTTTGAATTTTTGAAAGTTGATCTTGTTGTTGAATGTGTTGGTTTTTTTCAATGTTGAGGTTATTGAATTTGTTGGTGTTTTTCAATGTTAAGGTTGTTGTTGAATTTAATGCCGTTTTTTAATGTTGAGGTTGTTGTTGAATTTATTGGTGTTTTTCAATGTTGATTTTGTTGAATTTGTTGGTGATTTACAATGTTAAGGTTGTTATTGAATTTGTTGTTGATTTTCAGTTTTGAGTTTGATGTTGAATTAGTTGGTGTTATCAATGTTATTTTTTGAACTTCTTTGTATTTATCAATGATGAGGTTGTTTTGCAATTTGTTGGTGATTTTCAATATTGAGGTTGTTCTGGAATTTGTTGGTGTTTTTCATTGTTGAGGTTGTAGAATTTTTTGTTGTTTTTCATTGTTGAGGTTGTTGTTGAAATTGTTGGTTTTATGAATGTTCTTCTTTGAACATTTTCTCTTCTTTGAAAAGTTGAGGTTGTTGTTGAATTTGTTAGTGTTTTTCAATGTTGAGGTTGTTGTTGAATATGTTGGTGTTATCAATGTTTTTGTTGAACTTTTTTGTTTTTTGAAAGTTAAGGTTGTTGTTGAATTTTTTGGTGTTTTTTCAAAGTTGAGGTTGTTGTTGAATTTGTTGGTGTTATCAATGTTTTTTTGAACTTTTTATCTTCTTTTAAAAGTTTAGGTTGTTGTTGAATTTGTTTTTTTTTATCAATGTTGAGGTTATTAAATTTGTTGGTGATTTTCAATATCATGTTTGTTGTTGAATTTTTTGGTGTTATCAATGTTATTTTTTGACCTTTTTTTTAATTTTCAATGTTGAGGTTGTTGTTGATTTTATTGGTGTTATCAATGTTTACTGTTGAACTTGTTTGTATTTTTAAAAGTTAAGTTTGTTGTATGATTTGTTGGTGTTTTTCAATGTAGAGGTTATTCAATTTGTTGGTTATTTTCAATATTGAGGTTTTTGTTGAACTTGGTGGTTTTATCAACGTTCTTTTTTGAACTTTTTCTCTTCTTTTAAAAGTTGAAGTTGTTGTTGAATTTGTTAGTGTTTTTCAATGTTGAGCGTGTTGTTGAATTTGTTGGTTTTTTCAATGTTAAGGTTATTGTTGAATTTGATGGTGTTATCAATGTTATTTGTTGAACTATTTTGTATTTATCAGTGTTGAGGTTGTTGTTGAATTTGTTGGTGTTTTTCATTGTTGATGTTGCTGTTGAATTTGTTGGTGTTTTTCAATCTTGAGGTTGTTGTTGAATTTGTTTGTGTTTTTCATTGTAGAGGTTTTTGTTGAATTTGTTGGTGTTTTTCATTGTTGAGGTTGTTGTTGAAATTGTTGGTGTTATCAATGTTTTTTGTTGAACTTATTTGTATTTTTAAAAGTTAAGGTTGTTGTTGAATTTGTTGGTGTTTTTCATTGTTGAGGTTTTTGTTGAATTTATTGCTGTTGTCAATGTTTTTTGTTGAACTTGTTTGTATTTTTAAAAGATAAGGTTGTTGTTGTATTTGTTGGTGTTTTTCAATGTTGTGGTTGTTGTTGAATTTATTGGTGTTTTTCAATGTTGAGGTTGTTGTTGAATTTGTTGCTGTTATCAATGTTATTTTTTGAACATATATTGCATTTTTGAAAGTAGAGCTTGTTGTTGAATTGTTTGTTTTTTTTAATGTTGAGGTTGTTGTTGAATTTATTGGTTTTTTTCATTGTTGACGTTGTTGTTGACTTTGTTGTTATATTTCATTGTTGCGGCTGTTGTTGATTTTGTTAGTGTTTTTCAATGTTGCGGTTGTTGTTGAATTTTTTGGTGCTTTTCATTGTTGAGGTTGTTGTTGAATTTGTTGGTAATTTTCAATATTGAGGTTGTTGTTGAATTTGTTGGTATTATCAATGTTTTTTTTGATCTTTTTTGTATTTTTCAATGCTGAGGTTGTTGACGTTGTTGTTGACTTTGTTGTTATATTTCATTGTTGCGGCTGTTGTTGATTTTGTTAGTGTTTTTCAATGTTGCGGTTGTTGTTGAATTTGTTGGTATTTTTCAATGTTGAAGTTGTTGTTGAATTTGTTGGTGTTTTTCATTGTTGAGTTTGTTGTTGAAATTGTTGCTGTTTTTCAATGTTGAGGTTGTTGTTGAATTTGTTGGTGTTTATCATTGTTGAGGTTTTTGTTGAATTTATTGCTGTTGTCAATGTTTTTTGTTGAACTTGTTTGTATTTTTAAAAGATAAGGTTGATGTTGAATTTGTTGGTGTTTGGTTGTTGTTGAATTTGTTGGTGTTTTTCAACATTGAGTTTGTTGTTGAATTTGTTGCTGTTATCAATGTTATTTTTTGAACATATATTGTATTTTTGAAAGTTGAGCTTGTTGTTGAA